>NW_027362773.1:176656333-177256333 GCF_046119375.1 Phyllobates terribilis
TACAGGGATCACCAGTGACATTATAAGCAGGAGATCTGTGTATAGTGTACAGGTAATACAGTGATCACTGGTGACATTATAAACAGGAGCTCTGTATATAGTATATAGTTTACAGGTAATACAGTGATCACCAGTGACATTATACTCAGGAGCTCTTTATATAGAGTACAGGTAATACAGGGATCACCAGTGACATTATACACAGGAGCTCTGTATGTAGTATATAGTGTACAGGAAATACAGTGATCACCACTGACATTAAACACAGGAGCTCTGTATATAGTGTCAGTATACAGGTAATACAGTGATCACCAGTGACATTAATCCCAAAAGCTCTATATATAGTGTATAGTGTACAGGTAATACAGTGTACACCAGTGACATTATACACAGGAGTTCAGTATATAGTATATAGTGTACAGGTAATACAGTGATCACCAGTGACATTATACACAGGTGCTCTGTATATATTGTCAGTATACAGGTAATACAGTGATCACCAATGACATTATACACAAAAGCTCTGTATATAGTGTATAGTGTACAGGTAATACAGTGAACGCCAGTGACATTATACACAGGAGTTCTGTATATAGTGTAGAGTGTACAGGTAATACAGTGATCACCAGTGACATTATACACAGGAGCTCTGTATATTGTGTCTGTGTTTAGATAATACAGGGATCACCAGTGACATTATACACAGGAGCTCTGTACATAGAAAAGAGTGTACAGGTAACACAGTGATCACCAGTGACATTATACACCGGCGCTCTGTGTATAGTGTATAGGTAATACTGGGATCACCAGTGACATTATAAGCAGGAGCTCTGTGTATAGTGTATAGTGTACAGGTAATACAGTGATCACCGGTGACATTATAAACAGCAGCTTTGTATATAGTATATAGTGTACACGTAATACAGTGATCACCACTGACATTATACACAGGAGCTCTGTGTATAGTGTCAGTATACAGGTAATACAGTGATCACCAGTGACATTATACACAAAAGCTCTGTATATAGTGTATAGTGTACAGGTAATAGAGTGAACACCAGTGACATTATACACAGGAATAGATGCCAGCAGGTGTAGTGCTATAGGAACTTAAAACTTAACATTTATTACCATTAGATAAAATATGTGCAAAATGCAAGGACCTAAAAACACACAGTTAGACTGTCTGTGATATACAATAGCCAAAAGAACTTCCATATATTGTTACTTCCAGAGATATAAATATATGTCATATAAGCATACTGTATCTCTAACACAGACCAAGGAAGAAATGGAATAGGAAAATAATGGAGCCCACAGTACACTATCAACTTTTTGTGCCCCAATATATGGGAACATGAAAACACTCGCCCTGAGATATGGACACATGAAAACACTCACCCTACCAATGATGACCATTTGACTTAGTTATATATAGAAATGGAACATCCTCACCAATTTTGATGACCGTCCATGCTCTCAGATTTCAGAGGGGGCTCCATGTGGTGGAGGTGAACCAAAATATCATGAGGTCACCAACCAAATACCGCTCCCCAGATGCCGCTCCCGACGCGTTTCTTAGCCTTAGCTATTCATCAGGGGAAAAGGGAAGAGGACATGCGGTATGCATGCTGCCCAAAGTCGCGCAGCTCATTCACCAGACAGCGCTACTTCACACTCTAGTAGATCCTCTTTTGAATCCTGATCGCGCTCTGTTCGTGATCGTGTCATTTCCGGTTCCGGTCACCTGACATCCGGTATGTGGAACGCAGATGCCGGCCGTGACACGCAAGCGTCACTTCCGGTGTGCGCGTCATAGACAAGGGAAAATTGCACATAACGGAGCGACGACTATGGGGCACGCAGGGTCGCCAGTTGACATCCTGCTTTGGATGGCACCATAGAGAAGTCTCATCCATGAATACCCCAAGCCAGGGTGAGTGTCCAGAACATGTGATAGCTGGCACTCATCCTGGCAACATACCATATGTACCGCGGTATATATAACACGCGTCCATTCTACCCCAGTGGTTATAAAGCTGGAGATGCTTCATAGGTCCAGAATCGCACAGTGAAGCTACGGCCCAGCCCCAAAAGCGCACTTTAGACCCAAAATAGAAAATTGTGCTAATACAAATATAAAGGAAAATGGATAAGTGACAAAAACAAGAACAGAAATATAAAAAGGGGGGAGAGGGGTGTTGAAGGGATGCGAAGGAGCATGAGGGGAGAATGGAGAGGGACCGCACCTCACCAAAACGAAAAAGGGGGGGGGGAGAGAGAGAGATGCATGTGGGGGGCCAGGGGACCTATAAATAGCCCTATTCAGCACCTAGAGTAATATCCCTACCTGGCAGTGGAGGTTGGCACCCTATGAACCTGCGCAAATGGCGCCCCCACTCCTCGACGGCTGTCCCTACACTCCTCTCCCTAATTCACCCTACATTTATAGGAACGACCTGTAGGACAGCTGCTCATTAAGGCCGTAGGGAGCCATTGTCCGCATTCTAAAGATCCACTTCGTCTCTCTTTGCAGGATCAGTTTGTCCCAGTCGCCCCCTCTTGGTGGGGCCGTAACTTTGTCAATTCCCATGTAACGTATTATGTCCCTACTGTTTGGGTGTGCGTTATTCACGTGTTTTGCCAGGGGGGTATCTCTTTTCAGGGCAATATCTCTTTGGTGCTCTCCTACTCTTCTTCTCAATTCTCTCCTTGTCTTCCCCACATATTCCATTCCGCAGACACATTTAGCCATATAGATAATTCCTTTAGATCTGCAGTTAATAAAATGTTTGACAACAAATGTTTTTCCGGTGACGTTACTTATAAAGTCTTTCCCTTGCGTGATGACTTTACATGATACGCATCCACTGCATCTAAAACAGCCAGTTATGGAACTTTTCAGCCTTTTGTTCCCCATATGGCCCATATAGTGGCTGTGGACCAATCTGTCCCTAAGGAATCTGCCCTTTTTATATGTAATCATAGGTCTTGAGTCGACCATATTACCAATATCCTCGTCCATTAGTAAAATCGGCCAATGTTTTTGTAGTATCCTACGGACTGTATGTGACTGATTAGTGAAAGTAGTGATGAGTCTGCAGAAAGTGTTGTCCTTATCCGAAATTGGGGATGGGTGTAAAAAGGAGGAGCGGTCCCTGGCCAAAGTCCCCCCATAAGCCTCAGCTATCACCTTCTTGGGGTAGCCCCTCTCATGAAATCTTTGACAAAGATCGGTGGCCTGGGCTCTAAAAATGGCATCGTCCGAACAGTTCCTCCGGATCCCCATGAATTGCCCCTTCGGTATGCCCCTCTTAAGGGGGGGCTGGATGGTTGCTTTCCCACCTAAGGAGAGAATTCGAGGCAGTTGTTTTCCTGTATGTACTAGTCTCTATCTCCCCATCCTTTCCTATCCGTATCAAAATGTCAAGGAAGGGCAACTCATGGGGGCCGAACTCAAAAGTGAAATGTAAGTTAAGGTTATTATGATTAAGCCTTTCTACGAGGTTTCCAAAGGATGTTTTGTCCCCTTTCCACAGAACTAGGACGTCGTCGATATATCGAACCCATAGCAAAATGTTTTCACCACCTTCAATGGGGATGTCTCCAAACACCACGGTTTCCTCCCACCAACCCAGGTATAAATTGGCATACGATGGGGCACAAGGGCTCCCCATCGCGGTACCCCTGAGCTGGTGGAAGTACTTCCCACCAAAGAGAAATACATTTTTTGTCAAGCAAAACTGAAGGGCCTTCATCACAAAGTGATTATGTCGCTCAAATTGTTTGCCTCTCCCCATGAGAAAAAAACGTATCGCCTCCAGACCCCTATCATGGGGAATTGAGGAATATAGTGACTCGACATCAATGCTAGCTAGAGTCACATCTTTGTCAACTGTCATACCTTCTAGTTTGCGAAGCAGGTCATTGGTGTCACCGACAAATGAGTTCAAGCTTAAAACGAAGGGTTTAAGTACCTTCTCCAAATATATTCCCAAATTTTGGGTTAGATTGTTAATTCCTGATATTATGGGTCGTCCTTTCAGTGGATTCAGGCCCTTATGTACCTTTGGGAGACTATAGAAGGTGGACATAACTGGATAGGTTGGACAGATAAAGTCTCTCTCCTGTTTATTTAGGGTACCATCCCTCATGGCCTCATTTGCCAGTTCCTCCAAATCTTGAGAGAATCTCTTCGTGGGATCCGCCTTTAATGTGCTATAACACTCCTTAACATTTAGTATAACACTGCACATCAAATAGTACTGACTGGTATCCATGATCACCACGTTACCCCCTTTATCTGAAGGTTTTATGGTGATATGTTCATCATTTTCTAGTGACCTCAATGCCTGCATCTCACAACGAGTGAAATTGTGTCTGAAGCGTCTGGAATCATTTTCCAGGTCCCTTAAGTCTTTAGTCACCATGTTCAAAAATACATCAATAGGGCTCAAATCACTCTGTGGGGGTGGCATTTTAGTACTCTTCAGTTTCAAATTGGTGAATGGACCATTACCCTCAAGGTTAGGATCCACATCACCGAGGTGAAAAAGGGTTCTAATATCAGGTAGGAGTTCTTCACGGACCCCCAGATCCGCGCATGCCTGTTTATCAATCTTAATATAGTGCTTGCGCCACTTCAACTTGCGCACAAACAAATTTACGTCCTTTATGATCTCAAAAGAATTGTAGTCTGTTGTCGGTACAAAAGTCAGACCCTTGTTCAAGACCTCCAGTTCTACGGAAGTGAGGCTCCTCGATGATAGGTTTATAAGTTGGGGATTCATAATGTCGGTGTGGGGGTGCTTAGATTGAGGCGATTGCGTAATGGATAGCCCTCCTCTAAAAAAGACCCAGAGGGGGATCTCCTATTACTAATGTTTCTGCCACGAATCCTACCGCCACCTCTTCCCCTCTGTCTACCACGATGTGATTTGGATCTGACCTCTGACTCTGAAAAATCAGTGTCAGTGGACGAAATATCTGTGTCCGGGTATCTTGGGCTCCTACTAGAGAGGAAATTATAAGCCTTATTTTCCTTGAACTCTTGTAAATCTTTAATGAAGAATTTATGCTTCCGTTCCTTCAGATGATATTGAAATCTTTCTATTGTATTCTGAAGTAACGTTTCCTTAGCATTAAATTCAGGTTCCAAGGAAAATTTTTTTGTTAATTCCACTTGTATTCTCAATGATTCATTCAAAGCGGCTAATGTAATCCTCTCCTCATCTAGGAGCAATTTCATAAACCGTAGGGAACTCGCGGTCGCCTCCTTTTCCCAGAGGCCCAGTAGGGTCTGACTCCTGTACCGAAAAGAAGGGAACAGAGTGATCCGGAGGTTCCTCGGGACGATGCCTGCCCTTAAATAATTCTCGAGTGTTTGTACCTCCCACCAAGATGTGATCTGCTGTTTGTAGATTTTTGTTAATTCTCTAAAAGCGGCCGAAAAAGTGGGGGTGTATTTTTTTTGGGCAAAAGTGCGCTCAGAAAAGACCTCTTTGGCCTCAGAAGCCCACTGGCTAGTGTCTATTCCCACTGACAGAAAACCAGCCATACCACTTATAATTCAAATATCAATATGCAGCAACGGGGATAACAGAAAAAACTACACAAAAGTAGATATAGATGCCAGCAGGTGTAGTGCTATAGGAACTTAAAACTTAACATTTATTACCATTAGATAAAATATGTGCAAAATGCAAGGACCTAAAAACACACAGTTAGACTGTCTGTGATATACAATAGCCAAAAGAACTTCCATATATTGTTACTTCCAGAGATATAAATATATGTCATATAAGCATACTGTATCTCTAACACAGACCAAGGAAGAAATGGCAATAGGAAAATAATGGAGCCCACAGTACACTATCAACTTATTGTGCCCCAATATATGGGAACATGAAAACACTCGCCCTGAGATATGGACACATGAAAACACTCACCCTACCAATGATGACCATTTGACTTAGTTATATATAGAAATGGAACATCCTCACCAATTTTGATGACTGTCCATGCTCTCAGATTTCAGAGGGGGCTCCATGTGGTGGAGGTGAACCAAAATATCATGAGGTCACCAACCAAATACCGCTCCCCAGATGCCGCTCCCGACGCGTTTCTTAGCCTTAGCTATTCATCAGGGGAAAAGGGAAGAGGACATGCGGTATGCATGCTGCCCAAAGTCGCGCAGCTCATTCACCAGACAGCGCTACTTCACACTCTAGTAGATCCTCTTTTGAATCCTGATCGTGCTCTGTTCGTGATCGTGTCATTTCCGGTTCCGGTCACCTGACATCTGGTATGTGGAACGCAGATGCCGGCCGTGACACGCAAGCGTCACTTCCGGTGTGCGCGTCATAGACAAGGGAAAATCGCACATAACGGAGCGACGACTATGGGGCACGCAGGGTCGCCAGTTGACATCCTGCTTTGGATGGCACCATAGAGAAGTCTCATCCATGAATACCCCAAGCCAGGGTGAGTGTCCAGAACATGTGATAGCTGGCACTCATCCTGGCAACATACCATATGTACCGCGGTATATATAACACACGTCCATTCTACCCCAGTGGTTATAAAGCTGGAGATGCTTCATAGGTCCAGAATCGCACAGTGAAGCTACGGCCCAGCCCCAAAAGCGCACTTTAGACCCAAAATAGAAAATTGTGCTAATACAAATATAAAGGAAAATGGATAAGTGACAAAAACAAGAACAGAAATATAAAAAGGGGGGAGAGGGGTGTTGAATCACTGTGCGATTCTGGACCTATGAAGCATCTCCAGCTTTATAACCACTGGGGTAGAATGGACGTGTGTTATATATACCGCGGTACATATGGTATGTTGCCAGGATGAGTGCCAGCTATCACATGTTCTGGACACTCACCCTGGCTTGGGGTATTCATGGATGAGACTTCTCTATGGTGCCATCCAAAGCAGGATGTCAACTGGCGACCCTGCGTGCCCCATAGTCGTCGCTCCGTTATGTGCGATTTTCCCTTGTCTATGACGCGCACACCGGAAGTGACGCTTGCGTGTCACGGCCGGCATCTGCGTTCCACATACCGGATGTCAGGTGACCGGAACCGGAAATGACACGATCACGAACAGAGCGCGATCAGGATTCAAAAGAGGATCTACTAGAGTGTGAAGTAGCGCTGTCTGGTGAATGAGCTGCGCGACTTTGGGCACCATGCATACCGCATGTCCTCTTCCCTTTTCCCCTGATGAATAGCTAAGGCTAAGAAACGCGTCGGGAGCGGCATCTGGGGAGCGGTATTTGGTTGGTGACCTCATGATATTTTGGTTCACCTCCACCACATGGAGCCCCCTCTGAAATCTGAGAGCATGGACAGTCATCAAAATTGGTGAGGATGTTCCATTTCTATATATAACTAAGTCAAATGGTCATCATTGGTAGGGTGAGTGTTTTCATGTGTCCATATCTCAGGGCGAGTGTTTTCATGTTCCCATATATTGGGGCACAATAAGTTGATAGTGTACTGTGGGCTCCATTATTTTCCTATTGCCATTTCTTCCTTGGTCTGTGTTAGAGATACAGTATGCTTATATGACATATATTTATATCTCTGGAAGTAACAATATATGGAAGTTCTTTTGGCTATTGTATATCACAGACAGTCTAACTGTGTGTTTTTAGGTCCTTGCATTTTGCACATATTTTATCTAATGGTAATAAATGTTAAGTTTTAAGTTCCTATAGCACTACACCTGCTGGCATCTATATCTACTTTTGTGTAGTTTTTTCTATTATCCCCGTTGCTGCATATTGATATTTGAATTATAAGTGGTATGGCTGGTTTTCTGTCAGTGGGAATAGACACTAGCCAGTGGGCTTCTGAGGCCAAAGAGGTCTTTTCTGAGCGCACTTTTGCCCCAAAAAAATACACCCCCACTTTTTCGGCCGCTTTTAGAGAATTAACAAAAATCTACAAACAGCAGATCACATCTTGGTGGGAGGTACAAACACTCGAGAATTATTTAAGGGCAGGCATCGTCCCGAGGAACCTCCGGATCACTCTGTTCCCTTCTTTTCGGTACAGGAGTCAGACCCTACTGGGCCTCTGGGAAAAGGAGGCGACCGCGAGTTCCCTACGGTTTATGAAATTGCTCCTAGATGAGGAGAGGATTACATTAGCCGCTTTGAATGAATCATTGAGAATACAAGTGGAATTAACAAAAAAATTTTCCTTGGAACCTGAATTTAATGCTAAGGAAACGTTATTTCAGAATACAATAGAAAGATTTCAATATCATCTGAAGGAACGGAAGCATAAATTCTTCATTAAAGATTTACAAGAGTTCAAGGAAAATAAGGCTTATAATTTCCTCTCTAGTAGGAGCCCAAGATACCCGGACACAGATATTTCGTCCACTGACACTGATTTTTCAGAGTCAGAGGTCAGATCCAAATCACATCGTGGTAGACAGAGGGGAAGAGGTGGCGGTAGGATTCGTGGCAGAAACATTAGTAATAGGAGATCCCCCTCTGGGTCTTTTTTAGAGGAGGGCTATCCATTACGCAATCGCCTCAATCTAAGCACCCCCACACCGACATTATGAATCCCCAAATTATAAACCTATCATCGAGGAGCCTCACTTCCGTAGAACTGGAGGTCTTGAACAAGGGTCTGACTTTTGTATCGACAACAGACTACAATTCTTTTGAGATCATAAAGGACGTAAATTTGTTTGTGCGCAAGTTGAAGTGGCGCAAGCACTATATTAAGATTGATAAACAGGCATGCGCGGATCTGGGGGTCCGTGAAGAACTCCTACCTGATATTAGAACCCTTTTTCACCTCGGTGATGTGGATCCTAACCTTGAGGGTAATGGTCCATTCACCAATTTGAAACTGAAGAGTACTAAAATGCCACCCCCACAGAGTGATTTGAGCCCTATTTATGTATTTTTGAACATGGTGACTAAAGACTTAAGGGACCTGGAAAATGATTCCAGACGCTTCAGACACAATTTCACTCGTTGTGAGATGCAGGCATTGAGGTCACTAGAAAATGATGAACATATCACCATAAAACCTTCAGATAAAGGGGGTAACGTGGTGATCATGGATACCAGTCAGTACTATTTGATGTGCAGTGTTATACTAAATGTTAAGGAGTGTTATAGCACATTAAAGGCGGATCCCACGAAGAGATTCTCTCAAGATTTGGAGGAACTGGCAAATGAGGCCATGAGGGATGGTACCCTAAATAAACAGGAGAGAGACTTTATCTGTCCAACCTATCCAGTTATGTCCACCTTCTATAGTCTCCCAAAGGTACATAAGGGCCTGAATCCACTGAAAGGACGACCCATAATATCAGGAATTAACAATCTAACCCAAAATTTGGGAATATATTTGGAGAAGGTACTTAAACCCTTCGTTTTAAGCTTGAACTCATTTGTCGGTGACACCAATGACCTGCTTCGCAAACTAGAAGGTATGACAGTTGACAAAGATGTGACTCTAGCTAGCATTGATGTCGAGTCACTATATTCCTCAATTCCCCATGATAGGGGTCTGGAGGCGATACGTTTTTTTCTCATGGGGAGAGGCAAACAATTTGAGCGACATAATCACTTTGTGATGAAGGCCCTTCAGTTTTGCTTGACAAAAAATGTATTTCTCTTCGGTGGGAAGTACTTCCACCAGCTCAGGGGTACCGCGATGGGGAGCCCTTGTGCCCCATCGTATGCCAATTTATACCTGGGTTGGTGGGAGGAAACCGTGGTGTTTGGAGACATCCCCATTGAAGGTGGTGAAAACATTTTGCTATGGGTTCGATATATCGACGACGTCCTAGTTCTGTGGAAAGGGGACAAAACATCCTTTGGAAACCTCGTAGAAAGGCTTAATCATAATAACCTTAACTTACATTTCACTTTTGAGTTCGGCCCCCATGAGTTGCCCTTCCTTGACATTTTGATACGGATAGGAAAGGATGGGGAGATAGAGACTAGTACATACAGGAAAACAACTGCCTCGAATTCTCTCCTTAGGTGGGAAAGCAACCATCCAGCCCCCCTTAAGAGGGGCATACCGAAGGGGCAATTCATGAGGATCCGGAGGAACTGTTCGGACGATGCCATTTTTAGAGCCCAGGCCACCGATCTTTGTCAAAGATTTCATGAGAGGGGCTACCCCAAGAAGGTGATAGCTGAGGCTTATGGGGGGACTTTGGCCAGGGACCGCTCCTCCTTTTTACACCCATCCCCAATTTCGGATAAGGACAACACTTTCTGCAGACTCATCACTACTTTCACTAATCAGTCACATACAGTCCGTAGGATACTACAAAAACATTGGCCGATTTTACTAATGGACGAGGATATTGGTAATATGGTCGACTCAAGACCTATGATTACATATAAAAAGGGCAGATCCCTTAGGGACAGATTGGTCCACAGCCACTATATGGGCCATATGGGGAACAAAAGGCTGAAAAGTTCCATAACTGGCTGTTTTAGATGCAGTGGATGCGTATCATGTAAAGTCATCATGCAAGGGAAAGACTTTATAAGTAACGTCACCGGAAAAACATTTGTTGTCAAACATTTTATTAACTGCAGATCTAAAGGAATTATCTATATGGCTAAATGTGTCTGCGGAATGGAATATGTGGGGAAGACAAGGAGAGAATTGAGAAGAAGAGTAGGAGAGCACCAAAGAGATATTGCCCTGAAAAGAGATACCCCCTGGCAAAACACGTGAATAACGCACACCCAAACAGTAGGGACATAATACGTTACATGGGAATTGACAAAGTTACGGCCCCACCAAGAGGGGGCGACTGGGACAAACTGATCCTGCAAAGAGAGACGAAGTGGATCTTTAGAATGCGGACAATGGCTCCCTACGGCCTTAATGAGCAGCTGTCCTACAGGTCGTTCCTATAAATGTAGGGTGAATTAGGGAGAGGAGTGTAGGGACAGCCGTCGAGGAGTGGGGGCGCCATTTGCGCTGGTTCATAGGGTGCCAACCTCCACTGCCAGGTAGGGATATTACTCTAGGTGCTGAATAGGGCTATTTATAGGTCCCCTGGCCCCCCACATGCATCTCTCTCTCTCCCCCCCCCCTTTTTCGTTTTGGTGAGGTGCGGTCCCTCTCCATTCTCCCCTCATGCTCCTTCGCATCCCTTCAACACCCCTCTCCCCCCTTTTTATATTTCTGTTCTTGTTTTTGTCACTTATCCATTTTCCTTTATATTTGTATTAGCACAATTTTCTATTTTGGGTCTAAAGTGCGCTTTTGGGGCTGGGCCGTAGCTTCACTGTGCGATTCTGGACCTATGAAGCATCTCCAGCTTTATAACCACTGGGGTAGAATGGACGCGTGTTATATATACCGCGGTACATATGGTATGTTGCCAGGATGAGTGCCAGCTATCACATGTTCTGGACACTCACCCTGGCTTGGGGTATTCATGGATGAGACTTCTCTATGGTGCCATCCAAAGCAGGATGTCAACTGGCGACCCTGCGTGCCCCATAGTCGTCGCTCCGTTATGTGCGATTTTCCCTTGTCTATGACGCGCACACCGGAAGTGACGCTTGCGTGTCACGGCTGGCATCTGCGGTCCACATACCGGATGTCAGGTGACCGGAACCGGAAATGACACGATCACGAACAGAGCGCGATCACGATTCAAAAGAGGATCTACTAGAGTGTGAAGTAGCGCTGTCTGGTGAATGAGCTGCGCGACTTTGGGCAGCATGCATACCGCATGTCCTCTTCCCTTTTCCCCTGATGAATAGCTAAGGCTAAGAAACGCGTCGGGAGCGGCATCTGGGGAGCGGTATTTGGTTGGTGACCTCATGATATTTTGGTTCACCTCCACCACATGGAGCCCCCTCTGAAATCTGAGAGCATGGACAGTCATCAAAATTGGTGAGGATGTTCCATTTCTATATATAACTAAGTCAAATGGTCATCATTGGTAGGGTGAGTGTTTTCATGTGTCCATATCTCAGGGCGAGTGTTTTCATGTTCCCATATATTGGGGCACAATAAGTTGATAGTGTACTGTGGGCTCCATTATTTTCCTATTGCCATTTCTTCCTTGGTCTGTGTTAGAGATACAGTATGCTTATATGACATATATTTATATCTCTGGAAGTAACAATATATGGAAGTTCTTTTGGCTATTGTATATCACAGACAGTCTAACTGTGTGTTTTTAGGTCCTTGCATTTTGCACATATTTTATCTAATGGTAATAAATGTTAAGTTTTAAGTTCCTATAGCACTACACCTGCTGGCATCTATATCTACTTTTGTGTAGTTTTTTCTATTATCCCCGTTGCTGCATATTATACACAGGAACCCTGTATATAGTGTCAGTGTACAGGTAATACAGTGCTCACCACTGACATTATACACAGAAGCTCTGTTTATAGTGTACAGGTAATAGAGAGATCACCAGTGACATTATACACAGGAGCTCTGTATATAGTGTATAGTGTATAGTTAAAACAGTGATCACCAGGGATATTATACACAGGAGCTCTGTATATAGTGTACAGGTAATGCAGTGATCACCAGTGACATTATTCATAGGAGCTCTGTATATAGTGCATAGTGTACAGGCAATACAGGGATAACCAGTGACTTTATACACAGGAGCTCAGTATATACTGTATAGAGTACAGGTAATACAATGAACACCGGTGACATTACACACAGGAGCTCTGTATTTAGTACATAGTGTACAGGTAATTCAGTGATCACCAGTGACAATATACAATGGAGCTCTGTATATAGTTTAAAGAGTACAGTTAATACAAGGATCACCAGTGACATTATACACAGTAGCTCTGTATATAGTATATAGAGTACAGGTAATACAGTGATCACCAGTGACATTATACACAGGAGCTCTGTATATAGAGCACAGGTAATACAGGGATCACCAGTGACATTATATACAGGATCTCTGTATATAGTATATAGTGTACAGGTAATACAGTAATCACCACTGACATTATACACAGGAGCTCTGTACATAGTGTTAGTACACAGGTAATACATTGATCACCAGTGACATTATACACAGGAGCTCTGTATACAGTGTATTGTGTACAGGTAATACAGTGAACTCTAGTGATATTATACATAGGAGCTCTGTATATAGTGCCAGTGTACAGGTAATACAAGGATCACCAGTGACATTATATACCGGAGCTCTGTATATAGTGTCAGTATAAAGGTATTACAGTGATCACCAGTGACATTATACACGAAAGCTCTGTATATAGTGTATAGTGTACAGGTAATACAGTGATCACCAGTGACATTATACACAGGAGGTCTCCATATAGTGTACAGGTAATACAGTGATCACCAGTGACATTATACACAGGAGCTCTGTATATAGTGTCAGTGTACAGATAATACAGGGATCACCCATGACATTATACACAGGAGCTCTATATATAGTGTATAGTGAACAGATAATACAGTGATCACCGGTGACATTATTCACAGGAGCTCTGTATATAGTGTATAGTGTACAGGTAATACAGTGATCACCGGTGACATTATACACAGGAGCTGTTATGCACACGCCCGGGCTGAGCGGCGTGTGCGTGTGATTGTAGTGATTCCACTGGACCGTGCCGGAGAGTGAATGCCTGGAGGGGCGTAACTAGGTATTCACCCGATCCGACCAGGGTCGCACGACGGCATACGACGCCAGTGCACCAAGGAGGAACCGAGCAGAGGGACCAGGTGCTACTCCAGGACAGACCCCGGACACGGCTGTTGACCCACACAGGGGAATACAGGAACAGACTGGTAGGCTGGCACACAGACTGGTGGGTATAGGCAGGCACGACTGGTATGCAGGCAGGCGGGTATGCAGGCCGGGGGGTACAGGCAAGCACAGCTAGAGTGCAGACAGGGAGGCACTAGCAGGTAGGAACACAGGCGGGATAGGACCCAGTACACACTGGGACTCAGGAACAATACAGGCAGAGGGGTACAGACAAGCACAGCTAGAGTGCAGACAGGGAGGCACTAGCAGGTAGGGACACTGGCGGGATAGGACCCAGTACACACTGAGACTCAGGAACAGAACCACAGATGTGGCGGACAAACACAGCAGAGTGAGGCCGCCCAAAAAGGTGAGCGAGAACAGGGCAGGACAAGGCCGCCTGGAGCGGTGAGCAAAGGATCAGAGCTGAGCGAGACTGCCGGAGCAGTGAGCAAGAGTAAAGCAGGACGAGACCGCCTGGAGCGGTGAGCAAGAGTGGAGCAAGACTGCCGGAGCAGTGAGCAAAAGGATAAGAGCGGAGCGAGACTGCCGGAGCAGTGAGCAAAAAGGGTCAGAGCGGAGCAAGGCTGCCGGAGCAGCGAGCAAAGGAGTCAGAGCAGGCTAGAACCGCCGGAGCGGTGAGCAAAGGAGTCAGAGCAGGCTAGAACCGCCGGAGCGGTGAGCAAAGGAGTCAGAGCAGGCTAGAACCGCCGGAGCGGTGAGCAAAGGAGTCAGAGCAGGCTAGAACCGCCGGAGCGGTGAGCAAAGGAGTCAGAGCAGGCTAGAACCGCCGGAGCGGTGAGCAAAGGAGTCAGAGCAGGCTAGAACCGCCGGAGCGGTGAGCAAAGGAGTCAGAGCTGGCAAGGCTGAGCAGGGGGGACAGGGCTCTGTTCACACGGAACAGACAGGAAGGGAAAGGCAGAGCCAGATACTCACAGAGTACTTGCAGAGAAGTAGCGAGTGGACCACAAACTCACAAACGGGAGTACAGAGACAACAAGCAGGAGTTAGGTACGAGTTCAGACTCTGCAGAAAAAGGAAGGGAACGGACATAGAGGCAAAACAGGTAAAGGATAGGAGAGAGTTCAGACTGGAACTGAGTGTACGGAGGAGACCGACACTGCAGCAAAATACAGGAGCGGGTCTGGGAATACGGCCCCCAGAGAGGCAGGACGAACAGGCAAGGAGCGTGTTCAGACAGGACAGACAAGATACAGGAACAGGTCTAGGTAATCGGCCCCTAGAAGGCAGGAGGAACAGGCTAGGAGCGTGTTCAGACAGGCCTGGAAATACAACCTCCAGGATAGGCAGAAAAGAGAACACAGAACGGGACCTGGCACCTTCAGAGTGCAAGCACACACTGAATGAAACACTATGCTCAGGCAGGGATAGATGGGAGCAGCTGAGCTATATACCAGGTGACAGACAGCAATAGGCTGAGGACGCACAAGGGGTGTGACCCACAGCAGGTACAAAAAGCAGGAAGTGATCGGGCGCCGCCCTTAAGCAGCAGAAACAGACACAAACAGACAGCATGGAGGGAAGCCAGAGAGACATTCTGGACAGGAGATCAAGTGCGCGCTCTTGCACAGTGGGAGATGGACCACTATGCAAGGACGCCGCCAGGTATGTTACAGTACCCCCCCCCTTACGCCCCCTCTTCTTCAGGCCTGCCAGAATCTTCCGCAGGGAATTCGAGGGCCAATTCTTCACTTCGAAGAGATCACTTCCACTGTCCACCGGAAAAACTGGTCTCCTCTGGGTAGCTAGGATGCTACCTCCCATCCAGCCACCCTTAGCAACAGACGAAACGGGTGGAGTACCAGGAACAGCACACAAGGAAGTCTCTCTCCACATATTTTCAGGTGGCACCCCAGAGGGTACAGGAGACAACTGGAAGTCCTCCACCGGGTTGGAGGGGGACAGAGACTTGGGGGTAATCTCTGCTTCGAGGTACATCTTGTCAAGCTCACAGGAAGAAATAGACGGGTTATCAGGTACATAATGAGGAAAAGTCACTGTCTCTTTGTTATCTGGTGGTACCCCGGAGGATTCAGGAAACAACTGGAGGTCCTCCGCCGGGTCAGAAGAGTGCAGAGGCTCAGAGAAAACATCTGCTT
Source organism: Phyllobates terribilis (assembly GCF_046119375.1). Taxonomy (NCBI): domain Eukaryota; kingdom Metazoa; phylum Chordata; class Amphibia; order Anura; family Dendrobatidae; genus Phyllobates; species Phyllobates terribilis. The sequence goes on from NW_027362773.1 coordinate 176,672,236, forward strand.
CAGAGTACACTAGGTCGGACTCACTGGACGAAGCAGGCGAGGTATCGGGTACCGAGTATAGGAAAGTCTCTGTCCATTCTCCACCAGGTGGCACCCCGAAGGGTTCTGGAGACAACTGGCGGTCCTCCGCCTGGTCAGAGGGGTGTAGAGACTCACGGGTAACCTCTGCTTCAGAGTACACTAGGTCGGACTCACTGGACGAAGCAAGCGAGGTATCAGATCCAGGATATAGGAAAGTCTCTGTCCATTTACCACCAGGTGGCACCCCGAAGGGTTCTGGAGACAACTGGAGGTCCTCCGCCTGGTCAGAGGAGTGTAGAGACTCGGGAGTAACCACTGCTTCGGAGTACACTAGGTTGGACTCACTGGACGAAGCGAGCGAGGTATCAGGTACAGAGTATAGGAGAGTCTCTGTCCTTTCGCTACCAGGTAGCACCCCGAAGGGTTCAGGAGACAACTGGAGGTCCTCCGCCTGGTCGGAGGGGTGTAGAGACTCGGGGGTAACTACCACTTTGGGGTACCCATTGTCAGGCTCACAGGACGAAGCGGACAAAGTATCGAGTACCGGGTGTAGAGAATTCTCTCTCCATTTGTCATCGAGTGGTATCCCGGAGGATTCAGGAGGCAACAGGGGGTCCTCCGCCAGGTAGTAGAGGTGCACAGACTCTGAGGTAACCACAGCTTTGGAGCATCCTTGGACATGCACACCGGTTAAAGTGGGTGAAGCATCTGATGCCGGGTGCAGGAAGTTCTCCTGTGTGGAGTCTGGATGGGCAGAAGTCTCTTCGGGCAGGAGAACTGGTGCACTACCCACGCACATTACCCGGTGGGGCTTCTCCGGGATACAGGGAGATGAAGCTTCAGTAGGGACTTCAAGGTTGGGGTCAGGAGGTCTCAGGGAGGACAGACCCTGGCGTGACGGCTTGCCTCTACGTTTAGCACGTCTGGACTGCCTCTTGAGGTTGGGAGAAGTATTCCGGAAAGCGTAGTCACCCTGTGAGGATTCTGGGTGGGCAGTAGTCTCATTGGGCTGGAGGACTATTGCGCTACCCACACACATTACCCATTGGGGCTGCTCCGGGATATTGGGAAGTGAAGCTTCAGCAGGAGCCTCCGGGTTAGGATCATCGAAGACCATTAGAAAGGCCACCAGGAAGGCCATTAGGTCCAGGAGGATCGGATCCTGTGTTTCATATAGGGGGTTGATCCATTCCAAGGCATCACCCGCCAGGTAAGACATAATGAATGCCACCTTAACCCGATCGGTGGGAAAACATAGAGGGTAGAACTTGAAGTGTAGCATGCATTGCTCCACAAATGCACGACTTTGTCTAGGATCCCCATAATAACGTAGCGGATCCGCGGGAACGAGAGCAGATAGATCCATCTGGACGGGTGCGTAATTCGCCTGGAACTCAGCTAAAGGAAAAAAAAAATTTTTTATTTATTTATTTTAATGCATGTATTCGCTGGAAAACTTCACAGAGAGCGAAGGCCGTGGGGCTCAACGGGAACCATGGCCTGAGCATGCTGTTATGCACACGCCCGGGCTGAGCGGCGTGTGCGTGTGATTGTAGTGATTCCACTGGACCGTGCCGGAGAGTGAATGCCTGGAGGGGCGTAACTAGGTATTCACCCGATCCGACCAGGGTCGCACGACGGCATACGACGCCAGTGCACCAAGGAGGAACCGAGCAGAGGGACCAGGTGCTACTCCAGGACAGACCCCGGACACGGCTGTTGACCCACACAGGGGAATACAGGAACAGACTGGTAGGCTGGCACACAGACTGGTGGGTATAGGCAGGCACGACTGGTATGCAGGCAGGCGGGTATGCAGGCCGGGGGGTACAGGCAAGCACAGCTAGAGTGCAGACAGGGAGGCACTAGCAGGTAGGAACACAGGCGGGATAGGACCCAGTACACACTGGGACTCAGGAACAATACAGGCAGAGGGGTACAGGCAAGCACAGCTAGAGTGCAGACAGGGAGGCACTAGCAGGTAGGGACACTGGCGGGATAGGACCCAGTACACACTGAGACTCAGGAACAGAACCACAGATGTGGCGGACAAACACAGCAGAGTGAGGCCGCCCAGAGAGGTGAGCGAGAACAGGGCAGGACAAGGCCGCCTGGAGCGGTGAGCAAAGGATCAGAGCTGAGCGAGACTGCCGGAGCAGTGAGCAAGAGTAAAGCAGGACGAGACCGCCTGGAGCGGTGAGCAAGAGTGGAGCAAGACTGCCGGAGCAGTGAGCAAAAGGATAAGAGCGGAGCGAGACTGCCGGAGCAGTGAGCAAAAAGGGTCAGAGCGGAGCAAGGCTGCCGGAGCAGCGAGCAAAGGAGTCAGAGCAGGCTAGAACCGCCGGAGCGGTGAGCAAAGGAGTCAGAGCAGGCTAGAACCGCCGGAGCGGTGAGCAAAGGAGTCAGAGCAGGCTAGAACCGCCGGAGCGGTGAGCAAAGGAGTCAGAGCAGGCTAGAACCGCCGGAGCGGTGAGCAAAGGAGTCAGAGCAGGCTAGAACCGCCGGAGCGGTGAGCAAAGGAGTCAGAGCAGGCTAGAACCGCCGGAGCGGTGAGCAAAGGAGTCAGAGCAGGCTAGAACCGCCGGAGCGGTGAGCAAAGGAGTCAGAGCAGGCTAGAACCGCCGGAGCGGTGAGCAAAGGAGTCAGAGCAGGCTAGAACCGCCGGAGCGGTGAGCAAAGGAGTCAGAGCAGGCTAGAACCGCCGGAGCGGTGAGCAAAGGAGTCAGAGCAGGCTAGAACCGCCGGAGCGGTGAGCAAAGGAGTCAGAGCAGGCTAGAACCGCCGGAGCGGTGAGCAAAGGAGTCAGAGCAGGCTAGAACTGCCGGAGCGGTGAGCAAAGGAGTCAGAGCTGGCAAGGCTGAGCAGGGGGGACAGGGCTCTGTTCACACGGAACAGACAGGAAGGGAAAGGCAGAGTCTTATACTCACAGAGTACTTGCAGAGAAGTAGCGAGTGGACCACAAACTCACAAACGGGAGTACAGAGACAACAAGCAGGAGTTAGGTACGAGTTCAGACTCTGCAGAAAAAGGAAGGGAACGGACATAGAGGCAAAACAGGTAAAGGATAGGAGAGAGTTCAGACTGGAACTGAGTGTACGGAGGAGACCGACACTGCAGCAAAATACAGGAGCGGGTCTGGGAATACGGCCCCCAGAGAGGCAGGACGAACAGGCAAGGAGCGTGTTCAGACAGGACAGACAAGATACAGGAGCGGGTCTAGGTAATCGGCCCCTAGAAGGCGGGAGGAACAGGCTAGGAGCGTGTTCAGACAGGTCAGACAAGATACAGGAACAGGTCTAGGTAATCGGCCCCTAGAAGGCAGGAGGAACAGGCTAGGAGCGTGTTCAGACAGGCCTGGAAATACAGCCTCCAGGATAGGCAGAAAAGAGAACACAGAACGGGACCTGGCACCTTCAGAGTGCAAGCACACACTGAATGAAACACTATGCTCAGGCAGGGATAGATGGGAGCAGCTGAGCTATATACCAGGTGACAGACAGCAATAGGCTAAGGACGCACAAGGGGTGTGACCCACAGCAGGTACAAAAAGCAGGAAGTGATCGGGCGCCGCCCTTAAGCAGCAGAAACAGACACAAACAGACAGCATGGAGGGAAGCCAGAGAGACATTCTGGACAGGAGATCAAGTGCGCGCTCTTGCACAGTGGGAGATGGACCACTATGCAAGGACGCCGCCAGGTATGTTACAGGAGCTCTGTATATAGTGTATAGTGTACAGGTAATACAGTGAACACCAGTGCCATTATACACAGGAGCTCTGTTTATGGTGTATAGTGTACAGGTCATACATTGATCTCCAGTGACGTTATACACAGGAGCTCTGTATATTGTGTACAGTTAATACAGGGATCATCAGTGACATGATACACTGGAGCTCTGTATATAGTATAAAGAATACAGTTAATACAGGGATCACCAGTGACATTATACACAGGAGCTCTGTATATAGTGTATAGTGTACAGGTAATACAGTGATCACCAGTGACATTATACACAGGAGCTCTGTATATAGTGTATAGAGTATAGGTAATACAGTGATCACCAGTGACATTATACACAGGAGTTCTGTAGATAGTGTATAGCGTACAGGTAATACAGGGATCACCAGTGACATTAAACACAGGAGCTCTGAATATAGTGTACAGTGTACAGATAACACAGTGATCACCAGTGACATTATACACAGGAGCTCTGTATATAGTGTACAATGTACAGGTAATACAGTGATCACAAGTGACATTATACACAGGAGCTCTGTATATAGTGTCAGTGTATAGGAAATACAGTGATCACAAGTGACATTATTCACAGGAGCTCTGTAAATAGTGTATAGCGTACAGGTAATACAGTGATCACCAGTGACATTATACACAGGAGCTCAGTATATAGTCTATAGTGCACAGGCAATACAGTGATCACCAGTGACATTATACACAGGAGCTTTGTATATAGTGTCAGTGTACAGGTAATACAGTGATCACCAGTGACATTATACACAGGAGCTCTGTATATAGTGTAAAGTGTACAGGCAATACAGTGATCACTAGTGACATTATACACAGGAGCTCTGTATATAGTGTCAGTGCACAGGTAATACAGTGATCACCAGTGACATTATACACAGGAGTCCTGTATATTGTGTCAGTGGACAGGTAATACAGTGATCACCAGTGACACTATACACAGGAGCTCTGTATATAGTGTACAGGTAATACAGAGATCACGAGTGATATTATGCACAGGAGCTCTGTATATAGTGTCAGTGTACAGGTAATACAGGGATCACCAGTGACATTATACACCGGAGCTCTGTATATAGTGTCAGTGTACAGGTAATACAGTGATCACCAGTGACATTATACACAGGAGTCCTGTATATAGTGTCAGTGGACAGGTAATACAGTGATCACCAGTGACATTATACACAGGAGCTCTGTATATAGTTTATATAGTGTACAGCTAATACAGTGATCACTAGTGACATTATTCACAGGAGTTCTGTATATAATGTCAGTGTACAGGTAATACAGTGATCACCAGTGACATTATACACAGGAGCTCTGTATATAGTGTATAGTGTACAGGTAATACAGTGATCACCAGTGATATTATGCACAGCAGCTCTTTATATATTGTCATTGTACAGGTAATAGAGGGATCACCAGTGACATTATGCACAGGAGCTCTGTATATAGTTTCAGTGTACAGATAATACAGGGATCAACAGTGACATTATACACAGGAGCTCTGTATATAATGTCAGTGTACAGGTAACACAGTGATCACCAGTGACATTATGCACAGGAGTCCTGTATATAGTGTCAGTGTAGAGGTAATACAGTGATCACCAGTGACATTATACACAGGAGCTCTTTATATAGTGTATATAGTATACAGCTAATACAGTGATCACTAGTGACATTATACACAAGAGCTCTGTATGTAGTGTCAGTATACAGGTAATACAGTAATCACCAGTGACATTATACATAGGAGGTCTGTATGTAGTGTCAGTGTACAGGTAATACAGTGACCACCAGTGAAATTATACACAGAAGCTCTGTCTATAGTATACAGGTAATACAGGGATCACCAGTGACATTATACACAGGAGCTCTGTATATAGTGTATAGTGTACAGGTAATACTGTGATCAAAAGTGACAATATACAGAGAGGCTCTGTATATAGTGTACAGGTAATACAGTGATGACCAGTGACATTATACACAGGAGCTCTGTATATAGTGTATAGTGTACAGGTAATACAGTGATCACCAGTGACATTATACACAGGTCCTCTGTATATAGTGTATAGTGTACAGGTAATACAGTGATCACCTGTGACATTATACACAGGAGTTCTGTTTTTAGTGTCAGTGTACAGGTAATACAGCGATCATCAGTGACATTAAACACAGGAGCTCTGTATATAGGTATGTAGTGTAGAGGTAATACGTTGATCACCAGTGACATTATATACAGGAGCTCTGTATATAGTGTATAGTGTACAGGTAATACAGTGATCACCAGAGACATTATACACAGGAGTTCTGTTTTTAGTGTCAGTGTACAGGTAATACAGCGATCATCAGTGACATTATACACAGGAGCTCTGTATATAGGTATATAGTGTACAGGTAATACAGTGATCACCAGTGACATTATACACAGGAGTTCTGTATATAGTGTCAGTGTACAGGTAATAGAGTGATCACCAGTGACACTGTACACAGGAGTTCTCTTTTTAGCGTCAGTGTACAGGTAATACAGCGATCACCAGTGACATTAAACACAGGAGCTCTGTATATAGGTATGTAGTGTAGAGGTAATACATTGATCACCAGTGACATTATACACAGGAGCTATGTATATAGTGTCAGTGTACAGGTAATACAGTGATCACCAGTGACATTGTACACAGGAGCTCTGTTTTTAGTGCCAGTGTACAGGTAATACAGTGATCACCAGTGACATTATACACAGGAGCTCTGTTTATAGTGTCAGAGTACAGATAATACAGTGATCACCAGTGACATTACACACAGGAGCTCTCCATATTGTGTCAGTGGTGTATAGATAATACAGGGATCACCAATGACATTATACCCAGGGGCTCTGTATATAGTGTACAGGTAATACAGTGAACACCAGTGACATTATACACAGGAGCTCTGTATATAGTGTCAGTGTATAGGTAATACAGTGATCACCAATGACATTATACACAGGGGCTCTGTATATAGTGTACAGGTAATACAGTGAACACCAGTGACATTATACACAGGAGCTCTGTATATAGTGTCAGTGTACAGGTAATACAGTGATCACCAATGACATTATACACAGGAGCTCTGTGTATAGTGTACAGGTAATACAGTGATCACCATTGACATTATTCACAGGAGTTCTGTATATAGTGTCAGTGTACATGTAATACAGTGATCACCAATGACATTAAACTCAGGAGCTCTTTATATAATGTCAGTGTACAGGTAATACAGTGATCACCAGTGACATTATACACAGGAGCTCAGTATATAGTGTATAGTGTACAGTAATACAGTGAAATTATACACAGAAGCTCTGTATATATTGTATAGTGTACATGTAATACAGTGATCACCAGTGACATTATACACAGGAGCTCTGTATATAGTGTATATTGTACAGGTAATACAATGATCACCAGTGATATTATGCACAGGAGCTCTGTATACAGTGGCAGTGTACAGGTAATGCAGTGATCACCAGTGACATTATGCACAGGAGCTCTGTATATAGTGTCAGTGTACAGGTAATACAGTGATCACCAGTGATATTATACACAGGAGCTCTGTATATAGTGTATAGTGTACAGGTAATACAGGGATCACCAATGACATCATACACAGGAGTTCTGTATATAGTGTCTGTGTACAGGTAATGCAGTGATCACCAGTAACATTATACACAGGAGCTCTGTATATAGTGTATAGTGTACAGGTAATACAGTGATCACCAGTGATATTATACACAGGAGCTCTGTATATAGTGTATAGTGTACAGGTAATACAGGGATCACCAGTGACATTATACACAGGAGCTCTGTATATAGTGTACAGTTAATACAGTGATCACCAGTGACATTATACACAGGAGCTCTGTATATAGTGTCAGTATACAGGTAATGCAGTGATCACCAGTAACATTATACACAGGAGCTCTGTATATAGTGTATAGTGTACAGGTAATACAGTGATCACCAATGATTTTATACACAGGAGATCTGTATATAGTGTATAGCGTACAGTTAATACAGTGATCACCAGTGACATTATACACAGGAGCCCTGTATATAGTGTACAGTGTACAGGTAATACAGTGATCACCAGTGACATTATACACAGGAGCTCTGTATATAGTGTACAGTGTACAGGTAATACAGTGATCACTAGTGATATTATACACAAGAGCTCTGTATATAGTGTACAGGTTATACAGTGATCCCCAGTGACATTATACAAAGGAGCTCTGTATACAGGGTATAGTGTACAGGTAATTCAGTGATCACCAGTAACATTATACACAGGAGCTCTGTATATAGTGTATAGTGTACAGGTAAAGCAGGGATCACCAGTGACATTAAACACAGGAGCTCTGTATATAGGTATGTAGTGTAGAGGTAATACGTTGATCACCAGTGACATTATATACAGGAGCTCTGTATATAGTGTATAGTGTACAGGTAATACAGTGATCACCAGTGACATTATACACAGGAGTTCTGTTTTTAGTGTCAGTGTACAGGTAATACAGCGATCATCAGTGACATTATACACAGGAGCTCTGTATATAGGTATATAGTGTACAGGTAATACAGTGATCACCAGTGACATTATACACAGGAGTTCTGTATATAGTGTTAGTGTACAGGTAATAGAGTGATCACCAGTGACACTGTACACAGGAGTTCTCTTTTTAGCGTCAGTGTACAGGTAATACAGCGATCACCAGTGACATTAAACACAGGAGCTCTGTATATAGGTATGTAGTGTAGAGGTAATACATTGATCACCAGTGACATTATACACAGGAGCTATGTATATAGTGTCAGTGTACAGGTAATACAGTGATCACCAGTGACATTGTACACAGGAGCTCTGTTTTTAGTGCCAGTGTACAGGTAATACAGTGATCACCAGTGACATTATACACAGGAGCTCTGTTTATAGTGTCAGATTACAGATAATACAGTGATCACCAGTGACATTACACACAGGAGCTCTCCATATTGTGTCAGTGGTGTATAGATAATACAGGGATCACCAATGACATTATACCCAGGGGCTCTGTATATAGTGTACAGGTAATACAGTGAACACCAGTGACATTATACACAGGAGCTCTGTATATAGTGTCAGTGTATAGGTAATACAGTGATCACCAATGACATTATACACAGGGGCTCTGTATATAGTGTACAGGTAATACAGTGAACACCAGTGACATTATACACAGGAGCTCTGTATATAGTGTCAGTGTACAGGTAATACAGTGATCACCAATGACATTATACACAGGAGCTCTGTGTATAGTGTACAGGTAATACAGTAATCACCATTGACATTATTCACAGGAGTTCTGTATATAGTGTCAGTGTACATGTAATACAGTGATCACCAATGACATTAAACTCAGGAGCTCTTTATATAATGTCAGTGTACAGGTAATACAGTGATCACCAGTGACATTATACACAGGAGCTCAGTATATAGTGTATAGTGTACAGTAATACAGTGAAATTATACACAGAAGCTCTGTATATATTGTATAGTGTACATGTAATACAGTGATCACCAGTGACATTATACACAGGAGCTCTGTATATAGTGTATATTGTACAGGTAATACAATGATCACCAGTGATATTATGCACAGGAGCTCTGTATACATTGGCAGTGTACAGGTAATGCAGTGATCACCAGTGACATTATGCACAGGATCTCTGTATATAGTGTCAGTGTACAGGTAATACAGTGATCACCAGTGATATTATACACAGGAGCTCTGTATATAGTGTATAGTGTACAGGTAATACAGGGATCACCAATGACATCATACACAGGAGTTCTGTATATAGTGTCTGTGTACAGGTAATGCAGTGATCACCAGTAACATTATACACAGGAGCTCTGTATATAGTGTATAGTGTACAGGTAATACAGTGATCACCAGTGATATTATACACAGGAGCTCTGTATATAGTGTATAGTGTACAGGTAATACAGGGATCACCAGTGACATTATACACAGGAGCTCTGTATATAGTGTATAGTGTACAGGTAATACAGTGATCACAAGTGACATTATGCACAGGAACTCTGCATACAGAGTAGAGTGGACAGGTAATACAGTGATCACCAGTGACATTATACACAGGAGCTCTGTATATAGTGTCAGTATACAGGTAATGCAGTCATCACCAGTAACATTATACACAGGAGCTCTGTATATAGTGTATAGTGTACAGGTAATACAGTGATCACCAATGATTTTATACACAGGAGATCTGTATATAGTGTATAGTGTACAGTTAATACAGTGATCACCAGTGACATTATACACAGGAGCCCTGTATATAGTGTACAGTGTACAGGTAATACAGTGATCACCAGTGACATTATACACAGGAGCTCTGTATATAGTGTACAGTGTACAGGTAATACAGTGATCACTAGTGATATTATACACAAGAGCTCTGTATATAGTGTACAGGTTATACAGTGATCCCCAGTGACATTATACAAAGGAGCTCTGTATACAGGGTATAGTGTACAGGTAATTCAGTGATCACCAGTAACATTATACACAGGAGCTCTGTATATAGTGTATAGTGTACAGGTAAAGCAGGGATCACCAGTGACATTATACACAGGAGCTATGTATATAGTGTATAGTGTCCAGGTAATACAGTGATCACCAGTGACATTGTACACAGGAGCCCTGTATATAGTGTATAGTGTGCAGGTAATACAGTGATCACCAGTGACATTATACAGAGGAGCTCTGTATCAAAACCTACAAAAGACAAAAAATATCTCATACCCTACCATCATTATACATAAATGTAAAACAAAGTTGCATATGAAATATAGGGTTCTTAGTGAACTATTTTTGATCAAAAAAAGTATACAAGCCGTCCCACCAGCGACAAGGTGACCCTAAATTGGGACGGTTCTATACTGTCTATATTAAAAACCTTACTGTATATTAAAGTTGAAGTAATGCATATAAAAGGGTAGACAAATGGAACCAGGTCCCAATATGAGACCACTCAAGCCCGTGGTAAGCTACATATATACTAACCAGCTGAACAAGGGGGATGCCACACCCCTAATGTTAGAACTCTCCTGTTAGGTTTTTTCTATTATGCTGGTCACATGACCGTTTTTGCCTATTTAATCCTGCTCCGCCCTTCTGGCCTTGTTGGACTTCATTGTAATTTCTACTCTTAAGCTAGCCAGGTGCTTTGTTACCTTTCTCAGTCAGTTTAGCTAGGTCTTTTGACCTCTATGTTCTATGTTGTTTGTTTGTCTTCTTACTGCTACAATTTCTGCTATGAGGTGTCCATCTTTCTTCCAGTCCCTAGTTCTTGTAAGGATCCCTCCCTCACATCTATAGGTCTTCGTTCAGACTAGCTGAGGACTTTAGCGGGTCTGATCGCAGGATCAGGTTCCCCGTTACATCGTAGGGATCTAGCTTAGTTCTATTGTAGGGACATATCTCCTGTCTTTCCTTAGTGGTTGTAGCAGATCATAACAATCATAACAGTAAGTCCAGCCCAAAAAATTTCTCTAAGGAAAGACCTCCAGTTTCCATCATGGTGTCGGTTCAGGATTTGGCTCAACGCCTGCAGGGACTCTCTCTGGAGGTGGCCGAGCTCCAACAACACGTGAGTAGCTGTTCTGGAGCGCATTTTGTGGAGCCAAAGGTACAATTGCCTGATTTATTTTTTGGTGAACAACAAGATTTTTTTTCCTTTAAAAATGCTTGTTTATTGTATTTTCGTTTGAGACCCAGATCCTCTGGTGATGAATCACAGCGCATAGGGTTCATAATGTCACTTTTGCCCAAAGAACCTCAGGGATGGGCCTTTTCTCTCCAACCTAGTGATCCGTGCTTTAGATCAGTGGATAGTTTTTTTTCTGCTTTGGGGTTGTTGTATGATGATCCTGATCATGTCTCACCAGCTGAGACTTAATTGAGACATTTGAGGCAGGGATCAGGTAATGTGGAAAATTATTGTACTCACTTCCGTCAGTGGTCTGCTCAGGTGGGGTGGAATGATTCAGCTCTGAAAAGTTTGTTTCTTGCTGGGCTAGGTGAAAGGGTTAAGGATCTGCTGATTGCTTATCCTACACCTGGAAACTTGCAGGAGGCAATGCAATTAGCTATACGGGTGGACAGGAGACTGCGTGCAAGGGTTAATGAGAGTAAATCCTCTGCCATGTCAGCTCCGAGTCTTGAGAGGGTCTGTACTGACACTGGAGAGCCGATGGAGATTGGGGCAATGTCACCCCGCTCTCAGGAAAAAGACCGCAGGTTTTCTGAAGGTTTTTGCTTTTATTGCGGCAAGTCTGACCATTTCATTAAGAACTGTGTGCTTCGTATGAACAAAGAAAAAAAAAATGTCAGTTACGCCCGTATAGCCTGTTTAAACACTAAGGGTGTATTTCTTTCTGCTACTACCGCAGCTCAGGAAGAATTAATTGAATTTCGGGTATTTGTGGATTGTGGTTCAACTCTGAATGTGATTGATGGGGGATTCTTGGAAAAACTTAATTTAAAACCCAAACCTTTGTCATCCCCTATTGCCGTGGTTTCTGTCGATGGCTCTCCCTTGAAATGTGTTACTCACAAGGTTTATGAATTTCCTCTCACTATTAATGGTATTCACCAAGAAAATTTGGATTTGGTGATATTAAATAATTTGCCTTCTCCAGTAGTTTTGGTGTTACGCTGGTTAAAATTGCACAATCCTGTACTGGATTGGTCTACCAATGAAATTAAGTCCTGGAGCCCTAAATGTTATGACAAGTGTTGTAACGGGCGCATTGCTGCTGTGGATAAAGGGGAATTACCTGTACTTATTCAGGATTTTTGGAAAGTTTTTTCTGAGGAGGAGTCGCAAATTTTGCCGCCCCATAGAGACTATGATTGTACCATTGAATTAGTCCCTGGAGCGACTCTTCCTAAAAGTCGTTTATTTAATCTGACTATTCCTGAGAGAAAGGCTTTGGAGGAATACATACAGACGAGCTTGGCCGCCGGTCATATCAGACCCTCTAAGTCACCTGTGGCTGTTGGATTTTTTTTTGTTAAAAAAAAAAAAAAGGACGGCGGTTTACGTCCTTGTTTGGACTTTCGTGAGATTAATAAAATTACTTTACGCAATCACTACCCACTGCCATTGATTTCTGATTTGTGTAATCAGTTAGTGGGGGCCAAGTGGTTCTCTAAAATTGATCTCCAGGGGGCATACAATTTGTTGCGCATGAAGGAGTGTGATGAATGGAAGACTGCTTTTAACACTCCTGTGGGTCATTTTGAGAATTTGGTTATGTCTTTTGGTCTCACCAATGCACCAGCATTTTTTCAGAATCTTATTAATGACATCCTTAGACCTTTGATCGGCAAAAATGTGGTTGTGTATTTGGATGACATTTTGATTTATTCGTCTGACCTGGAGTCTCATTGGGGGAGCGTACGTGAGGTATTGCAGTTATTGATTGACAATTCGCTTTTTGCTAAGCTGGAAAAATGTGAGTTCGCTGTACAGAGAATTAGTTTTTGGGCTACATTATCTCCAGCGAGGGCTTTGAGATGGACCCGGTGAAAGTTCAAGCTGTGCAGGAATGGCCTAGGCCTATTGGTTTGAAATCGATACAGAGGTTTTTGGGTTTCGCCAATTATTACAGAAAATTCATTAAAAAAATTTCTATTATTGTTAAACCACTGACCGATCTCACCAGGAAAGGTTCTAATACGGTTCAGTGGACTACTGAGGCCATTGAAGCTTTTGTGTTTCTAAAGGAGAGGTTCAGCTCTGCCCCCATCCTTATGCAGCCTGATGTGACTAAGCCGTTTTTGGCTGAGGTTGATGCTTCTTCTGTGGGGGTCGGTGCGGTGTTGTCTCAGGAAAGCAAGAATGGAGTACATCCCTGTGCCTTTTTTTCAAAAAAATTTTCTGAGACTGAACTTAATTACGATGTCGGTAATCGGGAATTGCTGGCTATTAAACTCGCATTTGAACACTGGCGTCATCTCTTGGAAGGTGCTGATTTTCCCATTCAGATTTTCACTGATCATAAAAATCTGATCTATCTTGATGCTGCCAAGCGCTTGAATGCCCGTCAGGCTAGGTGGGCACTTTTTTTTTCGCGGTTTAATTTTTCCGTTACTTACATCCCGGGTACCAAGAATGTTAAAGCTGATGCTTTGTCTCGCAGCTTTTCTCCCATGGTCGGTGCTGAGGAGGAGGAGAGCATTTTACAAGAAGGTGTTGTGATTGCTGCATTGGACTCCGTTTTGGAAGATGAGATTCTTAAAGCCCAGGAGGATGCCCCATCTAACACTCCCCATGGGAGGTTGTTTGTGCCTAGGACCTTTAGGAGAGATTTGTTTGTTGAGTGTCATAAGTCTCGGTCGGCAGGTCATCCTGGAATTTCTGAGACCAAGAGACTTGTGGGTCGTAGTTTTTGGTGGCCTGGATGGCAGAAGGAAGTCATCAAGTGGGTGCGTCAATGTACTGTGTGTGCTAGATCTAAGTCTTCACACACTCCTGCTGCGGGGTTGCTTTGCCCTCTGGAGGTTCCTAGTGCACCTTGGACACATCTGGCTATGGACTTTATTACTGACCTTCCCCCCTCTGAGGGTTTCACGGTCATCTGGGTGGTCGTGGACCGTTTTAGCAAGATGTGTCACTTGGTTCCCTTCATCAAACTGCCCTGCGCTAAGACACTCGCTAAGGCCTTTGTCAAGGAAATTGTCAGGCTCCATGGCGTTCCTACCGACATTGTTTCCGATAGGGGACCTCAGTTCATGGCTCATTTTTGGCGTGCCTTTTGTGACAGGTTGGGAGTTCATTTGTCATTTTCATCTGGATATCATCCTGAGTCTAATGGCCAGACAGAAAGGAAGAACCAGGATGTTGAGCAGTTCTTGCATTGTTTTGTGGCAGACAATCAAGAGGGGTGGTCTGAGTTTCTGCCACTTGCTGAATTTGCTCTTAACAACCATACATCCTCTTCTGCTGGGTGTTTGCCTTTTTTTTGTTGTTCTGGGAGACATCCGTCTTTTGGGTCATTCTCCAAATTGGTATCGGCTGTGCCTGAGGAGGAGAGTTTTTCCGGTGATTTGGAAAGAGTTTGGACGGATGTGCGTTGTAATCTTCAGGAGGCTAACAAAAAATCGAAGAGGTACTTTGACAGGAAACGTCTAGAGGTTTTGTTTGCTATTGGTGACATGGTTTGGTTGTCCTCTAAGAATCTGCGGTTGAGGATTCCTTCTAAAAAATTGGGTCCCAAGTTTGTAGGGCCCTTTAAGGTGCTTCAGGTAGTTAACCAATCTGCTGTTAGGTTGGAGGTTCCTACCTCCTGGAAGATTAATCCGGTGTTTCATGTTTCTCTATTGAAGAAAGCTTATGTATCAGATAGAGACGCTACTGCCACTGTTCCTCCGGTGGTGGAGGACGGGGAATATGAAATTTCCCGCATCCTAAATTCTAGACGGTATAGAGGGAGTTTGCAGTACCTCGTCGCTTGGAAGGGTTTCGGACCTGAGGATAACTCATGGGTGAGGGCAGATTATGTTTCTGCTTCCAGACTTGTCAGAGCGTTTCACAAGAGGTTTCCTGATAAGCCTGGGCCTAGGGGATCCAGAGGATCCTCATAGAAGAGGGGGTACTGTTAGAACTCTCCTGTTAGGTTTTTTCTATTACGCTGGTCACATGACCATTTTTGCCTATTTAATCCTGCTCCGCCCTTCTGGCCTTGATGGACTTCATTGCAATTTCTACTCTTAAGCTAGCCAGGTGCTTTGTTACCTTTCTCAGTCAGTTTAGCTAGGTCTTTTGACCTCTATGTTCTATGTTGTTTGTTTGTCTTTTTACTGCTACAATTTCTGCTATGAGGTGTCCATCTTTCTCCCAGTCCCTAGTTCTTGTAGGGATCCCTCCCTCACATCTATAGGTCTTCGTTCAGACTAGCTGAGGACTTTAGCGGGTCTGATCGCAGGATCAGGTTCCCCGTTACATCGTAGGGATCTAGCTTAGTTCTATTGTAGGGACATATCTCCTGTCTTTCCTTAGTGTTTGTAGCAGATCATAACAATCATAACACCTAATTTGCACAGAATGCAAACAAGACAAAAAACCAAGCAATGTGAACTGAGGTCTAAGATGGTACACATGCAAGAAATAGGAGCATGTTCACACTAGCAAAAAGATGCAAAACCTACAAAAGACAAAAAATATCTCATACCCTACCATCATTATATATAAATGTAAAGCAAAGTTGCATATGAAATATAGGGTACTTAGTGAACTATTTTTGATCAAAAAAATTATACAGAGGAGCTCTGTATATAGTGTATAGTTTACAGGTAATACAGTGATTACCAGTGACATTATACACAGAAGCTCTGTATATAGTGTACAGTGTACAGGTAATACAGTTATCACCAATGACATTATACAAAGGAGCTCTGTATATAGTGTACAGTGTACAGGTAATACAGTGATCGCCAGTGACATTATACACAGGAGCTCTGTATATAGTGTACAGTGTACAGGTAATACAGTGATCACCAGTGATATTATACACAGGAGCTCTGTATATAGTGTACAGGTAATACAGTGATCACCAGTGACATTATACACAGGAGCTCTGTATATAGGGTATAGTGTACAGGTAGTACAGTGATCACCAGTGACATTATACACAGGAGCTCTGTATATAGTGTCAGTGTACAGGTAATACAGTGATCACCAGTGACATTATAAACAGGAGCTCTGTATATAGTGTATAGTGTACAGGTAATACAGTGATAACCAGTGACATTATACACAGGAGCTCTGTATATAGTGTATAGTGTACAGGTAATGCAGGGATCACCAGTGACATCATACACAGGAGCTATGTATATAGTGTATAGTGTCCAGGTAATACAGTGATCACCAGTGACATTATACACAGGACCTCTGTATATAATGTATAGTGTCCAGGTAATACAGTGATCACCAGTGACATTATACACAGGAGCTCTGTATATAGTGTATAGAGTACAGGTAATACAGTGATCACCAGTGACATTATACACAGGAGCTCTGTATATAGGGTTTAGTGTACAGGTAGTACAGTGATCACCAGTGACATTATACACAGGAGCTCTGTATATAGTGTCAGTGTACAGGTAATACAGTGATCACCAGTGACATTATACACAGGAGCTCTGTATATAGTGTATAGTGTCCAGGTAATACAGTGATCACCAGTGACATTATACACAGGAGCTCTGTATATAGTGTATAGAGTACAGGTAATACAGTGATCACCAGTGACATTATACACAGGAGCTCTGTATATAGTGTATAGTGTACAGGTAATACAGTGATCACCAGTGACATTATACACAGGAGCTCTGTATATAGTGTACAGGTAATACAGTGATCACCAGTGATATTATACACAGGAACTCTGCATATAGTGTTAGTGTACAGGTAATACAGGGATCACCAGTGACATTATACACAGGACCCCTGTGTATGGTATGTAGTGTATATTGTCAGTGCACAGGTAATACACTGACTCACCGGTGAAGTCTCTTGATGAAGTCCTTCAAATTCGCTTTTCTCGTTCATCCAAAAAAGACCGCCACCACTTCTTCCAGCCAGGACTCGTCTCTACAGAAAATACAACATAGTTACTAGTGATGAGCGATCGTGCTCGCCACTGCTCGGTACTCGCCCAAGCATCACGCTACTCGGGATGTTCGGCGAGCACCGAGCATTTCCGGGTTGCTCGGGCGGGAACTCGGGTCCCCTCCCTGCATGTTTGGCGCTCTTTAGAGAGCCAATGAACATGCAGGGATTGCCTGCCACTCACTGTAATGCTGTAGCCATGTTGGTTGTGGCATTACAGTGATTGGCTGGCCGCACAGCGTCATCAGTTCTATATAAGACCGGGCACTGCCATGCTCGTCACAGTCACTCCGGAATCAGGCAGAGTAGGGAGAGGTGCTGCTGTGTCAGGGAGAGATTTGCTTGTATAGAGTTAGTATAGGTATTCCACAACATATATCCTGCTCCAAAAAATAAAGGGAACACTGAAATAACACATCCTAGATCTGAATGAATGAAATCTTCTCATTGAATACTTTGTTGTGTACAAAGCTGAATGTGCTGACAACAAAATCACACAAAAATCATCAATGGAAATCACATTTATTAACCATTGGAGGCCTGGATTTAGAGTCACCCCCAAAATTAAAGTGGAAAAACACACTACAGGCTGATTCAACTTTGATGTAATGTCCTTAAAACAAGTCAAAATGTGGCTCAGTATTGTCTGTGGCCTCCACGTGCCAGTATGAACTCCCTACAACTCCTGGGCATGCTCCTGATGAGGTTGCGGATGGTGTCCTGTGGGATCTCCTCCCAGACCTGGACTAAAGCATCCGCTAACTCCTGGACAGTCTGTGGTGCAACGTGACGTTGGTGGATGGAGCAAGACATGATGTCCCAGATGTGCTAAATCGGATTCAGGTCTGGGGAATGGGCGGGCCTGTCCATAGCTTCAATGCCTTCATCTTGCAGGAACTGTTGACACACTCCAGCCACATGAGGTCTGGCATTGTCCTGCATTAGGATTAACCCAGGGCCAACCGCACCAGCATATGGTCTCACAAGGGGTCTGAGGATCTCATCTCGGTACCTAATGGCAGTCAGGCCACCTCTGGCGAGCACATGGACGGCTGTGCGGTCCTCCAAAGAAATGCCACCCCACACCATTACTGACCCACTGCCAAACCAGTCATGGTGAAGGATGTTGCAGGAAGCAGATCGCTCTCCATAGTGTCTCCAGACTCTGTCACGTCGGTCACATGTGCTCAGTGTGAACCTGCTTTCATCTGTGAAGAGCACAGGACACCAGTGCAACTTTGCCAATCCTTGTGTTCTGTGGCAAATGCCAAGCGTCCTGCATGGTGTTGGGCTGTGAGCACAACCCCCATCTGTGGACGTCGGGCCCTCATACCAACCTCATGGAGTCGGTTTCTAAGTGTTTGTGCAGACACATGCACATTAGTGGCCTGCTGTAGGTCATTTTGCAGGACTCTGACAGTGCTTCTCCTGTTCCTCCTTGCACAAAGGCGGAGGTAGCGGTCCTGCTGCTGGGTTGTAGCCCTCCTATGGCTCCCTCCATATCTCCTGGTATCTGCTCCATGCTCTGGACACTGTGCTGACAGACACAGCTACCCTTCTTGCCACAGCTTGCACTGATGTGCCATCCTGGATGAACTGCACTACCTGAGAAACTTCTGTGGGTTGTACTGTACCGCTAGGGGTGAGAGCAATAGCTAATTGAAAAAGTGACCAAAACAACAGCCAAAAAGGATGAGAACAGAGAAATGGTCTGTGGTCACCACTTGCAGAACCACTCCTTTATAGGGGGTATCTTGCTAATTGCCGATCATTTCTACCAGTTGTCTGTTCCATTTGCACAACAGCAGGAGAAATTGATTCACAATCAGTGTCGCTTCATAACTGAACAGGTAGATTTCACAGAAGTGTTATTAACTTGGAGTTACATTGTGTTGTTTAAGTGTTCCCTTTATTTTTTTGAGCAGTGCATATATATCCATCTGAACTAACAGTCCTTCTGAAGACTAATCCAGGTGCATATTTTCAATGGTGAAGGTGATAGCAGGAGTTAGGTAGGCAGTAGTGATGAGCGAGCACTAAAATGCTCGGGTACTCGTTGCTCGGGTCGAGCACATTGGAATACTCGAGTGCTCGGACCGAGTAACGAGCCCAATGTAAGTCTATGGGAAACTCAAACATTTTCCCGGCGGTTCCCTCCCAGCGGTCTCCAGAGGGCCTAAAAATTGCCCAAATCGATGAGAACAGTGCTTAAATGACATGGGAACAGCATGGGGAAGACCCCCGGAAGTATTTCTGACTCCCAGGTCACTGCTGTCAACAACGTTGTCCAAGGTATTACGCCACTTTTACAGCCTCACAATAAAAAATATAAAAACTAAACAAAAATGGATTTTCCTGGGAAATATGTTAAGGGACATCCTTTCCAGGGTAATGACTTGTATATAAGGCAAAATAAATAAACAAAAACAAAAATGCTCCTCCACATCGTGGGCTATGTTCACACGTAGCGTTTTTGATGCGTTTTTGGACTTTTGCATTGCTTTCAACCAAGACAAATGCATTCACTGGGAAATGTCATTTTAACATTTTACAACCTTATCTGGCCATGTGGTGTGTGAGATATCATCAGACACATGCATACAGTGCTGAAAAGACATGGGAACAGCATGGGGAAGACCCCTTGAAGCATGTCTGACTCCCAGGTCACTGCCTAAAAGTGTGCCCATCATAAGTGATCCTTGGCGCATGCGAAGATGCCTCCCGCCATGCACCAGTCATTGCAGACTTGCAACAATCACCGTCCACGTCCTTGTCGCAGTGCAGCGTTCAGTTGTCCCTACCCCATTCCTTGGAATGCAAGCGCAAGTATGCAGCCAGCCACCCAAACACAGGCTGCAATAGTAAACTGCCAGATTTCTGGGCAGCTGCTTGAACTTGAAATGTGGCCTTTTAGGCTCGTGGAGGTGGAAGCTTTTCACAGCCTCATGGCGGCAGCGGTCGGGTGTCTATACTCAGTCCCCAGCCACTATTTCTCTCGATATCATCTCCGCCTTCCACAACCACGGGTCCCACAACATTATCCGTGTCCTCCCAAATGCACTTACTGGGAAGGACCGCCTAACCACAAACACGTGAACAAGTGAATGTGGCCAGGGACGGTACGGAGCCAGTCCACAGCTTGTCAGTGAGAATTGCATTTCACCACAGCCATATTTTTTAGCTCGGTGAAAGGACTGACATTAGGGAAACTGTATCTACTCCAGCTGTCATTTCTCCCAGAAAGTCTTCTAATGCAGCTTGGCGCATAAGCAATGGCAGCAGCCCGTCCAATATCAGCTGGCACTTGTCCTTTTAGGCTCGTGGAGGAGGAAGCTTTTCACAGCCTCATGGCGGCGGCAGAAGGGTGTCTATACTCAGTCCCCAGCCACTATTTCTCCCGATATCATCTCCGCCTTCCACAACCACGGGTCCCACAACATTATCCGTGTCCTCCCCAATGCACTTACTGGGAAGGACCGCCTAACCACAAACACGTGAACAAGTGAATGTGGTCAGGGACGGTACGGAGCCAGTCCACAGCTTGTCAGTGAGAGTTGCATTTCACCACAGCCATATTTTTTTAGCTCGGTGAAAGGACTTACTTTTGGGAAACCGTATCTACTCCAGCTGTCATTTCTCCCAGAAAGTCCTCTAATGCAGCTTGGTGCATAAGCAATGGCAGCAGCCCGTCCAACATCAGCTCGCACTTGTCAGTGGTGCTTCGACATGCAATCATCTTTCTTTTCCCTTTAATTCCATGACTACAGAATTGAGCAATGGCCTGATCTGCAATGCGGTTTCAGAAATAACATGCAATTAAGCACGTCCAATCCACATTAAAAACAAAGCAGCGATAGTGTCCGGGAACCTTCCCACACACTTTTCTTAGCAAAGGCTGCTTCTCGGCAGGGTTGGATGGGCCCACCAGAGAACTGGAGACTCATCCGGTGGGCCCTGGCTTCTCCTTCAGAAGAGTTCATAGTGCCAAGGTGAGGCCATGATGATGATAGAGGCCACCATCTGCTTAGTTTTCTGTTACTTAGAATGCAAGCGCAAGTATGCAGCCAGCCACCCACCCACCCACCCACAGGCCACAATAGTAAACTGCCAGATTTTTGACAGCTGCTTGCACTTGAAATGTGGCCTTTTAGGCTTGTGGAGGCAGAAGCTTTTCACAACCTCATGGTGGCGGTGGCCGGGTGTCCATACTCGGTCCCCAGCCACCACTATTTCTCCCGGTATTGTCTCCGCCTTCTACAAGCGCGGGTCCCTAAACATTACTGCTGGTACTTTTCTGTGGGAATCTGCTTGCCTCCTATCAGCCTGGAATATTTCCAGTAAACTATGATACGACGCCATGGTATTAGCACTGCCCCCAGTACCAGTAGCGAAGCCATCCCCAATTTCCTTCTCATGAATTCTATTTGGTAGACTGAGTGGCTTCCCAAATACATTAGTTTCTCACAAAGGAGCAGAAGATAGAGTGGCAGTAGGTGCAAGTTTCTCCAGCCTGTTAGATATCGGAGGGTGAACAGCAGCACATTGGCTCAGTGGTTAGCACTGAAGCCTTGCAGCATTGGGATCCTGGGTTCAAATCTCAGCAAAGATAACATCTGCAAGGATTTTGTATGTTCTCCCCGTGTTTGCATGGGTTTCCGCCTCAGTAAAAAAGGAGCCATAGAGTGTCCGGCAATCTTCCCACACACTTTTCTTAGCCAGGACTGCTTCTCAACCATGTTGGAAAGCCCCACCAGAGAATCCTTGGGTGGGCCCTGGCTTCTCCATCAGGAGAGTTCATGATAGCACAAACTTTGCAGCAGCTATGGGGATCTTGAGCGAGGGAGAAAGATGAGCCCTCAGAATCAAATCCTCTGGTGGGCCCACTGCTTCTCAGTGGGAGTTGTATTTCACCACAGCCATATTCTTTAGCTCTGTGAAAGAACTAGCATAGAGAGAAACCGTATCTACTCCGGCTGTCATTTCTCTGTCACCAGTTTCCACCCATTGTCACACATAACCATGCCTGGCTGTATGTTCAGCAGTGAGAGCCACAGATCAGGCTGCGGTGTTACAACTTTCAACAACTCTGTTGCTGTGGGCGGTTTGTCACATAAGCATTAAGCATGTTACCTTCAGCACAGCCTGTTGCCGCTTGGCCAAGTCAGTGCAGCAGTGCTTACAGCTTGTGACTGATGTGGTCATTTCAGAGATGGAGGCTGAACTGGAGGAGGAGGTGCAGGATCTGAACAATGTGATTACATTGGCGAGTCTGGTTTCTATACTAAACAAATATCCTACTGCGTTTTTATTTTTTTTTGTTTTACATTATTTTTTAAGACAAATGCATTCACCGGGAAATCATATTTTAACATTTTACAACCTTATCTGGCCATGTGGTGTGTGACACATCATCAGACACATCCTGTTTCATTTATGATGGAGGGATTCTGAAAATCACAAAGCCTATTTTTATAGTTTCATCATGTGGCCCTTTCTATTCATAAAGGGCCAACAGTCGGCCAACGCTATTGTTAGAGAGCCATCAGCCGGCTATGCTTTGTTGTTCCCATTATTAACGAGTGGGTTTCTTATACTGTTATTGCATATGCAGTGACTGCAAGGCCTGCCAATACCCCTTTGAAGAGACATAGAGGAGGGCCTCAGTAAAAAATATGTTCCCATTATAAAGGAGCGGGTCCCCTATAGCAGTAATGCCCATGCTGTGACTGCAAGGGCTGCCAAAATTTGGGAAAAACCCCACTAACAATTTAAAGACACATAGAGCTGGCCCACAGTAACAAGTACAACATGTTCCCATTAGAAAGGAGAGGGTCTGCTATACAGTTATAGGGTATGAAGTGAGTCCAACGGCTGCCAAAATTTAGGAAAAACCCCACTAAAAATTTAAAGACACATAGAGGTGGGCCTCAGTAACAAGGTATGACATGTTCCCATTAGAAAGGAGAGGGTCTGCTATACAGTTATAGGGTATGCAGTGAGTCCAACGGCTTCCAAAATTTAGGAAAAACCCCACTAACAATTTAAAGACACATAGAGCAGGGCCACAGTAACGACATGTTTCCATTAGAAAGGAGAGGGTCTGCTATACAGTTATAGGGTATGAAGTGAGTCCAACGGCTGCCAAAATTTAGGAAAAACCCCATTAACAATTTAAAGACACATAGAGCAGGGCCACAGTAATGACATGTTTCCATTAAAAAGGAGAGGGTCTGCTATACAGTTATAGGGTATGAAGTGAGTCCAACGGCTGACAAAATTTAGGAAAAACCCCTCTAACAATTTAAAGACACATAGAGCTGGGCCACAGTAACGACATGTTCCCATTAGAAAGGAAAGGGTCAGCTATACAGTTATAGGGTATGCAGGGAGTCCAACTGCTGCCAAAATTTTGGAAAAACCCCACTAACAATTTAAAGACACATAGAGGTGGGCCTCAGTAATGACATATTCCTATCAGAAAGGAGCGGGTCCACCATACTGTTTGCCTATGGCTGTCAAAAATTTGGATGCACTCCAATGCCCCTTGCAATAGACGTAGAGGTCGGAAGGCCTCCTGTAAAAAATGCTCCCATTATTAGGAAGTGGGCCTCCCATACTGTTTGCCTATGTAGTGAATGCAAGGGCTACCAAAAATTTGGAGGAACTCCAATGCCCTTTGCAAGAGACGTAGAGGTCGGAGGGCCTCCTGAAAACAATGTTCCCATTATTAGGAAGTGGGTCTCCCATACCTATGTGCCTATGCACTGAAGCAACGGCTGCCAAAAATTTGGAGGAACTCCAATGCCCCTTGCAAGAGACGTGGAGAAGGGCCTCATAAAAAAATGTTCCCATTAGAAAGGAGCGGGTCTCCTATACTTGTAATGCCGATGCACTAAGTGTATGGGCTGACAAACATTTACCCCTGGGGGATATACATGAACATACTGTAATTTTTTGATATGGTACATATGGTGGTGATATGGTGGTGGAGGATGATGATGCGGATCAGTAGGACAAGAGCAAATAGACAAAATCAGGAAGCGTATACCCATGTCTGGTTGTGAAGACAAAGGTGCATGGGAATAGTTAGATCTCCACAAAAAAAGACACTGTATTTGAGTTTATGTTACGCTGCTATCATTCGGTGGTGTTGAGAAGTCTGGCGCAATCCAGCCCTTGTTCATTTTTATTAGATTCAGCCTCTCAGGTGGATGTGCCTATCGGTTATAATTCCACCGGCAGCACTAAAATCCCGCTCTGACAAAACGCTAGCGGCAGGGCAGGCCAGGACCTCCAAGGCGTGGAGAGCCAGTTCATGCCACATGTCCAGCTTGGAAACCCAATAACTATAAGGCACAGAGGAATCACGGAGGAGGTTGGTACGGTCGGCAAGGTACTCCCTCACCATTTTCCCAAACTTTTCCCTCCTTGGGAGAGTACCCCGCGCCTCAGGGCCTGTGCTTTGGGAGGGTCTGAGAAAACTGTCCCAGAACTTTGACAGTGTTCCCCTACCTCTGCTCTGCATTTGTGTCTCTCTCTCCTGTACTCCTTGGTTGTCCAGCGAACTGTGACCTCTGCCTCTAGCGTTTTCAGATGGGAATTTTTTAAATAATTCCGCAACAAGGGCCTGCACCATTTTATTAGGCCAGCCCTGCAAGGGAATAAGAGACATAAAGTTCTCCCTGTAGTGTGGGTCTAGAAGCGTCACCAACCAGTAATGACTGTCACCAAAAATTTGGACAACACGAGGGTCAAGGGAATGGCAGCGTAACATAAACTCAGCCGTGTGTGCCAGACTGCAAAGAGGCAAGACTTCCGTGTTCTCACCAAGAGGATGACTGACCATGCTCTCCTCCTCCTCCACCTCACCTTCCTCCTCCTCCCTGTCCTCAGGCCATCTACGCTGAACAGACGGTATGACAGCTGTGCAGGTAGTACAGTCTATAGTGCATGAAACTAGCTCCTGTTCTTCCTCCTCATCCTCTTCCTCATTGTCACCAAATCCACGTTGGGATGAGATGAGGCTGGGCTGTGTGTAATCACCCCATATGGTTCCTTGCTTCATCTCATCGTGCTCTGCCTGCAATGCATCCTCTTTAATTGAGAGCAGAGAGCATTTCAGAAGACAGAGAAGTGGGATGGTGATGCTAATTGTGGCGTCATCGCTGCTTACCATCTTGGTGGAGTCCTTAAAGTTTTGGAGGGTGGTACAGATGTCTGACATCCATGTCCACTCCTGAGGTCTTATGTGTGGAGTCTGACCTGAATACCGACGACCTTGCTGATGCTGGTAGTCAACAACAGCCCTCTTCTGCTCACAAATCCTTCCCAGCATCTGCAATGTAGAGCTCCAACGCATGGGGACATCACAGATCAGTCGGTGAGCTGGAAGCTGCAAAGGCTGCTGAAGTACGGCAAGGTGGCAGAAGCTGTAGGTGACTTTCTAAAATTGGCACACCAGCGGTGTACTTTGACAAGCAGATCCAGCAGAACCGCTGAACCATGAGTTTAAGCACATAGGCCAGGCATGGTGCATGTGTGAGCTTGCCTCACCTCAGAGCCTCCACCAGATTCCTGTCCATTGTCACACATGACCATGCTTGGCTGTACGGTCAGCTGTGTCAGCCACAGATTGCCTGCTCTTTCAGAGCTGTCCACAACTCTTCATCGTTGTGTGGCTTGTCACCTAAGCATTTTAGCTTCAGCACAGCCTGTTGCTGCTTGGCTGAGGCAGTGCTGCAGTGCTTCCAGCTTGCGACTGATGTGGTCATTTTGGAGATGGATGCTGAAGAAGAGGAGGAGGAGGCACAGGAGCTGTAGAATGTGGGGACAACCCTGATTGACCCAGGGCCCGCAATCCTTCGACGTCGGAAGGACATGATCCGTCCCAAGGTCCGACTGGGTCCCGGCTTCCACTATATTTACCCAGTGTGCCGTCAGCAAGATGTACCATCCCTGCCCACAAGCACTTGTCCAGGTGTCCATGGTTAGGTGGACTTTACCGGTAACTGCGTTGTTGAGAGCACGGCTAATGTTTTGGGACACGTGCTTGTGTAATGCGGGGACGGCACGCCGGGAGAAATAGTGGCGGCTGAGGACCGAGTACCGAGGGACGGCCACCGCCATCAGGTTGCAGAATGCTTCCTTCGAGCCTAAAAGGCAACATTTCGAGCGCAAGCAGTCGTGAAATGTGAGAATTTAGTAGTGTGGCCTGTGGGGCGTTGGCTGCATATTTGCGCTTGCGTTCCAAGGACTGGGGTAGGGACAACTGAACGCTGCACTAGGACAAGGACGTAGACGTGCTTGCTGTTGGTGCTACTTGAGAGTGTGTAACGACAGGTGCAGGGCAGGAGGCATCTTGGCATGCACCATGGAGAGTGGATTGGCGTGCACACACAACAGCGGAAGAAGCAGTGGTGTCACTCACAGTCACTCTAGCTGGACCTTGGGGTTTGGCCCACTTGGGTGCTTTGCTGCCATGTTCCTGATCATGCTAGTGGTGGTCAGGCTGCTAGTTTTGCTACCCCTGCTGATGCTGGCCTGGCAGGTGGTGCAAATGGCCTTTTTGGGGTTATCTGCAGAGTCTTTAAAAAATAACCAGACTCGGAAAGACCTAAGAGTTGTACTGGCAACTTCCATCATGTTGGTGTTACGAGAAACGCTTTACCGCCTTCTGTCTGCGGCCACCCCACTGCTTCTTCCTGCCTGTTGGGGTGGTCTGCCTCCCTCCCCCTGTGTGCTGCTTTCCTTGCTCTGTGTCCCCCTGCTAGGATGGAGCAGTTACTATATCATCCACCACCTCGTCTTCCACTTCCGCACCCTAATCCTCTTCCTGAACTTCTGGCAATTGTGTGTCATCATCATCATCCACCTCTTGCGACAGTAATTGCACTTTCCCACCATTGCCTTCATGTGATCGTGGCTGTTCCAATATTTGGGCATCGCTACATGCGATCTCCTTTTGACTCGCTTGAAGCTGGCCAAGCGAGAGGCCCGAATCTATAAATGGAAACATGAACAGCTCTTCTGAGTGTCCAAGTGTGGGATTAGTTGTCTCCGGGCACTCAGCATGGTGGGAGTAAGGAGGATCAGGGTGAGCAATATGCGGTCCAGATTCACAGGTACTGAGACTTGACCGTGTGGAAGACAGGGTGGAGGTGGTGGTGGCTAAGTGACTGGAAGCATTATCCGTTATCCAACCAATAATATTTTCACACAGCTCTGTGTTCAATATTGGTGCTCTGCGGTCCCCTAGTAATTGGGACAGGAAGGTCGAGTGAGAAGATGTGGGTGTTTGTTGTGGCACAATTTCATCTTGCCCACGGCCTCGTCCTCTGCATGCGCCATCACCATCAGGTCCACTTCCCCGCCCCTTGCCACGCACCTTGCCCATTTTAAATGGAGGACAATATTTTCCACGTTCACGAGAAATGGTTGATTTAGGTAAGCAGATATATGTGATATGTCTGACAGAGACCCACGATTTTAAATAGCAGGCCTGTAATTTACTAATATTATTCTACTCAGAGACCTAGTGTGAATAGCTTCACCGACACACTGCAACGAAATGAAAATAGAAGAAATGTATGATTTCAGAAGTCTTTTCGGTGATATGTCTGACAGAGAACCACGGCTTTAAATTGTAGGCCTGTAATTTACTAATATTATTCTACACGGAGACCTAGTGTGAACAGCTTCACCGACACACTGCAACAGAATGGAAAAGGAGGCCAATATTTTCCACGTTCAGTTCAACTTTCTGGATTTTTATCGCTGTAATGTGGAACATATCTGTCTGTATTCTGCAATGAGCAGAAAAATGGTGTACTCTGGATTGCTTTCTAAGCAAATAACCAGGATTAAGACCAAAAAAGAATTTTCCCTGGCCCCTGATATCTGGGGCTATGTCTAGAAATATCTGTAATTATTACAGCAGCAGCAGATAGGACGTTCAATGGAGCCTCTTGTGCTGTATTATACACTGCAGTCTGCCACATATACTGCCTGCCTGCCTAGCACTGATTATATGCAGCTGGATTAGTCCTCAGAAGGACTGCTGGTTCAGATGGATATAGATATATTATTATTATTAATAATTTATATAGCGCCATTGATTCCATGGTGCTGTACATGAGAAGGGGTTACATACCAGATACAGATATCACTTACAGTAAAGAACTAACAATGATAGACGAGTACAGAGGGAGGAGGACCCTGCCCCTGCGGGCTTACATTCTACAGATACATTGTATATTATTATTATTTATATAACATCATTGATTTCATGGTGCTGTACATGAGAAGAGGTTACATACCAGATACAGATATCACTTACTGTAAACTAACAATGATAGACTGGTACAGGGGGAGGAGGACCCTGCCCCTGCGGGCTTACATTCTACAGATACATTGTATATTATTATTATTTATATAACACCATTGATTCCATGGTGCTGTACATGAGAAGAGGTTACATACCAGATACAGATATCACTTACTGTAAACTAACAATGATAGACTGGTACAGAGGGAGGAGGACCCTGCCCCTGCGGGCATACATTCTACAGACACACTGTATATTATTATTATTTATATAGCGCCATTGATTCCATGGTGCTGTACATGAGAAGAGGTTACATACCAGATACAGATATCACTTACAGTAAAGAACTAACAATGATAGACGGGTACAGAGGGAGGAGGACCCTGCCCCTGCGGGCTTACATTCTACAGATACATTGTATATTATTATTATTTATATAACACCATTGATTCCATGGTGCTGTACATGAGAAGAGGTTACATACCAGATACAGATATCACTTACAGTAAAGAACTAACAATGATAGACGGGTACAGTGGGAGGAGGACCTGCCCCTGCAGGCTTACATTCTACAGATACATTGTATATTATTATTATTTATATAGCGCCATTGATTCCATGGCGCTGTACATGAGAGGGGGTTACATAACAGATACAGATATCACTTACAGTAAAGAGCTAACAATGATAGACTGGTACAGAGGGAGGAGGACCCTGCCCCTGCGGGCTTACATTCTACATATACATTGTATATTATTATTATTTATATAGCTCCATTGATGCCATGGTGCTGTACATGAGAAGAGGTTACATACCAGATACAGATATCACTTACAGTAAAGAACTAACAATGATAGACGGGTACAGAGGGAGGAGGACCCTGCCCCTGCGGGCTTACATTCTACAGATACATTGTATATTATTATTATTTATATAGAGCCATTGATTCCATGGCGCAGTACATGAGAGGGGGTTACATACCAGATACAGATATCACTTACAGTAAAGAGCTAACAATGATAGACGGGTACAGAGGGAGGAGGAACCTGCCCCTGCGGGCTTACATTCTACAGATACATTGTATATTATTATTATTTATATAGCGCCATTGATTCCATGGTGCTGTACATGAGAAGGGGTTACATACCAGATACAGATATCACTTACAGTAAAGAGCTAACAATGATAGACTGGTACAGAGGGAGGAGGACCCTGCCCCTGGGGGCTTACATTCTACATATACATTGTATATTATTATTATTTATATAGCTCCATTGATGCCATGGTGCTGTACATGAGAAGAGGTTATATACCAGATACAGATATCACTTACAGTAAACTAACAATGATAGACGGGTACAGAGGGAGGAGGACCCTGCCCCTGCGGGCTTACATTCTACAGATACATTGTATATTATTATTATTTATATAGCGCCATTGATGCCATGGTGCTGTACATGAGAAGGGGTTACATACCAGATACAGATATCACTTACTGTAAACTAACAATGATAGACGGGTACAGAGGGAGGAGGACCCTGCCCCTGCAGGCTTACATTCTACAGATACATTGTATATTATTATTATTTGTATAGCGCCATTGATGCCATGGGGCTGTACATGAGAAGGGGTTACATACCAGATACAGATATTACTTACTGTAAACTAACAATGATAGATGGGTACAGAGGGAGGAGGACCCTGCCCGTGGGGGCTTACATTCTACAGATACATTGTATATTATTATTATTTATATAGCGCCATTGATGCCATGGTGCTGTACATGAGAAGGGGTTACATACCAGATACAGATATCACTTACTGTAAACTAACAATGATAGACGGGTACAGAGGGAGGAGGACCCTGCCCCTGCAGGCTTACATTCTACAGATACATTGTATATTATTATTATTTATATAGCGCCATTGATTCCATGGTGCTGTACATGAGAAGGGGTTACATACCAGATACAGATGTCACTTACAGTAAAGAACTAACAATGATAGACGGGTACAGAGGGAGGAGGACCCTGCCCCTGCGGGCTTACATTCTACAGATACATTGTATATTATTAATATTTATATAGCGCCATTGATGCCATGGTGCTGTACATGAGAAGGGGTTACATACCAGATACAGATATCACTTACTGTAAACTAACAATGATAGACGGGTAAAGAGGGAGGATGACCCTGCCCCTGCAGGCTTACATTCTACAGATACATTGTATATTATTACTATTTATATAGCGCCATTGATGCCATGGTGCTGTACATGAGAAGGGGTTACATACCAGATACAGATATTACTTACTGTAAACTAACAATGATAGACGGGTACAGAGGGAGGAGGACCCTGCCCGTGGGGGCTTACATTCTATAGATACATTGTATATTATTATTATTTATATAGCGCCATTGATTCCATGGTGCTGTACATGAGAAGGGGTTACATACCAGATACAGATATCACTTACAGTAAAGAACTAACAATGATAGACGGGTACAGAGGGAGGAGGACCCTGCCCCTGGGGGCTTACATTCTACAGATACATTGCATATTATTATTATTTATATAGCTCCATTGATGCCATGGTGCTGTACATGAGAAGGGGTTACATACCAGATACAGATATCACTTACAGTAAAGAACTAACAATGATAGACGGGTACAGAGGGAGGAGGACCCAGCCCCTGGGGGCTTACATTCTACAGATACATTGTATATTATTATTATTTATATAGCGCCATTGATTCCATGGTGCTGTACATGAGAAGGGGTTACATACCAGATACAGATATCACTTACAGTAAAGAACTAACAATGATAGACTGGTACAGAGGGAGGAGGACCCTGCCCCTGCGGGCTTACATTCTACAGATACATTGTATATTATTATTATTTATATAGCGCCATTGATTCCATGGCGCTGTACATGAGAAGGGGTTACATACCAGATACAGATATCACTTACAGTAAAGAACTAACAATGATAGACGGGTACAGAGGGAGGAGGACCCTGCCCCTGCGGGCTTACATTCTACAGATACATTGTATATTATTATTATTTATATAGCTCCATTGATGCCATGGTGCTGTACATGAGAAGAGGTTACATACCAGATACTGATATCACTTACAGTAAAGAACTAACAATGATAGATGGGTACAGAGGGAGGAGGACCCTGCCCCTGCGGGCTTACATTCTACAGATACATTGTATATTATTATTATTTATATAGCTCCATTGATGCCATGGTGCTGTACATGAGAAGAGGTTACATACCAGATTCAGATATCACTTACAGTAAAGAACTAACAATGATAGACGGGTACAGAGGGAGGAGGACCCTGCCCCTGCGAGCTTACATTCTACAGATACATTGTATGTTATTATTTATATAGCTCCATTGATTCCATGGCGCTGTACATGAGAAGGGGTTACATACCAGATACATATATCACTTACAGTAAAGAACTAACAATGATAGATGGGTACAGAGGGAGGAGGACCCTGCCCCTGCGGGCTTACATTCTACAGATACATTGTATATTATTATTATTTATATAGCTCCATTGATGCCATGGTGCTGTACAGGAGAAGAGGTTACATACCAGATACAGATATCACTTACAGTAACTAATAATGATAGACGGGTACAGAGGGAGGAGGACCCTGCCCCTGCAGGCTTACATTCTACAGATACATTGTATATTATTATTATTTATATAGCTCCATTGATGCCATGGTGCTGTACATGAGAAGGGGTTACATACCAGATACAGATATCACTTACAGTAAAGAACTAACAATGATAGACGGGTACAGAGGGAGGAGGACCCTGCCCCTGGGGGCTTACATTCTACAGATACATTGTATATTATTATTATTATTTACATACAGCCATTGATTCCATGGTGCTGTACACGAGAAGGGGTTACATACCAGATACAGATATCACTTACAGTAAAGAACTAACAATGATAGACGGGTACAGAGGGAGGAGGACCCTGCCCCTGCGGGCTTACATTCTACAGATACATTGTATATTATTATTATTTATATATCGCCATTGATTCCATGGTGCTGTACATGAGAAGGGGTTACATACCAGATAAAGATATCACTTACAGTAAACTAACAATGATAGACTGGTACAGAGGGAGGAGGACCCTGCCCCTGCGGGCTTACATTCTACAGATACATTGTATATTATTATTATTTATATATCGCCATTGATTCCATGGTGCTGTACATAAGAAGGGGTTACATACCAGATAAAGATATCACTTACAGTAAACTAACAATGATAGACTGGTACAGAGGGAGGAGGACCCTGCCCCTGCAGGCTAACATTCTACAGATACATTGTATATTATTATTATTTATATAGCACCATTGATTCCATGGTGCTGTACATGAGAAGGGGTTACATACGAGATACAGATATCACAGTAAAGAACTAACAATGATAGACGAGTACAGAGGGAGGAGGACCCTGCCCCTGCGGGCTTACATTCTACAGATACATTGCATATTATTATTATTTATATAGCACCATTGATTCTATGGCGCTGTACATGAGAAGAGGTTACATACCAGATACAGGTATCACTTACAGTAAAGAACTAACAATGATAGACGGGTACAGAGGGAGGAGGACCCTGCCCCTGTGGGCTTACATTCTACAGATACATTGTATATTATTATTATTTATATAGCGCCATTGATTCCATGGTGCTGTACATGAGAAGAGGTTACATACCAGATACACATATCACTTACAGTAACTAACAATGAGAGACGGGTACAGAGGGAGGAGGACCCTGCCCCTGCGGGCTTACATTCTACAGATACATTGTATATTATTATTATTTATATAGCTCCATTGATGCCATGGTGCTGTACAGGAGAGGGGGTTACACACCAGATACAGATATCACTTACAGTAAAGAACTAACAATGATAGACGGGTACAGGGGGAGGAGGACCCTGCCCCTGGGGGCTTACATTCTACAGATACATTGTATATTATTATTATTTATATATCGCCATTGATTCCATGGTGCTGTACATGAGAAGGGGTTACATACCAGATACAGATATCACTTACAGTAAAGAACTAACAATGATAGACGGGTACGGAGGGAAGAGGACCCTGCCCCTGCGGGCTTACATTCTACAGATACATTGTATATTATTATTATTTATATATCGCCATTGATTCCATGGTGCTGTACATGAGAAGGGGTTACATACCAGATACAGATATCACTTACAGTAAAGAACTGACAATGATAGACGGGTACAGAGGGAGGAGGACCCTGCCCCTGCGGGCTTACATTCTACAGATACATTGTATATTATTATTATTTATATAGCACCATTGATGCCATGGTGCTGTACATGAGAAGGGGTTACATACCAGATACAGATATCACTTACAGTAACTAACAATGATAGACTGGTACAGAGGGAGGAGGACCCTGCCCCTGCGGGCTTACATTCTACAGATACATTGTATATTATTATTATTTATATAGCGCC
Organism: Phyllobates terribilis; assembly: GCF_046119375.1. Lineage (NCBI taxonomy): Eukaryota > Metazoa > Chordata > Amphibia > Anura > Dendrobatidae > Phyllobates > Phyllobates terribilis. The sequence continues at coordinate 176,706,606 of NW_027362773.1, forward strand.
ATTGATTCCATGGCGCTGTACATGAGAAGGGGTTACATACCAGATACAGATATCACTTACAGTAACTAGCAATGATAGACGGGTACAGAGGGAGGAGGACCCTGCCCCTGCAGGCTTACATTCTACAGATACATTGTATATTATTATTATTTATATAGCGCCATTGATTCCATGGCGCTGTACATGAGAAGGGGTTACATACCAGATACAGATATCACTTACAGTAACTAACAATGATAGACGGGTACAGAGGGAGGAGGACCCTGCCCCTGGGGGCTTACATTCTACAGATACATTGTATATTATTATTATTTATATAGCACCATTGATTCCATGGTGCTGTACATGAGAATGGGTTACATACCAGATACAGATATCACTTACAGTAACTAACAATGATAGACGGGTACAGAGGGAGGAGGACCCTGCCCCTGGGGGCTTACATTCTACAGATACATTGTATATTATTATTATTTATATATAGCCATTGATTCCATGGTGCTGTATACGAGAAGGGGTTACATACCAGATACAGATATCACTTACAGTAAAGAACTAACAATGATAGACTGGTACAGAGGGAGGAGGACCCTGCCCCTGCGGGCTTACATCCTACAGATACATTGTATATTATTATTATTTATATATCGCCATTGATTCCATGGTGCTGTACATAAGAAGGGGTTACATACCAGATAAAGATATCACTTACAGTAAACTAACAATGATAGACTGGTACAGAGGGAGGAGGACCCTGCCCCTGCAGGCTAACATTCTACAGATACATTGTATATTATTATTATTTATATAGCACCATTGATTCCATGGTGCTGTACATGAGAAGGGGTTACATACGAGATACAGATATCACAGTAAAGAACTAACAATGATAGACGAGTACAGAGGGAGGAGGACCCTGCCCCTGCGGGCTTACATTCTACAGATACATTGCATATTATTATAATTTATATAGCACCATTGATTCCATGGCGCTGTACATGAGAAGAGGTTACATACCAGATACAGATATCACTTACAGTAAAGAACTAACAATGATAGACGGGTACAGAGGGAGGAGGACCCTGCCCCTGTGGGCTTACATTCTACAGATACATTGTATATTATTATTATTTATATAGCGCCATTGATTCTGTAGCACCCTGAGGATTCGGCTGCTACAGGGGTATTGCACCTCAACCCAGAGGTGTGATATTCCACTCCCGGGTAAGGATGGAGTGTGGATCTGAGCTCAGAAAGCTGCATGCACTACACACATCCCATTTCCGAGGAGCAGACCAACGGTACTCCCACTTAGAAATGTGCAGGTACGACCGAGTCTGTTCCTGGCTGGAGTGGGAGGGGGGTGGTACATCCCAGTAGTGTAGGGGCAGATAGGGGGAGCAGCCTGGGTAAAGTTAGGAGCTCATTGGGTGCTGGTCACCTGAGCTCACACATAGAGGGAGTATTTAAGGTGGGCACCATCTAAGAACAGGGTCAGTCAGTCAGTCAGTCTTTGCAGAGGAGCCAGAGGAGGAGAGCAAAAGAGCAGAGCAGCCCCAGAGAGAGAGAGAGGAGAAAGGAAGAAAGACCCAGAGGGGGTGAAAGAAAAGGACTCTGAGAACCCAAAGTCCATCATCGGGTGAAGAGTTGGCAAAAGGGTACCGGATCCCAAACTGGTGGGGGCTCAAGCACACCCTAGCCAGAGACCGGAGGCCGTGGGCAGGATCTGCCACGGCCACCCACCACATCCACCCTGAAGGCAAACCACATGTAGGGTCAGGGAACCCAAGGCCAAGGATTTCCCAACAGAAGGCCCGAGGGAGCTGGACCTAGGTGGATCCCTGGTGGGGACGGCCAGAAGACAGGACAGGAAGGAGGGCTCAGGGTCACGCTCCGGACTTGCTTGGGGGTTGGCTGAATCCAGGACCTGGTGGACGCAGCACGGCTCGGGTGGTCACTTGAAGCTGGAGTGACCGGAACATCAGCAGTAAGTAAATACCCTAAACTGCACAACCCGACTCTGTCTTTAATTACCATCTATGCTGCACCACCACAACCCCCATCCTCTGCACCTGACCCCCTGAGGCTATACCCCACCCGTTGGGGGTTATACTATCAAAAGCTGCACCAACACCATCAGCCTCAGCGGACCCTGCTGCAGCGGCGGCCGTAGTGACCGCAATACAACGGGTGGCGTAGTCGACATAAAGAACTTTATAACATCTGTAGGACTGCCACATACTCTGAGCTTGACACCCTGGGCACGGACCGGGTCACAGCCACTCGGAAGACTACAACCCCCATCTGATCCGGCTCCGGGTATTCCCCTAAAGAATATGGCCCAGGGGGCGCGTCAACTTTGGCGTAGTCGGCAGGATTACGTGCCCACAACAACCGGGTACTGCGTGCCTGAAGAAAAGAATAAGTTTACCTCAAAAAGAAGTCTCCTGCCGGTTCCGGAGGGTCCCCGCCATCGGACTCCATCACAGGTCGATTCCCGCCCGTTGTCCGCCATTAACAGCTTTTTCCCGCCATCTGCAGAGTTTCCCGCCACTGGGAGACGATTCCCGCCATTTCCAAAGGTTTCCCGCCTTAGAAGAGCAGACGCCATTATGGGCGTACCAGAGGGTGGCAAGAGGCCGCCTCCCATCGTGGGCCAGGACCGAAAATGGCGCCAAAAGTGGAAACCGCCCCCACCAACAGAGACTGTGATGCTAGAGGTGTCTGTCAGCGTGAAAGAACTGCCCCTGGAGCTGACAATCACCAAGTGGCCCCGGGACCGCCCTCGAAGTGGGAGGACTGAGAAGAAGAGAGCAAAGATGGGTGTCGCTTGGAGCAGTCTGGAGAGAGCGCACCCGGAGACAAGAAGCCTAGAGCTGAGTCCAGAAGAAGCTTACCCGGAGATGGGAGAAGAGCAGAGCAGCACCGGCCCGCTGGCCAGGAGCCTGCTGGAGACAACGGAAGGAGAGCAGAGCAGCACCGACCCGTTGGTCAGGAGCCTGCTAGAAGCGACGACCCCACTAGGCTTAGTGGAGGTCTTGGCACAGCTCCCCCGAGATCGGGAGTGTGCGCAGACTGCGCTGGAGGGCCTCGCATGGAGGATGGCCCGGGTGCAACGAGAGACGTTGGCGGAGTGGAGCCGAGAGATGGCCCAGCGGACCGAGACTCGTCAGCGGAGCACGCCACCCGAGACGAGGAGACAGACCGCCTCTGAGGATGGCGCAGGAGGACTGAAGGCCGGAGACGGCGCCGAGAAGGGAGCCGAACGAAAGGAGGCAGGTAAAGGGGACGTCTCTACCCCAAACCGGGAAACCGCGTACCTGCCCCAGCTCCCCGTCGCAGAGCCCGAAGTACCCCCTGCCGTGCCCGTAACCGCAACGTCACCGCCACCGACTAGGCCTCAACCGGAAGCCGCAGCCGCGACCCCTGTGACGTCACACGCCTCGACCCCGAGCGTGACCAAGCAGGAAGTACCACCAGCCTGGTCGCAAGGCCTAGTACCCCCGGGCGCCGCAATACCAACAGCGCCCCCTACCTCCGCGGAGCCACCGGCCTGGTCGCAGGGCCAAGTAGCCCAGGGCTCCGCCGTCCTTACGGTGCCCTTCACTTTCCAGGTGCCCCAGGCCTGGCCGCAAGGCCTGGGCAACCCGGGCGCCGCCACCACCACCGCGTCCATAAAACCTAAAGTGCCGCATCTGGGAGAAGATCTGTTCGCCCAACACACATGGCCGGACGGGCAGCCCTTTGTCTGGCCCAGGGAGTACTACGAACAAGAGCTCCAAAAGAGGGCAAGGCCCATGTGTGAACCCCTGATCCCGGCTCCAAAGCCCGTAAAAAGGATCTCGCCCCCGCTAGCAGAAGCGCAGTTTGAGTGGGACCCCACCGGAGAAGATCTCATGGGGTTCACTCAAGAGACTCGGGCAGCCGCAGCGGAGCGTGCAGAGTGCTGCCGCCAGCAGCTCGAGGTCTTTGAGAGGGAGCGGAGAGAGAGGCGGGTCCGGGAACAACAAGCTCAGATAAGGAGCGCGGAGCAGAAGAGCCGGGCCAGGAGGAGTCCCCGTGCAGCTCATGGTCCCCCTTCCACCGGGACTGTGATCAAGTTCAATATGCAGCACGGGTGGGGCTTCATCCGAGATCACCGCACCCCAGGCGACGTCTTCGTGACCAGGAGAGACGTTGAGTCCCACCTACCGGAGGGACACAGAGGACGTGACCTGTATATAGGGGACGAGGTCACCTTCACCCGGCACAAGTGTGCCAAAGGACCCTACGCCCTCCATGTGCATCGCCTGACGGAGGAAGAGCTGCGGTGTGAGGAGGAAGAACAAGAGGACCCGGACGGGTCTGAAGCTAAAGGTAACCACAAAGAAAGAGCAGGAGGACGCCGTCGTTAAGTACAGCAGAGTAGAAGCTGTATATAGTTGCCCGTCGGGGCACAGTGAACTGTTACTGCTGTTATTGTAGTCCCCGTTGGGACCAGAGAATTGAACTGTTACCCGTATTTCCCTTAATCCCTCTGACCGAGGACTGAGAGCGGTCATCCCTTTCCTAATACCTGGCCGAGGACTGAGAGCGGCCATATCCCCTTGTATATAGTTGCGTTTCCTAAAGCTCCCCCTACCGGTTTTATAGGAAAACCATTTTTCTAGAGAAACTGTTGCACTTTTCCCGGGCACACGTTGCACAGTGTCCGGAGGAGGACGAGAATGTTATTTATATGAAAAGTTTTATGATGCTGCTAATATATGTTGTTTTATATGTTTTTATTATGTTGTTTATATGAAAAAAAAATGTATGTTTGTGGATGTTTATCTCTTACAGCCCGAGGACGTGCTGTGATTTACCAGGGGGGAATGTAGCACCCTGAGGATTCGGCTGCTACAGGGGTATTGCACCTCAACCCAGAGGTGTGATATTCCACTCCCGGGTAAGGATGGAGTGTGGATCTGAGCTCAGAAAGCTGCATGCACTACACACATCCCATTTCCGAGGAGCAGACCAACGGTACTCCCACTTAGAAATGTGCAGGTACGACCGAGTCTGTTCCTGGCTGGAGTGGGAGGGGGGTGGTACATCCCAGTAGTGTAGGGGCAGATAGGGGGAGCAGCCTGGGTAAAGTTAGGAGCTCATTGGGTGCTGGTCACCTGAGCTCACACATAGAGGGAGTATTTAAGGTGGGCACCATCTAAGAACAGGGTCAGTCAGTCAGTCAGTCTTTGCAGAGGAGCCAGAGGAGGAGAGCAAAAGAGCAGAGCAGCCCCAGAGAGAGAGAGAGGAGAAAGGAAGAAAGACCCAGAGGGGGTGAAAGAAAAGGACTCTGAGAACCCAAAGTCCATCATCGGGTGAAGAGTTGGCAAAAGGGTACCGGATCCCAAACTGGTGGGGGCTCAAGCACACCCTAGCCAGAGACCGGAGGCCGTGGGCAGGATCTGCCACGGCCACCCACCACATCCACCCTGAAGGCAAACCACATGTAGGGTCAGGGAACCCAAGGCCAAGGATTTCCCAACAGAAGGCCCGAGGGAGCTGGACCTAGGTGGATCCCTGGTGGGGACGGCCAGAAGACAGGACAGGAAGGAGGGCTCAGGGTCACGCTCCGGACTTGCTTGGGGGTTGGCTGAATCCAGGACCTGGTGGACGCAGCACGGCTCGGGTGGTCACTTGAAGCTGGAGTGACCGGAACATCAGCAGTAAGTAAATACCCTAAACTGCACAACCCGACTCTGTCTTTAATTACCATCTATGCTGCACCACCACAACCCCCATCCTCTGCACCTGACCCCCTGAGGCTATACCCCACCCGTTGGGGGTTATACTATCAAAAGCTGCACCAACACCATCAGCCTCAGCGGACCCTGCTGCAGCGGCGGCCGTAGTGACCGCAATACAACGGGTGGCGTAGTCGACATAAAGAACTTTATAACATCTGTAGGACTGCCACATACTCTGAGCTTGACACCCTGGGCACGGACCGGGTCACAGCCACTCGGAAGACTACAACCCCCATCTGATCCGGCTCCGGGTATTCCCCTAAAGAATATGGCCCAGGGGGCGCGTCAACTTTGGCGTAGTCGGCAGGATTACGTGCCCACAACAACCGGGTACTGCGTGCCTGAAGAAAAGAATAAGTTTACCTCAAAAAGAAGTCTCCTGCCGGTTCCGGAGGGTCCCCGCCATCGGACTCCATCACAGGTCGATTCCCGCCGGTTGTCCGCCATTAACAGCTTTTTCCCGCCATCTGCAGAGTTTCCCGCCACTGGGAGACGATTCCCGCCATTTCCAAAGGTTTCCCGCCTTAGAAGAGCAGACGCCATTATGGGCGTACCAGAGGGTGGCAAGAGGCCGCCTCCCATCGTGGGCCAGGACCGAAAATGGCGCCAAAAGTGGAAACCGCCCCCACCAACAGAGACTGTGATGCTAGAGGTGTCTGTCAGCGTGAAAGAACTGCCCCTGGAGCTGACAATCACCAAGTGGCCCCGGGACCGCCCTCGAAGTGGGAGGACTGAGAAGAAGAGAGCAAAGATGGGTGTCGCTTGGAGCAGTCTGGAGAGAGCGCACCCGGAGACAAGAAGCCTAGAGCTGAGTCCAGAAGAAGCTTACCCGGAGATGGGAGAAGAGCAGAGCAGCACCGGCCCGCTGGCCAGGAGCCTGCTGGAGACAACGGAAGGAGAGCAGAGCAGCACCGACCCGTTGGTCAGGAGCCTGCTAGAAGCGACGACCCCACTAGGCTTAGTGGAGGTCTTGGCACAGCTCCCCCGAGATCGGGAGTGTGCGCAGACTGCGCTGGAGGGCCTCGCATGGAGGATGGCCCGGGTGCAACGAGAGACGTTGGCGGAGTGGAGCCGAGAGATGGCCCAGCGGACCGAGACTCGTCAGCGGAGCACGCCACCCGAGACGAGGAGACAGACCGCCTCTGAGGATGGCGCAGGAGGACTGAAGGCCGGAGACGGCGCCGAGAAGGGAGCCGAACGAAAGGAGGCAGGTAAAGGGGACGTCTCTACCCCAAACCGGGAAACCGCGTACCTGCCCCAGCTCCCCGTCGCAGAGCCCGAAGTACCCCCTGCCGTGCCCGTAACCGCAACGTCACCGCCACCGACTAGGCCTCAACCGGAAGCCGCAGCCGCGACCCCTGTGACGTCACACGCCTCGACCCCGAGCGTGACCAAGCAGGAAGTACCACCAGCCTGGTCGCAAGGCCTAGTACCCCCGGGCGCCGCAATACCAACAGCGCCCCCTACCTCCGCGGAGCCACCGGCCTGGTCGCAGGGCCAAGTAGCCCAGGGCTCCGCCGTCCTTACGGTGCCCTTCACTTTCCAGGTGCCCCAGGCCTGGCCGCAAGGCCTGGGCAACCCGGGCGCCGCCACCACCACCGCGTCCATAAAACCTAAAGTGCCGCATCTGGGAGAAGATCTGTTCGCCCAACACACATGGCCGGACGGGCAGCCCTTTGTCTGGCCCAGGGAGTACTACGAACAAGAGCTCCAAAAGAGGGCAAGGCCCATGTGTGAACCCCTGATCCCGGCTCCAAAGCCCGTAAAAAGGATCTCGCCCCCGCTAGCAGAAGCGCAGTTTGAGTGGGACCCCACCGGAGAAGATCTCATGGGGTTCACTCAAGAGACTCGGGCAGCCGCAGCGGAGCGTGCAGAGTGCTGCCGCCAGCAGCTCGAGGTCTTTGAGAGGGAGCGGAGAGAGAGGCGGGTCCGGGAACAACAAGCTCAGATAAGGAGCGCGGAGCAGAAGAGCCGGGCCAGGAGGAGTCCCCGTGCAGCTCATGGTCCCCCTTCCACCGGGACTGTGATCAAGTTCAATATGCAGCACGGGTGGGGCTTCATCCGAGATCACCGCACCCCAGGCGACGTCTTCGTGACCAGGAGAGACGTTGAGTCCCACCTACCGGAGGGACACAGAGGACGTGACCTGTATATAGGGGACGAGGTCACCTTCACCCGGCACAAGTGTGCCAAAGGACCCTACGCCCTCCATGTGCATCGCCTGACGGAGGAAGAGCTGCGGTGTGAGGAGGAAGAACAAGAGGACCCGGACGGGTCTGAAGCTAAAGGTAACCACAAAGAAAGAGCAGGAGGACGCCGTCGTTAAGTACAGCAGAGTAGAAGCTGTATATAGTTGCCCGTCGGGGCACAGTGAACTGTTACTGCTGTTATTGTAGTCCCCGTTGGGACCAGAGAATTGAACTGTTACCCGTATTTCCCTTAATCCCTCTGACCGAGGACTGAGAGCGGTCATCCCTTTCTTAATACCTGGCCGAGGACTGAGAGCGGCCATATCCCCTTGTATATAGTTGCGTTTCCTAAAGCTCCCCCTACCGGTTTTATAGGAAAACCATTTTTCTAGAGAAACTGTTGCACTTTTCCCGGGCACACGTTGCACAGTGTCCGGAGGAGGACGAGAATGTTATTTATATGAAAAGTTTTATGATGCTGCTAATATATGTTGTTTTATATGTTTTTATTATGTTGTTTATATGAAAAAAAAATGTATGTTTGTGGATGTTTATCTCTTACAGCCCGAGGACGTGCTGTGATTTACCAGGGGGGAATGTAGCACCCTGAGGATTCGGCTGCTACAGGGGTATTGCACCTCAACCCAGAGGTGTGATATTCCACTCCCGGGTAAGGATGGAGTGTGGATCTGAGCTCAGAAAGCTGCATGCACTACACACATCCCATTTCCGAGGAGCAGACCAACGGTACTCCCACTTAGAAATGTGCAGGTACGACCGAGTCTGTTCCTGGCTGGAGTGGGAGGGGGGTGGTACATCCCAGTAGTGTAGGGGCAGATAGGGGGAGCAGCCTGGGTAAAGTTAGGAGCTCATTGGGTGCTGGTCACCTGAGCTCACACATAGAGGGAGTATTTAAGGTGGGCACCATCTAAGAACAGGGTCAGTCAGACAGTCAGTCTTTGCAGAGGAGCCAGAGGAGGAGAGCAAAAGAGCAGAGCAGCCCCAGAGAGAGAGAGAGGAGAAAGGAAGAAAGACCCAGAGGGGGTGAAAGAAAAGGACTCTGAGAACCCAAAGTCCATCATCGGGTGAAGAGTTGGCAAAAGGGTACCGGATCCCAAACTGGTGGGGGCTCAAGCACACCCTAGCCAGAGACCGGAGGCCGTGGGCAGGATCTGCCACGGCCACCCACCACATCCACCCTGAAGGCAAACCACATGTAGGGTCAGGGAACCCAAGGCCAAGGATTTCCCAACAGAAGGCCCGAGGGAGCTGGACCTAGGTGGATCCCTGGTGGGGACGGCCAGAAGACAGGACAGGAAGGAGGGCTCAGGGTCACGCTCCGGACTTGCTTGGGGGTTGGCTGAATCCAGGACCTGGTGGACGCAGCACGGCTCGGGTGGTCACTTGAAGCTGGAGTGACCGGAACATCAGCAGTAAGTAAATACCCTAAACTGCACAACCCGACTCTGTCTTTAATTACCATCTATGCTGCACCACCACAACCCCCATCCTCTGCACCTGACCCCCTGAGGCTATACCCCACCCGTTGGGGGTTATACTATCAAAAGCTGCACCAACACCATCAGCCTCAGCGGACCCTGCTGCAGCGGCGGCCGTAGTGACCGCAATACAATGGGTGGCGTAGTCGACATAAAGAACTTTATAACATCTGTAGGACTGCCACATACTCTGAGCTTGACACCCTGGGCACGGACCGGGTCACAGCCACTCGGAAGACTACAACCCCCATCTGATCCGGCTCCGGGTATTCCCCTAAAGAATATGGCCCAGGGGGCGCGTCAATTCCATGGTGCTGTACATGAGAAGAGGTTACATACCAGATACACATATCACTTACAGTAACTAACAATGAGAGACGGGTACAGAGGGAGGAGGACCCTGCCCCTGCGGGCTTACATTCTACAGATACATTGTATATTATTATTATTTATATAGCTCCATTGATGCCATGGTGCTGTACATGAGAGGGGGTTACACACCAGATACAGATATCACTTACAGTAAAGAACTAACAATGATAGACGGGTACAGGGGGAGGAGGACCCTGCCCCTGGGGGCTTACATTCTACAGATACATTGTATATTATTATTATTTATATATCGCCTTTGATTCGATGGTGCTGTACATGAGAAGGGGTTACATACCAGATACAGATATCACTTACAGTAAAGAACTAACAATGATAGACGGGTACGGAGGGAAGAGGACCCTGCCCCTGCGGGCTTACATTCTACAGATACATTGTATATTATTATTATTTATATATCGCCATTGATTCTATGGTGCTGTACATGAGAAGGGGTTACATACCAGATACAGATATCACTTACAGTAACTAACAATGATAGACTGGTACAGAGGGAGAAGGACCCTGCCCCTGCGAGCTTACATTCTACAGATACATTGTATATTATTATTATTTATATAGCGCCATTGATTCCATGGCGCTGTACATGAGAAGGGGTTACATACCAGATACAGATATCACTTACAGTAACTAACAATGATAGACGGGTACAGAGGGAGGAGGACCCTGCCCCTGCAGGCTTACATTCTACAGATACATTGTATATTATTATTATTTATATAGCGCCATTGATTCCATGGCGCTGTACATGAGAAGGGGTTACATACCAGATACAGATATCACTTACAGTAACTAACAATGATAGACGGGTACAGAGGGAGGAGGACCCTGCCCCTGGGGGCTTACATTCTACAGATACATTGTATATTATTATTATTTATATAGCACCATTGATTCCATGGTGCTGTACATGAGAATGGGTTACATACCAGATACAGATATCACTTACAGTAACTAACAATGATAGACGGGTACAGAGGGAGGAGGACCCTGCCCCTGGGGGCTTACATTCTACAGATACATTGTATATTATTATTATTTATATATAGCCATTGATTCCATGGTGCTGTACACGAGAAGGGGTTACATACCAGATACAGATATCACTTACAGTAAAGAACTAACAATGGTAGACGGGTACAGAGGGAGGAGGACCCTGCCCCTGCGGGCTTACATTCTGCAGATACATTGTATATTATTATTATTTATATATCGCCATTGATTCCATGGTGCTGTACATGAGAAGGGGTTACATACCAGATAAAGATATCACTTACAGTAAACTAACAATGATAGACGGGTACAGAGGGAGGAGGACCCTGCCCCTGCGGGCTTACATTCTACAGATACATTGTATATTATTAATATTTATATAGCACCATTGATTCCATGGTGCTGTACATGAGAAGGGTTTACATACCAGATACAGATATCACAGTAAAGAACTAACAATGATAGACGGGTACAGAGGGAGGAGGACCCTGCCCTTGCGGGCTTACAATCTACAGATACATTGTATATTATTATTATTTATATAGCACCATTGATTTCATGGTGCTGTACATGAGAAGAGGTTACATACCAGATACAGATATAACTTACAGTAATGAACTAACAATGATAGATGGGTACAGAGGGAGGAGGACCCTGCCCCTGCGGGCTTACATTCTACAGATACATTGTATATTATTATTATTTATATAGCTCCATTGATGCCATGGTGCTGTACATGAGAAGAGGTTACACACCAGATACAGATATCACTTACAGTAAAGAACTAACAAAGATAGACGGGTACAGGGGGAGGAGGACCCTGCCACTGGGGGCTTATATTCTACAGATACATTGTATATTATTATTATTTATATATCGCCATTGATTCCATGGTGCTGTACATGAGAAGGGGTTAAATACCAGATACAGATATCACTTACAGTAAAGAACTAACAATGATAGACGGGTACAGAGGGAAGAGGACCCTGCCCCTGCGGGCTTACATTCTACAGATACATTGTATATTATTATTATTTATATATCGCCATTGATTCCATGGTGCTGTACATGAGAAGGTGTTACATACCAGATACAGATATCACTTACAGTAAAGAACTGACAATGATAGACGGGTACAGAGGGAGGAGGACCCTGCCCCTGAAGGCTTACATTCTACAGATACATTGTATATTATTATTATTTATATAGCACCATTGATGCCATGGTGCTGTACATGAGAAGGGGTTACATACCAGATACAGATATCACTTACAGTAACTAACAATGATAGACTGGTACAGAGGGAGGAGGACCCTGCCCCTGCGGGCTTACATTCTACAGATACATTGTATATTATTATTATTTATATAGCGCCATTGATTCCATGGCGCTGTACATGAGAAGGGGTTACATACCAGATACAGATATCACTTACAGTAGCTAACAATGATAGACGGGTACAGAGGGAGGAGGACCCTGCCCCTTCAGGCTTACATTCTACAGATACATTGTATATTATTATTATTTATATAGCGCCATTGATTCCATGGCGCTGTCCATGAGAAGGGGTTACATACCAGATACAGATATCACTTACAGTAACTAACAATGATAGACGGGTACAGAGGGAGGAGGACCCTGCCCCTGGGGGCTTACATTCTACAGATACATTGTATATTATTATTATTTATATAGCACCATTGATTACATGGTGCTGTACATGAGAAGGGGTTACATACCAGATACAGATATCACTTACAGTAACTAACAATGAGAGACGGGTACAGAGGGAGGAGGACCCTGCCCCTGGGGGCTTACATTCTACAGATACATTGTATATTATTATTATTTATATATAGCTCCATTGATTCCATGGTGATGTACACGAGAAGGGGTTACATACCAGATAAAGATATCACTTACAGTAAACTAACAATGATAGACTGGTACAGAGGGAGGAGGACCCTGCCCCTGCAGGCTTACATTCTACAGATACATTGTATATTATTATTATTTATATAGCACCATTGATTCCATGGTGCTGTACATGAGAAGGGGTTACATACCAGATACAGATATCACAGTAAAGAACTAACAATGATAGACGGGTACAGAGGGAGGAGGACCCTGCCCCTGCGGGCTTACATTCTACAGATACATTGTATATTATTATTATTTATATAGCCCCATTGATTTAATGGTGCTGTACATGAGAAGAGGTTACATACCAGATACAGATATAACTTACAGTAATGAACTAACAATGATAGACGGGTACAGAGGGAGGAGGACCCTGCCCCTGGGGGCTTACATTCTACAGATACATTGTATATTATTATTATTTATATATCACCATTGATTTCATGGTGCTGTACATGAGAGGGGTTACATACCAGATACAGATATAACTTACAGTAACTAACAATGATAGACGGGTACAGAGGGAGGAGGACCCTGCCCCTGCAGGCTTACATTCTACAGATACATTGTATATTATTATTATTTATATAGCACCATTGATTCCATGGTGCTGTACATGAGAAGGGGTTACATATCAGATACAGATATCACTTACAGTAAAGAAACTGACAGTGATAGACGGGTACAGAGGGAGGAGGACCCTGCCCCTGCAGGCTTACATTCTACAGATACATTGTATATTATTATTATTTATATAGGGCCATTGATGCCATGGTGCTGTACATGAGAAGGGGTTACATACCAGATACAGATATCACTTACAGTAAAGAACTAACAATGATAGACGGGTACAGAGGGAGGAGGACCCTGCTCCTGGGGGCTTACATTCTACAGATATATTGTATATTATTATTATTTATATAGCGCCATTGATTCCATGGTACTGTACATGAGAAGAGGTTACATACCAGATACATATATCACTTACAGTAAATAACTAACAATGATAGACGGGTACAGAGGAAGGAGGACCCTGCCCCTGTGGGCTTACATTCTACAGATACATTGTATATTATTATTATTTATATATCACCATTGATTTCATGGTGCTGTACATGAGAGGGGTTACATACCAGATGCTGATATCACTTACAGTAAAGAACTAACAATGATAGACGGGTACAGAGGGAGGAGGACCCTGCCCCTGCGGGCTTACATTCTACAGATACATTGTATATTATTATTATTTATATAGCGCCATTGATTCCATGGTGCTGTACATGAGAAGAGGTTACATACCAGATACAGATATAACTTACAGTAATGAACTAACAATGATAGACGGGTACAGAGGGAGGAGGACCCTGCCCCTGGGGGCTTACATTCTACAGATACATTGTATATTATTATTATTTATATAGCGCCATTGATTCCATGGTGCTGTACATGAGAAGAGGTTATATACCAGATACAGATATCACTTACAGTAAAGAACTAACAATGATAGACGGGTACAGAGGGAGGAGGACCCTGCCCCTGCGGGCTTACATTCTACAGATACATTGTATATTATTATTATTTATATAGCGCCATTGATTCCATGGCGCTGTACATGAGAAGGGGTTACATACCAGATACAGATATCACTTACAGTAAAGAACTAACAATGATAGACGGGTACAGAGGGAGGAGGACCCTGCCCCTGCGGGATTACATTCTACAGATACATTGTATATTATTATTATTTATATAGAGCCATTGATTCCATGGTGCTGTACATGAGAAGAGGTTACATACCAGATACAGATATCACTTACAGCAACTAACAATGAAAGACAGGTACAGAGGGAGGAGGATCCTGCCCCTGGGGGCTTACATTCTACAGATACATTGTATATTATTATTATTTATATAGCTCCATTGATTCCATGGTGCTGTACATGAGAGGGATTTCATACCAGATACTGATATTACTTACAGTAAAGAACTAACAATGATAGACGGGTACAGAGCGAGGAGGACCCTGCCCCTGCGGGCTTACATTTTACAGATACATTGTATATTATTATTATTTACATAGCGCCATTGATTCCATGGTGCTGTACATGAGAAGAGGTTACATACCAGATACAGATATAACTTACAGTAATGAACTAACAATGATAGACGGGTACAGAGGGAGGAGGACCCTGCCCCTGGGGGCTTACATTCTACAGATACATTGTATATTATTATTATTTATATATCACCATTGATTTCATGGTGCTGTACATGAGAGGGGTTACATACCAGATACTGATATCACTTACAGTAAAGAACTAACAATGATAGACGGGTACAGAGGGAGGAGGACCCTGCCATTGCGGGCTTACATTCTACAGATACATTGTATATTATTATTATTTATATAGCGCCATTGATTCCATGGTGCTGTACATGAGAAGAGGTTACATACCAGATACAGATATAACTTACAGTAATGAACTAACAATGATAGATGGGTACAGAGGGAGGAGGACCCTGCCCTTGCGGGCTTACATTCTACAGATACATTGTATATTATTATTATTTATATAGCGCCATTGATTCCATGGTGCTGTACATGAGAAGAGGTTACATACCAGATACAGATATCACTTACAGTAAAGAACTAACAATGATAGACGGGTACAGAGGGAGGAGGACCCTGCCACTGGGGGCTTACATTCTACAGATACATTGTATATTATTATTATTTATATAGCGCCATTGATTCCATGGTGCTGTACATGAGAAGAGGTTACATACCAGATACAGATATCACTTACAGTAAAGAACTAACAAGGATAGACGGGTACAGAGGGAAGAGGACCCTGCCCCTGGGGGCTTACATTCTACAGATACATTGTATATTATTATTATTTATATAGCTCCATTGATTCCATGGCGCTGTACATGAGAGGGGGTTACATACCAGATACAGATATCACTTACAGTAAAGAACTAACAATGATAGACGGGTAAAAAGGGAGGAGGACCCTGCCCCTGGGGGTTTACATTCTACAGATACATTGTATATTATTATTATTTATATAGCTCCATTGATGCCATGGTGCTGTACATGAGAGAGGGTTACATACCAGATACAGATATCACTTACAGTAAAGAACTAACAATGATAGACGGGTACAGAGGAAGGAGGACCCTGCCCCTGGGGGCTTACATTCTACAGATACATTGTATATTATTATTATTTATATATCACCATTGATTTCATGGTGCTGTACATGAGAGGGGTTACATACCAGATACTGATATCACTTACAGTAAAGAACTAACAATGATAGACGGGTACAGAGGGAGGAGGACCCTGCCCCTGTGGGCTTACATTCTACAGATACATTGTATATTATTATTATTTATATAGCGCCATTGATTCCATGGTGCTGTACATGAGAAGAGGTTACATACCAGATACAGATATCACTTACAGCAACTAACAATGAAAGACAGGTACAGAGGGAGGAGGATCCTGCCCCTGGGGGCTTACATTCTACAGATACATTGTATATTATTATTATTTATATAGCTCCATTGATTCCATGGTGCTGTACATGAGAGGGATTTCATACCAGATACTGATATTACTTACAGTAAAGAACTAACAATGATAGACGGGTACAGAGCGAGGAGGACCCTGCCCCTGCGGGCTTACATTTTACAGATACATTGTATATTATTATTATTTACATAGCGCCATTGATTCCATGGTGCTGTACATGAGAAGAGGTTACATACCAGATACAGATATAACTTACAGTAATGAACTAACAATGATAGACGGGTACAGAGGGAGGAGGACCCTGCCCCTGGGGGCTTACATTCTA
Organism: Phyllobates terribilis; assembly: GCF_046119375.1. Taxonomy (NCBI): domain Eukaryota; kingdom Metazoa; phylum Chordata; class Amphibia; order Anura; family Dendrobatidae; genus Phyllobates; species Phyllobates terribilis. The sequence goes on from NW_027362773.1 coordinate 176,723,234, forward strand.
CAGATACATTGTATATTATTATTATTTATATATCACCATTGATTTCATGGTGCTGTACATGAGAGGGGTTACATACCAGATACTGATATCACTTACAGTAAAGAACTAACAATGATAGACGGGTACAGAGGGAGGAGGACCCTGCCATTGCGGGCTTACATTCTACAGATACATTGTATATTATTATTATTTATATAGCGCCATTGATTCCATGGTGCTGTACATGAGAAGAGGTTACATACCAGATACAGATATAACTTACAGTAATGAACTAACAATGATAGATGGGTACAGAGGGAGGAGGACCCTGCCCTTGCGGGCTTACATTCTACAGATACATTGTATATTATTATTATTTATATAGCGCCATTGATTCCATGGTGCTGTACATGAGAAGAGGTTACATACCAGATACAGATATCACTTACAGTAAAGAACTAACAATGATAGACGGGTACAGAGGGAGGAGGACCCTGCCACTGGGGGCTTACATTCTACAGATACATTGTATATTATTATTATTTATATAGCGCCATTGATTCCATGGTGCTGTACATGAGAAGAGGTTACATACCAGATACAGATATCACTTACAGTAAAGAACTAACAAGGATAGACGGGTACAGAGGGAAGAGGACCCTGCCCCTGGGGGCTTACATTCTACAGATACATTGTATATTATTATTATTTATATAGCTCCATTGATTCCATGGCGCTGTACATGAGAGGGGGTTACATACCAGATACAGATATCACTTACAGTAAAGAACTAACAATGATAGACGGGTAAAAAGGGAGGAGGACCCTGCCCCTGGGGGTTTACATTCTACAGATACATTGTATATTATTATTATTTATATAGCTCCATTGATGCCATGGTGCTGTACATGAGAGAGGGTTACATACCAGATACAGATATCACTTACAGTAAAGAACTAACAATGATAGACGGGTACAGAGGAAGGAGGACCCTGCCCCTGGGGGCTTACATTCTACAGATACATTGTATATTATTATTATTTATATATCACCATTGATTTCATGGTGCTGTACATGAGAGGGGTTACATACCAGATACTGATATCACTTACAGTAAAGAACTAACAATGATAGACGGGTACAGAGGGAGGAGGACCCTGCCCCTGTGGGCTTACATTCTACAGATACATTGTATATTATTATTATTTATATAGCGCCATTGATTCCATGGTGCTGTACATGAGAAGAGGTTACATACCAGATACAGATATAACTTACAGTAATGAACTAACAATGATAGACGGGTACAGAGGGAGGAGGACCCTGCCCTTGCGTTCTTACATTCTACAGATACATTGTATATTATTATTATTTACATAGCGCCATTGATTCCATGGTGCTGTACATGAGAAGAGGTTACATACCAGATACAGATATCACTTACAGTAAAGAACTAACAATGGTAGACGGGTACAGAGGGAGGAGGACCCTGCCCCTGGGGGCTTACATTCTACAGATACATTTTATATTATTATTATTTATATAGCGCCATTGATTCCATGGTGCTGTACATGAGAAGAGGTTATATACCAGATACAGATATCACTTACAGTAAAGAACTAACAATGATAGACGGGTACAGAGGGAGGAGGACCCTGCCCCTGCGGGCTTACATTCTACAGATACATTGTATATTATTATTATTTATATAGCGCCATTGATTCCATGGCGCTGTACATGAGAAGGGGTTACATACCAGATACAGATATAACTTACAGTAAAGAACTAACAATGATAGACGGGTACAGAGGGAGGAGGACCCTGCCCCTGCGGGATTACATTCTACAGATACATTGTATATTATTATTATTTATATAGAGCCATTGATTCCATGGTGCTGTACATGAGAAGAGGTTACATACCAGATACAGATATCACTTACAGTAACTAACAATGATAGACAAGTACAGAGGGATGAGGACCCTGCCCCTGCGGGCTTACATTCTACAGATACATTGTATATTATTATTATTTATATAGCTCCATTGATTCCATGGTGCTGTACATGAGAAGGGGTTACATACCAGATACAGATATCACTTACAGTAAAGAACTAACAATGATAGACGGTACAGAGGGAGGAGGACCCTGCCCCTGGGGGCTTACATTCTACAGATACATTGTATATTATTATTATTTATATAGCTCCATTGATTCCATGGCGCTGTACATGAGAGGGGGTTACATACCAGATACAGATATCACTTACAGTAAAGAACTAACAATGATAGACGGGTAAAGAGGGAGGAGGACCCTGCCCCTGGGGGCTTACATTCTACAGATACATTGTATATTATTATTATTTATATAGCTCCATTGATGCCATGGTGCTGTACATGAGAGGGGGTTACATACCAGATACAGATATCACTTACAGTAAAGAACTAACAATGATAGACGGGTACAGAGGAAGGAGGACCCTGCCCCTGGGGGCTTACATTCTATAGATACATTGTATATTATTATTATTTATATAGCTCCATTGATGCCATGGTGCTGTACATGAGAGGGGGTTACATACCAGATACTGATATCACTTACAGTAAAGAACTAACAATGATTGACGGGTACAGAGGGAGGAGGACCCTGCCCGTGGGGGCTTACATTCTACAGATACATTGTATATTATTATTATTTATATAGCATCATTGATTCCATTGTGCTGTACATGAGAAGGGGTTACATACCAGATACAGATATCACTTACAGTAAAGAACTAACAATGATAGACGGGTACAGAGGGAGGAGGACCCTGCCCCTGCGGGCTTACATTTTACAGATACATTGTATATTATTATTATTTATATAGCACCATTGATTCCATTGTGCTGTACATGAGAAGGGGTTACATACCAGATAGAGATATCACTTACAGTAAAGAACTAACAATGATAGACGGGTACAGAGGGAGGAGGACCCTGCCCCTGCGGGCTTACATTCTACAGATACATTGTATATTATTATTATTTATATAGCACCATTGATTCCTTTGTGCTGTACATGAGAAGGGGTTACATACCAGATAGAGATATCACTTACAGTAAAGAACTAACAATGATAGACGGGTACAGAGGCAGGAGGACCCTGCCCCTGGGGGCTTACATTCTACAGATACATTGTATATTATAATTTATTTATATAGCACCATTGATTCCATGGTGCTGTACATGAGAAGGGGTTGCATACCAGATACAGATTTCACTTACAGTAAAGAACTAACAATGATAGACGGGTACAGAGGGAGGAGGACGCTGCCCCTGCGGGCTTACATTCTACAGATCCATTGTATATTATTATTATTTATATAGCGCCATTGATTCCATGGTGCTGTCCATGAGAGGGGGTTACATACCAGATACAGATATCACTTCCAGTAAAGAACTAACAATGATAAACGGGTACAGAGGGAGGAGGACCCTGCCCCTGGGGGCTTACATTCTGCAGATACATTGTATATTATTATTATTTATATAGCTCCATTGATTCCATGGTGCTGTACATGAGAAGAGGTTACATACCAGATACAGATATCACTTACAGTAAAGAACTAACACTGATAGACGGGTACAGAGGGAGTCGGACCCTGCTCCTGGGGGCTTACATTCTACAGCTACATTGTATATTATTATTATTTATATAGCTCCATTGATGCCATGGTGCTGTACATGAGAAGGGGTTACATACCAGATACAGATATCACTTACAGTAAAGAACTAACAATGATAGACGGTACAGAGGGAGGAGGACCCTGCCCCTGGGGGCTTACATTCTACAGATACATTGTATATTATTATTATTTATATAGCACCATTGATTCCATTGTGCTGTACATGAGAAGGGGTTACATACCAGATAGAGATATCACTTACAGTAAAGAACTAACAATGATAGACGGGTACATAGGGAGGAGGACCCTGCCCCTGGGGGCTTACATTCTACATATACATTGTATATTATAATTTATTTATATAGCACCATTGATTCCATGGTGCTGTACATGAGAAGGGGTTACATACCAGATACAGATATCACTTACAGTAAAGAACTAACAATGATAGACGGGTACAGAGGGAGGAGGACCCTGCCCCTGCGGGCTTACATTCTACCGATACATTGTATATTATTATTATTTATATAGAGCTATTGATTCCATGGTGCTGTACATGAGAGGGGGTTACATACCAGATACAGATATCACTTACAGTACAGAACTAACAATGATAGACGGGTACAGAGGGAGGAGGACCCTGCCCCTGGGGGCTTACATTCTACAGATACATTGTATATTATTATTATTTATATAGCTCCATTGATGCCATGGTGCTGTACATGAGAAGGGGTTACATACCAGATACAGATATCACTTACAGTAAAGAACTAACAATGATAGATGGGTACAGAGGGAGGAGGACCCTGCCCCTGCGGGCTTACATTCTACAGATACATTGTATATTATTATTATTTATATAGCACCATTGATTCCATTGTGCTGTACATGAGAAGGGGTTACATACCAGATAGAGATATCACTTACAGTAAAGAACTAACAATGATAGACGGGTACAGAGGGAGGAGGACCCTGCCCCTGGGGGCTTACATTCTAGAGATACATTGTATATTATAATTTATTTATATAGCACCATTGATTCCATGGTGCTGTACATGAGAAGGGGTTACATATCAGATACAGATATCACTTACAGTAAAGAACTAACAATGATAGACGGGTACAGAGGGAGGAGGACCCTGCCCTTGCGGGCTTACATGCTACAGGATGGTGGGGAAGGAGACAGTAGGTTGGGGCGTTGCAGTAGCTCCGGTGTTGTTGAGGTGGCAGCAGGGTCATGGCAGGCTGTAAGCTTTCTTGAAGAGACGGGTTTTCAGGTTCCGTCTGAAGGATCCAGGTGTGGTGGATAATCGGATGTGTTGAGGCACAGAATTCCATAGGACGGGGAATACTCAGGAGAAATCTTGGAGGCGATTGGGTGAGGAACAAATAAGTGTGGAGAAGAGAAGGAGGTCTTGGGAGGACCGGAGGTTACGTGGAGGAATATAGCAGGAGATTAGTTCAGAGATGTACGGAGGAGAGAGGTTGTGGATGGCATTGTAGGTCAGTGTTAGTAGTTTGAACTGGATACGCTGGGGGAATGTTGTGGAATATATGTGTAGCACCCTGAGGATTCGGCTGCTACAGGGGTATTGCACCTCAGCCAGAGGTGTGGTATTCCACTCCCGGGTAAGGATGGAGTGTGGAACTGAGCTCAGTAGGCTGCATACACTACATACATCCCATTTCCGGGGGACAGATCAATGGTACTCCCACTAGAGAAATGTGCAGGTACGACAGTGTCTGTCCCTGGCTGGAGTGGGAGGGGGGGGTGGAACATCCCAGTAGTGTAGGGGCAGATAGGGGGAGCAGTCTGGGTAATGCTAGGAGCTCATTGGGTGCTGGTCACCTGAGCTAACACATAGAGGGAGTATATAAGGTGGGAACCATCTTAGAACAGGGTCTTTTGTAGAGGTTTGGTCAGACAAGCAGAGCAGCTCAGCCAGCTCCAAGGCCAAGAGAGTGAGAGAGAGGAGAAAAGAAGGACCCAGAGGGGGAGAAGAGGGAACTCCAAGAACCCAAAATTAGACCAGAGGGTGAAGAGTTGGCACAAGGGTACCGGATCCCAAGCTGGTGGAGGGCACTAATCCTTAGCCAGAGACCGGAGGTCGTGGGCAGGATCTGCCACGACCACCCACTAAATCCACCCGGAAGGCAAACCAAGAATAGGGTCAGGGAACCCAGAGACAAGGGTTTTACCAACAAGAGGCCCGAGGGAGCCGGACTTAGGTGGATCCCTGGTGGGGAAGGCCAGAGAGAAGGACAAGTCAGAAAGGGAGCTCAGGAACACGCTCCAGAATCACCTGGGGGTTGGCCGAGTCCAGGACCTGGTGGACGCAGCACGGCTCGGGCGGTCACTCAAGGCCAGAGTGACCACAAGAACAGCAGTAAGTAAAGACCCTGAACTGCACAGCCCGACTCTGAGTTTCATTACCATCCTCACTGCACCTCCACAACCACCATCCTCTGCAACTGACCCCCTGAGGCTATACCCCTCCCGTTGGGGGTTATACTACCTGAGCTGCACACACACCACCAGCCTCAGCGGACCCTGCTGCAGCGGCGGCCGTAGTGACCGCAAATCAACGGGTGGCGTAGTCGACACTAAAGAACATCCAGTAACATCTGTAGGACTGCCACACACTGAGCTTGACACCCTGGGCACGGACCGGGTCACCGCCACTCGGAGACTACAACCCCCACCTGATCCGGCTCCGGGTAATCCCCCAAACAACACTGGCCCAGGGGGCGCGTCAACTTTGGCGTAGTCGGCAGGATAACGTGCCCGCAACAACCGGGTACTGCGTGCCTGAAGAAAAGTTCACCGTTACCTCAAAAAGAAGTCTCCCGCCGGTTCCAGAGGGTCCCCGCCATGGGACGCCATCACGGATCGTTTCCCGCCGGTTGCCCGCCATCTGCAGCTTTTTCCCGCCATCCACGGAGTTTCCCGCCACTGGGAGGCGATTCCCGCCATTTCCAGAAGATTTCCCGCCTTGGAAGAGCGGACGCCATTATGGGCGTGCCAGAGGGTGGCAAGAGGTCACCTCCCATCGTGGGCCAGGTCAAGGAATGGCGCCAAAAGCGGAAACCGCGCCCACCAACAGAGACTGTGATGCTGGAAGTGTCCATCAGCGTGAGAGAACTGCCCCTGGAACTGACAATCACAAAGTTGCCCCGGGACCACCTTCAATGTGGGCGGAGACAGAACAAGAGAGCAAAGATGGGTGTCGCCTGGAGCAGTCTGGAGAGAGCGCACCCGGAGACAAGAAGTCTGGAGAGGAGTCCAGAGAAAGCCTACCCGGAGATGGAGGGAGAGTCAGGCAGCACCGACCCAGTGGTCAGGAGCCTGCTACAAGCCACAACCCCACTAGGCCTAGTGGAGGTCCTGGCACAGCTCCCCCGAGACCGGGAGTGTGCACAGACTGCGCTGGAGGGCCTCGCACGGAGGATGGCCCAGGTGCAGCGAGAGACGTTGGCGGAGTGGAGCCGAGAGATGGCCCAGCGGACCGAAACCCGTCAGCGGAGCACGCCACCCGAGACGAGGAGACAGACCGCCTCTGAGGATGGTGCAGGAGGACTCAAGGCCGGAGACGGCGCCGAGAAGGGAGCTGAACGAATGGAGGCAGGTAAAGGGGACGTCTCTACCCCGAGCCGGGAAACCGCGTGCCTGCCCCAGCTCCCCGTCGCAGAGCCCGAAATTCCCCCTGCCGTGCCCGTCGCTGCATCGTCACCGCCGCAGACTAGGCCTCAACCGGAAACCGCGGCCGCGACCCCTGTGACGTCACGCGCTTCGACCCTGAGCGCGACCAAACAGGAAATACCATCGGCCTGGTCGCAAGGCCTAGTACACCCGGGCGCCGCCATTCCAACAGCGCCCCCTACCTCCGCGGAGCCACCAGCCTGGTCGCAGGGCCGAGTAACCACGGGCGCCGCCGTTCTTACGGTGCCCTTTTCCTTTAGCGTGCCCCAAGCCTGGTCGCAAGGCCTGGTCAACCCGGGCGCCGCTACCACCACAGCGCCCATAACACCTAAAGTACCGCACCTGGGTGAAGACCTGTTCGCCCAGCATACGTGCCCGGATGGGCAGCCCTTCATATGGCCCCAGGAGTACTACCAACTGGAACTCCAAAGGGCGAGGCCCCTGTGTGAGCCCCTGATTCCGGCTCCGAAGCCCGTCAGGAGGACCCAGCCCCCGCTAGAGGAGGCACAGTTTGAGTGGGACCCCACCGGAGGAGACCTCATGGGGTTCACTCAGGAGACTCGGGCGGCCGCAGCGGAGCGTGCAGAGTGCTGCCGCCAGCAGCTCGAGGTCTTCGAGAAGGAGCGGAGAGAGGCGGGTCCGGGAACAGCAAGCACAGATAAGGAGCGCGGAGCAGAAGAGCCGGACCAGGAGAGATCCCCGTGCAGCTCATGGTCCCCGTACCACCGGGACTGTGATTAAATTCAACCTGCAGCATGGGTGGGGCTTCATAAGAGACCATCATACCCCCGGCGACGTCTTTGTCACCCGCAGAGACGTAGAAAGCCATCTGCCGGAGGGACACAGAGGTCGTGACCTGTATGTAGGGGACGAGGTCACCTTCACCCGGCACAAGTGTGCCAAAGGACCCTACGCCCTCCATGTACATCGCCTGACGGAGGAGGAGCTGCGGTGTGAGGAGGAGCAGGAGGACCCGGACGGGTCTGAATCCAAAGAAGGAGCAGGAGGACGCCGTCGTTAAAGTACGGCAAAGAGACTGTAAATAGTTACCCATCGGGGTACAGTGAACTGTTGCTGCTTTAAATATGTCCCCGTTGGGACAAGAGTGAACTGTTAACCCGTGTGTCCCTATTCCCATTACCTGGCCGAGGACTGAGAGCGGCCATATTCCCCCTGTATATAGTTGCGCTTTCTAAGGCGCCCTCTACTGGTTTTATAGGAAAACCGTGTTTCTAAAGGAGACTGTCGCACTTTTCCCGGTCACAAGTTGCACCGTGGCCGGAGGAGCAAGAGTGTTTACAAGGATGTTATTTATGAAAAGTTTTATATGAAAAGTTTTATTGCTGATAATATATGTGATGTTTTATATGTTTATGTTTATGAAAAAAAAAAATTGTATGTTTTGGATGTTTTTTTTATATCTTACAGCCCGAGGACGTGCTGTGATTTACCAGGGGGGAATGTAGCACCCTGAGGATTCGGCTGCTACAGGGGTATTGCACCTCAGCCAGAGGTGTGGTATTCCACTCCCGGGTAAGGATGGAGTGTGGAACTGAGCTCAGTAGGCTGCATACACTACATACATCCCATTTCCGGGGGACAGATCAATGGTACTCCCACTAGAGAAATGTGCAGGTACGACAGTGTCTGTCCCTGGCTGGAGTGGGAGGGGGGGGTGGAACATCCCAGTAGTGTAGGGGCAGATAGGGGGAGCAGTCTGGGTAATGCTAGGAGCTCATTGGGTGCTGGTCACCTGAGCTCACACATAGAGGGAGTATATAAGGTGGGAACCATCTTAGAACAGGGTCTTTTGTAGAGGTTTGGTCAGACAAGCAGAGCAGCTCAGCCAGCTCCAAGGCCAAGAGAGTGAGAGAGAGGAGAAAAGAAGGACCCAGAGGGGGAGAAGAGGGAACTCCAAGAACCCAAAATTAGACCAGAGGGTGAAGAGTTGGCACAAGGGTACCGGATCCCAAGCTGGTGGAGGGCACTAATCCTTAGCCAGAGACCGGAGGTCGTGGGCAGGATCTGCCACGACCACCCACTAAATCCACCCGGAAGGCAAACCAAGAATAGGGTCAGGGAACCCAGAGACAAGGGTTTTACCAACAAGAGGCCCGAGGGAGCCGGACTTAGGTGGATCCCTGGTGGGGAAGGCCAGAGAGAAGGACAAGTCAGAAAGGGAGCTCAGGAACACGCTCCAGAATCACCTGGGGGTTGGCCGAGTCCAGGACCTGGTGGACGCAGCACGGCTCGGGCGGTCACTCAAGGCCAGAGTGACCACAAGAACAGCAGTAAGTAAAGACCCTGAACTGCACAGCCCGACTCTGAGTTTCATTACCATCCTCACTGCACCTCCACAACCACCATCCTCTGCAACTGACCCCCTGAGGCTATACCCCTCCCGTTGGGGGTTATACTACCTGAGCTGCACACACACCACCAGCCTCAGCGGACCCTGCTGCAGCGGCGGCCGTAGTGACCGCAAATCAACGGGTGGCGTAGTCGACACTAAAGAACATCCATTAACATCTGTAGGACTGCCACACACTGAGCTTGACACCCTGGGCACGGACTGGGTCACCGCCACTCGGAGACTACAACCCCCACCTGATCCGGCTCCGGGTAATCCCCCAAACAACACTGGCCCAGGGGGCGCGTCATATGTATATATGTATATGTTGTGGAATTCCTATAATAACTATAAACAAGCAAATCTCTCCCTAGCTTAGCAGCAGCACCTCTCCCTACTCTGCCTGATTCCGGAGTAGACTGACGAGCATGGCGGCGCCAGGTCTTATATACATACACCTGATGACTCGGTGCAGCCAGCCAATCACTGTAATGCCACAACCAACATGGGTACGGCATTACAGTGAGTGGCAGACAATCCCTGCATGTTCACTGGCTCTCTAAAGAGCGCCAAAAATGTAGGGAGAGGACCCGAGCTTACACCCGAGCAACCCGGAAATACTGGGCGAGCACCGAGCTCATCTCTAGAAGGCAGGCAGTGTATGTGGCAGACTGCAGTGTATATAGTGCAAGAGGGTCCATTGAAAGTCCTGTTAGTATAAGTATATATATATACATATATATATATATATATATATATATATATATATATATACATATATACACACTGCTCAAAAAAATAGAGGGAACACTCAAATAACAGGGGGGTTGAGGAGGGGGTTGGACCAGATGACACAGGAGGTCCCTTCCAACTCTACCATTCTATGATTCTATGATTTTAACACATCCTGGATCTGAATGGATGAAATCTTCTCATTGAATACTTTGTTCTGTAGAAGCTGAATGTGCTGACAACAAAATCACACAAAAATCATCAATGAAAATCACATTTATTAACCAATGGAGGCCTGGATGTGGAGTCACCCCCAAAATTAAAGTGGAAAAACACACTACAGGCTGATCCAACTTTGATGTAATGTCCTTAATAGTGATGAGCGAACGCGCTCGCCACTACTCGGTACTCGTCCGAGCATCATGATGCTCGAGATGCTCGGCGCTCGGAGAGTATTTCCGGGTTGCTCGGCGGGAGCTCGGGTCTCCTCCCTGTATGTTTGGCGCTCTTTAGAGAGCCAATGAACATGCAGGGATTGGCTGCCATGCACTGTAATGCCGCAGCCATGTTGGTTGTGGCATTACAATGATTGGATGGCCGCACAGCGTCATCAGGTCTATATAAGACCGGGCGCCGCCATGCTCGTCACAGTCACTCCGGATCAGATAGTGTAGGGAGAGGTGCTGCTGTTTCAGGGAGAGATTTAATCGTGTATTAGGTAGTGTAGGGAGAAAAACCGTACATTACACATATCCATCTCAACAAACAGTCCTTTTGAGGACTAATCCATCTGCAGAGATATCAGGCAGGCAGTGTATATAGGCAGGCAGGCAGGGTATATAGCAGACTGCAGTGCATATAGCACAAGAGGCTCCATTCCAGTTCTGTCTGCTGCTGTTAGATATTTCTATACAAAGACCCAGGTCTCAGGAATAATTTTTTTTGCATCTTAATCCTCATAATTTGCGTAAAAAGCAATCCAGAGAACACCGTTTTTCTGCGCCATTGGCTTGTTGGCACTGCAGAATACAGCCAGGTCCTTTCCATATTACAGCACTAAAAATCCAGCTATTTAAAACTATGTTTTCTCCATCACACGGATCACATATACGTTTTCAGAAAATACTGCCATTTCTGGCCTCCATTAAAAATTCTTTCAGTGTGTCAGCAAAGTTTTTGACACATGTTTGCTGTTCAAAACAGTTACCTACAGGCCAGGTATTTAAAACTGTGGTTTCTCCGTCACACGGATCACATATAAGTTCGCTCCAGACTCAGTCATTTGTAGTGAGCGTGGAAGATATTGTCCTCCATTTAAAATGGGCAAGGCACGTGGCAAGGGACGGGGAACTGGACGTGATGGTAATGGTGCATGCAGAGGCCGAGGACAAGGCCGTGGGCAAAATGAAATCGTGCCACAACAAACACCCACATCTTCTAGCCTGACCTTTCTGTCCCAATTTCTAGAGGACCGCAGCACACCACTATTGAACCCAGAGCAGTGTCAAAAGGTTGTTGGTTGGATAGCGGATAATGCTACCAGTCACTTAGCCACCACCACCACCACCACCCTGTCTTCCACATGGTCAAGTCTCAGTAGCCGTGAGTCTGGACCACATATTCCTCACCCTAATCCTCCTTCCTCCCACCATGCCGAGTACCCAGAGACAACTGATCCCACACTTGGAAACTCTGAAGAGCTGTTCACTTTTCCATTTATAGATTCGGGCCTCTCGCCCGGTCCACTTGAAGCGGGGCAAAAGGAGATCTCGTGTAGCGATGCCCAAATATTTGAGCAGCCACGGTCACACAAAGGCGACGGTGGGAAAGTGTCACAAGAGGTGAACGATGATGAGACACAATTGCCAGAAAGTCAGGAGGAGGACCAGGGTGCGGAAGTGGAAGACGAGGTGGTGGACGATATAGTAACTGACCCAACCTGGCAGGAGGACATGCAGAGCGAGGACAGCAGCACACAGGAGGCAGGACACAGAGCACCCCAACAGGCAGGAAGAAGCAGTGTGGTGGCCGCAGACAGAAAGCAGGCAACCGTTCCCCGTAACACCAACACGAAGAAAGTTGCCAGTACAACTGTTAGGTCTTCCCGAGTCTGGTTGTTTTTTAAAGACTCTGCCGATAACCCCAAAAAGGCCATTTGCATCACCTGCCAGGCCAGCATCAGCAGGGGTGGCAAAGCGAACAGCTTGACCACCACCAGCATGATCAGGCACATGGCAGCAAAGCACCCGACTTTGTGGGCCGAACCCCAGGGTCCAGGAACAGTGTCTGCGATTGGCACCATTGCTTCTTCCGCTGTTGTGGATGCAAGCCAATCCCCTGTCCATGGTGCATGTAAAGATGCCTCCTGCCCTGCACCTGTCGTTGCACACTCTCAAGTAGCAGCATCACGAAGCACGTCCATGTCCTTTTCCCAGTGCAGCGTTCAGTTGTCCATACACCAGTCCTTGGAACGCAAGCACAAATATGCAGCCAACGCCCCACAGGCGACACTACTAAATTCTCACATTTCACGACTGCTTGCGCTCGAAATGTTGCCTTTTAGGCTCGTGTAGACGGAAGCATTCTGCAACCGGATGGGGGCGGCCGTCCCTCGGTACTCGGTCCCCAGCTGCCACTATTTCTCCCGGGGTGCCGTCCCCGCATTACACAAGCACGTGTCCCAAAACATTAGCCATGCTCTCAACAATGCAGTTACCGGGAAAGTCCACCTAACCACGAACACCTGGACAAGTGCTTGTGGTCAGGGACGGTACATCTCGCTGACAGCACACTGGGTTAACATAGTGGAAGCCGGGACCCAGTCAGACCTTGGGACGGAACACGTCCTCCCAATGCCAAGGATTGCGGACCCTAGGTCAATCAGGGTTCCCCCATGGTCTACAGCTCCTGCACCTCATCCTCCTCAGCCTCCTCCTCCTCCTCTTCAGCCATCATCTCCATCTTCAGTCACAAGCTGGAAGCACTGGCTGTGCTAAAGCTAATATGCTTAGGTGACAAACCGCACAATGCTGAAGAGTTGTGGACAGCTCTGAAAGAGCAGGCAGATCTGTGGCTCACACCGCTGAACCTACAGCCAGGCATGGTCGTGTGTGATAATGGCCGGAACCTGGTGGCGGCTCTGAGGTGAGGTGAGCTCACACACGTACCATGCCTGGCCCATGTGCTTAACCTCGTGGTTCAGCGGTTTCTCAAATCCTACCCGGAACTGCTGGATCTGCTTGTTAAAGTATGTCGCCTGTGTGCCCATTTTAGAAAGTCAGCTACAGCTTCCACCGCCCTTGCCGTGTTTCAGCAACGTTTGCACCTTCCGGCTCACAGACTGGTGTGTGATGTCACCATGTGTTGGAACTCTAAACTGCAGATGTTGGGAAGAATTTGAGAGCAGAAGAGGGCAGTTGCTGAGTACCAGCATCAACAAGGCCGTCGGTATTCAGTTCAGACTCTACACATAAGACCTCAGGAGTGGACATGGATGTCAGACATATGTACCATCCTCCAAAACTTTGAGGACTCCACCAAGATGGTGAGCGGTAATGACACCATAATTAGCGTCACCATTCCGCTTCTCTGTCTTCTGAAACGCTCTCTGCTCACAAAGAGGATGCATTGCAGGCGGAGCACGATGAGATGGAGCAAGGAACCATACAGGGTGATTACACACAGCCAAGCCTCATCTCATCCCAATGTGGATTTGGTGACAATGAGGAAGAGGAGGAGGAGGAGAAGGAACGACAGGAGCTAGTTTCATGCACTATAGACAGTACTACCTGCACAGCTGTCATACCATCTATTCAGCGTGGATGGCCAGAGGACAGAGAGGAGGAGGAGGAGGAGAGCATGGTCAGCCATCCTCTTGGTGAGGACACGGAAGTCTTGCCTGTTAGTAGTCTGGCACGCATGGCTGAGTTTATGTTACGCTGCCTTTCCCATGACCCTCGCGTTCTCAAAATTTTGGGTGATATTCATTACTGGTTGGTGACTCTTCTAGACCCACGCTACAAGGAGAACTTTATATCTCTTATTCCTGAGGCGGACAGGTCTACAAGAATGGGGCTGTACCAGAAGGCCTTTGTTGTGGAACTATTAAAAAAATTCCCATCTGAAAACGTTGGCGGCATAAGGCATACTGCGTTGGACAACCAAGAAGTACAGGCGAGAGAGACACAACTTCAATCCAGCAGAGGCAGTGGAACACTGTCAAAGTTCTGGGAGAGTTTTCTCAGACCCTCCCATCGGACAGGCCCTGAGGCGGGGGGTACTCTCACAAGGAGTGCAAAGTTTGGGAAGATGCTGAGGGAGTACCTTGCCGACCGTACCAATGTCCTCCGTGATTCCGTTGTGCCTTATAATTATTGGGTATCCAAGCTGGACACATGGCATGAACTGGCTGTCTATGCCTTGGAGGTCCTGGCCTGCCCTGCCGTCAGCGCTTTATCAGAGCGGGATTTTAGTGCCGCTGGTGGAATTATAACTGATAAGCGCATCCGCCTGTCAACTGAAAATGCTGACAGGCTGACTCTTATAAAAATGAACAAGGGCTGGATTGGGCCAGACTTCTCAACACCACCGAATGATAGCTCCGTAACATAAACTCAAATCCAGTGTCTTTTCTTGCGATGTGTATTCCCATGCACCTTTTCACACCCACACATGGCTATACGCTTCCTGATTTTGGCTATTTGCTCTTGTCCTTCTCCTTCTCCTCATCCTCCACCACCATATCACCAGGGTGACCATGGTCCGTGATGTAACACCCACCTAATTTTTTTAAAGGGTGTTTATGATGCCCATACAAAATTGTTTTGATTCAATATGTTCATGTAAATGTGTCACCCTACCTGGATGCCACAAGTGTAATAAAGCTGTGTCTGAGAGCAAGGGGGAGGTTCTCTGGTCAGGGGAACATTAGCATGTAATGCCTCCTGTCTCAGGCCAGTAGGGGGAGCAGGCTGCCCCTATAAAAGCTGGTACTGGGGACAGGGTTGGAGAGAACTGGATTGCCTGTCTCAGCTCTGAGACGTGTCCCAGAGTGGAGCAGGGACAGAAAGTTGTATTGCACCTAAGAGGAAGTGTGGCAGTAGGAGAGAGCCACAAGCCAGAGACAAGAGGCGAAGAGAGCCTGTCTTGGCAGAGAAAAGACTTAATTTCACCAGACTTTGGTGTCTGAGGCTGGAAGGATTCCACATCCCCCAGCAGAGAACCAGTCCACAAGGGACTGTACATTCCTTGGCCTAAGAAGCCTGGAGGCCCTGCCACAACCGAAGGGACCAGTGAAGCCGTACAAGGCTGGGAGCAAAAAGGAACCCAGGTCGCAGGCCATACAGGCGAGAAAGCACGGAAAGCTCGGAAACGTGGGCTGTTACTCTATAAGGAGGGGATAGCCAGAAGGAGCGCAGAAAGCACGGTAGGCCTACACCCTCACCCTGACCAGGGCCAATTTCCCCGTTGCTCTCAGACATCCAGGTTCCCTCCTAGCTGGGACTGTTTGTGGGTCAAGTTTACATGTTTAGTAAAGACCCTGGACTGCAACCTGTTGTCTGTGTGCTCCTTGCTCCTCCAGCACTATCATCACTGGGACTCTCACTACCATCACTCCCACCATCCACTATACTGCCCTGGGGCCGCACTCTTCCCGTGGGGAGTCACACTATCCTAGCTGCACACCTCATCAGCCCCAGCGGTCTGCATGCAGCGGCGGTTCCTAATAACCGCAATCCACAGGTGGCGTAGTCGGACATAATCAATATAACGGACTACCACTGGCCTGACCACCCTGAGCCACGGAACCGGGTTGCCACTACTACCCCCATCGTTCCCTATTGCCCGGATCCGAGTGCCCCACGGCCCAGGGGGTGAGTCAGCTTTGGCGTAGTCGGCAGGATTTCGTGCCCGCAACCACCGGGTACTGCGTGCCTGAAAAAGACTGTTGTAAACTTACCTGTGGAGAAGTTTCCCGCCATCAGACGCCATCTCGGACCGTTTCCCGCCGTCCGGAGTCGTTTCCCGCCATCCGGAGCCGATTCCCGCCATCAGACGCCATCTTGGACCGTTTCCCGCCGTCTTCTGCCGTCTTCCCGCCATCGGACGCCATCTTCAGGACGCCGCGCGGGAAGAAGAGGGGCGTGGACGTCAAAACCGCGCGAGATCCGAAGCTCCGCCCCACGCACCGACGCTGCGCAAGGTCCTGGAAGGGAGAGAGAGCGACGCTGACGTCATCGGAGTGCGACGCCAGGTCCTCGTCCAGAGCAGCAGCGGAGCCGTGGCCTACAGAAGAGGATCGTCGGAAGGTAGGCCACACTTCACTAGGGGGGGAGGAAGATGTCGGACACAGAGGCGCCCACTACCACCAACGCAGCTGCAGCAGCGGTGATGCCCTTTTCCTTGCCCTACATCCCTGGAGCGGCCTGGCTGCCCAAATACTCAGGGGAGCCCCATGCCCTAACTGACTTCAAGGAAAGACTGTATAGTTTGTTCCAAGTTTACCCCCTGACAGAGGAACAGAAGGTCAGCATATTGACAGGGCAGTTAACTGGCGCAGCCCAAAGGGAGGTAAAATCATGGCCCATTGAGGAGAAAGGGACTGTGAAGGGTATTCTGGCCCGGCTGCGGGGTACCTTTGATACACGTACCTCCGCTGAAATTAAAATGAGGTTCTATGGATGTAAGCAGCGGGCACAGGACAGCATCAGAGACTATGCCCTAAATCTGCAGGAAGCCTTGAGGGCTATTCAACAAACTGACCCTGGCAGTGTGCAGGAAACCGATAAGCTGCTAACAGAACAATTCATAGAGGGTCTGCTGTCCAGCGCCCACAGGGCCCAGCTGTGCCTCATGTTCTTCCAGAACCCCGACCTGACCTTTGCCCAATTTAAGGACAGGGCCATAAGGGTGCTCCGTGAATCTGCAACCAGTGGAGCTATAAACCCCCGGCGCCCTGCTATCACTTACCACCAGGAGGCGGCGCCCTCCTCTATGGACTCCGTGGAGGCTGATGCACAGGCCCTGAACCAAGCCCCGTCGAAAGGCCTGCACCACCAAGTCCAGGAGCTGACCAGGAGCGTCGCGGCGTTGACCAGGACCGTCCAGGCGTTGCAAGTGGACCCGTCAAGACCCATCGAGCTGGCTTCAAGTCCGGAGGATGTCCCGTGGCGTCGACAGAGGAGGATCCCGTCGTTCCGAGGGAGGCCCACAGACCGCTACGCAGAGGATGGACAGCCCATTTGCCGTCGATGCAACCAGCCCGGACACATTTCCAGGTACTGTAATTTAAATGGGTCCAACCTGGGGCAGAGGGCCGACCCCCAGGCATAAGATCACCAGGCCCTTACAATTGGCGTAATAAGTACGTTGGGGGGCGCCCGGTTTTACCCGTGGTGCTGGACGGTATCCCCATGAGCGCCTTGCTGGATACTGGGTCGCAAGTAACCACAATCCCTTATGTACTTTTTAAGCAGTATTGGACTGATGCTGATATCACACGGTATCCAGACAGTAACTTGAGCATCATCGCCAGTAATGGCTTACCCGTGCCGCAGATGGGGTTCAAGGAGATGACCATTAAAATTGGTAAAGTTGAACTGCCGGCACAGGGAGTGATTATTGTGGACATTGACCGTCATGAAAGTCACCCTAAAATAACTGTGGGTACTAACATAATTGAAAATTGTCTTTCAGAGGTAATTGTAATTCTACAACAGGTGGCGGTGAATGCTAGTTCCAGCCAACAGAGGGTCCTCAACAAGGAGATAAAAGCCCTGATGAGACGGCAGCAGGTAGAACTGTCTGGTGGTGAGATCGGTAGCGTAAGACTCAGTGATCCATTCCCCATTTCTATGCCTCCCAAAAGTGAAATGATGATCTGGTGTCGGACTGCAATCGGGTTGAGAGGTAGAGACTACCAAGCCATGGTAGAACCCGTGTACTCAGACAGCAGGCCCACCATTTTGACAGCCCGGGGGGTGGTTGATGTCCGTCATGGGAGGGTGCCCGTCCGCATCCTCAACATTGGGGAGAGGGAAGTACACTTACCCAGGTACGCTACACTCGCCAAACTGTTTGTTGTCGAACACCAAGCTATCAGGGCCGTGGAACCCTTGCCTCCATCTCCACAGGCGGAGGGTAATGGATCCCAGAAACAAAAGGAGGACTGGTGCCAGAAACTCCACGTGGGTGCTGACTCCACTCCCCTGCACCAAAAACAAGGAGTCTACCGGGTGGTACAGGAGTACGAGAGAGTCTTTAGTAAGCACCCGCTAGACTTCGGCAGAGTAAAAGGGATAGAACACCACATCCCCACAAGGAGCCACCCACCAATAAAAGAGAGGCACAGACCTGTACCCCCTGCACATTATCAGAACGCCAAGGGTATGCTAAGGGAGATGAAAGAAGCTGGGGTCATTAGAGACAGCTGTAGCCCCTGGGCAGCCCCCTTGGTTCTGGTCAAAAAGAAAGACGGCACCATGAGAATGTGCGTGGACTATAGACAAATCAACCGTATCACCCACAAAGACGCATATCCGCTGCCTAGAATAGAAGAGTCTTTAGCCGCACTAAAATCTGCTAACTTCTTTTCTACTTTGGACCTTACTAGCGGGTACTGGCAGGTTCCTGTGGCAAAGGCTGACAAGGAGAAGACCGCCTTCACCACCCCGATGGGACTGAGCGAATTCAACTGTATGCCTTTCGGGCTCTGCAACGCACCAGGGACCTTCCAGCGGCTGATGGAATGCTGTCTAGGGCACCGAAACTTCGAGACGGTCCTCCTTTACCTGGACGACATGATCGTCTATTCGAAGACCTACGAGGACCATCTCAAGCACCTGGCCAAGGTGTTCGAAGCCCTGGCAGGCTATGGCCTGAAGGTAAAACCATCGAAGTGTCACCTGCTGAAACCAAAGGTCCAGTACCTAGGGCACATGGTAAGCGCGGAAGGAGTGGCCCCCGACCCTGACAAGGTCACGGCAATCAAGAGCTGGCCAAGCCCCTCGAACATCAAAGAGGTGAGACAGTTTCTCGGGTTGGTAGGCTACTACCGAAGGTTCATCCCCGGGTTCACTAAGATGGCAGCTCCTATGCAGGACCTCCTGATCGGACAGTCTAAGTCCAGGAGTCAAAAGCCACCCTTCAAGTGGGATAAACCGGAAGAGGAGTCCTTCCGCCAGCTAAAGTTGGCCCTCACAGGGGATGAGATCCTGGCCTACCCTGATTATGGCCAGCCTTTCATTCTCCACACTGACGCCAGTAATGTGGGACTGGGAGCCGTACTGTCCCAAAACCAACAGGGCAGAGAACGGGTGATCGCATACGCCAGCCGGAAGCTGAGGCCCACCGAGAGGAACCCGGAGAATTACAGCTCCTTCAAGCTAGAATTCTTGGCGGTGGTGTGGGCCGTGACGGAACGCTTCAAGCATTACCTGGCCTCTGCAAAGTTCACCGTGTACACGGACAACAACCCGTTGACACACCTGGACAATGCAAGACTGGGTGCCCTGGAACAGCGGTGGATGGCCAGTCTCTCCAACTATGACTTCGTGATCAAGTACCGGGCAGGCAAAACCAACGCCAACGCGGACGCCCTATCAAGAATGCCTCACTTACCTGAAGGTGACGAAGACCCAGAAGAGCTGGAAGAGGTAGAACTCCCCGCGTTTCACCGGTATGGAGCCGCTCAACACTCTCACCGTGTGAAGGAGGAGGATCTAACAACGGTGATGATGAATCCCCTACCTCACCACAGCTGGGCCGAGACCCAAGATAGTGACCCTGCAGTCCGCCTGGTGAAAGATCTGCTGACCCGGGAAGACGCCCGCATAGATCCAGATGCCCCAGAGGAAGCCAAGCAGCTATGGAAGGAGAAGAGCAAGCTGTTCCTCTACGAAGGCAAGTTGTGCAGAAGGATTGTCAACCACCGGACGCACGAGCTGACCTGGCAAGTCGTGGTCCCAAGGCGAGATGCAGCTATGGTCCTGGGAGCTTACCATGACAGAGCGGGACACTTCGGTTGGAAGAAACTGGAGTTCCTACTAAGAGGAAGGTTCTTTTGGGTCGGCATGAGAGGAGCAGTAGAAAAGTGGTGCAGAGACTGTGGCCCTTGTCACCTGAGGAGGAAGGACCGCACCAGCCAGAAGACACCCTTGAGGCCCATCGTCACCATGCAGCCTCTTGAGCTGGTAGCTCTGGACCACGTCAAATTGGCTCCAAGCCGGTCCGGATACATCTACGCCCTGACAATCGTGGACCACTATTCCCGTTTTCTAGTGGTGGTCCCGGTAAAGGACTTGACAGCCCAAACAGCGGTCCGAGCCTTCCAGCAATACTTCTGCCGTCCACATGGGTATCCTGAACAGGTCCTGACAGACCAGGGTCCAGCGTTCGAGGCTGAAATCTTCCAGGAGTTCTGCAACCTCTATGGCTGTAAGAAAATTCGGACAACGCCTTACCATCCACAAACTAACGGGATGTGTGAGAAGATGAACAATATAGTCATTGATCTCCTGAAGACATTGCCCCTGGAGGAACGCAGCCTGTGGCCAGAAAAACTGCCGGACCTGGTAGACATGTACAACAATATCCCGGTGAACGCTACAAACTGCACCCCGGCTTACCTGATGCGAGCCAGACCGGGTAAGCTGCCCGTAGACCTGGAGATGGGAGTCCTAATACCTGAGGACACCTCCCCGGATGTGGACTGGGATATGGAAAGGCAACTGCAGTACAAGAAGGTACAGGAGAGTGTGGAGAAGAGCCTGGCCCAGGTGAGAGAGAAGCAAGAAAGACTCTTCAATCAACACGCCCCTGCTAGTCCCCTAGAACCTGGTGAGCAAGTCCTAAAGCGGAAGAGAAGGCTACATAAGTTGGACGACCAGTGGGAAAGGGAACCCTACACCGTACTGCAGTCTGACCACGACAACCCAAAGGTGTGCGTGATCACCAAGGACGGAGGAGAAACCACTAGTGTCGTCTCCAGAGACCACCTCAAGAGGTGCCCCGAGCAACTCCGCAGTGCAGAAGAGGATCAGAGTGACCTTGAACCCGCAGAGGA
Organism: Phyllobates terribilis; assembly: GCF_046119375.1. Classification (NCBI taxonomy): domain Eukaryota; kingdom Metazoa; phylum Chordata; class Amphibia; order Anura; family Dendrobatidae; genus Phyllobates; species Phyllobates terribilis. The sequence goes on from NW_027362773.1 coordinate 176,744,724, forward strand.
CAAGGAAGAAATGATCAGCACCGTTCTCGGAGAGTTCCCTCAGTCCTGGACTCGCATAAATGATGCCATAGTGGTACCCGTCCTGCATTTCCTGCAACCGACACAGCAACAACCAACACCAGAGCCGGAAGGTGAAGAGAAGCAAGCGGTTCCAGAGGCAGAAGAGCCTGTTCCAGCAGCCCAGGAGAGTCAACCCTCTGCTGACAGTGAGCCTGCCATGCCTGCGGTAAGCCAAAGAACCCGCAGACAGCTGCCTGCCCTACCTGTACACCCAGCTGGTAGCTGTACCCCTAACGCTAGTGGGGAAAGCCAGGTTGGTCCACCACCAGACAGTGGGCTACGTAGATCAACCAGGAGCACAAAGGGGCAGATACCCGCTCGCTGGAGAATATAGAGTGTGCTAAATTGTAAATAACCCTGTTGCCAAATGTTGAAATGTTTGCCAAGTTACCTGCATGTTTATTAATAGTGTGTTTCAGTTTCTTGCAGCTACCGTAAGGACTCACAGGTTATGGACTTTTTATAACCGGGACCTTGTATGGACTGCGTTAGGAGCCTGACCAAGGAATGAACTAAGACTGTGAAGGACTTGGGGTAGGACAGACCCCCACCTGGTTAAGGCTCCCCATTGTTTTGGTGATATGGACACCCGGTCACAGACCACACTGTGACCTAAAGAACTCAATTTGTGCTTCATTTTCCTGATAATGTTTTATTGTTATGCATATTGTCTTGGTGTATTGTTTAGTCCCGGAGTACTAAATTTCACTAGGGGGGAATGTGTCACCCTACCTGGCTGCCACAAGTGTAATAAAGCTGTGTCTGAGAGCAAGGGGGAGGTTCTCTGGTCAGGGGAACATTAGCATGCAATGCCTCCTGTCTCAGGCCAGTAGGGGGAGCAGGCTGCCCCTATAAAAGCTGGTACTGGGGACAGGGTTGGAGAGAACTGGATTGCCTGTCTCAGCTCTGAGACGTGTCCCAGAGTGGAGCAGGGACAGAAAGTTGTATTGCACCTAAGAGGAAGTGTGGCAGTAGGAGAGAGCCACAAGCCAGAGACAAGAGGCGAAGAGAGCCTGTCTTGGCAGAGAAAAGACTTAATTTTACCAGACTTTGGTGTCTGAGGCTGAAAGGATTCCACATCCCCCAGCAGAGAACCAGTCTGCAAGGGACTGTACATTCCTTGGCCTAAGAAGCCTGGAGGCCCTGCCACAACCGAAGGGACCAGTGAAGCCGTACAAGGCTGGGAGCAGAAAGGAACCCACGTCGCAGGCCATACAGGCGAGAAAGCACGGAAAGCTCGGAAACGTGGGCTGTTACTCTATAAGGAGGGGATAGCCAGAAGGAGCGCAGAAAGCACGGTAGGCCTACACCCTCACCCTGACCAGGGCCAATTTCCCCGTTGCTCTCAGACATCCAGGTTCCCTCCTAGCTGGGACTGTTTGTGGGTCAAGTTTACATGTTTAGTAAAGACCCTGGACTGCAACCTGTTGTCTGTGTGCTCCTTGCTCCTCCAGCACTATCATCACTGGGACTCTCACTACCATCACTCCCACCATCCACTATACTGCCCTGGGGCCGCACTCTTCCCGTGGGGAGTCACACTACCCTAGCTGCACACCTCATCAGCCCCAGCGGTCTGCATGCAGCGGCGGTTCCTAATAACCGCAATCCACGGGTGGCGTAGTCGGACATAATCAATATAACGGACTACCACTGGCCTGACCACCCTGAGCCACGGAACCGGGTTGCCACTACTACCCCCATCGTTCCCTATTGCCCGGATCCGAGTGCCCCACGGCCCAGGGGGTGAGTCATATACCCCAGGGGTAAATGTTTGTCAGCCCATACACTTAGTGCATGAGCATTACAAGTATAGGAGACTCTCTCCTTTCTAATGGGAATTTGTCGTTACTATGGCCCTGCTCTATGTGTCTTTAAATTCTTAGTGGGGTTTTTCCCAAAATTGTCAGCCGTTGGACTCACTTCATACCCTATAACTGTATAGCAGACCCTCTCCTTTCTAATGGGAACATGTCATACCTTGTTACTGTGTCCCTGCCCAATATGTCTTTAAATTCTTAGTGGGGTTTTTCCCAAATTTTGGCAGCCCTTGCAGCCGGCTGATGGCTCTCTAACAATAGCTAGGGCCGACTGCTGGCCTTTTAAGAATAGTAATGGCCGTCTGATGTCCCTATAAAAATAGGCTTTATGACTTTCAGAGTCCCTCCATCATAAATAAAACAGAAAGTGTCTGATTATGTGTCACACACCACATTGCCAGATAAGGTTGTAAAATGTTAAAATGACATTTCCCGGTGAATGCATTTGTCTTCAAAAAATAACTTAAAAAAAGCAAAACAATAGGATCTTTCTTTAGTATAAAAAACAGTGTCACCAATTTAACCTCAATGTAATCACATTTTTCAGCTCCTGCATCTCCTCCTCCATCTCCGAAATGACCACATCAGTCACAAGCTGACAGCACTGCAGCACTGCCGTGGCCAAGCGGCAACAGGCTGTGCTGAAGATAACATGCTTAATGCTTAGGTGACAAACTGCCCAGCGCTGCAGAGTTATTGAAAGCTGTAACACAGTAGCTTGATCTGTGGCTCTCACCGCTGAACATACAGCCAGGCATGGTCGTGTGTGACAATGGGCGAAACCTGGTGACGGAGAAATGACAGCCGGGGTAGATATGGTTTCTCTCTATGCTAGTCATTTCACCGAGCTAAAGAATATGGCAGTGGTGAAATACAACTCCCACTGAGAAGCTGTTTCAGATTGAAAAACATTGTGCCCACCAGAGGATTTGATTCTGAGGGCTCACCTTTCTCCCCCGCTCAAGAGCCCCATAGCAGCTGCAAAGTTAGCGCTATCATGAACTCTCCTGAGGTAGAAGCCAAGGCCCACCCGAGGATTCTCTGGTGGGACCGCATAACCTTGCCGAGAAGAAGTCCTGGCTAAGAAAAGTGTGTGGGAAGGCTCCCGGACACACTATGGCTGCTTTTTTAATGTGGTTCGGCCATGCTTATGCATGTTATTTCTCAAACCGCATTACAGATCAGGCCATTGCTCAACTCTGTATTCAAGAAATTAAATTCACAAAGAAAGATGTGTGTGTGTCAAAGCACCACCGACAAGGGCGAGTTGTTGTTGGACAGGCTGCCATTGCTTCTGCAACAAGCTGCATTACAGGACTTCCTGTGAGAAATGACATGCAGGGTAGATATGGCTTCCCTCTATGCCAGTCCTTTCACCAAGCTAAATACAACTGTCAGCAAAAAAAAGTTGTGGACTGGCTCCGTACCGTCCCTGGCCACATTCACCTGTCCACGTGTTTGTGGTTAGGCGGTCCTTCCCAGTAAGTGCACTGGGGAGGGCACAGGTAATGTTGTGGGACCCGTGCTTGTGGAAGGCGGAGGCGATACTGGGAAATATAGTGGCGGCTGGGGACTGAGTATGGACACCTGGCCGCCGCCGGCATGAGGTTGTGAAAAGCTTCCGCCTCCACGAGCTTAATAGGCCACATTTCAAGTGCAAGCAGCTGTCAAAAATTTGGCAGTATAGTATTGCAGCCTGTGGGTGGGTGGCTGGCTGCAAACATACTTGTGCTTGCATTCCAAGGAATGGGGTAGGGACAACTGAACGCTGCAGTGGGACAAGGACGTGGACAGTGATTGTTGCAAGTCTGCAACGACAGGTGCATGGCGGGAGGCATCTTCGCATGCGCCAAGGATTACTTATGATGGGCACACTTTTAGGCAGTGACCTGGAAGTCAGAGATGCTTCCAGAGTTCTTCCCGATGCTGTTCCCATGTCTTTTCAGCACTGTATGCATGTGTCTGATGATGTGTCACACACCACATGGCCAGATAAGGTTGTAAAATGTTAAAATGACATTTCCTGGTGAATGCATTTGTCTTGGTTGAAAGCAATGCAAAAGTGCTCATCTCTCATATCCTCCCTGTCTGACAACCCCAAACAACTATTCAACACCTTCAATTCTCTCCTCCGTCCCCCAGTGCCTCCTCCCTCTCCTCTTATTTCAGCCGAAGACTTTGCCTCATTCTTCAAGCAGAAGATTGACACCATCAGACAAAGCTTTTGCCTAAAGCCCCCACAGCCCCTCCCCACACCTACTCAACCCTCTTCCTCCAAAACCACCTTCTCCACCATTTCTGAAGATCAACTTTCCTCTTTACTCTCCAAATCACACCTCAAAACCTGTAAACTTGACCCAATCCCGTCCCACCTCATCCCAAACCTTACCACTATCTTCATCCCAACCCTAGCCCACCTCTTCAACCTGTCACTGACAACTGGTGTCTTCCCCTCATGCTTCAAACATGCCTCGATCACACCTATCCTCAAAAAGCCCTCCCTTGACCCATACTCTGTGTCTAGCTATCGCCCCATATCACTTCTCCCCTATGCCTCAAAACTACTGGAACAACATGTCCACCCTGAGCTGTCCTCCCACCTCTCCTCCTGCTCCCTCTTCGACCGCCTACAATCTGGTTCCGACCGCACCATTCTACTGAAACTGCACTGACTAAAGTCACCAACGACCTACTAACCGCCAAATCTAAGCGACACTACTCTGTCCTCCTCCTCCTAGACCTGTCATCTGCCTTTGACACAGTGGACCATTCCCTCTTACTACAGACTCTCTCATCTCTCGGCATCACAGACTTGGCCCTATCCTGGATCTCCTCATACCTAACAGACAGGACATTCAGTGTCTCCCACTCACGCACCACCTTGTCATCTCTCCCCCTATCTGTCGGTGTGCCCTAACATTCAGTTCTAGGACCACAGCTCATAGAATCTCATGGCTTTCATTATCACCTCTATGCTGATGACACACAGATCTACCTCTCTGGACCCAATATCACCTCCTTACTAACCAAAATCCCACAATGTCTGTCTGCTATTTCATCCTTCTTCTCTGCCAGATTTCTAAAACTTAACATGGACAAAACAGAATTCATCATCTTTCCGCCATCTCATTCAACCCCCCCAACTGACCTATCTATCAACGTCAATGGCTGCCCACTCTCCCCAGTCCCTCAAGCTCGCTGCCTTGGGGTAACCCTGGACTCTGAACTCTCGTTCAAACCACATATCCAAGCCCTCTCCACTTCCTGCCGACTCCAACTCAAAAATATCTCCCGGATCCACACATTCCTCAACCATGAATCTGCAAAAACACTAGTGCACGCCCTCATCATCTCCCGCCTTGACTACTGCAACCTCCTGCTCTGTGGCCTCCCCTCTAACACTCTCGCACCCCTCCAATCTATCCTAAACTCTGCTGCCCAACTAATCCACCTGTCCCCCTGCTATTCCCCGGCCTCTCCTCTCTGTCAATCTCTCCACTGGCTCCCCATTGCTCAGAGACTCCAGTTCAAAACCCTAACCATGACATACAAAGCCATTCACAACCTGTCTCCTCCATATATCTCTGACTTAGTCTCCCGTTACATACCCGCACGCAACCTCCGATCCTCACAAGATCTCCTTCTCTACTCCCCTCTTATCTCCTCCTCCCACAACCGTATACAAGATTTCTCCCATGCTTCCCTCCTACTCTGGAACTCTCTACCCCAACGAATCAGACTCTCTCCTACCGTGGAAACCTTCAAAAGGAACCTGAAGACCCACCTCTTCCGACAAGCCTACAACCTGCAGTAAACACTGCTCCACCATAGCGCTGCACGACCAGCTCTACCCTCATCTACTGTATCCTCACCCATCCCTTGTAGATTGTGAGCCCTCGTGGGCAGGGTCCTTGCTCCTCCTGTACCAGTCGCTGTCACATTGTGTTCAAGATTATTGAAATTGTTCTTGTATTATACTTCTTTTTCACATGTAAAGTGCCTTGGAATAAATGGCGCTATAATAATAAATAATAATAATAATAATAATAAAGTGCAAAAACGCATCAAAAACGCACGTGTGAACATAGCCCAAGGTGTGGAGGAGTATTTTTGGTTTTGGTTATTTATTTTGCCTTCTATACAAGTCATTACCCTGAAAAGGATGTTCCTTAACATATTTCCCAGGAAAATTCATTTTGGTTTCATTTTTGTATGTTTTATTGTGAGTCCGTAAAAGTGGCGTAATACTCTGACAACGTTGTTAACAGCAGTGACCTGGGAGTCAGAAATGCTTCCAGGGGTTTTCCCCATGCTGTTCCCATGCCATTTGAGCACTGTTCCCATCGATTTGGGCAATTTTTAGGCCCTCGGCAGACCGCCGGAGGGAGCCGCCTGAAAAATGCTCGCGTTTCCCATAGACTTACATTGGGCTCATTGCTCGGGTCGAGCACCCGAGTATTCGAATTTGCTTGACCCGAGTAATGAGTACCCGAGTACTTTAGTGCTCGCTCATCACTAGTCCTTAAAACAAGTCAAAATGAGGCTCAGTATTGTGTGTGGCCTCCACGTGCCTGTATGACCTCCCTACAATGCCTGGGCATGCTCCTGATGAGGTTGCGGATGGTCTCCTTTGGGATCTCCTCCCAGACCTGGACTAAAGTATCCGCCAACTCCTGGACAGTCTCTGTGTTAGAACCTTGTTCTTAAGTTTTTTCCTTTGCTGGTCACATGACCTTGTTGGCCTATTTAATCCTGCTCCGCCCTTCTGGCTTTGCTGGACTTCTTTGTTTAACTACTTTCTAGCTAGCCTGTGCTCTGTATCTAACTCTGTTAGTTTGCTTGGTCTACGGACCTCTATGTTCTATATATTTTGTTTGTTCGTCTGTCTGCTACTATTTCTGTTAGGAGGTGTCCCATTTTCCTCCCAGTCCTTAGTACTTGTAGGGATTCCTTCCCCACATCTATAGGTCTCCGTACAGACTAGCTTAGGACTTTAGCAGGTCTGATCGCAGGATCAGGTTCCCTGTTACATCGTAGGGATTAAGCTGAGTTCTATCGTAGGGACAGATCTCCTCTCTTTCCTTAGCTCTGGTAGCAGAACATAACAGTAAGTCCAGCCCAGCAAATGCTCTAAGGAAAGATTTTTTCTGTTCCATCATGGTGTCGGTTCTGGATTTGGCTAAACACCTGCAGGGACTCTCTTTGGAGGTGACTGAGCTCCGTCAACACGTGAGTAACTGTCCTGGAGCACATTTCTTGGAGCCTAAGGTACGTTTGCCGGATTTATTTTTTGGTGAACACCGAGAATTTTTTTCATTTAAAAATGCTTGCTTATTGTATTTTCGTTTGAGACCCAAGTCCTCTGGGGATGATTCCCAGCGCATAGGGTTTATAATGTCACTTTTGCGCAAAGAGCCTCAGGAGTGGGCCTTTTCTTTGCAACCTAGTGATACATGCTTCAGTTCAGTGGATAGTTTTTTTCTGCTTTGGGACTATTATATGATGATCCTGAACGTGCCTCATCAGCTGAGACTGAGTTAAGACGTTTGAGACAGGGATCAGGTAATGTGGAAAAATATTGTACCCATTTCCGTCGATGGTCTACTCAAACAGGGTGGAACGATTCTGCTCTGAAGAGTCTGTTTCTTGCTGGGCTCAGTGAAAGGGTTAAAGACCTGCTAATTGCTTATCCTACACCTGAAGATTTGCAACAGGCTATGCAATTATCTATACGGGTGGATAGGAGACTGCGTGCAAGGGTTAATGAGAGCAAATCCTCTGCTATGTCAGTTTCTGGTTATGAGAATGTGTGTACTAACAGTGGTGAATCGATGGAGATTGGAGCGATGGCACCTCACTCTCAAGAAAAAGATCGCAGATTTTCTGAAGGCTTGTGTTTCTATTGCGGAAAATCTGGTCATTTAATTAAAGACTGTGAGCTTCGTATCAAGAAAGAAAATAAAATGGTCAGTCATGCCCGTATTGCCTGTTTAAATTCCAAGGGTGTATTTTTAGCTGCTTCCACGATTACTCAGGAAAAATTAATGGAATTTCGGGTGTTTGTTGATTGCGGGTCTACTCTGAATGTAATTGATGGGGGATTCTTGGAAAGACTCAATTTAAAACCCGAACCTTTATCATCCCCCATTGCTGTGGTTTCTGTGGATGGTTCCCCTTTGAAGAATATTACTCTCAAGGTCTGTGAATTTCCTCTCACTATTAATGGTGTTCACCATGAGAAATTGGATTTGGTAGTGTTGAATAACTTGCCTTCTCCAGTAATATTGGGATTGCCCTGGTTAAAATTTCACAATCCTGTACTGGATTGGTCTACCAGTGAAATTAAATCCTGGAGCCATAAATGTTATGACAAGTGTTGTAACGGGCGTATTGCAGCTTTGGATAGGGGGGAATTGCCTGTTCCTATTCAGGATTTTTGGAGAGTTTTTTCTGAGAAGGAATCGCAGGTTTTGCCTCCCCATAGAGACTATGATTGTTCTATTGAATTTGTCCCTGGAGCGACTCTTCCTAAAAGTCGTTTATTTAACCTTACTATTCCTGAGAGAAAGGCTTTGGAGGAATACATACAGACAAGTTTGGCCGCCGGTCACATTAGGCCCTCTAAGTCTCCTGTGGCGGTTGGATTTTTTTTTGTAAAAAAAAAGGACGGCGGTTTACGTCCTTGTCTGGATTTTCGTGAGATTAACAAAATTACTGTACGCCATCCTTACCCACTGCCATTGATTCCTGATCTGTTTAACCAGTTAATGGGGGCCAAGTGGTTCTCTAAAATCGACCTTAAGGGGGCATACAATCTGTTGCGCATGAAGGAGGGTGATGAATGGAAGACTGCTTTTAACACTCCTGTGGGTCATTTTGAGAATCTGGTCATGCCTTTTGGTCTTACTAATGCTCCTGCATTTTTTCAGAATCTTATTAATGACATCCTTAGACCTTTGATCGGCAAAAATGTGGTTGTGTATTTGGATGACATTTTGATTTATTCGCCGGATCTGGAGTCTCATTGGCGGAGCATATGTGAGGTATTACAGTTATTAATGGACAATTCGCTTTTTGCTAAGCTGGAGAAATGTGAGTTCGCTGTACAGAGAATTAGTTTTTTGGGCTACATTATCTCCAGCGAAGGTTTTGAGATGGACCCGGTTAAAGTTCAAGCTGTACAGGAATGGCCTAGGCCTATTGGTTTGAAATCGATACAGAGGTTTTTGGGTTTCGCCAATTATTACAGAAAATTCATAAAAAATGTTTCTAGTATTGTCAAACCTCTGACCGATCTCACCAGGAAGGGTGCTGATGCGGTTCAGTGGTCTTCTGAGGCCTTTGAAGCTTTTGTGTATCTCAAGGAGAGGTTCACCTCTGCTCCCATCCTTATGCAGCCTGATGTGACTAAGCCGTTTTTGGTTGAGGTTGATGCTTCCTCTGTGGGGGTTGGCGCAGTATTGTCTCAGGATAACGGGGATGGAGTACATCCCTGTGCCTTTTTTTCAAAAAAAATTTCGGAGACTGAACTGAATTACGATATTGGTAATCGGGAATTATTGGCTATTAAACTCGCATTTGAACACTGGCGCCACTTCTTGGAAGGTGTGGAATTTCCCGTTCAGGTTCTTACGGATCATAAAAATCTGATATATCTTGATGCTGCCAAGCGCCTGAATGCCCGTCAGGCTAGGTGGGCACTGTTTTTCTCGCGGATTAATTTCTCCGTTACTTACATCCCTGGTACTAAGAATGTTAAGGCGGATGCCTTGTCTCGCATTTTTTCTCCCATAGTCGGTGCTGAGAAAGAGGAGAACATTTTACAAGAAGGTGTTGTGATAGCTGCTTTGGACTCCGTTTTGGAAGATGAGATTCTTAAAGCACAGGAGAATGCCCCATCTAACACTCCTCATGGGAGGTTGTTTGTGCCTGGGACCTTTAGGAGAGATTTGTTTGTTGAGTGTCACGAATCTCGGTTGGCAGGTCATCCCGGAATCTCTGAGACCAAGAGACTGGTGGGTCGCAGTTTTTGGTGGCCTGGATGGCAGAAGGAAGTCATTAAGTGGGTGCGCCAATGTACTATATGTGCTAGATCTAAGTCCTCACATACTCCTGCTGCGGGGTTGCTTTGTCCTTTGGAGGTTCCCAGTGCTCCTTGGACACATTTGGCTATGGACTTTATAACTGACCTTCCCCCCTCTGAGGGTTTTACTGTCATCTGGGTGGTCGTGGACCGTTTTAGCAAGATGTGTCACTTGGTTCCCTTCGTCAAACTGCCCTGCGCTAAAACTCTCGCTAAGGCCTTTGTCAAGGAAATTGTCAGACTTCATGGCGTTCCTACTGACATTGTTTCTGATAGAGGTCCTCAGTTCGTGGCTCGTTTTTGGCGTGCCTTTTGTGACAGGTTGGGAGTTCCTTTGTCGTTCTCGTCAGGATATCATCCTGAATCTAATGGCCAGACAGAAAGGAAAAACCAGGATGTTGAGCAGTTCTTGCGTTGTTTTGTGGCAGACAATCAAGAGGGGTGGTCTGAGTTTCTGCCACTTGCTGAATTTGCTCTGAACAATCATACATCTTCTTCTGCTGGTTGTTCGCCTTTTTTTTGTTGTTCTGGGAGACATCCGTCGTTTGGGTCGTTCTCCAAGTTGGGATCTGCCGTGCCTGAGGAGGAGAATATTTCCGGTGATTTGGAGAGAGTTTGGACGGATGTGCGTGGTAATCTTCAGGAGGCCAACAGAAAATCTAAAGACTACTTTGATAGGAAACGACAGGAGGTTTTGTTCGCTGTTGGTGACATGGTTTGGTTGTCCTCTAGGAATCTGCGGTTGAGGATTCCTTCTAAGAAATTGGGTCCCAAGTTTGTAGGGCCCTTTAAGGTGCTTCAGGTTGTCAACCAATCTGCTGTTAGGTTGGAGGTTCCTACCTCCTGGAGAATTAATCCGGTATTTCATGTCTCTCTGTTGAAAAAAGCTGTTGTGTCAGATTGTGACGCCTCTGCCTCTGTTCCTCCGGTGGTGGAGGACGGGGAATATGAAATTTCTCGCATCCTTAACTCTAGACAGTATAGAGGTAGTTTGCAGTATCTTGTGGCCTGGAAAGGTTTCGGACCCGAGGATAACTCTTGGGTGAGGTCGGATGATGTTTTCGCGTCCAGACTTATCAGAGCGTTTCACAGGAGATTTCCTGATAAGCCTGGTCCTAGGGGATCCGGAGGATCCTCTTAGAAGGGGGGGTACTGTTAGAACCTTGTTCTTAGGTTTTTTCCTTTGCTGGTCACATGACCTTGTTGGCCTATTTAATCCTGCTCCGCCCTTCTGGCTTTGCTGGACTTCTTTGTTTAACTACTTTCTAGCTAGCCTGTGCTCTGTATCTAACTCTGGTAGTTTGCTTGGTCTACGGACCTCTATGTTCTATATATTTTGTTTGTTCGTCTGTCTGCTACTATTTCTGTTAGGAGGTGTCCCATTTTCCTCCCAGTCCTTAGTACTTGTAAGGATTCCTTCCCCACATCTATAGGTCTCCGTACAGACTAGCTTAGGACTTTAGCAGGTCTGATCGCAGGATCAGGTTCCCTGTTACATCGTAGGGATTAAGCTGAGTTCTATTGTAGGGACAGATCTCCTCTCTTTCCTTAGCTCTGGTAGCAGAACATAACACTCTGGTGCAATGTGACGTTGGTGGATGGAGCGAGACATGATGTCCCAGATGTTTTCAATCGGATTCAGGTCTGGGGAACGTGCGGGCCAGTCCATAGCTTCAATGCCTTCATTTTGCAGGAACTGCTGACACACTCCAGCCACATGAGGTCTGGCATTGTCCTGCATTAGGAGGAACCCAGTGCCAAGCGCACCAGCATATGGTCTCACAAGGGGTCTGAGGATCTCATCTCGGTACCTAATGGCAGTCAGGCTACATGGAAGGCTGTGTGGCCCTCCAAAGAAATGCCACCCCACACCATTACTGACCCACTGTCAAACCGGTCATGCTGAAGGATGTTGCAGGCAGCAGATCACTCTCCACGGCATTTCCAGACTCTGTCACGTCTGTCACATGTACTCAGTGTGAACCTGCTTTCATCTGTGAAGAGCACAGGGCGCCAGTGGCGACTTTGCCAATCCTGGTGTTCTGTGGCAAATGCCAAGTGTCCTGCACGGTGTTGGGCTGTGAGCACAACCCCTATCTGTGGACGTCGGGCCCTCATATCACCCTCATGGAGTCGGTTTCTAACTGTTTGTGCAGACACATGCACATTTGTGGCCTGCTGGAGGTCTTTTTGCAGGGCTCTGGCAGTGCTACTCTTGTTCCTCCTTGCACAAAGGCGGAGGTAGCGGTCCTGCTGCTGGGTTGTTGCCCTCCTACGGCCCCCTCCACGTCTCCTGGTGTACTGGCCTATCTCCTGGTAGCGCCTCTAGCTTCTGGACACTACGCTGACAGACACAGCAAACCTTCTTGCCACAGCTCGCACTGATGTGCCATCCTGGAGGAGCTGCACTACCTGAGCATCTTCTGTGGGTTGTAGAGTCCGTCTCATGCTACCACGGGTGTGAAAGCACAACCAACATTCAAAAGTGACCAAAACATCATCCGGAAATCATTGGTACTGAGATGTGGTCTGTGGTCCCCACCTGCAGAACCACTCCTTTATTGAGGGTGTCTAGATAATTGCCAATAATTTCCATCTATATTCTATTCCATTTGCACAACAGCATGTGAAATTGATTGTCAATCAGTGTTGCTTCCTAAGTGGACAGTTTGATTTCACAGAAGTTTGATTTACTTGGAGTTATATTCTGTTGTTTAAGTGTTCCCTTTATTTTTTTGAGCAGTGTATATATATATATATATATATATATATATATATATATCCATCCGAACTAACAGTCCTTCTGAGGACTAATCCAGCTGCATATAATCAGTGCTAGGCAGGAGTTAGGCAGGCAGGCAGTGTAAGTGGCAGACTGCACTGCATATAGCGCAAGAGGGTCCATTGAACGTCCTCTCTGCTGCTGTAATATTTACAGATATTTGTAGACATAGCCCCAGATATCAGGGGCCAGGGAATTTTTTTTTTTATCTTAATACTGGTTATTTGCTTAAAAAGCAATCCAAAGTACACAATTTTACTGCTCCATTTGCTTGTTAGCACTGCAGAATACAGCCAGATCTGTTCCATATTTCAACGATAAAAATCCAGAAATTTGAATAGAAGTTCAGCCTCCATCTGCAAAATGACCACATCAGTTGCAAGCTGGAAGCGCTGTAGCACTGCCTTGGCCAAGCAGCAATAGGCTGTGCTGAAGCTAATATGCTTAGGTGACAAACCGCACAACACTGAAGAGTTGTGGACAGCTCTGAAAGAGCAGGCAGATCTGTGGCTGACACCGCTGACCCTACAGCCAGGCATAGTCGTATGTGCTATGGCTGGAACCTGGTGGGGGCTCTGAGGCGAGGCGAGCTCACACACGTACCATGCCTGGTCCATGTGCTTAACCTCGTGGTTCAGCGGTTTCTGAAAACCTACCCGGATCTGATGGATCTGCTAGTGCCCATTTTAGAAAGTCAGCTACAGCTTCTGCTACCCTTGCCATGCTTCAGCAGCGTTTGCAGCTTCCAGCTCACCAACTGATCTGTGATGTTCCCACGTGTTGGAACTCTATATTGCAGATGTTGGGAGGGATTTGTGAGCAGAAGAGGGCAGTTGTTGACTACCAGCATCAACAAGGCAGTCGGTATTCAGTTCAGACTCCACACATAAGACCTCAGGAGTGGACATGTACGTTAGACATTGTAACATCCCTGGCGGTGTGCTGGCATGGCTTACCATCTCCCACCATGCAAGACCACCAACTTACCTATCAGTCCAGGCTGCACACTTTGCTCCAGTGCTTGCTGTGTGCATGTCTCTTGTCTGATTTCTTAGGGCGGCGGAACGGTTACTGCCTGATTCTTAAACCTACAGTGTGCACACTCCTAATGCATCCCCAGCCTATTGCTGTGAATCACTGGATACTTAAACCCCCTCCACCCAGTAGGAGGTGCCTGAGCAACACTTTCTTTCAGTGTGTTCTGTGCAACTGAGTTGCCAGGTCCTGTCCTGTATCTTGTCTGTTTCCGCCACCCTGGGGACTGAATACCCAGGCCTGTTACCTGTATCTGTGACTTCTAGTCTGTTTCCGCCACCCTGGGGGCTGAGTTCCCAGGCTCATTCCTGTATCTTGTTCCGGGTTTAGTTCCTGTCTGAACTGTGTCCTAGCCCGTTACCTTTTTGTCTCTATGTCTGTACCTTCCCTTTTCCTGCAGTGTCTGAACCTGCACCTAACTCCAACACATTGTCTCTGTACTTCTGTTTGTGAGTTTTGTGTCCACTCGCTACTTCATTGTAAGTACCTTGTGTGTATCTGGTTCTGCTTGTCCCGTTTCCCTGCCTCCGTATCTACCTGCTGTGTTCTCACTATCTTCCTGTGTTTCCCAGTCTGTTCCATGTGAACAGAGCCCTGTCCTGTCTGCCTGCACCTTCTGCTCTGCGGTTTCGCTCTGCTCTGCTCTACTCCGCTTGTTCCTCCGCACTTGTGGCTTCACTCTGCTCTGTTCTGCCTCGCTTGTCCTCCGCACCAGCGGTTTCGCTCTGCTCTGCTTGTCCTCCGCACCTGCGGTTTCGCTCTGCTCTGCTTGTCCACCGCACCTGCGGTTTCTCTCTGCTCTGCTTGTCCACTGCACCTGCGGTTTCGCTCTGCTCTGCTTGTCCACCACACCTGCGGTTTCGCTCTGCTTGTTCACCGCACCTGCGATTTCGCTCTGCTCTGCATGTCATCCGCACCTGCGGTTTCTCTCTGCTCTGCTTGTCCTCCGCACCTGCGGTTTCACTCTGCTCTGCTTGCCTTCTGCGCCTGCGGTTCTACTCTGCTTGTCCACCGCACCTGCAGCTCTGTTCCTGTATCCCAGTCTGTTCTGGTCCCTATCCAGCCTGTGTTCATACCTGCCAGTATCTACCTGTCTGCATACCAGCCATGCCTGCCAGTACAAGCCTGTCTGCATACCAGCCGTGCCTGCCAGCACCCACCTGTCTGCATACCAGCCGTGCCTGCCAGTACCCACCTGTCTGCATACTAGCCGTGCCTGCCCGTTCCTGCATTCCCCGGTGTGGGTCAACAGCTGTGACCGGGGTCTGACCTGGAGTAGCACCTGGGCCACCTCCCACGTCCCTCAGACCACGGAGTTGATTAAGCCGCCGTGTGTTCGTGGTCAGATCTGGCGAGGCCCCTAGGCACACCCCTCCAGGCACTCCTCGGTTCGTGGCCCAGTGGGACCACTAACCACGCTCACCCCAGTCAGTCCGGGCGTGAGTGTAACAGACATATGTACCATCTTTCAAAACTTTGAGGACTCCATCAAGATGTTGTGCGACGATGACGCCATAATTAGCGTCACCATTCTGCTTCTCTGTCTTCTGAAACGCTCTCTGCTCACAATTAAAGAGGATGCATTGCAGGCGGAGCACGATGAGATGGAGCAAGGAACCATACAGGGTGATTCCACACAGCCCAGCCTCATCTCATCCCAACGTGGATTGGGTGATAATGAGGAAGAGGAGGAGGAGGAGGAAGAACAGGAGCTAGTTTCCTGCGCTATAGATGGTACTACCTGCACAACTGTCATACCATCTGTTCAGTGTGGATGGCCTGAGGACAGGGATGAGGAGGAAGAGGAGGAGGATGAGAAGGAGAGCATGGTCAGTCGTCCTCTTGGTGAGGACATGGAAATCTTGCCTCTTTGCAGTCTGGCACACATGGCTGAGTTTATTTTATGCTGCATTTACCTTGACCCTCATATTTTCCAAATTTTGGGAGACAGTCATTACTTGTTGGTGACACTTCTAGACCCATGCGAAAGGAAAGCTTCCTGTCTCTTATTCCCGTGCAGGAAAGGCCTAATAAAATGGTGCAGTACGAGAAGGCCCTTGTTGCAGAATTATTTAAAAAATTCCCATCTGAAAACGCTGGAGGCAGAGGTCACAGTTCGTTTGACACCCAAGGAGTACAGGCGAGAGAGACACAAATGCAATCCAACAGAGGCAGGGGAACACTGTCAAAGTTCAGGGACAGTTTTCTCAGACCCTCCCATAGCCCAGGCCCTGAAGCGCGGGAAGATGGTGAGGGAATACCTTACCGACCGTACCAACGTCCTTCGTGATTTCTCTGTGCCTTATAATTATTGGGTATCCAAGCTGGACACGTGATATGAACTGGCTCTCTATGCCTTGGAGGTCCTAGCCTGCCCTGCCGCTAGCATTTTGTCAGAGAGGGTTTTTAGTGCCGTTGGTGGAATTATAACCTATAGGCGCATCCGCCTGTCAACTGAAAATGCTGCCGGGCTGACTCTTATAAAAATGAACAAGGGCTGGATTGGGCCAGACTTCTCAACACCACCGAATGATAGCAGTGTAACATAAACTCAAATACAGTGTTTTTTTGGGGAGGTCTAACTCTATTCCCATGCACCTCTGTCTTCACACCAAGACATGGGTATACGACTCCTGATTTTATCTATTTACTCTTGTCCTCCTCCTTCTCCTCATCCTGCTCCATATCACCACCATATCTGTCAGGGAGATATTAAGAGAATATTAGCCATTTCTCCCAAGCCCCTCTTCACCTTTCCCTTATCCCTCATTTGCCACAAGAGGAGAGTTGACAGTCCAGCATCTGTCTCTCTGCAAATTATCACCTGCAGCAGAAGTGGCTTTTAAAGCTATAACCTAATTAAAATGAGAAGGTCTGCCTCCCTGGCAGAAGCAGGGGATGATTAGACACAAGCTTGCGATAATTTACAGTGAAATGAAGAAAATGTACTCCCGAGCTTAAAAAGGAAATCTATAGTCAGGCCTGCACCGATATGGAATATGGATTATTGTAAGTTCCATAATTCCGATAATAATGGGACCTATATTTTTAGAAGCAGGGTCAGCCAAGGAGCAATATGATTATTTTTCCATAGCTGTGAGCCCCTCCGGGGGGCTGTGGCGCAAAAGTAACAAAATAGCAGATCACAACTACACCATGTGTGGTCTCTAAATGAAGGTAACATCATAATATAAAATATGGTATCACTTTTGGGCTTCTGGGATCAACCAGCGATAAGTTATCTAAAAAATCAGGTATATTAAATAAAATGTGCAGGCTGGAGACCAGCCCCCATGATATCAGCACGGGGGGTGTGTAGGCAGATCTCCCCTTAGGCATAAAAGAGCCAACTGAAGATTGATCCATATTCATTGCGGTAGTATATAGTTATTATATGCAACGGATCCTGCTCTGTTGAACGGTCAGAGGAGAGCTCCCCTCCAGCTATATTGAGTCGTCACTGCGAAAGTATAGTAAGTTTCTTCCTTAATCCTTATTATTTTGTGTAACTGCATATGTATTGTAATGTCTCCTTTGTAAAATCCTTGCATATATTTTTCCTAAATACTGCCTCCCTTTTGGATTAAATATAAAATTTAATAGTTCTGTTTCTTTTGTTCTGTAATCGTTGCCACCCCTGAAGCCACATGCTACCAGAACGCAGGCATCCGCCCAGGCCTGTATTATATTTCAAATCTGGACGGTGGTGGCAGCAAATAAAATTAATAATCAGGCTATTGTGAAGCTGACAGTGACCGTACGGGGAGTATACACATATTGCATGCATTGGAATCTGGAGGTGTGACGCCATATGCTCACTGGTCACTTGCTGGTACCTACGTAGTGAGTAGTGGGGACCGTGTGCTCGCGGATCCCTGACAAAATCCTGACAGAGTGACGGCACGGTGAGATATTGTGTGATCTTCCCGGTGTCGTCTCTGTGGTGTCCCTGACAATATCTACAATATCACCATATCTACGTCTCTTGCAAGGGGCATTGGAGTTCCTCCAATTTTTTGCCAGCTGTTCCATTCACTGCATAGGCAAACAGTATGGGAGACCCACTCCTTTTTAATGGGAACATGTCGTACTCATTACTGCAGCCAAGCTCTATGTGTGTTTAAATTGTTAGTGGGGTTTTTCCTAAATTTTGGCATCCATTGGACTCACCGCATACCCTATAACTGTATAGCAGACCCTCTGCTTTCTAATGGGAACGTGTCATTACTGTGGCCCTGCTCTATGTGTCTTTAAATTGTTAGTAAGGTTTTTCCTAAATTTGGTCAGCGGTTGGACTCCCTGCATACCCTATAACTGTATAGCAGACTCTCTCCTTTCTAATGGGAACATGTCGTACTCGTAACTGAGGCCCACCTCTATGTGTCTTTAAATTGTTAGTGGGGTTTTTCCTAAATTTTGCCAGC
Source organism: Phyllobates terribilis (assembly GCF_046119375.1). Classification (NCBI taxonomy): domain Eukaryota; kingdom Metazoa; phylum Chordata; class Amphibia; order Anura; family Dendrobatidae; genus Phyllobates; species Phyllobates terribilis. Next base: position 176,762,928 of record NW_027362773.1, read on the forward strand.
CGTTGGACTCACTGCATACCCTACAAATGTATAGCAGACCCTCTCCTTTGTCATAGGTACAGGTTGTTACTGAGACCCTCCTCTATGTCTCTTCAAAGGGGTCTTGAGTTGCGTCCGAATTTTTGGCAGCCCTTGCAGTCACTGCATACGCACTAACAGTATAGGAGACCCACTCTTTAATAATGGGAACAAGAAAGCATAGCCGACTGCTGGCCTTTTAAGAATAGTGAGGCTGTAAAAATAGTCTATGTGACTTTCAGAGTCCCTCCATCATAAATGAAACAGGATGTGTCTGATGATGACTCACACACCACATGGCCAGACAAGGTTGTAAAATGTTAAAATGACATTTCCTGGTGAATGCATTTGTCACAGTTGAAAGCAATGCAAAAGTGCAAAAATGCATCAAAAACGCTACGTGTGAACATAGCCCAAGATGTGGAGAAGTATTTTTGTTTTTGGTTATTTATTTTGCCTTATATACAAGTCATTACCCTGGAAAGGATGTTCCTTAACATATTTCCCAGGAAAATCCATTTTGGTTTCGTTTTTGTATGTTTTATTGTGAGTCCGTAAAAGTGGCGTAATACTCTGACAAGGTTGTTGACAGCTGTGACCTGGGAGTCAGAAATGTTTCCAGGGGTCTTCCCCATGCTGTTCCCATGTCATTTGAGCATGGTTCCCAACGATTTGTGCAATTTTTAGGCCCTCTGCAGACCTCCGGGTGGAGCCTCCTGAAAAATGCTTGAGTTTCCCATAGACTTACATTGGGCTCGTTACTCGGACCGAGCACTCAAGAATTCCAATTTGATTGACCCGAGCAACGAACACCCAAGCATTTTAGTGCTCACCCATCACTAATAGTTACCTAGAGCAGTTTCCAGAGCAGATTCCTCAATTTTTCCCCAACTTCTACACTACACCAGATGAAGAAAAAAAGCGACAGTGTCACCCTGCACAGTAACAGGAGCCCCCTTCACTGAAAACAGTATCCTCAAAAATGAAATACATCACAGCAGTAATAATATCCTTTAATTAGCCCCTACAGTAATAATGTCCCACATTCTGCCCCAATATGTCTCCATCCTGCCCCCATGTTTCAGCTCTGCCCTCTGTAATGCAGGTGCCAGAATGCAACGCACATAGACACAAGACGAGAACAGTCAGGGGTTGATATAACCACTTTATATGTATAACAACTATTCTACAAAGGGGGTTAGTAGCAAGGGTAATAAACAGCAACTTGGAATAAATGAGAAATATTTCAGTGAATAACAGTAAAGTTCTTTGCAATAGTGTGATGCACCCAGTCGTGGGAGTCACCACGTGAGTTCTCCTTCTCTTTATATGGCCTTAGCGGTAATCACCGGTTCTTCCCGCTAGGCCACAAGTCTCTTCGGGATAAAGTTTATCAGATCCCGTTTAGCTTCCCACGCACCAAACGGCCCCCACCCAACCTGAGATCCTAATCCCAACTGTCCCCTGTAACGTAGGTGAGAGTTGGAAGTAACGGCTCTGTTCACTTGTGCGGTTCTTCCCTGCTGCGTCTTTCCAGTCACGGTCCTCTGTCAGCTTGACCATCAACGGTAGTCTCTCACGCTTGAGGGAACGGGGTCCTGACCTCGGCTCTTGACAGGTGGTGTTGGATTCCAGGAACTTACTCAGTGTGGGGTGCAGGTCCTGATTCTGACCAACATGCGCAGAACTCGGGGCACTTCGGTGAGGAGTGCGGAGCCTCTCAGGCGATGTGCAACTCTGGTGCAGCGCAGTCCTCCGGCTGAGGCCCGTCGGGCTTGTCTCTGCTGTCTCTCTGGAGCACGTCTGCTCCACTCTGCAGCCTGGCGCCAAATCTCTGGCTGCATCTCTTCCGGTGCATATCCGCACCCTGCGCTCTCTTGGCACCAAAAGCCCACTGCAATCTGGCAAACACAGCCTTTATACCCAGGAAATCCTCTGGATCACATGATCAGGTCCAGCACACAAAAGTCTCTCCCCCTCCAAAATCTGCTAGGAACATTTGGTTCCTACTAACACAATTCTTTGTTTCATTTTCAGTTTGTTCCAGCAGAGGGTGATGTTTGCTTACAGTTACTTAATCTCTCTTGTCCATCCCTTTATACCTCCATGTCTCAACTCTGCCCTCCATGTCTCAGCTCTGCCCTCCATGTCTCAGCTTCCCCCCAATGTCTCAGCTTTGCCCCCCCATGTCTCATCTCACCCCCCATGTCTCATCTCACCCCCCCATGTCTCAGTTCTGTCCTCCATGTCTCCTCTCTGCACCCCATGTCGCAGCTCTGCTCCCCATGTCGCAGCTCTGCTCCCCATGTCTCAGCTCTGCCCCCCATGTCTCAGCTCTGCACCCCATGTCTCCTGTGATGATACAGAGTAAAATCTTAATTATGCCAGACATACTTTCTGATGGCAAGAGCAGCATTCCTTTATTTTTATGCTGGCTCTTTAATCTCTGTTCTTCCTTAGTTGATTAACACAGACTGTTATTTGTATAATGTTACACGCACGCCGCTAGGTTCAGATAGGGGCAAGACAGGTTACATGAATTCTTTTAAATCCTGGGGGAACTGTTACTCAGGGCGACCGTAGACCATGTGCTGCAGCTTCTTTCAGGCACACAGGGGTATTAACACTCACGCACAGACACGTAGCTTGTTTCACTTGCTGACCAGACACACTTGATAAGAATCCTCATAAACGGTAGAACAGTAGCATTTAATAAGAAGCCGCACAGCCAGTGCAAGTTAAGTCTTATTAGCAATAGGCTCCAGTGACAAACAGAACAGTTTCCTTAGCAGCACAGCAGTTCACAGTCTTCCCAGTAGTACAGAATAGCACAGTTCTAATGCAAAGGCACATTAATGAACACAGCATTCTTTACAGCACAGTGAGATGGAGGAGGGGAGAGGGTTTGCTGAGGGAGAAAATCCCTGTCACACAATTTCTTCTAGTCCTTATCTTTCTGCCTGACAATACTCTGCACTGCTAGTTCAGGAACTCTACCTGACCTGTGCTTAGCTTCACTCCTGACTTGAATCCTTTTCACTTGCAGGGGTGCTTCTGTGAGATACAGAACACACGCACCACCTTACTCTTCGGCTCCAGCCAGACAGTAAACAACTTCCCCACAATCCCCCTGGGGCTCTGCTAAAACACTCCCTGTCAGGATTTCCAACACACAGGCAAGACGACACCAGGGAGAACACGCAATATCTCACCGTGCCGTCACATTGTCCGTATTTCGTCTGTAGTCACGAGCACGCGATCCAGACTGCTCTTCTCTACATAGGTATCGGTGAGCGACCAGTGAGGATATGGTGTAACACCCTGGGTTCCAAAGCCTGGAATCCGTGTTTAACACCCTCCGTATGGTCACTGTCAGCTTCACGATAGCCCAATTATTATTATTCTCTGCCACCACCGGCCGAGTTTGAATATAATACAGGCCTGGTAGGACGCCTGCGTTTTTGTAGCGTATATGGCTTCGGGGAAGGGAACAATTACAGAACAAAAGAAACAGGACTATTAAATTGTACATTTAATCCAAAAGGGAGGCAGTGTTTAGAAAACATATATACAAGGATGTTACAAAAGAGACATTAAAATACATAGGCAGTTACATAAAATAAACAGGGTAAAAAGAAGACAACTTACTCAATACGATCGTGGAGACGATTCAATATAGGTGGAGGAGGGGCTCCCCAGTTGGATTATGCTGTTATTGAACAGAACCCGTTGATTATAATTCTTATTCCCCCCTGGCAATGAGTGCTTCTGTCTTCTCCATGGGTTCTCTTATACCTAAGGGGAGATCTGGCCACACGACCCTTGTGGTGACATCATGTGGGCCAGTCTCCAGCCTGTACATTTTTATTAAAAACGCTAACTTCTGCGATAACTAATCGCTCGTTAATCGTAGAAGCTTGCAAACTACGTCATTTTTTCCCTTATGATTTTATCTTTATTTAGATATCACACATCCTATAGCTGCAGTGTGCTATTCTGGTGATTTTGCGCAACAGCTCCCTGATTTTGGTAACAGCCCTGGAAAACTACCTATACAGTCCTGCGCTGATTTGGTCACTACACATATGGGTCCCGTTACTGTCGGACATATGGAACTCATAAAATTTCATATTTCATATCGAAGGCAGTTGGTCTGCAAATTTCCCTTTGAGGCTCGGGAAGCAGCCTTACGAGTACACACAAATTAGTGCAAGCCTGTGTTTTAATTACCTCCTGCGTCTTTCAGAGACAAGATGCTTGCTTCCTAGCAAAGTTATAACACTCCTTGCCTGGCATAGTTTGCATAAGCTATTTCCCAGGTGTATGCTAATTTGGGCTTTTGTGCTGAGGAAAATGGGAAAGTTCGGTGCTGAAAAGTGGTGATAATTTGCAGTAAGACACTGTTTAATAGTCATCTCTAGACAAACACTACAGCAGAGGGCTTGGGAGAAGGGGCTAATATTGTTAATATGTCCCTGACATTAATATTTTCCTGACATCTCCTCCTCTTTGAGGAGGCATTAGGGGTGATTTACAGATCACCCCTTTAAGCCCACCTCCTGGCCCACCCCTCCTGCTTATCCGACAAGTCGCAGATTCACTTGCCCACCAACCTGAGGGTCCAGCTTTCCAATCACCCTGACCGGTTTGGGATACATTTTCTCCACACATCTGACGATTCAATATAGGTGGAGGAGGGGCTCCCCAGTTGGATTATGCTGTTATTGAACAGAACCCGTTGATTATAATTCTTATTCCCCCCTGGCAATGAGTGCTTCTGTCTTCTCCATGGGTTCTCTTATACCTAAGGGGAGATCTGGCCACACGACCCTTGTGGTGACATCATGTGGGCCAGTCTCCAGCCTGTACATTTTTATTAAAAACGCTAACTTCTGCGATAACTAATCGCTCGTTAATCGTAGAAGCTTGCAAACTACGTCATTTTTTCCCTTATGATTTTATCTTTATTTAGATATCACACATCCTATAGCTGCAGTGTGCTATTCTGGTGATTTTGCGCAACAGCTCCCTGATTTTGGTAACAGCCCTGGAAAACTACCTATACAGTCCTGCGCTGATTTGGTCACTACACATATGGGTCCCGTTACTGTCGGACATATGGAACTCATAAAATTTCATATTTCATATCGAAGGCAGTTGGTCTGCAAATTTCCCTTTGAGGCTCGGGAAGCAGCCTTACGAGTACACACAAATTAGTGCAAGCCTGTGTTTTAATTACCTCCTGCGTCTTTCAGAGACAAGATGCTTGCTTCCTAACAAAGTTATAACACTCCTTGCCTGGCATCGTTTGCATAAGCTATTTCCCAGGTGTATGCTAATTTGGGCTTTTGTGCTGAGGAAAATGGGAAAGCTCGGTGCTGAAAAGTGGTGATAATTTGCAGTAAGACACTGTTTAATAGTCATCTCTAGACAAACACTACAGCAGAGGGCTTGGGAGAAGGGGCTAATATTGTTAATATGTCCCTGACATTAATATTTTCCTGACATCTCCTCCTCTTTGAGGAGACATTAGGGATGATTTACAGATCACCCCTTTAAGCCCACCTCCTGGCCCACCCTTCCTGCTTATCCGACAAGTCGCAGATTCACTTGCCCACCAACCTGAGGGTCCAGCTTTCCGATCACCCTGACCGGTTTGGGATACATTTTCTCCACACATCTGACAGGCTATGGGTACCTTCCTTCTATACCCCTGACAGACAAGGGGACACACCTTCCTCCTACCCTACCTGGTTAAGTGGCCTACCTTTTTACCGGTCATCATTTTTACCTTGGGAGCTGTGCATCCAAGAGGGGAGCTGTGACCAGCCATGTCACAGTCCGTCGTGACACTGGTCGTCGGCACGGGACCACTTTTCCTATGATCCTCGTGTTTCTCCCCATCCTTCCACATCACCTCTGGAGCTGTGCTAGCCAAGGGGCAGCTATCACCAACCTTGTTACCATCTGGTGTGACACTGGTCACCTGCACAAGATGACCTGCTTCCTGGTGTCCGTGCCTGCTCCCCTTGTCCCTAGCACTTATACTGGCTCGCTTTAGGGGATCCTCAGCAGCGTCACCCCGCGGGGTTAGGCAGCTCAGTTCCCCTTTACCACAACACACACTTTTATTAGACATCACATTCACATTTTTGACAGCGGCATTACATGACATATCAGATCTCGGAGGGTTGTCAGGGATGTATCGGGCAACCAAAGGTCCCAGATCAGTTCCCAATAGCACATTAGTTGGGAGATTCTCTGACACCCCCACTTCCCTTAATCCCCTCCCTGCACCCCAGTCCAGGGAAACTCAGGACATCGGTATGGGACGGCGAACACCCCCAAACCCGGTGACAGTCAGGGTCATCCTGGGAATGAGTTCCTCTGGTAACACAAACTCAGGGCGGATCAGGGTGCGTTCTGGTCCAGTGTCCTTAAGGCCAACAGTGACTGTGTTTCCCACGGTAATGGGTTGTAAGTTCTCCCGGGCCTGGCCAACCGCCCCACCCACAAAAAGAATGGCTGCAGTAGGCCCTGGGGCCTCAGGTGTGGGGTTCATCTTCTGCCTCTCTGGGCAGACAAGGCTGATGTGACCCGTTTGGTCACAAATATAGCACTTAAGGGAGTCAACTGCCGTCCAGGTGCTGGAAGATGCGGCAGGACACGCTGAGGGCCAGCTGGCTGTGACACTGGGGGTGGTTGTAGGCTTACCCCCTTTCCAACTGGCGGCGGCTGACTTCCACACCTCTGGTGTGCGGTTGGCCTCATAGGCATCTGCAATCTGGGCTGCTTTGGCTGCTTCATTTGGCTCCCAGTCAAGCACAAACTGTCTCACTTCCACAGGGCAAAGATAAAGAAACTGGTCCTTCACCATCAGATTCTTGAGGTCCTCAAAGGTGGTAATGAACAGTCCTTGGACCTACTGTTCAAAGTTGGTTCTGAGCCCATCCACCAAATCACTGTAGCTACCATGGGGTCCACGTTGGAGGGCTCTGAACCTTTTCCGGCAAACCTCCGGAGTCAGCTGGTACTTTCTTATCAGGGCCTGCTTGATGGCCTCATAGTCTCCATCTTGTTCTCAAGGGAGAGAAGCAAACACCTCCAGGGTTTTTCCTCTGAGCCCTGGAGTTAAGTACCTTGCCCACTGGTCTGTGGACAGCTGATACTGCCTGCAGGCCTTTTCAAAGCCTCGCAGAAAGGTGTCCAAATCCCCATCCTTTTCCATCACTTTGACTATGGGGTTAGTAATGGGGGTGTCTTATAGACGCCTTTCCATTACTAACCTGGGCTTGATGTCAGCTGGGATTATAAGCTGACATCAACCCCAGCCCTATTACCCCACTGCCACCGCTACAGGGAAGTGGGAAGAGCGAGGCTAAGTGCCAGAATTGGCGCATCCTATGGATGCGCCATTTCTGGGGCGGCTGACGGCTAGTGTTTCTAGCCTGGGAGGGGGCCAATATTCATGGCACCCTTCCTGGGCTATTAATATCAGCCCCCAGCTGTCTGCCTAGCCTTTGCTAGGTATTAAAATAGGGGGGACCACACGTCATTTTTTGGGGGGGTCCCCCATTTTATTAGCTGGTAAAGGCTAGGTGTTCAGCTGGGGGCTGATATTAGTAGCCTGGAAAGCTCCGTGGGTATTACCCCCTTCCCAGGCTTCAAACATCTGCCCCAGCCGTCTGCTTAACCTCCGCTAGAGACTAAAATTACGGGAAACCCCACGGCAATTTTTTTTTTTTAATAAATCCTTTATTTTAACACTAAATGACAAGTACAGTAACCAACGCTATCACTGTACTTATTATATATGTGACTGACATGTTTCTATGTATCTAATCTATGTGTGATGCTCTATTTTTTCTGTTCTAAATTGTCTGGTACCGGTGTATGCTGCTGCTGATGAATTGCCGGCCGGCTTTTTTAAAGAGACAAAAACACTATTATTTATTTTAAATAAATCCTTTATTTTAACACTAAATGACAAGTACAGTAACCAACACTGTCACTGTACTTATTATATATGTGACTGACATGTTTCTATCTATCTAATCTTTGTGTGATGCTCTATTCTTTCTGTTCTAAATTGTCGGGTACCAGTGTATGCCGCTGATGAATTGCGGGCCGGCATTTTTAAAGAGACGGGTGCATGAAAATCGGAGGGCACTAGTGTGTTCCAAGTGCCCTGCTATGTTTTTCATGCACCCTCCTATATACCCTGCCTGTCTGCCTATATATTCTGCCTGCCTGACGTTTAATTGAGCACCGTTCCCATAGATTTGGGCAATTTTTGACCTTCGGCAGACCGCCGGGGGGGGACCACCAGAAAAATGCTCGAGTTTCCCATAGACTTACATTGGGCTCATTGCTCAGGTCGAGCACCCGAGTATTCCAATGTGCTCGACCCGAGCTTCAAGCACCCGAGCATTTTAGTGCTCGCTCATCACTAGTCACTACACATATGGGTCCCGTTACTGTCGGATGTATGGAACTCATAATATTTCATATCGGAGTCAGTTCGTCTGCAAATTTCCCTTTGAGGCTCGGGAAGCAGCCTCACGGGTACACACAACTTACTGCAGGCCTGCATTTTAATTACCTCCTGCGTCTTTCAGAGACAAGATTCTTGCTTCCTAACAAACTTATAACACTCCTTGCCTGGCATCATTTGCATAAGCTATTTCCCAGGCGTGTGCTAATTTGGGCTTTTGTGCTGAGGAAAATGGGAAAGCTCGGTGCTGACAAGTGGTGATAATTTGCAGTAAGGCTATGTGCCCACGATGCAGAAATGAAGCAGAAAATTTCTGCAGCATTTCTGCATCTCCCTGGCAGAAAAAACGCATGCAGATTGTGCATGCGTTTTTCCTGCAGAATACATGCGGATTCACATGCATACCCACATGCGTTAACGCACGTGTTTCCGCATGCGGACTGACAAGCACTTTCCAGGCGATAGCATCACTTGGAAAGTGCTTGACAACTAGGTCACACTGTATAAATCCATGCAACCGGCAGCCGGCATATATAGTGTGACCGTAAAAATAAAAAAATAAAGCTATACTTACCCCCGATCCCCAGCCGCGTGTGCTGTCGCGCTCGTCCTGGCTTCTTCCGGGTTGCCGGCATCTTGCGAGACAGCCTGCAGTCACATGACCGTGACGTCATCTCAGGTCCTGGAAGATAAGCGCTGCAGGGGCCGCCGGACAGGTGAATATAAACTTTATTTATTATTTTATTCTTTTTTTTACAGGTACAATGGTACCCAGGTCTGGATGACAGTCTTCTCTCCTCTAGAACTGGGTACCGTCCGCACATTGAACCGCATATAATCCGCTTGTACAAATGTACAGACACGGATTCTATGCGTCTCAATGCAAGTCAATGGCGGCGCTTCCGCTGCGCTTCCATAAAATTAATGAACATGCTGCGGATTTATTTGCGCTGCAGAAACGCTGCGGAAAAATCCGCAGCATGTGCATTGACATTGCAGAATGCCATTTGGGACCATGGGGTGCAGATTACCATGCGTTTTTGATGCGTATCCGCTGCGGAAATTCCGCAGCAGAGACGCATGAAAAACGCATCGTGGGCACGCAGCCTAAGGCACTGTTTAATAGTCATCTCTGGACAAACACTACAGCAGAGGGCATTGGAGAAGGGGCTAATATTCTGCTAATATGTCCCTGACATTAATATTTTCCTGACACTCCCCTTCTGCTGTGACTGTGTTAACCCCTCTAGTTGCTGGATGATTCTGGAGCACAACACTTTCTGTCTTCCTGTGCTTGTGTTACTTCTAATAGTTGCTGAATGCTTTTAAAGCAACAGTACTACTTCTGCATGTCACACTCAACAACAGCACTACTTCTGCATGTGACACTCTTCACTCCTTTTTGAATGTCGTCCTCGACATGCGTCTTAATTGGTCAATCTGACCAATTCTGAGACAGTGGTGAAAGTTGAGTAACTTTATATACAAATTGGCATAACATTTATAACAACCTATTCTATGACCTTTTTCTTATAGGACGCCTGTAAGAAATAAACAATTAACACAATTAAAACAATCAGCATCTCTTCAGCTGGAGCTTTTCGTACGTCTTCAACCAGCTCTCTCTATCTATGCTTGAAGAGTTCTTTGTTTCTGTCAGGGAAATATTAATGTCAGGGAAATATTGAGGAATATTGAAAGTCTGTCATGGATACTGACCATTCCTCCCAAACCTCTCTTCACCCCCCTCCCTCATTCCCCTTTTGCCCAGCACAAAGCCCCAATTAACACAGCCATGAGTAAGAACTTACACAAACAAATTGCAGCCAAGAGATGCCAACAAGCTACTTAGAATACGAGCATCTTGTCCCTGAAAGACGCAAGGGGTAATTAGTGGCAGGATTTCAATAATTTGCGTGTAACTGTTGGAGCTTGCTTTCCTGAGCTTAAAAAAGAAACCTCCAGCCACGTCGACTCCCATATGAAATAACTGATGTTCCATAATTCTGACAATAACGGGACTTATATTTTTAGAGGTAAAATCAGCGAAAGAATGATAGGGATATTTTTCTACCACTGAAAAACGCTACATAGCTGTAGCGCAAAAACACCAGAATAGCAGACTGCAACTATGCGATGTGTGGTCTCTAACTGAAGGTAAAATCATAACGGAAAATCTGGAGTTGTTTGCAAGCGTCTGCCATCCATGAGCGACAAGTTATCACAGAAGTTAACATTTTTAATAAAAATGTAGAGGCTGGAGACCAGCCCACATGATGTCACCACAAGGGGTGTGTGGGTAGATCTCCCCTTAGGTATAAGAGAACCCATGGAGAATACAGGAGCACTCATTGCCAGGGGGGGTATAAGGATTATAAGCAATGGGTCAATAACGCTCAAATCAAACTGGGGAGCCCCTCTTCCACCTATATTGAATCGTCGCAGGGATCTTTATAGAGTAAGTTGTCTTCTTTTATCCTGTTTATTTTAAGTAACTGCACATGTATTTTAATGTCTCTGTAACATCCTTGTATATATTTTTCCTAAACACTGCCTCACTTTTGGATTAAATATAAAATGTAATAGTTCTGTTTCTTTTGTCCTGTAATTGTTCCCTCCCTCGACGCCATATATGCTACCAAAACGCAGGCGTCCACCCAGGCCTGCATTATATTTCAAATCAAAATGGTGGTGGCAGAGAATATTAATAATTGGACTATCGTGCAGCCGGCAGCAACCGTATGGGGAGTACACACATATTCCTGCAGCTGGAATTCGGAGGTGTGACACCATATGCTTTCTGAGTACTCGCTGATGCCCAAGGAGTGAGTCGTCTGGATCGGGTGCTCGTGATTCCAGACGAAATACTGACAGCGTGACGGCAACGGCGAGATATTGCGTGATCTATCCGGTGTCGTCCCTGTGGGTGATCCCTGACAGTTTCTACAAAGTCTTTTAAGAAAAATCAAAGCATGAAAACAAGTTTTTCCAGTAGGCAACATCTTCCATACTGCCTCTGGGTGGTGAATACCACTAGTGATGAGCGAGTATGCTCGCTACTGCTTGGTGCTCGCCCGAGCATCTCACTGCTCGAGATACTCGATACTCGGCGCTCACCGAGTATTTCCGAGTTGCTCGGTGGGAGCTAGGGTCCCCTCCCTGCATGTTTGCGCCAATCAACATGCAGGGATTGCCTGCCACTCACTGTAATGCCGTAGCCATGTTGGTTGTGGCATTACAGTGATTGGCTGACCGCACAGCGTCATCAGGTCTATATCATACCTGGCGCCGCCATGTTCGTCACAGTAACTCCGGAATAAGACAGTGTAGGGAGAGGTGCTGCTGCGTCAGGGAGAGATTTGCTTATGTATTAGGTAGTGTAGGGAGAAAGACCGTACATTACACATATCCATCTTAACAAACAGTCCTTTTGAGGACTAACTAATCCATCTGCAGAGATATCAGGCAGGCAGTGTATATAGGCAGGCAGGCAGGGTATATAGCAGACTGCAGTGCATATAGCACAAGAGGCTCCATTCCAATTCTGCCTTCTGCTGCTGTTAGATATTTCTATACAAAGACCCAGGTCTCCGGGGCAAGGAATAATTTTCTTTGGATCTAATCCTCATTATTTGCTTAAAAAGCAGTCCAGAAAACACCATTTTTCTGCGCCATTTGCTTGTTGGCACTGCAGAATACAGCCAGGTCCTTTCCATATTACAGGACTAGAAATTCAGCTATTTAAAACTGTGTTTTCTCCATCACACGGATCACATATACATTGTCAGAAAATACTGCCATTTCTGGCCTCCATTAAAAATTTCCTTTAGTGTGTCAGTGAAGCAATTCACACCAGATTGCAGTTCAAACTACTTACCTACAGGCCAGGTATTTAAAACTGTGTTTTCTCCGTCACATGGATCACATATAAGTTCGCTCCAAACTCAGTCATTTGTAGTGAGCGTGGAAGATATTGTCCTCCATTTAAAATGGGCAAGGCATGTGGCAAGGGACGGAGAACTGGACGTGATGGTAATGGTGCATGCAGAGGCCAAGGACAAGGCCGTGGGCAAGCTGAAATTGTGCCAAAACAAACACCCACATCTTCTCGCCCGACCTTCCTGTCCCAATTTCTAGGGGACCGCAGCACACCACTATTGAACCCAGAGCAGTGACAGAAGGTTGTTGGTTGGATAGCGGAAAATGCTTCCAGTCACTTAGTCACCACCACCACCACCCTGTCTTCCACACGGTCAAGTCTCAGTAGTCATGAGTCTGGACCACATATTCCTCACCCTCATCCTCCTTCCTCCCACCATGCCGAATACCCAGAGACAACTGATCCCACACTTGGACACTCTGAAGAGCTTTTCACTTTTCCATTTATAGATTCGGGCCTCTCGCCCGGTCCACTTGAAGCGGGGCAAGAGGAGATCGTGTGTAGCGATGCCCAAATATTTGAGCAGCCACGGTCACACGAAGGCGACGGTGGGAAAGTGTCACAAGAGGTGGACGATGATGAGACACAATTGCCAGAAAGTCAGGAGGAGGACCAAGGTGCGGAAGTGGAAGACGAGATGGTGGATGATATAGTAACTGACCCAACCTGGCAGGAGGACATGCAGAGCGAGGACAGCAGCACACAGGGGGAGGGAGGCAGAGCACCCCAACAGGCAGGAAGAAGCAGTGTGGTGGCCGCAGACAGAAGGCAGGCAACCGTTCCCCGTAACACCAAAACGAAGGAAGTTGCCAGTACAACTGTTAGGTCTTCCCGAGTCTGGTTGTTTTTTAAAGACTCAGCTGATAACCCCAAAAAGGCCATTTGCACCACCTGCCAGGCCAGCAAAACGAAACGACCAGCCTGACCATCACCAGCATGATCAGGCACATGGCAGCAAAGCACCCGACTTAGTGGGCCGAACCGCAGGGTCCAGGAACAGTGTCTGCGGGTGGCACCATTGCTTCTTCCGCTGTTGTGCATGCAAGCCAATCCTCTGTCCATGGTGCATGCGAAGATGCCTCCTGCCCTGCACCAGTCGTTCCGCACTCTGAAGTAGCAGCATCAGGAAGCACATCCATGTCCTTGTCCCAGCGCAGCGCTCAGTTGTCCATACCCCAGTCCTTGGAACGCAAGCGCAAATATGCAGCCAACGCCCCACAGGCCGCACTACTAAATTCTCACATTTAATGACTGCCTGCGCTCGAAATGTTGCCTTTTAGGCTCGTGGAGACGGAAGCATTCCGCAACCTGATGGCGGCGGCCGTCCCTCAGTACTCAGTCCCCAGCCGCCACTATTTCTCCCAGTGTGCCATCCCCGCCTTAATCAAGCAAGTGTCCCAAAACATTAGCCGTGCCGGCAACAATGCAGTTACCGGGAAAGTCCACCTAACCACGGACACATGGACAAGTGCTTGTGGGCAGGGACGGTACATCTCGCTGACGGCACACTGGGTTAACATAGTGGAAGCCGGGACCCAGTCGGACCTTGGGATGGAACACGTTCTCCCGATGCCAAGCATTGCGGGCCCTAGGTCAATCAGGGTTGCTGTTATGTTCTGCTACCAGAGCTAAGGAAAGAGAGGAGATCTGTCCCTACGATAGAACTCAGCTTTATCCCTACGATGTAACAGGGGACCTGATCCTGCGATCAGACCCGCTAAAGTCCCAAGCCAGTCTGTACGGAGACCTATAGATGTGGGGAAGGAATCCCTACAAGTACCAAGGACTGGGAGGAAAAGGGACACCTCCTAACAGGAAAAGTAGCAGACAGACGAACAAACAAAATATATAGAACACAGAGGTCCGTAGACCAAGCAAACTAACAGAGTTAGATACAGAGCACAGGCTAGCTAGAGAGTAGTTAAACAATGAAGTCCAGAAAAGCCAGAAGGGCGGAGCAGGACTAAATAGGCCAACAAGGTCATGTGACCAGCAAGAGAAAAAACCTAAGAGCAAGGTTCTAACAGTACCCCCCCCCTTCTAAGAGGATCCTCCGGATCCCCTAGGACCAGGCTTATCAGGAAATCTCCTGTGAAACGCTCTGATAAGTCTGGATGCGGAAACATCATCCGACCTCACCCAAGAGTTATCCTCGGGTCCGAAACCTTTCCAGGCCACGAGATACTGCAAACTACCTCTATACCGTCTAGAGTTAAGGATGCGAGAAATTTCATATTCCCCGTCCTCCACCACCGGAGGAACAGAGGCAGAGGCGTCACAATCCGACACAACAGCTTTTTTCAACAGAGAGACATGAAACACCGGATTAATTCTCCAGGAGGTAGGAACCTCCAACCTAACAGCAGATTGGTTGACAACCTGAAGCACCTTAAAGGGCCCTACAAACTTGGGACCCAATTTCTTAGAAGGAATCCTCAACCGCAAATTCCTAGAGGACAACCAAACCATGTCACCAACAGCGAACAAAACCTCCTGTCGCTTCCTATCAAAGTAGTCTTTAGATTTTCTGTTGGCCTCCTGAAGATTACCACGCACATCCGTCCAAACTCTCTCCAAATCACCGGAAAAATTCTCCTCCTCAGGCACGGCAGATCCCAACTTGGAGAACGACCCAAACGACGGATGTCTCCCAGAACAACAAAAAAAAGGCGAACAACCAGCAGAAGAGAGATGTATGATTGTTCAGAGCAAATTCAGCAAGTGGCAGAAACTCAGACCACCCCTCTTGATTGTCTGCCACAAAACAACGCAAGAACTGCTCAACATCCTGGTTTTTCCTTTCTGTCTGGCCATTAGATTCAGGATGATATCCGGATGAGAACGACAAATGAACTCCCAACCTGTCACAAAAGGCACGCCAAAAACGAGCCACGAACTGAGGTCCCCTATCAGAAACAATGTCAGTAGGAACGCCATGAAGTCTGACAATTTCCTTGACAAAGGCCTTAGCGAGAGTTTTAGCGCAGGGCAGTTTGACGAAGGGAACCAAGTGACACATCTTGCTAAAACGGTCCACGACCACCCAGATGACAGTAAAACCCTCAGAGGGGGGAAGGTCAGTTATAAAGTCCATAGCCAAATGTGTCCAAGGAGCACTGGGAACCTCCAAAGGACAAAGTAACCCCGCAGCAGGAGTATGTGAGGACTTAGATCTAGCACATATAGTACATTGACGCACCCACTTAATGACTTCCTTCTGCCATCCAGGCCACCAAAAACTGCGACCCACCAGTCTCTTGGTCTCAGAGATTCCGGGATGACCTGCCAACCGAGATTCGTGACACTCAACAAACAAATCTTTCCTAAAGGTCCCAGGCACAAACAACCTCCCATGGGGAGTGTTAGATGGGGCATTCTCCTGTGCTTTAAGAATCTCATCTTCCAAAACGGAGTCCAAAGCAGCTATCACAACACCTTCTTGTAAAATGTTCTCCTCTTTCTCAGCACCGACTATGGGAGAAAAACTGCGAGACAAGGCATCCGCCTTAACATTCTTAGTACCTGGGATGTAAGTAACGGAAAAATTAAACGACTATGCGAGAAAAACAGTGCCCACCTAGCCTGACGGGCATTCAGGCGCTTGGCAGCATCAAGATATATCAGATTTTTATGATCCGTAAGAACCTGAACGGGAAATTCAGCACCTTCCAAGAGGTGACGCCAGTGTTCAAATGCGAGTTTAATAGCCAATAATTCCCGATTACCAATATCGTAATTTAGTTCAGTCTCCAAAAATTTTTTTGAAAAAAAGGCACAGGGATGTACTCCATCCCCGTTATCCTGAGACAATACTGCGCCAACCCCCACAGAGGAAGCATCAACCTCAACCAAAAACGGCTTAGTCACATCAGGCTGCATAAGGATGGGAGCAGAAGTGAACCTCTCCTTGAGATACACAAAAGCTTCAAAGGCCTCAGAAGACCACTGAACCGCATCAGCACCCTTCCTGGTGAGATCGGTCAGAGGTTTGACAATAATAGAAAAATTTTTTATGAATTTTCTGTAATAATTGGCGAAACCCAAAAACCTCTGTATCGATTTCAAACCAATAGGCCTAGACCATTCCTGCACAGCTTGAACTTTAACCGGGTCCATCTCAAAACCTTCGCTGGAGATAATGTAGCCCAAAAAACTAATTCTCTGTACAGCGAACTCACATTTCTCCAGCTTAGCAAAAAGCGAATTGTCCATTAATAACTGTAATACCTCACGTACGGTGCGCCAATGAGACTCCAGATCCGGCGAATAAATCAAAATGTCATCCAAATACACAACCACATTTTTGCCGATCAAAGGTCTAAGGATGTCATTAATAAGATTCTGAAAAAATGCAGGAGCATTAGTAAGACTAAAAGGCATAACCAGATTCTCAAAATGACACACAGGAGTGTTAAAAGCAGTCTTCCATTCGTCACCCTCCTTCATGCGCAACAGATTGTATGCCCCCCGAAGGTCAATTTTAGAGAACCACTTGGCCCCCACTAACTGGTTAAACAGATCAGGAATCAATGGCAGTGGGTAAGGATTGCGTACAGTAATTTTGTTAATCTCACGAAAATCCAGACAAGGACGTAAACCGCCGTCCTTTTTTTTTAACAAAATAAATTCCAACCGCCACAGGAGACTTAGAGGGCCTAATGTGACCGGCGGCCAAACTTGTCTGTATGTATTCCTCCAAAGCCTTTCTCTCAGGAATAGTAAGGTTAAATAAACGACTTTTAGGAAGAGTCGCTCCAGGGACAAATTCAATGGTACAATCATAGTCTCTATGGGGAGGCAAAACCTGCGATTCCTTCTCAGAAAAAACTCTCCAAAAATCCTGAATAGGAACAGGCAATTCCCCCCTATCCACAACTGCAATACGCCCGTTACAACACTTGTCATAACATTTATGGCTCCAGGATTTAATTTCATTGGTAGACCAATCCAGTACAGGATTGTGCAATTTTAACCAGGGCAATCCCAAGACCACCGGAGAAGGCAAGTTATTCAAGACTACCAAATCCAATTTCTCATGGTGAACACCATTAATAGTGAGAGGAAATTCACAGACCTTGAGAGTAACATTCTTCAAAGGGGAGCCATCCACAGAAACCACAGCAATGGGGGATGATAAAGGTTCGGGTTTTAAATTGAGTCTTTCCAAGAATCCCCCATCAATTACATTCAGAGTAGACCCACAATCAACAAACACCCTAAATTCCATTAATTTTTCCTGAGCAATCGTGGAAGCAGCTAAAAATACACCCTTGGAATTTAAACAGGCAATACGGGCATGACTGACCATTTTTTTTTCTTTCTTCATACGAAGCTCACAGCCTTTAATCAAATGACCAGAATTTCCGCAATAGAAACACAAGCCTTCAGAAAATCTGCGGTCTTTTTCTTGAGAGCGAGGTGCCATCGCTCCAATCTCCATCGGTTCACCACTGTTAGTACACACATTCCCATAACCAGAAACTGACATAGCAGAGGATTTGCTCTCATTAACCCTTGCACGCAGTCTCCTATCCACCCGTATAGCTAATTGCATAGCCTGTTGCAAATCTTCAGGTGTAGGATAAGCAATTAGCAGGTCTTTAACCCTTTCATTGAGCCCAGCAAGAAACAGACTTTTCAGAGCAGAATCGTTCCACCCTGTTTGAGTAGACCATCGACGGAAATGAGTACAATATTTTTCCACATTACCTGATCCCTGTCTCAAACATCTTAACTCAGTCTCAGCTGATGAGACACGGTCAGGATCATCATATAATAGCCCCAAAGCAGAAAAAAAACTATCCACTGATCTGAAGCATGTATCACTAGGTTGCAAAGAAAAGGCCCACTCCTGAGGCTCTTTGCGCAAAAGTGACATTATGAACCCTATGCGCTGGGATTCATCCCCAGAGGACTTGGGTCTCAAACGAAAATACAATAAGCAAGCATTTTTAAATGAAAAAAATTCTCGGTGTTCACCAAAAAATAAATCCGGCAAACGTACCTTAGGCTCCAAGAAATGTGCTCCAGGACAGTTACTCACGTGCTGAGGGAGCTCGGTCACCTCCAGAGAGAGTACCTGCAGGCGATGAGCCAAATCCTGAACCGACACCATGATGGAACAGAAAAATCTTTCCTTAGAAAATTTGCAGGCTGGACTTACTGTTATGTTCTGCTACCAGAGCTAAGGAAAGAGAGGAGATCTGTCCCTACGATAGAACTCAGCTTTATCCCTACGATGTAACAGGGGACCTGATCCTGCGATCAGACCCGCTAAAGTCCCAAGCCAGTCTGTACGGAGACCTATAGATGTGGGGAAGGAATCCCTACAAGTACCAAGGACTGGGAGGAAAAGGGACACCTCCTAACAGGAAAAGTAGCAGACAGACGAACAAACAAAATATATAGAACACAGAGGTCCGTAGACCAAGCAAACTAACAGAGTTAGATACAGAGCACAGGCTAGCTAGAGAGTAGTTAAACAATGAAGTCCAGCAAAGCCAGAAGGGCGGAGCAGGACTAAATAGGCCAACAAGGTCATGTGACCAGCAATAGAAAAAACCTAAGAGCAAGGTTCTAACAGTTTCCCCCATGGTCTACAGCTCCTGCACCTCATCCTCCTCCTCTTCTTCAGCCTCCATCTCTAAAATGACCACATCAGTCACAAGCTGGAAGCACTACAGCACTGCCTCGGCCAAGATGCAACAAGCAGTGCTGAAGCTAATATGCTTAGGTGACAAACCGCACAATGCTGAAGAGTTGTGGACAGCTCTGAAAGAGCAGGCAGATCTGTGGCTCACACCGCTGAACCTACAGCCAGGCATTGTCGTGTGTGACAATGGCCGGAACCTGGTTGCGACTCTGAGGCGAGGCGAGCTCACACACGTACCATGCCTGGCCCATGTGCTTAACCTTGTGGTTCAGCGGTTTCTCAAATCCTACCTGAAGCTGCCGGACCTGCTTGTTAAAGTATGCCGCCTGTGTGCCCATTTTAGAAAGTCAGCTACAGCTTCCACCGCCCTTGCCATGTTTCAGCAGCGTTTGCAGCTTCCAGCCCACAGACGGGTGTGTGATGTCCCCACGCATTGGAACTCTACACTGCAAATGTTGGGAATGATTTGTGAGCAGAAGAGGGCAGTTGTTGAGTACCAGCATCAACAAGGCCGTCGGTATTCAGTTCAGACTCCACACATAAGACCTCAGGAGTGGACATGGATGTCAGACATATGTACAATCTTCCAAAACTTTGAGGACTCCACCAAGATGGTGAGCGGCGATAACGCTATAATTAGCGTCACCATCCCGCTTCTCTGTCTTTTGAAACGCTCTCTGCTCACAGTCAAAGAGGATGCATTGCAGGCGGAACACGATGAGATGGAGCAAGGAACCATACAGGGTGATTACACAAAGCCCAGCCTCATCTCATCCCAAAGTGGATTGGGGGACAATGAGGAAGAGGAGGAGGAGGAGGAAGAACAGGAGCTAGTTTCATGCACTATAGACGGTACTGCCTGCACAGCTGTCATACCGTCTGTTCAGCATGGATGGCCAGAGGACAGAGAGGAGGAGGAGAGTATGGTCCGTCATCCTCTTGGTGAGGACACGGAAGTCTTGCCTGTTCGTAGTCTAGCACGCATAGCTGAGTTTATGTTACGTTGTCTTTCCCATGACCCTCGCGTTCTCAAAATTTTGGGTGACAGTCATTACTGGTTGGTGACACTTCTAGACCCACGCTACAAGGAGAACTTTCTATCTCTTATTTCTCAGGCGGACAGGTCTACAAAAATGGGGCTGTACCAGAAGGCCCTTGTTGCAGAACTATTACAAAAAATTTCCATCTGAAAACGCTGGCGACAGAGGGCACAGTTCGTTGGACAACTAAGGAGTACAGACGAGAGAGACACAACTTCAATGCAGCAGAGGCAGGGGAACACTGTCAAAGTTCTGGGAGAGTTTTCTCAGACCCTCCCATCGCACAGGCCCTGAGGCGTGGGGTACTCTCACAAGGAGTGAAAAGTTTGGGAAGATTCTGAGGGAGTACCTTGCCGACCGTACCATCATCCTCCGTGATTCCGCTGTGCCTTATAATTATTGGGTATCCAAGCTGGATACGTGGAATGAACTGGCTCTCTATTCCTTGGAGGTCCTGGCCTGCCCTGCCGCCAGCTTTTTATCAGAGCGGGTTTTTAGTGCCGCTGGGGGAATTATAACCAATAGATGCATCCGCCTGTCAACTGAAAATGCTGACAGGCTGACTCTAATAAAAATGAACAAGGGCTGGATTGGGCTAGACTTCTCAACACCACCGAATGATAGCAGCGTAGCATAAACTTAAATCCAGTGTCTTTTCTTGGGTGGTGTATTCTCATGCACCTTTTCACACCTACACATGGGTATACGCTTCTTGATTTTGGCTATTTGCTCTTGTCCTCCTCCTTCTCCTCATCCTCCACCACCATATCACCAGGGTGACCATGGTCCGTGATGCAACACCCACATAATTTTTTTAAAGGGTGTTTATGATGCCCATAAAAAAAATTTTTATACAGTATGTTCATGTATACCCCCCAGGGGTAAATGTTTGTCAGCCCATACACAGTACATGGGCATTACAAGTATACGAGGCCCGCTCCATTCTAATGGGAACATTTTTTTATGAGGCCCTCCTCCACGTCTCTTCCAAGGGGCATTGAAGTGCCTCCAAATTTTTGGCAGCCCTTGCATTCACTATGGGAGACTCTCTCCTTTCTAATGGGAACATGTCGTTACTGTGGCCCTGCTCTATGTGTCTTTAAATTCTTAGTGGGGTTTTTCCCAAATTTTGGCAGCCCATGCAGTAACAACATGGGCATTACCACTATAGGAGACCCGCTCCTTTATAATGGGAACATTTTTTTTACTGAGACCCTCTTCTATGTCTTTTCAAAGGGGTATTGGGTTGCGTCCATATTTTTGGCAACCCTTGTAGTCACTGGATACGCGATAACAGTAAAGGAGACCCACTTGTTAATAATGGGAACAACAAAGCATAGCTGGCTAATGGCTCTCTAACAATAGCGAGGGCCGACTGCTGGCCTTCTAAGAATAGTAAGGGCCGTCTGATGGCCCTATAAAAATAGGCTTTATGATTTTCACAGTCCCTCCATCGTAAATGAAACAGGATGTGTCTGATGATGTGTCACACCCCACATTGCCAGATAAGGTTGTAAAATGTTAAAATGACATTTCCCGGTGAATGCATTTGTCTTAAAAAATAACGTAAAAAACCAAAACAATAGGATCTTTCTTTAGTATGAAAAGCAGCGTCACCAATTTAACCTCAATGTAATCACATTGTTCAGCTCCTGCACCTCCTCCTCCATCTCCGAAATGACAACATCAATCACAAGCTGACAGCACTGCAGCACTGCCTTGGCCAAGCGGCAACAGGCTGTGCTGAAGATAACATGCTTAATGCTTAATTGACAAACCGCCCAGCGCTGCAGAGTTGTTGAAAGCTGTAACACAGCAGCCTGATCTGTGGCTCTCACCGCTGAACATACAGCCAGGCATGGTCGTGTGTGACAATGGGCGGAACCTGGTGACGGAGAAATGACAGCCGGAGTAGATACGGTTTCCCTCTATGCCAGTCCTTTCACCGAGCTAAATACAACTCTCAGCAAAAAAAGCTGTGGACTGGCTCCGTACCGTTCCTGGCCACATTCACCTGTCCATGTGTTTGTGATTAGGCGGTCCTTCCCAGTAAGTGCACTGGGGAGGGCACGGGTAATGTTGTGGGACCCGTGCTTGTGGAAGGCAGAGATGATACCGGGAGAAATAGTGGCGGCTGGGGACCGAGTATAGACACCCTGCTGCTGCCATGAGGTTGTGGACAGCTTCCGCCTCCACGAGCCTAAAAGGCCACATTTCAAGTGAAAGCAGCTGTCAAAAATTTGGCAGCATAGTATTGCAGCCTGTGGGTGGGTGGGTGGCTGGCTGCATACTTGCGCCCGAGTTTTCCAATGTGTTCGACCCGAGCAACAAGCACCCGAGCATTTTAGTGCTCGCCCATCACTAATAGAGAATGAACGAGTAACAAGAACGGAATTGGAACTGTCTTCAAAAGTCTCCCTATTGTGAAGGAAACGTTCATAAAGTTCTGTGTTCCCTATCTAGTTTATATAATCCCCACCAAGTTGTCGGTCAATAAAACGTTTCCTTTTGGCTGGTGGTCTCCCTCATTGAACTGTTTAACATCTGATCCTGGCCAACCCAAGTCATTGGTTACATGCGGCCTGCACAGGCGTAGCATCCTCATAGTGCAAGTCCACACAGCCAGCCAGGACCCCTACTTTCATGTAACGTTCCAGTGCACAAGAAATGAGTACCTCGGTTCTCGCCCATGGCTACCGCCCCATGCCACGTTAAAGATCAGTGCAGGGGGACAAGGCGTCCTGGGCACACATGGTCCCTGCAACAGCAGGAGGCATTTGGATACACATGGTCCTTGTCTCAGGTGAGAGCTACAGACCTATCTGGATTGAGTTGCTGGAGCAACATCCAGTTCCAGGCATGTTGCATGCACTTGGCCTCTGGCCTCCAATACAATGCTCACTGTGCCCGGCTAATCCCTGTAGAAGGTAATTTGTGGTGCAGCTGTCATGATCCGTGAACTTGGTCAGCTGCAAGAACAAACATAGTTTGCAAATGAAAATACAAGAGGTTTAACCACAGCATCATGCCTTTGTGGGGGGTTTGGTATGGGGCACATTTGATTTCAGTGACTACCATTGTTCACTTTATTACATGGCTGCACGAGAGGATTTACTTTGTGGCTGATGGCCAAGTGCTCTCACCATGCTCTTGTAAGGGAAGAATGAGTGACGTGTGCTGAGGTTCAGGCTCAGAGAGCGGCTAATTTTCAGCTGCTAGATGACGATTATAAACTGCCATCCACAATACACAGGTCCAGTTTACATCCCACCTGTTGGTATTTCAAGGGTCAATTTACACATACAGTTATGGTTCCTGCTCCCTCCAAGCACACAGCGCCGGAGTAACACACTTCATTAACCGTAGACCAGAAAGCCTCTAAGTCCCATTACATGTGACATGGGTCATGCCACGGGACATATGGCGCTCTAGACACAATTTGGGCAAATACAGAGGATTTCACAGGTGTGGACGAGGCTTACCAGAGCTAATACACACAACATGGGATGAGGAGCAGCTATGGACCTGGTCAAATGGTTCCGTCTCTGCTCATACCCTGTGTAACGTAAAGTTATTCTTCTAGAATTACCAGGATGAACCCATAGTTCTCCATACAGTATAATGGGCCTCACATAGTCCTCCATACAGTATATTGGCCCCTCATAGTTCTCCATACAGTATAATGGCCTCACATAGTCCTCCATACAGTATAATGGGCCCACATAATCCTCCATATAGTATAATGCGCCCCCCATAATCCTCCATACAGTATAATGGGCCCCACATAGTCCTCCATACAGTATAATGGGCCCCACATAATCCTCCATACAGTATAATGGGCCCCATATAATCCTCTATACAGAATAATGGGCCCCACATAGTCCTCCATACAGAATAATGGGCCCCACATAGTCCTGCAAACCATAAAAAGGGTACCACATAGTTCTCCATATAGTATAATGCGGCCCACATAATCTTCCATATAGTATAATGCACTCTCCATGGTCCTCCACGCAATATCATGCAACCCCCCCATGGTCCTCCACGCAATATTATGCACTCGTCCATGGTCCTCCATGCAATATTATGCACCTGTCCATGGTCCTCCATGCAATATTATGCACCCCATAATCCTCCATGCAATATTATGCACCTTCATGGTCCTCCATACAGTATAATGCACCCCATGGTCCTCCATACAGTATAATGCAACCCCCATAGGGCTTAATGCGGCCCCATAGGGCATAGTGCGACCCCCATAGTGCATAGTGCGGCCCCCATAGGGCATAGTGCGGCCCCCATAGGGCATAGTGCGGCCCCCATAGGGCATAGTGCGACTCCCATAGGGCATAGTGCGACTCCCATAGGGCATAGTGCAGCCCCAGCCGTCCAGTAATATGGACACCACATTTAAACAAATACATACATATCTTACCGCTCCTCGTTCCGCCGTTGCTTCAGTCTCTGCAGCGCAGCTCCTCCACTGTCTGACCCAGTGGCGCGGTGAAGTGACGTCATCGCTCCGCTGCGTCAGACGCAGAGGGGGAATGATGGGAGAGGCAGGGCAGGCTTTAGACAAAGTAGGGCCCTAGGCAAAAGTTTAAAGTGGGGCCACAAATGGTGACATATTGCACCATCACACTCACATTTTGGTTGTATTTACATGCGCTGAGCACAGATCATTAAACGGGCGATCGACAATACTGAAGTCGTTCTACACTTTTCCCGACTCTTCACACCGGCTGAGGAAGAATGATGGGACAGAACAATCACTAATAGATCAGTCTGTCCCCGGACGCTATCATGTTATCGGCAGCACATCTGCAGTGTACACCGGGCGATGTGCTGCCGAGAACAATGACCCCGCCATAAACAACCCAATCACCCGATGAATGAGCCGCATTTTGCTCATTTGTTGAATGATTGACGACATGTTCACACCTATGAGCTCTCGTCTGTGCAGCCGGGATTTATAAATGTGGAAGCTACACAAACACACACATACACACACACAGTGTCACATACCGCCACTGTGTCTATACCCGACCATCTACATATACTAATAACATATATACACACACGATAGAATAATGCAATAAAATATAGAAACATACTTAAACACGTACACGGCACACACACGTAACACACACATGTACATGGCACACACGTAACACACACATACACGTAACACACACATGTACATGGCTCACACGTAACACACACATGTACACGACACACACACGTACAAGGCACACACGTAACACACACATACACGTAACACACACATGTACATGGCTCACACACGTAACACACACATACACGTAACACACACATGTACATGGCTCACACGTAACACACACATACACGTAACACGCACATGTACATGGCTCACACACGTAACACACACATGGCACACACACACATGTACAAGGCACACACACACGTACAAGGCACACACATGTACATGGCACACACGTAACACACACATACACGTAACACACACATGTACATGGCTCACACACGTAACACACACATAAGCGTAACACACACATGTACATGGCTCACGCACGTAACACACACATGTACATGGCACACACGTAACACACACATACAGGTAACACACACATGTACATGGCACACACGTAACACACACATACACGTAACACACACATGTACATGGCTCACACACGTAACACACACATGTACATGGCACACACGTAACACACACATACACGTAACACACACATGTACATGGCTCACACGTAACACACACATACACGTAACACACACATGTACATGGCTCACACACGTAACACACACATGTACATGGCACACACGTAACACACACATACACGTAACACACACATGTACATGGCTCACACACGTAACACACACATGTACATGGCACACACGTAACACACACATGTACACGACACACACAAGGCACACACACACATGTACAAGGCACACACATGTACATGGCACACACATGTACATGGCTCACACACGTAACACACACATGTACATGGCACACACGTAACACACACATGTACACGACACACACACAAGGCACACACACACATGTACAAGGCACACACATGTACATGGCACATACACATGTACAAGGCACACACATGTACATGGCACACACGGCACACACACATACACGTAACACACACATGTACAAGGCACACACATGTACACGGCACACACACATGCTGCATAACTAATGCTCAGTAGATCCACACATTACACACATTACATCTATATATAATCATCTAATTCTGTCTGTTTGTCTTTAACGGAAATCCCGTGTTGCTGACTGGTCGCTCCAGCCGCCCGCGACTAATCAGCGACAGGCGCAGTCCGGCCACGAATTGGCGCGGGATTTGAACCACGCTTCGCTGACTGGTAACGGCTACTTTAAATTAACCCCCCAATGTATCCCCCCGGGCCCCTAATGAATTTCGTAAATACCTCACGTTGCCAATACTGCTTGTGCGTGGCGCTATCGCTGACCGCGCACAGGCAGCACATGACCCCCGGCTGCAGCCGGCTCCTGCTTCCGCTTACGTCACGACTATTTGCGGCAGCAGCCGGGGGTCTCCTGTTCTCCATTCCATGGTGAGTGACGGGTTGAGGGCGGGGTTATCCCCCATCGCGTCACACCAGGCCTCCACCGCGCGCTCTCTCAATGAATGGGTGTGAACATGTCGTCATTAGGGGCCCGGGGGATATACACTGGGGGGTTAATTTAAAGTAGTGGACAACCCCTTTAAACCTCACTTCGCTGCGCCCAATCAGCGATATTGGTACGCAATTTAAACCCCGCTTCACGGATTGGTCGCGCCCGAAACTACATACATATTCTAGAATACCCGATGCGTTAGAATGGGGCCACCATCTAGTATTCATATAAACACATACATATATCTCACAGACAGCACACACCGCACACACTACAGTATATGGCAGCACAGCACATAGGTGGACACAGGAGCAGTGATCTGGCAGCTCAGGTTGTAGGCGCCGGTCTCTCTCTCCCCTCTCCTCAGAGGTCCGTGCAGGAGGACAGGAGCAGCTCCTCTTTCAATGCCAGGCCCTCATCAAAGGTCCTGAAGCTCCCCAGACTGCAGACCAGAGGTGACATCTCGGTCACATGACAAGTCACATGATCGTGATGTCACTACAGGTCCTCAACCAGTCACTACATCAGAAGCTTCACTGACAATGCTATTAGTGAAGCTCCTGCTGTAGACAGTGGGGGCCCGATGCGGGGGGTGGAGCTCATATGCGGGGGGTCGAGCTCCAACACGGGGGTGGGGCTGATGCGGGAGTGGGGCTCCGATGCAGGGGTGAAGGTCCGATGCGGGGGTGGGGCTCCGATGCGGGGGTGGAGTTTTGATGCGCGGTGGACCTCCGATGCGGGGGGTGTAGCTCCGATGCGGGGGGGGCTCCAATGCACGGAGTGGGGCTCCGATGCGGGGGGAGTAGCTCCGATGCAGGGGTGGAGTTTTGATGCGGGGGTGGGGCTCCAATGCGCGGGTGGAGCTCCGATACGGGGGTGGAGCTCAGATGCGGGGGTGGGGCTCAGATGCGGGGGTGGAGTATTGATGCGCGGTGGACCTCCAATGTGGGGGGTGTAGCTCCGATGCGGGGGTGGCGCTCTGATGCGGACACTGACATTGGGCCCTCCCGGCTCTCGGGCCCCATAGTCGTCGCTCTGCCGTGCCGCCATTGGTGGAATGCCACTGCCGCAGACGCATTGGTTTTCTGACGCTTGGGCTTTGTTCCCACGATGAGTTTTTAGCGCTGCATGTTGTCGCTGCATTAGGAGGGCAGTGTTCTGCAGTTCTAGCAGAGCGGATGATTGATCTCGCTGCACTTGTATTTTACTCCACATACACCGATCTGCGCCGCGCGTTTCACATCTACATTTCGGTTTCTCTTACAGCGTCGCTTAGGAAACCAGGAAGTATCAAAAACAAAGCAGCTTTATTTAAAACCTGATGACAGAGCACCGGAGACAAACAATATAGCATGAAGAGTGCAATAAAAATGCCGTAACCTTGTGGGTGCAGAAAATCTGCATCATCAACAACTCCCCGACTGCGGATAGTGGGAACGCAGCCTCATGTCGCGGTGATGAGAGTCGCACACAAACTGCGGATCACAACCATTGCACGGCCAGCGAGAAATGCTACAGGCTTTAAATCGGTGGGAGAGTCCAAAAGTAGCTTGAGAGACTGAAGGGTTAATCTCTGGTAAAGTCTCAGCACCTCTGGAACTTAACGGGCCGCAGTCTGGAACAGATCCCTTACTGATCCACCAGGCACCGGGCCCAGAGCAGCCAGCACAGCGACGAAAGAACTGATGATAGTGCCAACAGTGCAGTTACACCCTCACTCTGTGCCAGGAGGAAGCAGCAACAGCTGAAGAACATCACCGATAATACAAGACCACTGCTGCACGATGACAACGGACAGTATAGTCAGTTCTAGAGGAGAATCTAGAGAAGATCCAGCTGGGGGGGCGCACTGAACCCACCACGAGGTTATATTTGTGTCACAGACAGCCCTCTGCTGCCCCCTATCGTCCAGACAATTATGCAATTGACCGACGATTAACAGAGGAGGCTGTTTCCACTACTAGGCCGGTTAGTGGAGAACTAAGAGTGAGCAAATAGTATATACACCTCCGATTCCAACGATGGAATATATGTATATGACGCGCCCCCTGGGCCTGTGTTGTGCAGGGGAACCCGGAACCGGGCCTGTTGTAGAATGCTGGGGGTTGTAGTCTCCGTGTGGCGGTGACCCGGTCCGTGCCCAGGGCGGTCAAACCAGTGGCAGTCTTAATGTATAGCAAATGTCCGACTACGCCACCCGTGGATTGCGGTCAGTGGGGACCGCCGCTGCGTTGCCGACCGCTGAGGCTGATGTTGTTTGCGCAGCCGAGTATGGGATAACTCCCCACGGGAGAAGTATTGCCTCAAGGCAGCTAATGTGAGAGATGATGGGAGTGATGGTGTGAGGGTCCCAGTGCTAATGGTGCTGGTGCGGCAAGGAATCACAGAGACGTGAGGTGCAGTTCAGGGTCTTTACTGATGGTACAAGGCAGACCCTCCCGGGAGTACTGGCTAGTATAAGGGGCCTGGTCAGTCTGCGAGCAAGTAGGAGTTCCCCTGGCCAGGTGGAGTTGTAGGCCTCCCCGTTTATCTGCACTCTTCCTGGCTACCTTGCTGTCAGCGGTTACAAGTAGCCCACGTCCCTGAGTATACCGTGTGGTGCTCACCCGTATGGCTGGTGACTTGGGGCCTTCTGTTAGCCTCCGCTCCTGGATGGCGGCGCTGGTCCCTTCTTTGTGACTGAGCCTCCGGGCTTCTATGGCCAGAGGACCTGGAATCCCCTGCCGGTTGGTTTCTGCTGCTGGGTATATATCAGTCCCCACAGCCTCGGACTCCTGTGTCCGGTTTTAGTAACTTCAGCCAGGGCGAGCTATATCTCTGCTCACAGCCCCTGGCCTTCAGCTGCTGCTCCTACAGAGCTCCTGTTCTCACTTTCCCTCTCCAGGCTCTGACTGCTCTGCTTGTTCTGCAGGCTCTGTCTAACCTAATCCCGCCCCAGACCCAGTTTATAAGGGCAGATTCCTCCCCTCCCAGGTCTGGGCGGGCAGTGTTGCATGCTTAGGGCTCCTGACCAGAGAAACCTCCCACTTGCTCTCAGACATAATATCTCTATTACTGTGGCAACCAGACCCCTGGGGTGTCACATTCCCCCCTAGTAAATTTTAGTACTCTGGGACTAAACACATTTTTAAAACATAATAACAGGGTATAAACAATAATACGATAACATATTTACAAGAAGCTTTAGTTCTTTAAAGGTCACGGCGTGTCCGCAACCGGGTGTCCATATCACACAAGGTGAAGCTTTAAGCGAAGTAGGGGACCTGTCCAAAGCAAACCCCTTGCATTGTCCTTGGGCGTGGCTGCAAGGGTAGACTAACTACTTTGGGCCGCAAGGAGGCCACGCCAGACAGGTTTTCTCTTCCGCGGCCGTCTTCGCAAGAGGCACCAAGGTGCAACTATCTACAAAACTGTTCCGTTTATCCAGCGTCCATAACCTGTTAGTCCATAAAAATCTGCAGGGTAACTGAGAAACATAATTAATAACAGGCAACAAACATAAACCATAAACAGTTAACAGATAAATTCACAGTGCATTAGTTTAGATTCTCCAGCGAGCGGGCATCTGACCTCTAGTGACTCTAGTGGACCTACGGAGCTCACTAACTGGTTCTGCACTACAGGGTGTAGGAGGTGTTATGGGTAAGCTGGGCAGCTGTCTGCGCACTCTTTGGCTCACTAGGGGCACGGCAGGCTCACTACTAGCAGAGGGTTGATCCTCCTGTACTGCTGGTGTGGACTCTTCTGCCTCTTGGGCCGGCTGCTCTTCCAGGTCTACCGGTTCCTCTGTAGGCACTTGCGGGGCTGGCTGGAGAAAGGTGAGGACGGGTACCACGACAGCGCCATTTACTTGTGTCCAAGACCGGGGGAAGTCTCCGAGTACGGTACTGATCATTTCTTCCCTTTCCTCTGCGGGTTGAGGGTTTCCTTGATCTTCTTCAGGGCTTTGCAGCTGCTTGGGACACTTCTTCAGGTGGTCTCTGGGGACAATGGCTGTGGTTTCTCCTCCATTCTGATTACGCAGATTTTTGGGTTCTCATGGCTTGATGGCAGTACGGTGTACGGGCCCTTCTCCCACTGGTCGTCCAACTTGTGGAGCCGCCTCTTCCTCTTCAAGACCTGCTCTCCAGGTACCAGGGGAACAGCGGGAGCATACTGGTTATAAGCCTTCTCTTGCCTTTCTCTAGCTTGAGACAGACTTCGCTCGACGCTCTCCTGTACTTTCCGATACTGCTGCTGCCGTTCTGTATCCCAGTCTGCCTCTGGCGAGGTGTCCTCAGGCGTCAGGACTCCCATATCCAGGTCAATAGGCAGCTTACCAGGTCTTGCTCTCATTAGGTAAGCCGGGGTACAGTTGGTGGAACCTACAGGGATGTGGTTATACAGGTCCACCAGATCGGGCAGTTTCTCAGGCCACAGACTGCGTTCTTCCAGGGGCAATGTTTTTAGCAGATCTATCACCACCTGGTTCATCTTCTCGCAGAGTCCATTGGTTTGAGGGTGATAGGGCGTTGTTCTTATCTTCTTGCAGCCATACAGGTTGCAGAACTCCTGGAAGACCTCCGCTTCGAAGGCTGGTCCTTGGTCTGTCAACACTTGGTCCGGGTACCCGTGTGGACGGCAGAAGTGCTGCTGGAAGGCTCTAGCTGCTGTTTGAGCCGTTAAGTCCTTGACCGGGACCACCACCAGGAACCGGGAGTAATGATCTATGATTGTGAGGGCGTAGACATACCCAGATCTGCTTGGAGCCAGTTTCACATGGTCCAGGGCTACCAGTTCCAGTGGCTGTCTGGTGATGATGGGCTGCAGGGGAGTCTTCTGGCTGGCTCGGTCTTTTCTTCTCAGGTGGCACGGGCCACAGTCTCTGCACCACCTCTCGATGGCTCCTCTCATGCCTACCCAGTAGAACCGTTCACGCAACAAGAACTCCAGCTTCTTCCATTCGAAATGCCCTGCTCCGTTGTGGTATGCCTCCAGAACCATAGCCGCGTCTCGTCTTGGGACCACTACCTGCCAGGTCAACTCATGTGTTCGAGAGTTAACCATTCTCCGGCACAGCTTCTCCCTGTAGAGGAACAGCTTACTTTTCTCCTTCCACAGTTGCTTGGTCTCCTCCGGAGCATCTGGGTCAAGACGGGCATCGGCCTGGGTCAGCATTTCCTTCACCAAATGGACTGCGGGATCACTGTCTTGCGTCTCCGCCCAGTTGTAGTGGGGCAAGGGATTGAACGTCACGGAGCGCCTGTCCTTCACACGGTGGGAATACAGGGTAATCCCATGACGGTGGAACGCAGGGAGCTCAACTTCTCCCAGATCTTCTGGATCTTCCCCTACGTCCGGTAAGTTCGGCATTCTAGACAGGGCATCCGCGTTGGCATTTGAGCGTCCTGCCCGGTATTTGATGGTGAATTCAAAGTTGGACAGGCGGGCCATCCATCTCTGTTCCAGGGCACCAAGCCTTGCAGTGTCCAGGTGTGTCAATGGGTTGTTATCCGTGTACACGGTGAATTTGGAGGAGATAAGGTAATGCTTGAAACGTTCGGTCACTGCCCACACTACTGCCAGGAACTCCAGCTTGAATGAGCTATAATTCTCAGGGTTCCTCTCCGTGGGCCGTAGCTTTCGGCTGGCATAAGCGATTACCCGTTCTTTCCCTTGCTGGATCTGGGACAGTACGGCTCCTACCCCCATGTTGCTTGCGTCCGTGTGGAGGATAAAGGGCTGGCTGTAGTCTGGATATGCCAGGATTTCATCCCCCGTGAGGGCCATCTTCAGCTGGCAGAAGGACTCCTCTTCCAGCTTTTCCCACCTAAAGGGCGGCTTCTGGTTTTTGGCTTTCCGAGATTGACCTATCAGGAGGTCCTGCATAGGGGCTGCCATTTTGGTGAAACCGGGAATGAATCTTCGGTAGTAGCCTACCAACCCGAGGAACTGCCGCACTTCCTTTATGCTGGAGGGTCTTGGCCAGTCCTTAATCACAGTGATCTTATCAGGGTCAGGAGCCACTCCGTCAGCACTCACCACGTGTCCCAGGTATTGCACCTTTGGTTTCAGGAGGTGACACTTGGAGGGTTTCACCTTTAGGCCGTAGTTTGCCAGAGCTTCGAACACTTCTGACAGGTGTTTCAGGTGGTCCTCGTAGGTCTTGGAATAGACGATGATATCGTCCAGGTATAACAGGACCGTCTCGAAGTTCCGGTGTCCCAGACAGCATTCCATCAACCGTTGGAAGGTTCCTGGTGCGTTGCAGAGCCCGAACGGCATACAGTTAAATTCGCTGAGACCCATCGGGGTGGTGAATGCGGTCTTCTCCCGGTCCGCCTCTGCTACAGGAACCTGCCAGTACCCGCTAGTGAGATCCAAAGTAGAGAAGAAGTTAGCAGATTTTAATGCAGCTAAGGACTCTTCTATCCTTGGTAACGGGTACGCATCTTTGTGTGTGATACGGTTGACCTTCCTGTAGTCTACACATATTCTCATGGTGTTGTCTTTCTTTTTCACTAAGACTAGTGGAGCTGCCCAGGGGCTACAGCTGTCCCTGATTACCCCAGCCTCCTTCATGTCTCTAAGCATCCCCTTGGCGTGTTGGTAGTGTGCCGGGGGTACGGGTCGGTATCTCTCCTTTATGGGAGGATGGTCTCCCGTGGGGATGTGGTGTTCTACCCCCTTTACTCGCCCGAAGTCTAGCGGGTGTTTACTAAACACTCTCTCGTACTCTCGAACCACCCGATAGACTCCCTGTTTCTGGTGTGAGGGAGTGGAGTCAGTACCCAAATGCAGTTGCTGACACCAGTCCTCCATTGGTTTCTTAGAGCCGTTACCTTCCTCTGGTTGAGATGGAGGCAAGGGTTCCATGGCCTGTACAGAGTTCTGGTTGATGGTGAACAATTTGGCTAGCGTGGCATACCGGGGCAGGTGTACTTCTCTCTCCCCAATATTTATGATGTGAACGGGCACCCTCCCATGGCGTACATCGACCACCCCCCGTGCCGTCAAAATGGTGGGCCTACTGTCTGAGTAGACGGGTTCTACCATTGCTTGGTAGTCTCTACCTCTTAGACCAATAGCTGCCCGGCACCAAATCATCATCTCACTTTTTCGGGGCATGGCAATAGGGAACGGGTCACACATTCTCACGCTACCTATCTCACCACCAGATAGTTCCACCTGTTGCCGCTTCATCAGTGCCCGGATCTCATTTTGGAGCACACGCTGCTGGCCGGAACTGGCGTTCTTGGCAACCTGCTGTAAAATGAGAATCACCTCTGCAAGACAATTTTCAATCACGTTAGTTCCCAAGGTTATTCTAGGGTGACTCTCATGACGGTCTATGTCCACTATAATCAGTCCTTGTGCCGCCAGTTCGACTTTACCGATCTTAATGGTCACCTCTTTGAATCCCACCTGCAGCACGGGCTTACCATTGCTGGCGATGATACTCAGGTCGTCATCTGGGTAGCGGGTTATGTCCGAGTCATTCCAGTACTGTTTAAAGAGCACGTACGGGATGGTGGTCACCTGTGACCCAGTGTCTAGTAGGGCACTCATAGGAATGCCATCCAGTACCACAGGCAAGATTGGACGTCCCCCTACGTATTTATCACGCCAGTTTGATGGGCCTGATGGTCTTATGCCTGGGGGTTGGCCCTCTACCCCAGGTTGTGCCCGTTTAAATGACAGTACCTTGCCACATGTCTGGGTTGATTGCAGCGGCGGCAGATGGGTCGTCCGTCCTCGTATCTGTCGCTGGGTCTTCCTCTGGCCGGTGGGGTCCTCCTCAGTCGGTGCCACGGGACG
This sequence comes from Phyllobates terribilis, assembly GCF_046119375.1. Lineage (NCBI taxonomy): Eukaryota > Metazoa > Chordata > Amphibia > Anura > Dendrobatidae > Phyllobates > Phyllobates terribilis. Next base: position 176,797,557 of record NW_027362773.1, read on the forward strand.
TCCTCCGGTCCGGATGCCAGCTGGATCTTTCCTGGAGAAGAGACCTGTAAAGACTGCACAGTTCTGATTAGCGCGGCAACGCTCTTCGTCAGTTCTTGGACCTGATGGTGCAGGTCCGTAGCCGGGTCACTGTTTAAAGCCTGCGCATCAGCTCCCACAGGCCCTGCAGACAAGGGCGCCGTCTCCTGGTGGTAAGTGATAGCAGGGCGCCTGTGGGTCACAGCGCCACCTGGTGCCGGTTCTCGGAGCACCCGGATGGCTCTGTCCTTGAACTGTGCAAAGTCCAGGTCAGGGTCCTGTAAGGCCATTGCCCGCAACTGGGTTCGGTGGGCATTGCACAGTAGACCCTCAATAAATTGTTCAGTCACCAGCTTATCTTCATTTCCCACGCTGTCAGGGTCTGCCTGCTTAATGGCTCTCAGGGCCTCTTGTAGGTTTAGGGCATAGTCTCTTATACTCTCATGTGCCCGCTGTTTACACCCATAAAATCTGAGCTTTATTTCGGCTGAGGTGCGGGTATCAAATGTGTCTTTCAGCCGGGCTAGTATTTCTCTGACAGTCCTCTTCCTCCCAGGTGGCCAGGACTTTACCTCCCTTTGGGCTGCCCCGATTAATTGGGCCACCAGGATGCTCACTTTTTGCTCTTCTGTGAGGGGGTACACCTGGAAGAGGCTATCCAGTCTTTCTCTAAAGTCATTTAGAGTATGTGACTCCCCTGAGTACTGGGGTAGCCAGGTTGCCCCCGGGATATAGGGCATGGTGAATGGCATGACTGCTGCAGTGGTTGCGCTGGCGGTGGCTGAGGCAGTGGAGCTCCCCTCGGTATCCGGCATCCTCCTCCCCCCTAGTGGACCGTGGCCTACCTTGTGATGCTCTTCTTCCGTAGGCCGCGGCTCCGCAGTCGATCGTCGGGGTTGAGGACCTGGCGTCGCGCTCCGATGACGTCAGCGTCGCTCTTCCTCCCTTCCAGGACCTTGCGCAGCGTCAGAGTGTGGGGCGGAGCGTGGGGCGGAGCTTCGGATCTCGCGCGCTTTCGGCGTCCACGCCCCTCTTCTTCCCGTGCGGCGTCCCGAAGATGGCGTCCGAAGGCGGGAAGCAGCTGCGGATGGCGGGAAGAAGGCAGAAGACGGCGGGAAACGGTCCAAGATGGCGTCTGATGGCGGGAATCGGCTCCGGATGGTGGGAAACGACTCCGGACGGCGGGAAACTTCACCACAGGTAAGTATAAAAGTCTCTTTTTCAGGCACGCAGTACCCGGTGGTTGCGGGCACGAAATCCTGCCGACTACGCCAAAGTTGACGCGCCCCCTGGGCCTGTGCTGTGCAGGAGGATACCCGGAGCCGGATCGCTGGGGGTTGTAGTCCTCCGTGGCGGTGACCCGGTCCGTGCCCAGGGCGGTCAAACCAGTGGCAGTCTTAATGTATAGCAAATGTCCGACTACGCCATCCGTGGATTGCGGTCAGTGGGGACAGCTAATGTGAGAGATGATGGGAGTGATGGTGTGAGGGTCCCAGTGCTAATGGTGCTGGTGCGGCAAGGAATCACAGAGACGTGAGGTGCAGTTCAGGGTCTTTACTGATCGTACAAGGCAGACCCTCCCGGGAGTACTGGCTAGTATAAGGGGCCTGGTCAGTCTGCGAGCAAGCAGGAGTTCCCCTGGCCAGGTGGAGTTGTAGGCCTCCCCGTTTATCTGCACTCTTCCTGGCTACCTTGCTGTCAGCGGTTACAAGTAGCCCACGTCCCTGAGTATACCGTGTGGTGTTCACCCGTATGGCTGGTGACTTGGGGCCTTCTGTTAGCCTCCGCTCCTGGATGGCGGCGCTGGTCCCTTCTTTGTGACTGAGCCTCCGGGCTTCTATGGCCAGAGGACCTGGAATCCCCTGCCGGCTGGTTTCTGCTGCTGGGTATATATCAGTCCCCACAGCCTCGGACTCCTGTGTCCGGTTTTAGTAACTTCAGCCAGGGCGAGCTATATCTCTGCTCACAGCCCCTGGCCTTCAGCTGCTGCTCCTCCAGAGCTCCTAATGTATCTTTTCCTGTGTCTGGAACTTTACTCCAGGCTCTGACTGCTCTGCTTGTTCTGCAGACTCTGTCTCACCTAATCCCTCCCCAGACCCAGTTTATAAGGGCAGATTCCTCCCCTCCCAGGTCTGGGTGGGCCGTGTTGCATGCTTAGGGCTCCTGACCAGAGAAACCTCCCACTTGCTCTCAGACATAATATCTCTATTACTGTGGCAACCAGACCCCTGGGGTGTCACATATACACCGCCCGGTACGGTCACTGCCAGCTCCACAGTATCAAAACTAACTACTCGATGCCACAACAACAGAACTAAAGGAAGAGAACTATTAAGTTTTATATTTCATCCAGAACGATAAAATTATACAAAAGATTTTACCAAGGGGGACAAAACAGTACAGAATATACAGTTACATAAAACAAAAGGATAAACAGGAGAAAGTCACTAAACCTCACTGCAATAGCTTCAGATTCATGGAGGGCAGTGCTCCTCATGTAAGCGTCCATAATGGTGGATCCTGCCTACATGCTGATGCATCTTCTGCCATTGAACACAGATCATAGTTTGCCTTGCCTTTTTATCAGCACCTAAGTTACACCCACACGCCTCCCATTGATGACTCATAACAGGGCTGGTTATGGGATGTGGCTTCAGCTTCAGAAAATCATGAGATTCCCAACATTCATGCTATCTTTGCTCTGGAGGGTTGCAGGAATTCGATATTGCCGCCATATTTTTATCGGGGTTTTACCTTTCCACAGATAGGAAACATGGCCTGGTTGTTGCCAGCTATATGTACAGTATTAATTTGGGGCTGACTGGCATGTCTCACAGTTATGACATATTCTTCCCCTATTAGTCCTGAAGTTGAAAATGTATGTCCCATCAATATCAAATCAATACAAACTCCACTAGTCATAACAATCATCTTTATTTTTATTTAGAGCCAACATATTCCGCAGCGCTTTACAGACATTATCATGGCTGTCCCCATTGGGGCTCACAATCTACATTCCCTATCAGTCTTTGGAGTGTGGCAGGAAACTGGAGGAAACCCATGCAAACACGGGGAGAACATACAAAGTCCTTGCAGATAATGTCCTTGGTGGGATTTGAACCCAGGACCCCAGCGCTGCAAGGCTGCAGTGCTAACCACTGAGCCACCGTATATAGTGCTAACCACTGAGCCACCGTGCTAACCACTGAGCCACCGTACTGTACATTCGAAACACAAAGTCTGGGGAGGTTCTTTCATCACAGCAGCTTATCCCTGAGAAGCGCCTGCTTCTCCTTTATTAAATAAACACGAGACTTCAGGTCTATTCCCAGCAAATATACCAATCTTAATTAACAGTCCACACAAGGGGGTCCTAGCTTCACTCAGTGTTTTAGGCTGAGTTCACACAATGCGGTCTTAATGTGTTTCCGCGGCAGTTTTTCCGCCGCGGAAATGCTTTAAAACCGGTTGGTAAGAGGTCTGCCATGTACAGCAATGATAATCCGCATGTGCTGTGCACATGATGCGTAAATTTCCGCTGCGGATTATCGTTGCTGCACAACCAATTTAGGCGCGATTTCGCGGCAAAATCGCACCCATTGACTACCCGCCGGTAGAATATGTTTGTTTTTTTTACTTTTTTTTCAGAAGATCGATGGCTTCGCGGACGGAGTGTAATAAAAAAAATTGTAGAACCGTGTCTGTTTTATTTCATTAAAATACTTTTTTCTGGCCGTGTCTTTTATTGAAAATGCGCCGACCATTTTACTATGCGGTTAATAATGGGGGCGTCTTATAGACGCCCTTCATTACTAACCTGGGCTTCACAACAGCAGCCAATACAAGGCTGACGTGAACCCCAACCCCATTACCCCACTCGCCAGAGGGCAGTGGGAAGAGCGGAGGCTAAGCACCAGATTTGGCACATCTTATGGATGCGCCATTTCTGAGATTGCTGAGGGGTGATATTAATAGCCGCGGAGGGGGCTGGTATCCATGGCCCCTTCCCTGGCTATTAATATCAGCCCATAGCTGTCTAGTTTAGCCTTTGCTGGCTAGATTTCATAGGGGGACCCCATGTCAATTTTTTTCTGTGGTCCCCCTGTAATCCAGCGAGTAAAGGCTAAACAAACAGCTGTGGGCTGATATTAATAGCTATGGAACATTGTTGGCTAATGGCCCTTTCCCCGACTACTAATATCAGCCCCCAGTGATCGGTTTTCCCTCTGCTGGTTATAAAAATGACGCGGGAGACCACGCCATTTTTTTTCTTAATTTTAGGCTTTGTGCCCATAATTCAGACGTAGCACCGCTTTGGACGCAAATTTTTGCTGAGTCCAAAACGTTGCATTCTATTGAACGCAGGTAAATCCCCATGTGTTCACTGAACCATGTGTGTTTACCGCATTCAATACTTTCTAGCGGTCAAATTTCTGTTGTGGAGACTAGCGACTCCACAAGAGAAATTGACATGCTGCGGTCCTGAAAGATGCACCGCATGTCAGTGTCCACGGGTGATTCGCAGCCTCTGATGCACGCATAGTGGACATGGGATTTCTAGAGAACATCCATAACATCTGGACGCTGTGGGTTTGATGCTATATAAACACGCAACATCAAACCTGCAGCGGCTCCTGATCGTGGCCACGTACCCAAACTCACCAGCAGCATGTCAATTTCTGTAGTGGACACGCTAGTCTCCGCTGCAGATTTTGACTGATTGAAGTGTCATTATATGCGGTGTATTCACATGTACCAACAACAAAAGTGTGGCATTAGAACACTGCGTTTTGGATGCAACATAAATACGTTGTGATCAAAGTGCTGCTGAGTGCTGATCGGGGGGCGTAGCAGCAAACGAACCAGCTGTGAGATGTTAATTATGGCCAGGGAAATGTTTGCCTAGTGGCACCTTCCCAGGCTAAAAATACCAACTCACAGCAGTCACATAAATTACGTGAATAGAAATTCTAATTAAGATTGGGCCAATGGGACTTTCTGACACCCAGCTCTTTTGTTTGGCTATGTCAAGGTGTCAATCAGACCTTTTCATGACCAAACAAAGAAACAGATAGACACAGTGTAAACACTTTATTTGAAATACAACATACACATTCTTTAATCATTTAAATGAAACAATATACTCACCCCAGCTCTTGTGGTAATCCAAGGGATTAAGCAATGTCCCACCAACTTTGTTTAGCTCCAAAAATCATTCATTCATGCTCAAAAATGCTTCAAAAAACGCATGTAAAAACGCGTCAAAAACGCATGTAAATTTGCATGCGTTTTTTCTGCCAGGGAGAGGCAAAGATGCTCAGGAAACTTCTGCTTCAATTCCTGAACGTGTGCACATACCCTTAATGGGTTTTTCTCACCTCCTAGCTACACATAATTTCCTTTACCACATATGTCAACTGTGTAATTCTACTTCAAGGAGGGTTTTAGATTGTAAGTTCTTTCTCCTACTGGAAATTCTCTGTGAGAGAGGGATGGGTGGGGGGTGAATGCCCCCTCCCTGGAGATGTCTTATGGACTTTAATTATTTCTATGACAGACCCCTTTCCAAACCTGTCATGCAGCACTGGAAATGTTAATGAGCAAGAAATCACCAGAGCATTTAGACCTCGATGATGTCATGAATGATGATTTGTGATGGTGATGGGCGAGCACTAAATGCTCGGGTGCTCGATGCTCTGGTCGAGCACATTGGAAACTTGAGCATTTTTCAGGCGGCCCTCCCGGCGGTCTTCAGAGGGCCTAAAAATTGCCCAAATCCATGGGAACAGTGCTCAAATTACATGGGAACAGCATGGGGAAGACCCCTGTAAGCATCTCTGACTCCCAGGTCACTGCTGTCAACAACGTTGTCAGAGGTATTACGCCACTTTTTCGGACTCACAATAAAACATACAAAAACGAATCCAAAATGGATTTTCCTGGGAAATATGTTAAGGAACATCCTTTCCAGGGTAATGACTTGTATATAAGGCAAAATAAATAACCAAAAACAAAAATACTCCTCCACACCATGGGTTATGTTCACAGGTAGCATTCACTGGGAAATGTCATTTTAACATTTTACCACCTTATCTGGCCATGTGGTGTGTGACACTTCATCAGACGCATGCATACAGTGCTGAAGAGACAGCAGTGGGCCCTCGCTATTGTTAGAGAGCCATCAGCCGGCTATGCTTTGTTGTTCCCATTATTAGGAAGTGGGTCTCCCACAGTGTTGGCATATGCAGTGACTGCAAGGGCTGCCAAAAATTTGGAGGCACTCCAATGGCCCTTGGAAGAGACGTAGAGGTCGGAGAGCCTCCTAAAAACAATGTTCCCATTATTAGGAAGTGGGTCTCCCATAGTATTTGCCTATGCAGTGAAGCAACGGCTGACAAAAATTTGAAGGAACTCCAATGCCCCTTGCAAGACGCGTAGAGGAGGTGATATGGTACATATGGTGGTGAATGATATGGTGATGGAGGATGAGGAGAAGGAGGAGGACAAGAGCAAATAGCCAAAATAAGGAAATGTATACCCATGTGTGGGTGTGAAAAGGTGCATGGGAATACACTTTACATAATATATACAAAATACATTTTTATAAGAGTCAGACTGTCAGCATTTTCAGTTGACAGGCGGATGTGCTTATCACTTATAATTCCACCAGCGGCACTAAAAACCCGCTCTGATAAAACACTAGCGGCAGGGCAGGCCAGGACCTCCAAGGCGTAGAGACAGTTCACTCCACGTATCCAGCTTGGATACCCAATAATTTTAAGACACAGAGGAATCATGAATGACGTTGGTACGGTCGGCAAGGTACTCCCTCACCATCTTCCCAAACTTTGCACTCCTTGTGAGAGTACCCCGCGTCTCAGGGCCTGTAAGATGGGAGGGTCTGAGAAAACTGTCCCAGAACTTTGACAGTGTTCCCCTGCCTCTGCTGGATTGGAGTTGAGTCTCTCTCACCTGTACTCCTTTGTTGTCCAACAAACTGTGACCTCTGTCGCCAGCGTTTTCAGATGGGAATTTTTTTAATAATTCTGCAACAAGGTCCTTCTCGTACTGCGCCATTTTATTAGGCCTGTCCGCCTCGGGAATAACAGATATAAAGTTCTCCTTGTAGCATAGGTCTAGAAGTGTCACCAACCAGTAATAGCTGTCACCCAAAATTTGGAGAACGTGAGAGTCACGGGAAAGGCAGCGTAACATAAACTCAGCCATGCATGCCAGACTGCTAACAGGCAAGACTTCTGTGTCCTCACCAAGAGGATGACTGACCATGCTCTCCTCCTCCTCCCTGTCCTCAGGTCATCCTTGCTGAACAGACGGTATGACAGTTGTGCAGGTAGTACCATCTATAGCGCAAGAAACTAGCTCCTCCTCCTCTTCCTCATTGTCACCCAATCCACGTTGGGATGAGATGAGGCTGGGCTGTGTGTAATCACCCTGTATGGTTCCTTGCTCCATCTCATCGTACTCCTCCTGCAATGCATCCCCTTTGATTGTGAGCAGAGAGCATTTCAGAAGACAGAGAAGCGGGATGGTGACACTAATTATGGCGTCATCGCCGCTCACCATCTTACATAGTAACATAGTTTTTAAGGTTGAAGGAAGACTAAGTCCATCTAGTTCAACCCATAGCCTTGGTGGAGTCCTCAAAGTTTTGAAGGATGGTACATATGTCTGATATCCATGTCCACTCCTGAGGTCTTATGTGTGGAGTATGAACTGAATACCGACAGCCTTGTTGATGCTGGTAGTCATCAACTGCCCTCTTCTGCTCACAAATCCTTCCCAACATCTGCAATGTAGAGTTCCAATGCGTGGGGACATCGCAGATCAGTCGGTGAGCTGGAAGCTGCAAACGCTGCTGAAGCACGGCAAGGGCAGCAGAAGCTGTAGCTGACTTTCTAAAATGGGCACACAGGTGGCATACTTTGACAAGCAGATCTGGGTAGGTTTTGAGAAACCGCTCAACTATGATTGACTCAGGGCCCGAAATCCTCGGTGTCGGGAGGACGTGTTCCGTCCCAAGGTTCGACTGGGTCCCGGATTTCACTATGTTAACCCAGTCAGCGAGATGTAAAGTCCCTGCCCGCAAGCACTTGTGTACGTGTCCGTGGTTAGGTGGACTTTCCCAGTAACTGCGTTGTTGAGGGCACAGCTAATGTTGTGGGACACGTGCTCGTGTAATGCGGGGACGGCACGCCGGGAGAAATAGTGGCAGCTGGGGACAGAGTACAGAGGGACGGCCGCTGCCATGAGGTTGCAGAAAGCTTCTGTCTCCACGAGCCTAAAAGGCAGCATTTCGAGTGCAAGCAATAGCGAAATGTGTGAATTTAGTAGTGTGGCCTGTGGGGCGTTGGCTGCATATTTGCGCTTGTATTCCAAGGACTGGGGTAGGAACAACTGAACGCTGCTGTGCTGGGACGTGGACGTGCTTGCTGATGGTGCTATTTGAGAGTGTGCAACGACAGGTGCAGGTAAGGAGGCATCTTCGCATGCACTATGGACAGGGGATTGGCTTGCACGCAAAACAGCGGAAGAAGCAGTCGTGTCACCCACAGACACTGTTCCTGGACCCTGGGGTTCAGGCCACTTAGTCGGGTGCTTTGCTGCCATGTGTCTGATCATGCTGGTGGTCGCTAGGCTGGTAGTTTTGCCACCCCTGCTGATGCTGGCCTGGCAGGTGGTGAAAATGGCCTTTATGGGGTTATCGGCAGAGTCTTTAAAAAACAACCAGACTCGGGAAGACCTAACAGTTGTACTGGCAACTTCCATAGTGTTGATGTTACAGTATATATATATACTGTATATATGTGACGCCTCTACTCAGAAAGCCCGTGTTTTACCCTAGGTGTTGGGGGACTCGGAGTCGGGCCCTGCGTTGAAGAGATGGGATGCAGCCGTGGCCCGGGCCCGACCCGTGCTCAGGGCCGTCACATTAGAAAGAGATGGTGTGGGCTATTCCGGGTTGAGTGGCTGATTTTTACGACTACGCCACCTGTGGTGTCTGGTGAAGGGCCACCAGCGCCGCTAGCAGTCCGCTGAGGCTCGATGTCATGGCGGCTACAGTTATTACTGCTCCCCACAGGCGGAGCAAGGCCTCAGGGCAGGCAAGGCAGGATGAAGGGGAGTAGCAGTAGCGCGGGGAGTACGGGCACCGCGTCGAGTGGTATGGCACGTAATGAACAGTCCGGAGGCCATAGGGGTGAACTTCCAAGGATTTAATCACTCAGAGATGTTAGCGGGAAGGCGACTCCCTGCTCCTAGCAGAGTCCTGCGGCCACCAGGGACGGGGGTCCAACTACCTCCGAGGAAGTCCAGTGTTCGGTAGCGACCCTACACCAGAGTGTTCCTGCACTACAGACTTCACCCTTTCCCGTCTGTGCGTGTGTAGATAGGCCGGGTCTCCCTCTGAGCTCCTCTCAGGACTAGGGCACGGGTGGCAATTCCTCTCCATCCGACACCCGGCGGGATCCTCAGGGCCTAACCGGGCTTTCCCGTCCTGGACGTGGAGTACAAGGTCGGGTGTCGGGGGCCGGTACCCCTCTTGCAGCCGGAATCCCTCTGAATAGATCAGGTAGGCGAGGACAGGTGGCGTGCTCCGCTCCGTCAGCATCCTCCCCGGGACCCATTTGCTAGGGAGCCACACTCTAAAGCTCCCGGGCCTTCTTGATCCTGGTCCTCGGCCGGGTTGAGACATTCCTTGTCTGCAACCTACCTCTCGTCCCATGCCGATGCAGGCCCACACAGGATCTGCGCTCCCGGAGGGAAGTCACATTAACACACAGTAGTTTGACAGCCCAGTACGACCACTAGGACCACTTGACAGACAGACTGCCAGAAGACTAGCAGGGATAGACAAAGGACCAGAAGAACGACAGAAGGACGGACCGAAAAAGAGCAAGATCAAAGATGGCATTCTATTAAATATGAAATTTGAAGTGTAACTAACTAGTTGTTCCTCCACCCACACCCACTAACTGGTTCCTACCACTTTGTGTTCCCCAGTCTCCCTGTAACCAGGGGAGCAGCACCTAGTGCATACTAGCTCCCTCTGGTGGAAATGTGGTGTTGGATGCAAAAGGTTAGGTCACAACCATCACACTGGCCTTACCTCAAAGGAGGAACACCACACTCCATTGCAGAAGTGTAGCATTCCTGTGGCGGTCGAACCCTCAGGGGCGCCACATATATATATATATATATATATATATATATATATATATACTGCTCAAAAAAATAAAGGGAACACTTAAACAACAGAATATAACTCCATGTAAATCAAACTTCTGTGAAAGCAAACTGTCCACTTAGGAAGCAACACTGATTGACAATCAATTTCACATGCTGTTGAGCAAATGGAATAGACAATAGATGGAAATTATTGGCAATTATCAAGACACCCTCAATAAAGGAGTGGTTCTGCAGGTGGGGACCACAGGCCACATCTCAGTACCAATGCTTTCTGGCTGATGTTTTGGTCACTTTTGAATGTTGGTTGTGCTTTCACACTCGTGGTAGCATGAGACGGACTCTACAACCCACAGAAGTTGCTCAGGTAGTGCAGCTCCTCCAGGATTGCACATCAGTGCGAGCTGTGGCAAGAAGGTTTGCTGTGTCTGTCAGCGTAGTGTCCAGAAGCTGGAGGCGCTACCAGGAGACGTGGAGGGGGCCGTAGGAGGGCAACAACCCAGCAGCAGGACCGCTACCTCCGCCTTTGTGCTAGGAGGAACAGGAGGAGCACTGCCAAAGCCCTGCAAAATGACCTCCAGCAGGCCACAAATGTGCATGTGTCTGCACAAACGGTTAGAAACTGACTCCATGAGGGTGGTATGAGGGCCCGACGTCCACTGATGGGGGTTGTGCTCACAGCCCAACACCCTGCAGGATGCTTGGCATTTGACACAGAACACCAGGATTGGCAAAGTCGCCACTGGCGCCCTGTGCTCTTCACAGATGAAAGCAGGTTCACACTGAGCACATGTGACAGACGTGACAGAGTCTGGAGATGCCGTGGAGAGCGATCTGCCTGCAACATCCTTCAGCATGACTGGTTTGGCAGTGGGTTAGTAATGGTGTGGGGTGGCATTTCTTTGGAGGGCCGCACAGCCCTCCATGTGCTCGCCCGAGGTAGCCTGACTGCCATTAGGTACCGAGATGAGATCCTCAGACACCTTGTGAGACCATATGCTGCTGCGGTTGGCCCTGGGTTCCTCCTAATGCAGGACAATGCCAGACCTCATGTGGCTGGAGTGTGTCAGCAGTTCCTGCAAGATGAAGGCATTAAAGCTATGGACTGGCCCGCCCATTCCCCAGACCTGAATCCGATTGAGCACATCTGGGACATCATGTCTCGCTCCATCCACCAATGTCACGTTGCATCACAGACTGTTGAGGAGTTGGCGGATGCTTTAGTCCAGGTCTGGGAGGAGATCCCACAGGAGACCATCCCCAACCTCATCAGGAGCATGCCCAGGCGTTGTAGGGAGGTCATACAGGCACGTGGAGGCCACACACAACCTAATCAGGAGCATGCCCAGGCGTTGTAGGGAGGTCATACAGGCACGTGGAGGCCACACACAACCTCATCAGGAGCATGCCCAGGCATTATAGGGAGGTCATACAGGCACGTGGAGGCCACACACAATACTCAGCCTCATCAGGAGCATGCCCAGGCATTATAGGGAGGTCATACAGGCACGTGGAGGCCACACACAATACTCAGCCTCATCAGGAGCATGCCCAGGCATTGTAGGGAGGTCATACAGGCACATGGAGGCCACACACAATACTCAGCCTTATCAGGAGCATGCCCAGGCGTTGTATGGGGTCATACAGGCACGTGGAGGTCACACACAATACTCAGCCTCATCAGGAGCATGCCCAGGCATTGTAGGGAGGTCATACAGGCACGTGGAGGCCACACACAATACTCAGCCTCATCAGGAGTATGCCCAGGCGTTGTAGGGAGGTCATACAGGCACGTGGAGGCCACACACAATACTCAGCCTCATCAGGAGCATGCCCAGGCGTTGTAGGGAGGTCATACAGGCACGTGGAGGCCACACACAATACTCATCCTCATCAGGAGCATGCCCGGGCATTGTAGGGAGGTCATACAGGCACGTGGAGGCCACACACAATACTCAGCCTCATCAGGAGCATGCCCAGGAGTTGTAGGGAGGTCATACAGGCACGTGGAGGCCACACACAATACTCAGCCTCATCAGGAGCGTGCCCAGGCGTTGTAGGGAGGCCATACAGGCACGTGGAGGCCACACACAATACTTAGCCTCATCAGGAGCGTGCCCAGGCGTTGTAGGGCGGGTCATACAGGCACGTGGAGGTCACACACAATACTCAGCCTCATCAGGAGCATGCCCAGGCGTTGTAGGGAGGTCATACAGGCACGTGGAGGCCACACACAATACTCAGCCTCATCAGGAGCATGCCCAGGCGTTGTAGGGAGGTCATACAGGCACGTGGAGGCCACACACAATACTCAGCCTCATCAGGAGCATGTCCAGGCGTTGTAGGGAGGTCATACAGGCACGTGGAGGCCACACACAATACTCAGCCTCATCAGGAGCATGCCCAGGCGTTGTAGGGAGGTCATACAGGCACGTGGAGGCCACACACAATACTCAGCCTCATCAGGAGCATGCCCAGGCGTTGTAGGGAGGTCATACAGGCACGTGGAGGCCATACACAATACTCAGCCTCATCAGGAGCATGCCCAGGCGTTGTAGGGAGGTCATACAGGCACGTGGAGGCCACACACAATACTGAGCCTCATCAGGAGTATGCCCAGGCGTTGTAGGGAGGTCATACAGGCACGTGGAGGCCACACACAATACTCAGCCTCATCAGGAGTATGCCCAGGCGTTGTAGGGAGGTCATACAGGCACGTGGAGGCCACACACAATACTCAGCCTCATCAGGAGCATGCCCAGGCGTTGTAGGGAGGTCATACAGGCACGTGGAGGCCACACACAATACTCAGCCTCATCAGGAGCATGCCCGGGCATTGTAGGGAGGTCATACAGGCACGTGGAGGCCACACACAATACTCAGCCTCATCAGGAGCATGCCCAGGAGTTGTAGGGAGGTCATACAGGCACGTGGAGGCCACACACAATACTCAGCCTCATCAGGAGCGTGCCCAGGCATTGTAGGGAGGCCATACAGGCACGTGGAGGCCACACACAATACTTAGCCTCATCAGGAGCGTGCCCAGGCGTTGTAGGGAGGTCATACAGGCACGTGGAGGCCACACACAATACTTAGCCTCATCAGGAGCATGTCCAGGCATTGTAGGGAGGTCATACAGGCACGTGGAGGCCACACAAAATACTCAGCCTCATCAGGAGCATGCCCAGGCATTGTAGGGAGGTCATACAGGCACGTGGAGGCCACACACAATACTCAGCCTCATCAGGAGCATGCCCAGGCGTTGTAGGGAGGTCATACAGGCACGTGGAGGCCACACACAATACTCAGCCTCATCAGGAGCATGTCCAGGCATTGTAGGGAGGTCATACAGGCACGTGGAGGCCACACACAATACTCAGCCTCATCAGGAGCATGCTCAGGCGTTGTAGGGAGGTCATACAGGCACGTGGAGGCCACACACAATACTCAGCCTCATCAGGAGCATGCCCAGGCGTTGTAGGGAGGTCATACAGGCACGTGGAGGCCACACACAATACTCAGCCTCATCAGGAGCATGCCCAGGTGACGCACCCCCTGGGCCATGTTCAAGGGATACCCGGAGCCGGATCTGTATGGGGGTAGTAGTCCTTGTGGCGGTGACCCGGTCCGTGCCCAGGGTGTCAAACTAAGTGTGTGGCAGTCTTTGTAGATGTTGTTTAAGTGTCGACTACGCCACCCGTTGAGTGCGGCTTTGAAGCCGCCGCTGCAGAGCAGTCCGCTGAGGCCGGTGGTATATGTGCAGCAGTGATGGTATAACCCCCAACGGGAGGGGTATGGCCTCAGGGCAGCAGGTGGAGATGATGGGGGTTGTGATGATGCAGGAAGGAGAGGCAGAGTCAGGAGATGCAGTTTCAGGGTTTTTACTCACTGATGTTGCTTTAGTCACTCTGGCCTTGAGTGACCACCCGAGCCGTGCTGCGTCCACCAGGTGCGGGACTCGGCTAACCCCCAGGCAGTTCCGGAGCGTGGTCCTGAGCTTCCTTCTCACTCTCTTTCTCCTGGCCGTCCCCACCAGGGATCCACCTCTGTCCAGCTCCCTCGGGCCTCTTAGTGGTTGAACCTTCTCTGGCTTCCCTGGCCCTACTCGTGGTGTGCCTTCCTGGTGGATATGGTGAGGGTCGTGGCAAAACTTGCCCACGACCTCCGGTTCCTGGTTAAGGGTTACTTCTGCCTCCGCCAGCTTGGGATCCGGTGCCCTCTTCTGCCAACCCTTCACCCTTTCTGGTCTGATTCTGGGATCTTAGGGTTCCCTCTGTCTCTGCTTCTCTGGGCCTTTCTTCCTCCTCTCTCTCTTCACTGCAGGCTTTGCTCTGGAGCTGGGCCCAGCCGGAGCCACAGCTCCCTGTCAGCCCTCCTGGCTGAGCTCCTCTGCTCTGCTCCTCCTCTGACTAAAGACCCTATTCTAAGATGGTGCCCACCTTATATACTGCCTCTATGTGTGAACCCAGGTGACCAGCACCCAATGGGCTCCTAGCTTTACCCAGACTACTCCCCCTATCTGCCCCTACACTACTGGGATGTTCCACCCCCCTCCCACTCCAGCCAGGGACAGACGCTGTCGTATCTGCACATATACTGGTGGGAGTACCGTTGTTCTGTCCCCCGGAAATGGGATGTATGTAGTGCATGCAGCCTACTAAGCTCAGTTCCACACTCCATCCTTACCCGGGAGTGGAATACCACACCTCTGGGTCGAGGTGCAATACCCCTGTAGCAGCCGAGTCCTCAGGGTGCTACATTCCCCCCTGGTAAATCACAGCACGCCCTCTTGCTGTAAAAGAATAAAATATCCAAAAACATACAATTTTTTTTCAAAACATCATAAACATATAAAACACTATATATATTATCAGCAGCATAAAACTCTTCATATAAAACTTTTCATTATTAACATTCTTGTTCCTCCGGCCACGGTGCAACTTGTGACCGGGTAAAGTGCAACAGTCTCTTCTGGGAAAAACACAGTTCCTTATAAAACCAGTAGGGGGCGCTTTAAGAAGCGCAACTATTTACAAGGTATATGGCCGCTCTCAGTCCTCGGCCAGTGGGGAAAAGGGATGGCTGCTCACAGTCCTCAGCCTTCACGGGTAACTATTTACAGTGCTCCTACTGTACATCAGTGGCGACGTCCTCCTGCTCCTGCCTGAGGGTAATCTTCAGACCCGTCCGGGTCCTCTTGTTCCTCCTCACACCGCAGCTCCTCCTCAGTCAGGCGATGTACATGAAGGGCATAGGGTCCTTTGGCACACTGGTGCCGGGTGAAGGTGACCTCATCACCCAGGTAAAGGTCACGACCTCTGTGTCCCTCCGGCAGATGGCTTTCTACGTCTCTGCGGGTGACAAAGACGTCGCCGGGGGTTCTGTGGTCCCGTATAAAACCCCACCCGTGCTCCATTTGGAATTTTATTACAGTCCCGCTGGCACGGGGACCGTGGGCAGTACGGGGGTTTCTGCGGGCCCGGCGCTTTTGCTCGGCGCTCTGGACTTGGAGCCGCTCCTCGCGGACCCACCTCTCTCGTCGCTCCTTAGCAAAAACCTCCAATTGTTGCCGGCAGCACTCCGTACGCTGGGCTGCGGCTGCCCGGGTCTCCTCGGTGAATCCCATCAGGTCCTCACCGGTAGGGTCCCACTCAAATTGGGCGTCCTCCAACGGAAGCGGATCGAGTTTGGCGGGCGCAGGAGCCGGAATTAGAGGCTCATCCAGAGGCCGTTCCCTCCGGAATCGAGGGTGAATATATTCAGGTGGCCACACGAAGAGCAGCCCGTCCTGGGTGGTGTTTTGTGCGGAGCGGTCTTCGCCCAGACGGGGTGCTGTGGAGGCAGAGGGCGCTGTGGTGTTTGCAGCGCCCAGGGGCTCCTGGCCTTGCGTCCAGGCCGAAGGTAGCCTGAACACAAAGGGCGCTTTAAAGGCTGCGGCGCCCGGGTCTACCAGGCCTTGCGACCAGGCCGGTGGCATGATGGAGGTAGAGGGCGCTGTGAAGACGGCGGCGCCCGGGGGTACTTGGCCTTGCGACCAGGCCAGGGGCGCTTCTTGCTTGGCCGCGCTCTGAGTCGAGGCGCATGACGTAGCAGGGGGCGTGGCCGCGGCTTCTGTTTGAGGCCTAGTCGGGAGCGGTGACGGTGCAGCAACGTGAGTGGTGAGTGGGGTCTCGGGCTCTGCGACGGGGAGCTGTGGCAGGCTTGCGACCATCGGGCACGGGGTGTTGTCGTCCCCATTACCTGCTCCCTTTTCTTCAACTCCCTCCGCGGCGTCGTCTCCGGCCGTCGTCCCTCCTGCACCTTCCTCAGAGGCGGACATGCTCCTTGTCGTGGGTGGCGGGCCTCGCTGGCGGGTTCCAGCCTGCTGGGCCATCTCCTTGCTCCACTCCGCCAGCGCTTCCTGCTGTACCCGGGCCATCTTCCGTGCGAGGCCCTCCAGCGCGGTCTGTGCACGCTCCCGGTCTCGGGGGAGCTGTGCCAGGATCTCCACCAGGTCTTGTGGAGTGGCGGCCTGCAACAGGCTCCTGACCACAGGGTCGGTGCTGCCTGCCTCTCCCTCCATCTCCGGGTACGGCTTCTCCAGACTCCTCCAAGCTGCTCCCATCTTCTCTCTTTTGTTCTGTATACGCCCATACTGAGGGCGGTCCTGGGGTAACTTGGTGATTGTCAGTTCCAGGGGCAGACCCCCCACGCTGACGGACATCTCAATCATTGCAGTCTCTGCTGGTGGGGGCGGTCTTCGTTTTTGGCGCCATTCTTGGTCCTGGCCCACGATGGGAGGTGGCCTCTTGTCACCCTCTGGCACGCCCATAATGGCGTCCGCTCTGCCAAGGCGGGAAATCTTCTCAGATGGCGGGAACCGCTTCCCAATGGCGGGAAACTCTGTGGATGGCGGGAAAAGACTGCAGATGGCGGGCAAACGGCGGGAACCGATCCGAGATGGCGTCCGATGGCGGGGACCCTCCGGAATTGGCGGGAGACTTCTTTTTGAGGTAAATGCGAACTTTTCTTCAGTCACGCAGTACCCGGTGGTTGCGGGCACGTTATCCTGCCGACTACGCCAAAAGTTGACGCACCCCCTGGGCCATGTTCAAGGGATACCCGGAGCCGGATCTGTATGGGGGTAGTAGTCCTTGTGGCGGTGACCCGGTCCGTGCCCAGGGTGTCAAACTAAGTGTGTGGCAGTCTTTGTAGATGTTGTTTAAGTGTCGACTACGCCACCCGTTGAGTGCGGCTTTGAAGCCGCCGCTGCAGAGCAGTCCGCTGAGGCCGGTGGTATATGTGCAGCAGTGATGGTATAACCCCCAACGGGAGGGGTATGGCCTCAGGGCAGCAGGTGGAGATGATGGGGGTTGTGATGATGCAGGAAGGAGAGGCAGAGTCAGGAGATGCAGTTTCAGGGTTTTTACTCACTGATGTTGCTTTAGTCACTCTGGCCTTGAGTGACCACCCGAGCCGTGCTGCGTCCACCAGGTGCGGGACTCGGCTAACCCCCAGGCAGTTCCGGAGCGTGGTCCTGAGCTTCCTTCTCACTCTCTTTCTCCTGGCCGTCCCCACCAGGGATCCACCTCTGTCCAGCTCCCTCGGGCCTCTTAGTGGTTGAACCTTCTCTGGCTTCCCTGGCCCTACTCGTGGTGTGCCTTCCTGGTGGATATGGTGAGGGTCGTGGCAAAACTTGCCCACGACCTCCGGTTCCTGGTTAAGGGTTACTTCTGCCTCCGCCAGCTTGGGATCCGGTGCCCTCTTCTGCCAACCCTTCACCCTTTCTGGTCTGATTCTGGGATCTTAGGGTTCCCTCTGTCTTTGCTTCTCTGGGCCTTTCTTCCTCCTCTCTCTCTTCACTGCAGGCTTTGCTCTGGAGCTGGGCCCAGCCGGAGCCACAGCTCCCTGTCAGCCCTCCTGGCTGAGCTCCTCTGCTCTGCTCCTCCTCTGACTAAAGACCCTATTCTAAGATGGTGCCCACCTTATATACTCCCTCTATGTGTGAACCCAGGTGACCAGCACCCAATGGGCTCCTAGCTTTACCCAGACTACTCCCCCTATCTGCCCCTACACTACTGGGATGTTCCACCCCCCTCCCACTCCAGCCAGGGACAGACGCTGTCGTACCTGCACATATACTGGTGGGAGTACCGTTGTTCTGTCCCCCGGAAATGGGATGTATGTAGTGCATGCAGCCTACTAAGCTCAGTTCCACACTCCATCCTTACCCGGGAGTGGAATACCACACCTCTGGGTCGAGGTGCAATACCCCTGTAGCAGCCGAGTCCTCAGGGTGCTACACAGGCGTTGTAGGGAGGTCATACAGGCACGTGGAGGCCACACACAATACTCAGCCTCATCAGGAGCATGCCCAGGCGTTGTAGGGAGGTCATACAGGCACGTGGAGGCCACACACAATACTCAGCCTCATCAGGAGCATGCCCAGGCGTTGTAGGGAGGTCATACAGGCACGTGGAGGCCACACACAATACTCAGCCTCATCAGGAGCATGCCCAGGCGTTGTAGGGAGGTCATACAGGCACGTGGAGGCCACACACAATACTCAGCCTCATCAGGAGCATGCCCAGGCGTTGTAGGGAGGTCATACAGGCACGTGGAGGCCACACACAATACTCATCCTCATCAGGAGCATGCCCAGGCGTTGTAGGGAGGTCATACAGGCACCTGGAGGCCACACACAATACTCAGCCTCATCAGGAGCATGCCCAGGCGTTGTAGGGAGGTCATACAGGCACGTGGAGGCCACACACAATACTCAGCCTCATCAGGAGCATGCCCGGGCGTTGTAGGGAGGTCATACAGGCACGTGGAGGCCACACACAATACTCAGCCTCATCTGGAGCATGCCCGGGCGTTGTAGGGAGGTCATACAGGCACGTGGAGGCCACACACAATACTCAGCCTCATCAGGAGCATGCCCAGACGTTGTAGGGAGGTCATACAGGCACGTGGAGGCCACACACAATACTCAGCCTCATCAGGAGCATGCCCAGGCGTTGTAGGGAGGTCATACAGGCACGTGGAGGCCACACACAATACTCAGCCTCATCAGGAGCATGCCCAGGCGTTGTAGGGAGGTCATACAGGCACGTGGAGGCCACACACAATTCTCAGCCTCATCAGGAGCATGCCCAGGCGTTGTAGGGAGGTCATACAGGCACGTGGAGGCCACACACAATACTCAGCCTCATCAGGAGCATGCCCAGGCGTTGTAGGGAGGTCATACAGGCACGTGGAGGCCACACACAATACTCAGCCTCATCAGGAGCATGCCCGGGCGTTGTAGGGAGGTCATACAGGCACGTGGAGGCCACACACAATACTCAGCCTCATCAGGAGCATGCCCGGGCGCTGTAGGGAGGTCATACAGGCTCGTGGAGGCCACACACAATACTCAGCCTCATCAGGAGCATGCCCAGGCGTTGTAGGGAGGTCATACAGGCACGTGGAGGCCACACACAATACTCAGCCTCATCAGGAGCATGCCCAGGCGTTGTAGGGAGGTCATACAGGCACGTGGAGGCCACACACAATACTCAGCCTCATCATGAGCATGCCTGGGCGTTGTAGGGAGGTCATACAGGCACGTGGAGGCCACACACAATACTCAGCCTCATCAGGAGCATGCCCAGGCATTGTAGGGAGGTCATACAGGCACGTGGAGGCCACACACAATACTCAGCCTCATCAGGAGCATGCCCAGGCGTTGTAGGGAGGTCATACAGGCACGTGGAGGCCACACACAATACTCAGCCTCATCAGGAGCATGCCCAGGCGTTGTAGGGAGGTCATACAGGCACGTGGAGGCCACACACAATACTCAGCCTCATCAGGAGCATGCCCGGGCGTTGTAGGGAGGTCATACAGGCACGTGGAGGCCACACACAATACTCAGCCTCATCAGGAGCATGCCCGGGCGTTGTAGGGAGGTCATACAGGCACGTGGAGGCCACACACAATACTCAGCCTCATTTTGACTTGTTTTAAGGACATTACATCAAACTTGGATCAGCCTGTGGTGTGATTTTCCACTTTAATTTTGGGGGTGACTTTAAATCCAGGCCTCCAATGGTTAATAAATGTGATTTCCATTCCTCCTTCCAGAATAATGCCTTCTGCCCGATATGCGTGCCTAAATTGTAAGCATTTATAGAATTCAGAGGGAGGTAACCCATATTCATTGTGCTCCAGTTTATTGTTGTTGTTATCGCACATCAATGCGCGATAACGTTTTATGTGTCTTAGAATAGCAAGAAAATTGTCTAGTGTTAGGCTATGTGAGACGCCATATGTCCACTAATGATAGTTTATGTAGATCTAAATGTGGGGAACAGAGCGCACAATAGGGTGATACCCTATGGATGGAGAGTACGAGAGTGCTGGTTACACTCACCTGATGGAGTTGTGACAGGCACAACTCCTATGAAGGCATGAAGGAAAAAAACAGCTGCCGCCCCGTGGCCTTCAGGATAAATCCTCAGGACATATTGGATCCAGTTGGATGAACATGTAAGTGGCTGCGCTGCTGGAGTAAATCAATTCTTCAGAGATGATGATGATGATGATGATGATGAAAAGGCTTTTTATTAACAACGCGTTTCAACGCCGTACCGGCATCTTTTTCAAGTAAAAAAACAAATGTGGTTTGGTTTTTTTTACTTGAAAAAGACGCTGGTACGACATTGAAACGCGTTGTTAATAAAAAGCCTTTTCATCATCATCATCATCATCATCTCTGAAGAATTGATTTACTTCAGCGGCGCAGCCACTTACGTGTTCATCCAACTGGATCCACTAATGATAGTTCTGATAGTATTTCTCCAAACTTGGTTATGGGGCAGTTTTTGTAGCAGTGTCTGATTTATATCTATTCCAATATGGATGAACAACATTATTGAAATCTCCCATGCAAAGGACTGGACCTCCCGGGATCTAATCCATTAGTGAAGCAATATCCTTCAGAGTAATGTTGTCATATGGAAGAGGAACATAGACAGCCACAAGTAGAATTTATTTTGTGAATATTTTACAGTAGATGCCCACAAATCTGCCTTCTCCATCTATCTTGGAGTCAATTAATTCAAAAGAGATAGATGTAGTAGGATGCTGACCCCCCTGGAATATGTGGAGACGGTAGAGTGGAAGCTGTGGCCTATCCAGGAATATTTCATGCCCGCAACACTCTTTCCCAAAGTGCGATTCCTGCAGACACACCACTGCAGGCAGGTGGTCCCGGATATGCTCCATGACCACCGCTCTCTTTAAGGAGTCCCCCAGACCTCTGACCTAGGCAGCCTTAAAGATGGCACCACTGCAGGGAGGTGATCCATGATATGCTCCATGAAGGCCGCTCTCTTTAAGGAGTCCTCCAGACCTCTGACCTACGCAGCCTTAAGGTTGGCACCACTGCAGGCAGGTGATCCTGGATATGCTCCATGACCGCCGCTCTCTTCAAGGAGTCCCCCAGACATCTGACCCGGGCAGCCTTAAAGATGGCACCACTGCAGGCAGGTGATCCCTGATATGCTCCATGACCGCCACTCTCTTTAAGGAGTCCCCCAGACCTCTGACCTAGGCAGCCTTAAAGATGGCACCACTGCAGGCAGGTGGTCCCGGATATGCTCCATGACCACCGCTCTCTTTAAGGAGTCCCCCAGACCTCTGACCTAGGCAGCCTTAAGGATGGCACCACTGCAGGCAGGTGATCCTGGATATTCTCCATGACCACAGCTCTCTTCAAGGAGTCCCCCAGACATCTGACCCGGGCAGCCTTAAAGATGGCACCACTGCAGGCAGGTGATCCCTGATATGCTCCATGACCGCTGCTCTCTTTAAGGAGTCCCCCAGACCTCTGACCTAGGCAGCCTTAAAGATGGCACCACTGCAGGCAGGTGATCCCGGATATGCTCCATGACCGCAGCTCTCTTTAAGGGGTCCCCCAGACCTCTGACCCGGGCAGTCTTAAGGATGGCACCACTGCAGCCAAGTGATCCCGGATATGCTCCATGACCGCAGCTCTCTTTAAGGAGTCCCCCAGACCTCTGACCTAGGCAGCCTTAAAGATGGCACCACTGCAGGCAGGTGCACCAGGAGGGCCGTTTTTTGAGTAGGTTGCCTTCCCAGGCTACCCTTTCACTTTCACTATTCCCTGCTGTCCAAATATTTTTTGAGAATGTCAGTTGAGACATCTGTAATCTTTCATTGGACAATCAGAGGCATAACAACCTCTCAAAGGAGGAAAGGAGGGCTTTACAGAGTTTGCAACAAGATCAGACTATTGTCATCAAGGAGGCGGACAAAGGCGGGAATATTGTCCTATGACCCACAAATATGTACAGTACAGACTAAAAGTTTGGACACACCTTCTCATTTAAAGATTTTTCTGTATTTTCATGACTATGAAAATTGTACATTCACACTGAAGGCATCAAAACTATGAATTACCACATGTGGAATTATATACTTAACAAAAAAGTGTGAAACAACTGAAAATATGTCTTATATTCTAGGTTCTTCACAGTAGCCGCCTTTTGCTTTGATGACTGCTTTGCACACTCTTGGCATTCTCTTGATAAGCTTCAAGAGGTAGTCACCGGAAATGGTCTTCCAACAATCTTGAAGGAGTTCCCAGAGATGCTTAGCACTTGTTGGCCCTTTTGCCTTCACTCTGCGGTCCATCTCACCCCAAACTATCTCGATTGGGTTCAGGTCTGGTGACTGTGGAGGCCAGGTCATCTGGGGTAGCACCCCATCACTCTCCTTCTTGGTCAAATAGCCCTTACACAGCCTGGAGGTGTGTTGGGGTCATTGTCCTGTTGAAAAATAAATGATGGTCCAACTAAACGCAAACCGGATGGAATAGCATGCCGCTGCAAGATGCTGTGGTAGCCATGCTGGTTCAGTATGCCTTCAATTTTGAATAAATCCCCAACAGTGTCACCAGCAAAGCACCCCCACACCATCACACCTCCTCCTCCATGCTTCACGGTGGGAACCAGGCATGTAGAGTCCATCCGTTCACCTTTTCTGCGTCGCACAAAGACACGGTGGTTGGAACCAAAGATCTCAAATTTGGACTTATCAGACCAAATCACAGATTTCCACTGGTCTAATGTCCATTCCTTGTGTTCTTTAGCCCAAACAAGTTTCTTCTGCTTGTTGCCTGTCCTTAGCAGTGGTTTCCTAGCAGCTATTTTACCATGAAGGCATGCTGCACAAAGTCTCCTCTTAACAGTTGTTGTAGAGATGTGTCTGCTGCTAGAACTCAGTGTGGCATTGACCTGGTCTCTAATTTGAGCTGCTGTTAACCTGCAATTTCTGAGGCTGGTGACTCGGATAAACGTATTCTCAGAAGCAGAGGTGACTCTTGGTCTTCCTTTCCTGGGGCGGTCCTCATGTGAGCCAGTTTCTTTGTAGCGCTTGATGGTTTTTGCAACTGCACTTGGGGACACTTTCAAAGTTTTCCCAATTTTTCGCACTGACTGACCTTCATTTCTTAAAGTAATGATGGCCACTTGTTTTTCTTTACTTAGCTGCTTTTTTCTTGCCATAATACAAATTCTAACAGTCTATTCAGTAGGACTATCAGCTGTGTATCCACCAGACTTCTGCACAACACAACTGATGGTCCCAACCCCATTTATAAGGCAAGAAATCCCACTTATCAAACCTGACAGGGCACACCTGTGAAGTGAAAACGATTTCCGGTGACTACCTCTTGAAGCTCATCAAGAGAATGCCAAGAGTGTGCAAAGCAGTTGTGACGCCTCTACTCGAAAAGCCCGTCTTTTACCCTGGGTGTTGGGGGACTCGGTGTCTTGGCCTTCGTACCGGGGACTGGGACGGGTGGCCTCCTCCTGACGCGCCCGAGTCTTTGCAGCTTTGGTCCTGACCTCGAGGCGCTTGCAGCGCCGCTCCCGCCGACATTGCTCCCATGTGAGCTGGAATATCTGATCGCTGCACCACTGGCTCCTCCTTCGCGCTTCAGCCCGGGTCTCCCGAGGGAAGCCCATTAGGTCGCCCCTCTGGTTTTCCCAGGCCCACTCCTCAGCCTCGGGCCAGGTTACTGCTGGTGCGGGTAGCGGGGTAAGAACGGGTTGCTGCGAGTCCTCTGTAGACGCGGACCAGTCCGGGTTGGAGCCGGTAGTTTCCTCCGCAGCTTCAGGCACCTCCGAATCAGGCTTTGGGCGGCACTGCAGGTCCCCACCGATGGCTGCCGATTGCAGCTCTGGAGCTAACGCTTGCTCCCAGGTGACCGCGTGGGGAACTAAGTACTCCGACATGAGGTCCAGAATAGTCACGGTTGGCTCTGCAGCCGGGGCAGGGGTTACACACTCACCCGCCGCCAGGTCACCTTCGACCTCTGTCACCGAGTCGACTTGTCCTGGGACCTCAACTCCTTGGTGGCGGTCTCGGATAAGCAGCAGCATCTCCTCCCGCCACGCAGCCGTCGCCGCCTCTTGGGCCTCTCTCTGCCTTCTTAGGAGTTCCGGAGCTTCCTGCTGGAGAAATGTAATGTCTCCTGGGGTCAATACACTGCCACCTTGCTCTCTGCCGGGTGAAGGGCCTGAACCGGGTTCAGTAGACGCATGGTCTTGTTCCCCAGAGGCATCCATGTCTGCCTCCATTGACTGCCAAGCTCCGACTGCAATGGCCGCACCTTGTTGCTTTTCTTCTTCCTCCTCTTTTGGGGCGGTTCCTGGGCGAAATGCTGACAGGCCCGCCTTCGTTCAGCCCATCCAGTTTGACGGGCATTACCCCGCGAACAGTTTCTGATGGAAGGGGCAGTCCACATATTCGGCGCCAAGCGGGAGCCCAGCCCACGATTTGAGGCGTTCAAAGACAGTCTTTTCACAGCATTATGGCGCCTGATCTTCTTGGGCGGGCGCCATCTTAAGTGTAAAACAACAGTTTAAGGTGTAAGGCACACAGTACCCGATAGCAATGGGCACTCTTCTCCGTTGCTGCGGGCACGAGATCCTGCCGACTACGCCAGGTTGTGACGCCTCTACTCGAAAAGCCCGTGTTTTACCCTGGGTGTTGAGGGACTCGGTGTCGGGCCCTGTGTTGAAGAGATGGGATGCAGCCGTGGCCCGGGCCTGACCCGTGCTCAGGGCCGTCACATTAGAAAGAGATGGTGTGGGCTTGTCCGGGTTGAGTGGCTGATTAACGACTACGCCACCTGTGGTGTCTGGTGAAGGACCACCAGCGCCGCTAGCAGTCCGCTGAGGCCCGGTGTCATGGCGGCCAACGTTCTCACTGCTCCCCACAGGCGGAGCAAGGCCTCAGGGCAGGCAAACAGGATGAAGGGGGGGTAGTAGTAGCACGGGGAGTACGGGCACCGCGTTGCGTGGTATGGCGCATAATGAACAGTCCGGAGGCCATAGGGGTGAACTTCCAAGGCTTTACTCACTCAGAGATGTTAGCGGGAAGGCGACTCCCTGCTCCTCGCGGAGTCCTGCGGCCACCAGGGACGGGGGTCCGACTACCTCCGAGGAAGTCCAGTGTTCGGTAGCGACCCTACACCAGAGTGTTCCTGCACTACAGACTTCACCCTTTCCCGTCTGTGCGTGTGTAGACAGGCCGGGTCTCCATCTGAGCTCCTCTCAGGTGTAGGGCTCGGGTGGCAATTCCTCTCCATCCGACGCCCGGTGGGATCCTCAGGGCCTAACCGGGCTTTCCCGTCCTGGACGTGGAGTACAAGGTCGGGTGTCAGGGGCCGGTACCCCTCTTGCAGCCGGAATCCCTCTGAATAGATCAGGTAGGCGAGGACAGGTGGCGTGTTCCGCTCCGTCTGCATCCTCCCCGGGACCCATTTGCTAGGGAGCCACACTCTAAAGCTCCCGGGCCTTCTTGATCCTGGTCCTTGGCCGGGTTGAGACATTCCTTGTCTGCAACCTACCTCTCGTCCCAAGATCAGGGTACGAGGGCTGTGTCCCTTGCCGGTGCAGACCCACACAGGATCTGCGCTCCTGGACGGAAGTCACATTACACACAGTAGTTTGACAGCACAGAGACAGCCGACAGACTAGCAAAGGCTAGACAGAAGGACCAGAAGAAGAACTCTGAACAAAAAGACCAAGATCAAAGATGGCATACTATTATATACTAGATTTGAAGTGTCACCAACTAGTTGTTCCTCCACCCACACCCACTAACTGGTTCCTACCACTTTGTGTTCCCCAGTCTCCCTGTAACCAGGGAAGCAGCACCTAGTGCATACTAGCTCCCTCTGGTGGAGATGTGGTGTTGGATGCAAAAGGTTAGGTCACAACCATCACACTGGGCTTACCTCAGAGGAGGAACACCACACACCATTGGAGAAGTGCAGCATTCCTGTGGCGGTCGAACCCTCAGGGGCGCCACACAGTCATCAAAGGAAAAGGTGGCTACTTTGAAGAACCGAGAATATAAGACATATTTTCAGTTGTTTCACACTTTTTTGTAAAGTATATAATTCCACATGTGTTAATTCATAGTTTTGATGCCTTCAGTGTGAATGCACAATTTCCATAGTCATGAAAATACAGAAAAATCTTTAAATGAGAAGGTGTGTCCAAACTTTTGGTCTGTACTGTACATGGATGAGGCTAAGCGACAGTTGTCGGACACCAATAGCTACTGGGTGCTCCCTTCTGACCCGACTTCTGTTTTCAAAAATAGGATGGATCGGTTATTGAGTTCTGCCCGGATCCATGGTATCATCAATAAGAAAGAATATGATTTTCTCATTACCAATAATCCTGTGGTGCCTACGATGTACTTTTTTTCCCAAAATACATAAATCTGCAACTACACCCCCAGGTAGGCCCATCGTATCTAGGATTGGTAGTTTATTCGAACGTCCCTGTACTTATCCCGACTTTTTCTTGCAGCCGTTCGTGCTCTCTCTGGACTCTTTTGTGAGGGATACCTCTGATTTGATTTGCAAAATGGAGAACTTGATTATCCCGCCAGGAGCCTTATTAGTCACCATGGACGTGGAGTCCCTGTATTCGAGTATCAGGCACGATCTAGGTATACAGGCGGTTTGCTATTTCCTGAACCTTCGTACTTCAAGGGACAGGAAACATGACTCGTTTATTCTTGAACTTCTCCAACTTGTTCTTGAAAAGAGTTATTTTGTATTTGACAGAACTTTCTATCTCCAAGCAGCCGGCACCGCCATGGGGGCGAAGTGTGCCCCATTGTATGCCAACATCTTAATGGGGTGGTGGGAGGCAAATCATGTCTACAGCCTACCTGAGTTTCAGTCCCATGTAGTATGTTGTCAACATTATATTGACGATCTTTTTGCAGTTTGGACTGGGACTGAGGATGACTTTACTAGCTTTGTCGATTGTCTAAACCAGAATTCATGGAATATTAAATTATCATCTTGTTTATCACCCTCTTCTGTAGATTTTCTGGACCTCAAAATTTTGAGCAAGGATACTCATCTTGAGACTACTCTGTACCGTAAGGCAACAGCCTCTAATAGCTTGTTACATTTTTCAAGGTTCCATTCGGCCCATCTACGTCACGACATCCCTAAGGGACAGTTTCTGCTGGTCAGATGAAACTGCAGTTCTAAGGCTGAATTCCGTACTGAGTCCCAGGATTTGACTCAGAGATTCCGTACTAGAGGGTACCCACTGAAAGTCATTGCACGGGCCTTTGAGCATTCTCATGAACAAGAACGCTGAGAACTACTTCGGCCTCGCCCTAGGAAATCTACATGTACAATTAACTTTATTACCACCTTTAATAATCAGTGGTCCGATGTGTACCAAATCTTGGAAAAAAACTGGAGGATTTTACGGAGTGAGCCGCGGCTCTCTCCATTTATATTCACCACCCCTAAGATGATTGCCTGGCGGGCAAAAAATTTGAAGGATGTACTTACATCCAGTCACTTCAAGAGACCAACTAACAGGCTTGATTCAGGCAGGAGGATCTTTGGTACGTACCCCTGTGGGCACTGTAATGTGTGTCCACTTATGGTGGCACAGGAATCCATTACTGTTCCCACGGCACCAATACCTATTCGTTCTAATTTGTATTTCAACTGCCGTTCTAGGAACGTGATTTATGTCTTGGTATGCAGATGTCCCAAACTCTATATTGGTCAATATACAGCAACATCTCTTGGACATAACCACAGCAAAAAAGGACAAAGACAAAGGCAAGTCCATCACTTCGGTGGCACAACATTTATTTGAATCTCATGGAAGGGTGAGTAGGGGCTTGCGGGTCATGGTACTAGAGGGGGGTGACGGGGAGCATTAGGGGTGAATCTAAGTGGATCTATAATTTACAGACTTTGGCCCCTGGGGGCCTTAATGAAGAGTTTCTTTTCACAGGGTTTTACAAACAATCTTAAATTAATAGTGTCCTCTTTTCCACAGATTTTTGCCCTCCGTCTGCCTCTCTATAACGGAGTTTTGCTATTCCAACAGCATGCCATCTTGTTATTTTGTCTTCAACACAGCATCGTTTTCCCTGGACATTGCCTCCGTGGTCATTGGCTTCGTCTTTTTGGATGCCCTCTTCCACCTCCTGCTCTACATTCAACATTGAATTTCTATGCTTGCTTTAACTTATGATTAAAACCTTCCTGTAATCTTTTTACATTTAGGATTGTATTTGCATAATAGTATTAGCTTATGGAAATCCTCTGTGTATGTATTTTCTTGTAATTATATTCTTGGTATTTTTGGTATGTGATCACATATCTATGCATGATTGCTGGACATTTTTATTCCATTATCTGCATTTTCTATTTCCTATTTATTTTTTCATCCTAATTTCATTATTGGTGTTTTACTTAGGGGTAGGATTAGGGTTGTCCTACTTCTTCCTTATGGAGTGCTTATCAGGAACTGGATCTGTCCATATGAACGCACTCCACTCATATAGTTTTGTTATCGATATGGTGCCACTGCTGTGTGCTCACACAACAAAACGTGCTTTCCAACCATACACTTGCAATCCTCCTTTTCACATATGGGTTGGCTATCCATTGCTGTTATCCACTCCGCGCTTGCGCTGTTTACCAGTCTTGCGCATGCGTCATTTGGTGAACCATTGTATTTGTATTGTCTCATCAGCGGGCTAGTAATTGGTCATGCGCTGGACACGCCATCTTGGATTTTATTCTCTTCCTTGCGCCTGCGCCAACCGCTATGTTTGCCATGCGGCACACTACCGGCCCCTGCAACATCGCTTTATTGGCAGGTGAGCATTTGGCTCCCATCAATAAGGTACTTACGTTTGGTATAAATTTGATGATTGGGCCAGTATACACAGCCATCTCACTGATGAAGCCCCTCTCTGTTGCACACGCGTGGGGTCTCCCCCTGCTCCACCCTTTATTGATGCTTTGTTGAGCTGATTAGTATATATGTAGCTTACCACGGGCCTAGGTGTTCTGGAGTTGGGACCCGGTCCTATTTGTCTACCCTTTTATATGCATTACTTCAACTTTGATATACAGTAAGGTTTTTAATATAGACAGTATAGGTACCGTCCCAATTTAGGGTCACCTTGCCGCTGGTGGGACGGCTTGTATACTTTTTTTGATCAAAAATAGTTCACTAAGTACCCTATATTTATTATGCAACTTTGCTTTACATTTATATATAATGATGGTAGGGTATGAGATATTTTTGTCTTTTGTAGGTTTTGCTTCTTTTTGCTAGTGTGAACATGCTCCTATTTCTTGCATGTCTACCATCTTAGACCTCAGTTCACATTGCTTGGTACTTTATTGATGCTGCAGACACAGGCTTAGCATTTGCTGTCTATTTTCATGTTATCTCCTCTGTTTGGCTATTTCTTCTTTTTTCCTCACAGATCTATTTATCACTTTAGTCCATATATTTGCTGCCTAAATGGCACACTCACAGTCCATGCATATGGACACTTGATACTGTTACCGTCAGTAGTTCTATGCACTAGTACATATGTGCATATGATTATTTAATCGACTTGTAGCATTGCTTCCTACTGACCGTTGTCTGTCTGTCGAGTTCCATCTTTAGGCATTTGCACTTTAAGGATTTCCCTTTATAGCCTATGTGGGGCAATCATCCATATAAGTGTGTGTTATATACTTTGCCTTTTTTACTTCGCATGTACCATTGCAAGTTTCTTAGCCATTGTATTGTTAATCGTGGTACCATCTGATTGTATCTGTGCTTTTTCACCTGTGATCTGTTAGCCTGGGTGGTTCAGGGGTGTCATAACCCGATCAAGGGTTTTTTGACATGTCTTTGGTTTTAATTGTTTTTATATCCCTTTGTCTGTGTTTTTGGCTCATTATGTGTTAATAAAAATTGTTAATTTTTCTAGAGATGCCCTCTTTTGTTGCATTTCTTGTTCTTTTTGTTACCTGTTCACTTGCATGCAACGGGTTGATCTCTAGCTTTATTGCATTTCTTTGGTGGTGCTTCCCTCCTTCTCTTTATATACAACCCTAACCCTAGCACAACCCTAACCTTAACCTCAGCCCAGCCCTAGCACAACCCTAACCCTAGCACAACCCTAACCCTAGCACAACCCTAACCCTAACACAAACCTAACGCTAGCACAACCCTAACCCTAGCACAACCCTTACCCTAACACAACCCTAACCCTAGCACAACACTAACCCTAGCACAACCCCAATCCTAACCCCAGCCCAGCCCTAGCACAACCTTAACCCTAGCACAACCCCAACCCTAGCCCAGCCCTAGCACAACCCTAACCCTAGCACAACCCTATCCCTAGCACAACCCTAACCCTAGCACAACCCTTACCCTAACACAACCCTAACCCTAGCACAACCCTAACCCTAACACAACCCCAACCCTAACACCAGCCCAACCCATGCACAACCCTAAGCCTAGCACAACCATAACCCTAGAACAACCCCAACCCTAGCACACCCTAACCCTAGCACAACCCCAACCCTAGCACAATCCTAAACCTAACACAACCCTAACCCTAGCACAACCCTAACCCTAGCACAACCCCAACCCTAACACCAGCCTAAGCCTAACACAACCCTAACCCTAGCACAACCCTAACCCTAGGACAACCCTAACCCTAACACAACCGTAACCCTAGCACAACCCTAGCACAACCCTTACCCTAACACAACTCTAACCCTAACACAACCCTAACCCTAGCACAACCCCAACCCTAACACCAGCCCAACCCAGTGGCAATATATTGTGTTAGAGGTCAAAATACATGAATACATAAGAAATATTGAATCTAGACTGATTTGTCACTTAATGAAATATACTTACAAAATGAAGGTTTTTTGCGCATAATTTGGTGGGAGGGCTGCATGGTCAGAAAAAAGGCTGTCAAACCCCAATGTTAAATAAAGCAAAAAACTGACCAGCAATTCTAATGGTGTGAACACATACCTTGGAGTCAGTTGCAGCAGGTATGTGTTCACACCATTAGAATTGCTGGTCAGTTTTTTGCTTTATTTAACCAGCCCAACCCAAGCACAACCCTAACTCTAACACAACCCTAACCCTAGCACAACCCTAACCCTAGCACAACCCTAACCCTTGCACAACCCCAACACCAGCCCAACCCAAGCACAACCCTAAGCCTAGCACAACACCAACCCTATCACAACCCTAACCCTAACACAACCCTAACCCTAGCACAACCCCAGCCCTAGCACCAGCCCAACCCAAGCACAACCCTAACCCTAATACAGCCCTAACCCTAGAGTTTTTTTTTTACGCTGTTCCTCGTGCAGTGTAAGTGATTAGACGACTTTATTCTTCGGGTTGGTGCGATTACAGCGATACCAGATTCATATAGAGTTTTTATGATTGACAGCTGTCACACACTAAAAGCCCCCTTTTTTTGCAAAGATTAGTTTTTGCATCGCCATATTTTGAGAGCTATAATTTTTCCAGATTTTGGCCGACAGTCATGTGATGGCTTGTTTTTTGCGGGACAAGTTGACGTTTTTATTGGTACCATTTTCGGGCATGTGCCATTTTTTGATCGCTTTCTATTCCGATTTTTGGGAGGCAGAATAAACAAAAACCAACAATTTAGGAATTGTTTTTTTTTTTTTTTTTTATTCTACGCCGCGTGTGGTAACATTGATAAGGCAGCGCTATTTTTCGGGTCAGTACATTTACAGCGGTACCAGATTTATATAGTTTTTTTATGTTTTGGCGTTTTTACACAATAAAAACTATTTTATAGAAAAAATAATTGTTTTTGCATCGCTTTATTCTGAGAGCTATAACTTTTTTATTTTTCGGCTGATGGAGCTGTGTGGTGGCTTGTTTTTTGCGGGACAAGATGACGTTTTCAGCGGTACCATTTTTATTTTCATTTGTCTTTTTGATCGCGTTTTATTCCATTTTTTGTTTGGCGGTATGGTGATAAAGCATTGTTTTTTGCTTCGCTTTTTTTTCTTTTCTTTTTATCGTGTTCACTAAAGGGGTTAACTAGTAGGATACTTTTATAGGTCTGGTCATTCCAGACGAGGAGATACTAAATATGTGTACTTTTATTGTTTTTGTTTTCCATAATAATATTTATTTATTATATTATATATTTTTTTATTTCTATGGGACAATTTTTTAAATTTTTTTTTTATCTTTTTTTTCCACTTTCTGATTTTTTTTACTTGTACACTATGTCCCACTATTGGACTTTCACTTTTTGCAGCCTGATCGCTTATATAGCATAGAGATGCAGCAGCTCCCTATGTTATATACAGCCTGTCAGCGCTGCATGCAGAAGTTACTTTAGTCGCGCACTGCGCATGACCAAAGTAACTTCTTGCCTCCTGGTGACCCGAATGTCGTCACATCGGGTCACCATGACAACATCCGGGAACCGGCACAGACACCGCGGGACACCGGAGAGGAGTTAAGTATCAGCACTTACCTCCCCCCTTGCTCCCGCAATGCTGCGATTACATCGATTGCAGCATTTTGGGGGTTAATGTGCAGGGAGCGGTGTGGGACCGCTGCTTGCACATAGCATCGTGCGTCAGCTGTGACAATCAGCTGACACCCGGCGGCGATCACACCCGCACAGCCTGTGTGCTGGCGAAATCGCCAGGGCGTACTAATACATATCTGGCCCATAAGGGTTAGGGCGCAGATACATATTAGTACGCCTTGGGCCATAAAGGGGTTAAATACTACTGTAACATTAAATAATCTTCCTCAGTGTTGATTACTCTGCAGAATTTAGTATCAACTGCAAATATTGAAATTTTACTTTGTATATCCCCTATAATGTCATTAATAAATATGCTAAAAAGAAGAGGGCCCAATACTGACCCCTGTGGTACCCCACTATTAACTGTGACCCAATTTCAGTGTGCTCCATTAATAATCACTCTTTGTTTCCTATCACTGAGACAGTTGTTAACCCAGTTCACTGAGCTCTAAACTCCTCTCCAGGTCTGCAATGCTCCAGAGAGGAGCAATTATCAGGCCAGTCATTCCCACACATGGCTTGGCGGGTGGGTTACTGTATCAACAGCGGCCAGGTGAACACCTGTCCAGCCAGGGGACAGTTTTGGAGGATGAAGAGGAGGAGAAACCGTGTTCACAGAAGGGTGGCACTCAAAGCAGGTCACGGACATTACTGGAGCATGGCTATGGGGTTACAGATGACCCAGATGATACACCTCCACACACCCTCCACCGGAGAACAGCCGGTCCTTGTTTCTGGGCAGTTTGGCACACATAAGTCAATACATACTGCTGTGCCTGCACAACGACTGCCTGGATTGTTAACACTACTGATAACTGGGTGGGCATCCTGCTGAATCCCCTATCCAAGAACAATGTATCATCCTTCCGTCACTGGAGCATTATGGGAGAATTTGGGAATACAAGCGCACGCTGCTAGATGCACTACTGGCTGCATCACCACCTGACAACGAGGGGCTCAGTGGAAGCACAAGGCAGAGGAGGAGGAGGAAGAGAAAGTCGCCAATGCAGCTGGGGAACTGGGACCACATCAGAAGACGGGGTTAGAATGGCTAAAATGTGGAAAACCTTCCTCAGTACGCCACAACATCTGGCACCACCATCTGATACATTCCGTATTAGCAGGAGGCAGCGTTTCAACGACATGGTGCAAGAGTACGTATTCATGAATGATGGGATTGCCCCATTTAACTTCTGGGTCTCCAAACTAGACACATGGCCATTGCTTGCCCTTTATTCCTTGGAGGTGCTGTCCTGCCCTGCGGAAAGTGTATTGTGTGAACATGTGTTTAGCCTGGCGCAGGCGGTGTGTGATCACAGACAGGTGCATCCGCCTGTCCACAGCCAACGTGGAGAAGCTCATAGTCATCAAAATGAACCAGGCGTGGTCCCACGGGACTTGTCTGTATCTTTGGGTGCCTAGAGAAGTATACCAGCCGAACCCAGCCATTGTTATACTCCACCCCAGCTTATTCATTCTATTTGTTCGTTTAATTTTAAAAAAATCACACAAAAACACTCACGTCCACCTCCACCTCCTCCTCCACTTGGACCTCTGCCACCTGGTTCAAGATTATCAGTTTTTGTTCTCTTACTTTAAGTCATTTCCCTATCCACATTTGTTTGCAGAGTAATTGTCCTGCTCTTACCCCCATTTTGCTTCCTTTTGCAGTCTCCTAGCCTTTACTACGACCATTTTATAGCCATTTTACAGCATCGAAGTTCGGGTCCCCATTGACTTCTATTGGGTTCAGGGTCAAGATTGGGTAAAGTTCTGATGCCCGAATAGAACTTTGTGGACTACAGTTTGGCTGAACCTGACAAACCCCACCATCCATGGGACCGCTCATCCCTACTCCTTGTTGCCAGCTGCACATTTAGGCCATTGCCCCACTATCAGTATTCAGTTAGTATTTTTTCTCAGGATTGGGGGCCAAAACCAGGTGAGGAACAATCAGAGAAAAGGTATAATGGAAACAAGTCACCAATTCTGCATTCATCATCCACTCTTGGTTTTGACTCCCACTCCTGAGAAAAAATACCGACCGAATACTGACCGAATACTGATAGTGGGGCAGTGGCCTTAGATCCAGTACCTGGGATTCCAAAATGGAACTTGCTAACATCGAACGCAGACATATTCACCTTCAAACGACTGTTCAAGTCCTACAGATATCTCACAAGATGCACCTGGTAGCTGATGCACAGCTTCTGTATACCCACAGTTGCGGTAGAAACTTCACAGAGTAGATTACATGGGATAACAAGCTTTTACTTCTCAGAACATGAGGTAAAGGAAAAAACGCACAGTCACACAGTACTGCACCAGGAAGTAAGAACAAAACAGAAAATACAAGAGAGACTTTTTTTTCTTTTACAATACAGTAAGCAAGGAAACGTTACACAACATCGCCATCTACTGTCAGATCAGCATAAAGTCCTCCTTCACACAAACAGAGAAGTCCACAACTGTTGCATATACCAACAGTTCGCTCATCACTAGCTACCACGGAAAGGATAAGAGCAAGCCACTTCACTTATCAGATCTCAGCGATTTCCCTGGCCTTCATCCTTTAACCCTTGTACAGGGATCTGGACTTAGCCAGGGGTCCCTGGGCTGGGACCATGGCGAAAGCTGCTGTTCAGTGGTGCAGGCTTGAAGGAATGGTCAGAACCAAGAAAGAAGTACAAAATCAGAACCCATAAGAATAGTCAGAAACACAAGCCGAGGACAAAACTAGATGCTTTCCCCACCACCCCACCCCCATACAAAACTTACTTCCACATCAGGTCCCTCGTATCTTCTGTTCATACATCCCATCACTTAGACTACTGTGTCTGCACTTGTTCACGGTTCATGTAGCATTATGTGATTACCCTTTTTATTATCTTGATGGCTGGACCATACAATACAAGCAATTGTTACCATCCACCCTTCCTGTCTCCCCTATTTCCTTATAGATTGTAGCTTGTGAGTAGGGTCCTCTCTCCTCCTGGTATCTGTAGATTTATGTGATCATTGTTATTCTGTAATGTCTTTTATTGTCTGTACAAGTCCCCTCTAAAATGAAAAGTGCTGCGGAATATGTTGGCGCTCTAAAAATAAAAATTATTGTTATTATTATGCTAAACAGATCGGTCTGAACGAGAGAAGCACAAGACTATATCTGGCAGGTCCCAGCAGTAAGCAGGAAGCTTAAGTAGGGTGTGGTGCTCTCCAGTGGCTGGAGACTGGACAGCACTACAGGTCCCAGCGACCATAATCTAAATGGAACCAGAAGCTCTAGAGCAGTGGTTCTCAACTCCAGTCCTCAAGACCCACCAACAGATCATGTTTTCAGGATTTCCATAGTATTGCACAGGTGATGAAATTATATCTAAGGAAATCCTGAAAACATGATCTGTTGGTGGGTCTAGAGGACTGGAGTTGAGAACCACTGCTCTAGACAGTGCAGGCTCTGTCCAGCCAATGTCTCGTCTATCACCATCGTCACCTACAAAATGGCGGCACCTAACAACAGAAGAAGACGTCACAGGAACAGGTCCTGGTGGAGATATGACAATTAGGCCACGACCCCGCTATCAGTATTCGTTAAGTATTTTTTCTCAGGATTGGGAGCCAAAAGCAGGTGAGGAACAATCAGAGAAAAGGTAGAATAGAAACAAGTCACCAATTCTGCATTTATCACCCACTCCTGAGAGAATACTGACCGGATACTGACCAAATACTGATAGTGGGGCAGTAGCCTAAGACAACTCATCTGAAGAAACTTTCTACATTTCCAGGGGCTTCTACATGAATTCTTTAAGAAGACAAAACAGCTTAGCTTATTAGACAAAGGGAATATTTCACAAGAGATGTTCTGTGGCTGTAGGTGGAAGGCGTCTGGCACGTGTATTTGGTGTCCACATCAAACTCTTTTAATGGCCAATTATTTGTTACTTTAAAGGACTTACTAACCTGCTTTACCAAAGTGAAGGGTGAAGTTGGCTGAGCTTCATGACCCTGAGGCTCTGAGCTCCTCTGAGGGTTTCATTAATAAAAGCTGCTCCTCCATTCACAACAAGCATGTCAACTTCTCAGTGCTCAGATTTCAAAGTCTGGAGAGCCAGCTGTGCCTGGGAAACATGTCCTTTCTCTCTCTCTCCATGTAATGCTAAAGCTTTTGAAATGGAAGCTGGGTTGAGCCTACAGGAGATTAATGCAGGAAAATGCATCTTATTTGATACGACACAGATGTCCAGAAGATTTGCAGAGGCTGTTGACAGTCAGTGATGGTCGGCAGCTTGACTTCTTCTTCCCAGTCTCCTCTTGGCCCTATAACAGGGAGGACACAGCATTTCTGTAATAATTATTATGCTCCTTCTTCTGAGATATGCTTAAATCCTTGTTTTCTTGATGTTTTGGGGAGTTCAGATATTGAATCGAACGTTGACAGCGCTTGACCATTTATTGTCTATTGCATTAACACGGACGGATTCCATTAATGTTAATGTTCTCACAGCAGGACAGAAAAGATGAAGGATGGTACTGAACTAGACCTTGAAGCATTGAGTCCATGACTGTTCACTGGTTGCAGTATAGACTTCATGGCATGCTACATCTTCACAGCTGTGGGAAAGTGTAGTGATACCGCAACCACAAGGACCCACAGAGGCGTGGAGAACTTCCCTTTGAATGGTGTATAGACAGAGTGGGCAGCAAGGTCCACAGTCACAATAGCACAGCCCAAATTAGTTGGAGTTACTGGGGGTCCAGATCTGTTTTTACGGAAAATCTATGGTTGGCTATTGGCCCATGTAAGGGTCTGTTCCCCAGTGGATCAACCCTTATTTATGACTTTTCCTCTGGCTGGATGTCATAGATTACCATAATTAATAATTGACCCCTTACATAAAATAGCAGCACCCATCCCCAGCGCCATGGAGTCATATATGCCCCTCCTGCTCCCCATAGTTTGTAATAATACATGTCCATACCTGACAGCTTTTGGAGAAAAGAAAGAGGGACACATCATGCAGTGCACAACGTGTGCCATGGCAAATTTTGGCCACACCCATGGCGACAACCCAAACCACACTCATTTACCATTATCTTTCTCCCCCGGCAGGAAGAGATGTCAGAGGAACGCAGGAAATGAAGGACATTCAGCAGACGCTTGAACCTGCAGGGCGTAGACCCAAATGTGAGACTGTCCGCTGTATCTGGGGACTGTCCGCTGTATCCGGGATTGTCCACTGTATCCAGGACTGTCCGCTGAATCCAGGACTGTCCGCTGTATCCGGGATTGTCCACTGTATCCAGGGAATGTCAGATGTATCCGGGAACTGTCCGCTGTATCTGGGATTCTCCACTGTATCCAGGGACTGTCCGATGTATCCGGGAACTGTCCTTTGTATCTGGGATTGTCCACTGTATCCGGCATTGTACACTGTATCTGGGATTGTCCGCTGCATCCGGGATTGTCCACTGTATCTGGGATTGTCCACTGTATCTGGGGATTGTCCACTGTATCCAGGATTGTCCACTGTATCTGGGGACTGTCCGCTGTATCCAGGATTGTCCACTGTATCTGGGGACTGTCCGCTGTATCCGGGACTGTCCACTGTATCCAGGATTGTCCACTGCATCTGCGATTGTCCAATGTATCTGGGGATTGTCCACTGTATCTGGTGATTGTCCGCTGT
The DNA here is from genome assembly GCF_046119375.1 of Phyllobates terribilis. Classification (NCBI taxonomy): domain Eukaryota; kingdom Metazoa; phylum Chordata; class Amphibia; order Anura; family Dendrobatidae; genus Phyllobates; species Phyllobates terribilis. Next base: position 176,836,424 of record NW_027362773.1, read on the forward strand.
ATCTGGGGATTGTCCACTGTATCCAGGATTGTCCACTGTATCTGGGGATTGTCCACTGTATCTGGGGATTGTCCACTGTATCCAGGATTGTCCACTGTATCTGGTGATTGTCCACTGTATCCCGCATTGTCCACTGTATCTGGGGACTGTCCGCTGTATCGGGGACTGTCCACTGTATCCAGGATTGTCCACTGTATCTGCGATTGTCCGATGTATCTGGGGATTGTCCACTGTATCCAGGATTGTCCACTGTATCTGGGGATTGTCCACTGTATCCAGGATTGTCCACTGTATCTGGGGACTGTTCCCTGTATCCAGGATTGTCCACTGTATCCGGGGATTGTCCACTGTATCCAGGATTGTCTCCTGTATCTGGGGATTGTCCACTGTATCCAGGATTGTCCACTGTATCTGGGGATTGTCCACTGTATCTGGGGATTGTCCACTGTATCCAGGATTGTCCACTGTATCTGGTGATTGTCCACTGTATCCCGGATTGTCCACTGTATCTGGGGACTGTCCGCTGTATCGGGGACTGTCCACTGTATCCAGGATTGTCCACTGTATCTGCGATTGTCCGATGTATCTGGGGATTGTCCACTGTATCCAGGATTGTCCACTGTATTTGGGGATTGTCCACTGTATCCAGGATTGTCCACTGTATCTGGGGACTGTTCCCTGTATCCTGGATTGTCCACTGTATCCGGGGATTGTCCACTGTATCCAGGATTGTCCACTGTATCTGGGGATTGTCCACTGAATCCAGGATTGTCCACAGTATCTGGGGACTGTCCGCTGTATCTGGGACTGTCCACTGTATCCAGGATTGTCCACTATATCTGCGATTGTCCACTGTATCTGGGGACTGTCCACTGTGTCCGGGATTATCCACTGTATCCGGGATTGACCACTGTATCTGGGGATTGTCCACTGTATCTGGGGACTGTCCACTGTATCTGGGGATTGTCCACTGTATCTGGGGACTGTCCACTGTATCTAGGGATTGTCCACTGTATCTGGGGATTGTCCACTGTATCTGGAGACTGTCCACTGTATCTGGGGATTGTCCACTGTATCTGGGGATTGTCCAATGTATCCAGGATTGTCCACTGTATCTGGGGACTGTCCACTGTATTCGGGATTGTCCACTGTATCTGGGGACTGTCCGCTGTATCTGGGGACTGTCCGCTGTATCTGGGGATTGTCCACTCTATCTGGAGATTGTCCACTGTATCTGGTGATTGTCCACTGTATCTGGGGACTGGCCACTGTATCTGGAGACTGTCCACTGTATCTGTGGATTGTCCACTGTATCCAGGATTGTCCACTGTATCCAGGATTGTCCACTGTATCTGGGGACTGTCCGCTGTATCCAGGATTGTCCACTGTATCTGGGGATTGTCCGCTGTATCGGGGACTGTCCACTGTATCCAGGATTGTCCACTGTATCTGGGGATTGTCCACTGTATCCAGGATTGTCCACTGTATCTGGGGACTGTTCCCTGTATCCAGGATTGTCCACTGTATCCGGGGATTGTCCACTGTATCCAGGATTGTCTCCTGTATCTGGGGATTGTCCACTGTATCCAGGATTGTCCACTGTATCTGGGGATTGTCCACTGTATCTGGGGATTGTCCACTGTATCTGGGGATTGTCCACTGTATCCAGGATTGTCCACTGTATCTGGTGATTGTCCACTGTATCCCGGATTGTCCACTGTATCTGGGGACTGTCCGCTGTATCGTGGACTGTCCACTGTATCCAGGATTGTCCACTGTATCTGCGATTGTCCGATGTATCTGGGGATTGTCCACTGTATCCAGGATTGTCCACTCTATCTGGGGATTGTCCACTGTATCCACGATTGTCCACTGTATCTGGGGACTGTTCCCTGTATCCAGGATTGTCCACTGTATCCGGGGATTGTCCACTGTATCCAGGATTGTCCACTGTATCTGGGGATTGTCCACTGTATCCAGGATTGTCCACTGTATCTGGGGACTGTCCGCTGTATTCGGGACTGTCCACTGTATCCAGGATTGTCCACTATATCTGCGATTGTCCACTGTATCTGGGGATTGTTCACTGTTTCCAGGATTGTCCACTGTATCTGGGGACTGTCCACTGTGTCCGGGATTATCCACTGTATCCGGGATTGTCCACTGTATCTGGGGATTGTCCACTGTATCTGGGGACTGTCCACTGTATCTGGGGATAGTCCACTGTATCTGGGGACTGTCCACTGTATCTAGGGATTGTCCACTGTATCTGGGGATTGTCCACTGTATCTGGAGACTGTCCACTGTATCTGGGGATTGTCCACTGTATCTGGGGATTGTCCAATGTATCCAGGATTGTCCACTGTATCTGGGGACTGTCCACTGTATTCGGGATTGTCCACTGTATCTGGGGACTGTCCGCTGTATCTGGGGACTGTCCGCTGTATCTGGGGATTGTCCATTCTATCTGGAGATTGTCCACTGTATCTGGTGATTGTCCACTGTATCTGGGGACTGTCCACTGTATCTGGGGATTGTCCACTGTATCTGGGGATTGTCCACTGTATCCAGGGACTGTCCGATGTATCCGGGAACTGTCCGCTGTATCTGGGATTCTCCACTGTATCCAGGGACTGTCCGATGTATCCGGGAACTGTCCTTTGTATCAGGGATTGTCCACTGTATCCGGCATTGTACACTGTATCTGGGATTGTCCGCTGTATCCGGGATTGTCCACTGTATCCGGGATTGTCCACTGTATCTGGGGATTGTCCACTGTATCCAGGATTGTCCACTGTATCTGGGGACTGTCCGCTGTATCCAGGATTGTCCACTGTATCTGGGGACTGTCCGCTGTATCCGGGACTGTCCACTGTATCCAGGATTGTCCACTGCATCTGCGATTGTCCGATGTATCTGGGGATTGTCCGCTGTATCCAGGATTGTCCACTGTATCTGGGGATTGTCCACTGTATCTGGGGATTGTCCACTGTATCCAGGATTGTCCACTGTATCCAAGATTGTCCGCTGTATCCGGGACTGTCCTCTGTATCCAGGATTGTCCACTATATCTGCGATTGTCCACTGTATCTGGGGATTGTTCACTGTTTCCAGGATTGTCCACTGTATCTGGGGACTGTCCACTGTGTCCGGGATTATCCACTGTATCTGGGATTGTCCACTGTATCTGGGGATTGTCCACTGTATCTGGGGACTGTCCACTGTATCTGGGGATTGTCCACTGTATCTGGGGACTGTCCACTGTATCTAGGGATTGTCCACTGTATCTGGGGATTGTCCACTGTATCTGGAGACTGTCCACTGTATAAGGGGATTGTCCACTGTATCTAGAGATTGTCCAATGTATCCAGGATTGTCCACTGTATCTGGGGACTGTCCACTGTATTCGGGATTGTCCACTGTATCTGGGGACTGTCCGCTGTATCTGGGGACTGTCCGCTGTATCTGGGATTGTCCACTCTATCTGGAGATTGTCCACTGTATCCGGGATTGTCCACTGTATCTAGGGATTGTCCACTGTATCTGGGGACTGTCCACTGTATCCGGGATTGTCCACTGTATCCGGGATTGTCCACTGTATCCGGGATTGTCCACTGTATCTGGGGAATGTCCGCTGTATCTGGGGACTGTGCACTGTATCTGGGGATTGTCCACTGTATCTGGGGACTGTCTACTGTATCTGGGGATTGTCCACTGTATCCGGGATTGTCCACTGTATCCGGGATTGTCCACTGTATCTGCGATTTTCCACTGTATCTGGGGATTGTCCACTGTAACTGGGGATTGTCCATTGTATCTGGGGACTGTCCACTGTATCTGGGATTGTCCACTGTATCCAGGATTGTCCACTGTATCCAGGATTGTCCACTGCATCTGGGGACTGTCCGCTGTATCCAGGATTGTCTGCTGTATCCGGGGACTGTTCGCTGTATCCGGGATTGTCCGCTGTATCCGGGACTCTCCATTGTATCCAGGACTGTCCACTGTATCTGGGGACTGTCCGCTGTATCCGGGATTGTCGACTGTATCCGGGATTGTCCACTGTATCCGGGGACTGTTCGCTGTATCCGGGATCGTCCGCTGAATCTGGGATTGTCCACTGTATCTGGGGATTGTCCACTGTATCCAGGATTGTACACTGTATCCGGGATTGTGCACTGTATCCAGGGACTGTCCGCTGTATCTGGGGATTGCCCACTGTATCCAGGATTGTCCGCTGTATCTGGTATTGTCCACTGTAGCTGGAGATTGTCCACTGTATCTGGGGATTGTCCACTGTATCCAGGGACTGTCCGCTGTATCGGGGATTGTCCACTGTATCTGGGGATTGTCCACTGTATCCAGGATTGTCCACTGTATCCAGGGACTGTTCGCTGTATCTGGGATTGTCCACTGTATCCAGGATTGTCCACTGTATCCAGGGACTGTCCACTGTATCTGCGAATGTCCACTGTATCTGGGGATTGTCCACTGTATCCAGGATTGTCCACTGTATCCAGGGACTGTCCGCTGTATCCGGGGATTGTCCACTGTATCTAGGGACTGTTCACTGTATCTGGGACTGTCCGCTGTATCCAGGATTATCCACTGTATCTGGGATTGTCCACTGTATCCAGGGACTGTCCACTGTATCTGGGATTGTCCACTGTATCTGGGATTGTCCACTGTATCCAGGATTGTCCGCTGTATCTGGGACTGTCCGCTGTATCCAGGATTGTCCACTGTATCCAGGATTGTCCACTGTATCTGCGATTGTCCACTGTATCTGGGGCTTGTCCGCTGTATCCGGGACTGTCCGCGGTATCCGGGGATTGTCCACTGTATCTAGGGACTGTTCACTGTATCTGGGACTGTCCGCTGTATACAGGATTATCCACTGTATCTGGGATTGTCCACTGTATCCAGGGACTGTCCACTGTATCTGGGATTGTCCACTGTATCTGGGATTGTCCACTGTATCCATGATTGTCCGCTGTATCCGGGACTGTCCGCTGTATCCGGGATTGCCCACTGGATCCAGGATTGTCCACTGTATCCAGGATTGTCCACTGTATCTGCGATTGTCCACTGTATCCGGGAACTGTCCGCTGTAACCAGGATTGTCCACTGTATCCAGGATTGTCCGCTGTATCCGGGACTGTTCGCTGTATCCAGGATTGTCCGCTGTATCCTGGAACTGTCCACTGTATCCAGGATTGTACACTGTATCTGCGATTGTCCACTGTATCCGGGAACTGTCCGCTGTATCCAGGATTGTCCACTGTATCCAGGGACTGTCCACTGTATCTGCGATTGTCCACTGTATCTGGGGATTGTCCGGTGTATCCGGGACTGTCCGCTGTATCCAGGATTGTCCGCTGTATCCGGGACTGTCCGCTGTATCTGGCATTGTCCACTGTATCCAGGATTGTCCGCTGTATCCGGGACTGTCCGCTGTATCCGGGATTGTCCACTGTATCCAGGACTATCCATTGTATCCAGGATTGTCCACTGTATCCAGGACTGTCCACTGTATCCGGGGATTGTCCACTGTATCCAGGGACTGTCCGCTGTATCTGGGATTGTCCACTGTATCTGGGGATTGTCCACTGTATCTGGAGACTGTCCACTGTATCTGGGGATTGTCCACTGTATCTGGGGATTGTCCAATGTATCCAGGATTGTCCACTGTATCTGGGGACTGTCCACTGTATTCGGGATTGTCCACTGTATCTGGGGACTGTCCGCTGTATCTGGGATTGTCCACTGTATCTGGGGATTGTTCACTGTTTCCAGGATTGTCCACTGTATCTGGGGACTGTCCACTGTGTCCGGGATTATCCACTGTATCCGGGATTGTCCACTGTATCTGGGGATTGTCCACTGTATCTGGGGACTGTCCACTGTATCTGGGGATAGTCCACTGTATCTGGGGACTGTCCACTGTATCTAGGGATTGTCCACTGTATCTGGGGATTGTCCACTGTATCTGGAGTCTGTCCACTGTATCTGGGGATTGTCCACTGTATCTGGGGATTGTCCAATGTATCCAGGATTGTCCACTGTATCTGGGGACTGTCCACTGTATTCGGGATTGTCCACTGTATCTGGGGACTGTCCGCTGTATCTGGGGACTGTCCGCTGTATCTGGGGATTGTCCATTCTATCTGGAGATTGTCCACTGTATCTGGTGATTGTCCACTGTATCTGGGGACTGTCCACTGTATCTGGGGATTGTCCACTGTATCTGGGGATTGTCCACTGTATCCAGGGACTGTCCGATGTATCCGGGAACTGTCCGCTGTATCTGGGATTCTCCACTGTATCCAGGGACTGTCCGATGTATCCGGGAACTGTCCTTTGTATCAGGGATTGTCCACTGTATCCGGCATTGTACACTGTATCTGGGATTGTCCGCTGTATCCGGGATTGTCCACTGTATCCGGGATTGTCCACTGTATCTGGGGATTGTCCACTGTATCCAGGATTGTCCACTGTATCTGGGGACTGTCCGCTGTATCCAGGATTGTCCACTGTATCTGGGGACTGTCCGCTGTATCCGGGACTGTCCACTGTATCCAGGATTGTCCACTGCATCTGCGATTGTCCGATGTATCTGGGGATTGTCCGCTGTATCCAGGATTGTCCACTGTATCTGGGGATTGTCCACTGTATCTGGGGATTGTCCACTGTATCCAGGATTGTCCACTGTATCCAAGATTGTCCGCTGTATCCGGGACTGTCCTCTGTATCCAGGATTGTCCACTATATCTGCGATTGTCCACTGTATCTGGGGATTGTTCACTGTTTCCAGGATTGTCCACTGTATCTGGGGACTGTCCACTGTGTCCGGGATTATCCACTGTATCTGGGATTGTCCACTGTATCTGGGGATTGTCCACTGTATCTGGGGACTGTCCACTGTATCTGGGGATTGTCCACTGTATCTGGGGACTGTCCACTGTATCTAGGGATTGTCCACTGTATCTGGGGATTGTCCACTGTATCTGGAGACTGTCCACTGTATAAGGGGATTGTCCACTGTATCTAGAGATTGTCCAATGTATCCAGGATTGTCCACTGTATCTGGGGACTGTCCACTGTATTCGGGATTGTCCACTGTATCTGGGGACTGTCCGCTGTATCTGGGGACTGTCCGCTGTATCTGGGATTGTCCACTCTATCTGGAGATTGTCCACTGTATCCGGGATTGTCCACTGTATCTGGGGATTGTCCACTGTATCTGGGGACTGTCCACTGTATCCGGGATTGTCCACTGTATCCGGGATTGTCCACTGTATCCGGGTTTGTCCACTGTATCTGGGGAATGTCCGCTGTATCTGGGGACTGTGCACTGTATCTGGGGATTGTCCACTGTATCTGGGGACTGTCTACTGTATCTGGGGATTGTCCACTGTATCCGGGATTGTCCACTGTATCCGGGATTGTCCACTGTATCTGGGATTTTCCACTGTATCTGGGGATTGTCCACTGTAACTGGGGATTGTCCATTGTATCTGGGGACTGTCCACTGTATCTGGGATTGTCCACTGTATCCAGGATTGTCCACTGTATCCAGGATTGTCCACTGCATCTGGGGACTGTCCGCTGTATCCAGGATTGTCTGCTGTATCCGGGGACTGTTCGCTGTATCCGGGATTGTCCGCTGTATCCGGGACTCTCCATTGTATCCAGGACTGTCCACTGTATCTGGGGACTGTCCGCTGTATCCGGGATTGTCGACTGTATCCGGGATTGTCCACTGTATCCGGGGACTGTTCGCTGTATCCGGGATCGTCCGCTGAATCTGGGATTGTCCACTGTATCTGGGGATTGTCCACTGTATCCAGGATTGTACACTGTATCCGGGATTGTGCACTGTATCCAGGGACTGTCCGCTGTATCTGGGGATTGCCCACTGTATCCAGGATTGTCCGCTGTATCTGGTATTGTCCACTGTAGCTGGAGATTGTCCACTGTATCTGGGGATTGTCCACTATATCCAGGATTGTCCACTGTATCCAGGGACTGTCCGCTGTATCGGGGATTGTCCACTGTATCTGGGGATTGTCCACTGTATCCAGGATTGTCCACTGTATCCAGGGACTGTTCGCTGTATCTGGGATTGTCCACTGTATCCAGGATTGTCCACTGTATCCAGGGACTGTCCACTGTATCTGCGAATGTCCACTGTATCTGGGGATTGTCCACTGTATCCAGGATTGTCCACTGTATCCAGGGACTGTCCGCTGTATCCGGGGATTGTCCACTGTATCTAGGGACTGTTCACTGTATCTGGGACTGTCCGCTGTATCCAGGATTATCCACTGTATCTGGGATTGTCCACTGTATCCAGGGACTGTCCACTGTATCTGGGATTGTCCACTGTATCTGGGATTGTCCACTGTATCCAGGATTGTCCGCTGTATCTTGGACTGTCCGCTGTATCCAGGATTGTCCACTGTATCCAGGATTGTCCACTGTATCTGCGATTGTCCACTGTATCTGGGGCTTGTCCGCTGTATCCGGGACTGTCCGCGGTATCCGGGGATTGTCCACTGTATCTAGGGACTGTTCACTGTATCTGGGACTGTCCGCTGTATACAGGATTATCCACTGTATCTGGGATTGTCCACTGTATCCAGGGACTGTCCACTGTATCTGGGATTGTCCACTGTATCTGGGATTGTCCACTGTATCCATGATTGTCCGCTGTATCCGGGACTGTCCGCTGTATCCGGGATTGCCCACTGGATCCAGGATTGTCCACTGTATCCAGGATTGTCCACTGTATCTGCGATTGTCCACTGTATCCGGGAACTGTCCGCTGTATCCAGGATTGTCCACTGTATCCAGGATTGTCCGCTGTATCCGGGACTGTTCGCTGTATCCAGGATTGTCCGCTGTATCCTGGAACTGTCCACTGTATCCAGGATTGTCCACTGTATCCAGGATTGTACACTGTATCTGCGATTGTCCACTGTATCCGGGAACTGTCCGCTGTATCCAGGATTGTCCACTGTATCCAGGGACTGTCCACTGTATCTGCGATTGTCCACTGTATCTGGGGATTGTCCGGTGTATCCGGGACTGTCCGCTGTATCCAGGATTGTCCGCTGTATCCGGGACTGTCCGCTGTATCTGGCATTGTCCACTGTATCCAGGATTGTCCGCTGTATCCGGGACTGTCCGCTGTATCCGGGATTGTCCACTGTATCCAGGACTATCCATTGTATCCAGGATTGTCCACTGTATCCAGGACTGTCCACTGTATCCGGGGATTGTCCACTGTATCCAGGGACTGTCCGCTGTATCTGGGATTGTCCACTGTATCTGGGGATTGTCCACTGTATCTGGGATTGTCCACTGTATCCGGGGATTGTCAACTGTATCCGGGATTGTCGACTGTATCTGGGGATTGTCCACTGTATCCAGGATTGTCCACTGTATCCGGGATTGTCCACTGTATCCGGGGACTGTTCGCTGTATCCGGGATTGTCCGCTGTATTTGGGATTGTCCACTGTATCTGGGGATTGTACACTGTATCCAGGATTGTCCACTGTATCCAGGGACTGTCCGCTGTTCCTGGGGATTGCCCACTGTATCCAGGGACTGTCCGCTGTATCTGGGATTGTCCACTGTATCTGGGGATTGTCCACTGTATCCAGGATTGTCCACTGTATCCAGGATTGTCCACTGTATCCAGGGACTGTCCGCTGTATCTGGGATTGTCCACTGTATCTGGGGATTGTCCACTGTAACCAGGATTGTCCACTGTATCCAGGATTGTCCACTGTATCCAGGGACTGTTCGCTGTATCGGGGATTGTCCACTGTATCTTGGGATTGTCCACTGTATCCAGGATTGTCCACTGTATCCAGGGACTGTTCGCTGTATCTGGGATTGTCCACTGTATCTGGGATTGTCCATTGTATCCAGGGACTGTCCGCTGTATCCGGGGATTGTCCACTGTATCTAGAGACTGTTCACTGTATCTGGCACTGTCCGCTGTATCCAGGATTGTCCACTGTATCTGGGATTGTCCACTGTATCCAGGGACTGTCCACTGTATCTGGGACTGTCCGCTGTATCTGGGACTGTCCGCTGTATCCAGGATTGTCCACTGTATCTGGGATTGTCCGCTGTATCTGGGACTGTCCGCTGTATCCAGGATTGTCCGCTGTATCTGGGACTATCCATTGTATCCAGGATTGTCTGCTATATCCAGGACTGTCCGCTGTGTCCAGGATTGTCCATTGTATCCAGGATTTTGCTCTGTATCCGGGATTTTGCACTGTATCCGGGGATTGTCCACTGTATCCAGGACTGTCCACTGTATCCGGGGATTGTCCACTGTATCCAGGACTGTCCACTGTATCTGGGGATTGTCCACTGTATTCAGGATTGTCCGCTGTATCCGGGATAGTCCACTGTATCCAGGATTGTCCACTGTATCCAGGACTATCCATTGTATCCAGGATTGTCCACTGTATCCAGGGACTGTCCGCTGGTTCTGGGATTGTCCACTGTATCAGGGGATTGTCCGCTGTATCCCAGATTGTCCTCTGTATCTGGGGACTGTCCGCTGTATCCAGGACTGTCCGCTGTATCCAGGATTGTCCGCTGTATCCGGGATTGTCCACTGTATCCGGGATTGTCCGCTGTATCCAGGACTGTCCACTGTATCTGGGGATTGTCCACTGTATTCAGGATTGTCCACTGTATCCAGGGACTGTCCGCTGTATCCGGGGATTGTCCACTGTATCTAGGGACTGTTCACTGTATCTGGGACTGTCCACTGTATCCAGGATTGTCCACTGTATCTGGGGACTGTCCGCTGTATCCAGGACTGTCCGCTGTATCCAGGACTGTCCACTGTATCCGGGGATTGTCCACTGTATCCAGGATTGTCCACTGTATCCAGGACTGTCCATTGTATCTGGGGATTGTCCACTGTATTCAGGATTGTCCGCTGTATCCGGGATAGTCCACTGTATCCAGGATTGTCCACTGTATCCAGGACTATCCATTGTATCCAGGATTGTCCACTGTATCCAGGACTGTCCACTGTATCCAGGGATTGTCCACTGTATCCAGGGACTGTCCGCTGGTTCTGGGATTGTCCACTGTATCAGGGGATTGTCCACTGTATCTTGGGACTGTCCGCTGTATCCAGGACAGTACGCTGTATCCAGGATTGTCCGCTGTATCCAGGACTGTCCGCTGTATCCAGGATTGTCCGCTGTATCCAGGATTGTCCGCTGTATCCGGGATTGTCCACTGTATCCGGGATTGTCCACTGTATCTGGGATTGTCCGCTGTATCCAGGATTGTCCACTGTATCTGGGGATTGTCCACTGTATCAAGGATTGTCCACTGTATCTAGGGATTGTCCACTGTATCTAGGGATTATCCACTGTATCTGGGATTATCCACTGTATCTGGGATTGTCCAATGTATCTGGGGACTATCCACTGTATCCGGGAATGTCCACTGTATCTGGGGATTGTCCACTGTATCCGGGATTGTCCACTGTTTCTGGGATTGTCCACTGTATCCGGGATTGTCCACTGTATCCAGGGACTATCCACTGTATCTAGGGACTGTCCACTGTATCTGGGATTGTCCACTGTATCTAGGGACTGTCCACTGTATCTGTGGATTGTCCACTGTATCCAGGACTGTCCACTGTATCTGGGGATTGTCCACGGTATCTGGGATTGTCCGCTGTATCCAAGGACTGTCCGCTGTATACAGGAGTGTCCATTGTATCGAGGACTGTTCACTGTATCTGGGATTGTCCACTGTATCCGGGGATTGTCCACTGTATCCTGGACTGTCCACTGTATCCGGGGATTGTCCACTGTATCCAGGATTGTCCTCTGTATCCAGGACTGTCCACTGTATCTGTGGATTGTCCACTGTATCCAGGATTGTCCACTGTATCCAGGACTATCCATTGTATCCAGGATTGTCCACTGTATCCGGGATTGTGCACTGTATCCGGGGACTGTCCGCTGTATCCGGGATTGTGCACTGTATCCAGGGACTGTCCGCTGTATCCGGGGACTGTCCGCTGTATCTGGGGATTGTCCACTGTGTCCGGGGATTGTCCACTGTATCTAGGGATTGTCCACTGTATCTGGGGATTGTCCACTGTATCCTGGATTGTCCACTGTATCTAGGGATTGTCCACTGTATCCTGGATTGTCCACTGTATCTAGGGATTGTCCACTGTATCCGGGGACTGTCCGCTGTATCCGGGATTGTCCACTGTATCTAGGGATTGTCTACTGTATCTAGGGATTGTCCACTGTATCCAGGGACTGTCCACTTTATCTAGGGATTGTCCACTGTATCCGGTATTGTCCACTGTATCCGGGGATTGCCCACTGTATCCAGGACTATCCATTGTATCCAGGATTGTCCACTGTATCCGGGATTGTGCACTGTATCCGGGGACTGTCCGCTGTATCCGGGATTGTGCACTGTATCCAGGGACTGTCCGCTGTATCCGGGGACTGTCCGCTGTATCTGGGGATTGTCCACTGTGTCCGGGGATTGTCCACTGTATCTAGGGATTGTCCACTGTATCTGGGGATTGTCCACTGTATCCTGGATTGTCCACTGTATCTAGGGATTGTCCACTGTATCCTGGATTGTCCACTGTATCTAGGGATTGTCCACTGTATCCGGGGACTGTCCGCTGTATCCGGGATTGTCCACTGTATCTAGGGATTGTCTACTGTATCTAGGGATTGTCCACTGTATCCAGGGACTGTCCACTTTATCTAGGGATTGTCCACTGTATCCGGTATTGTCCACTGTATCCGGGATTGTCCGCTGTATCCGGGGACTGTAAGTTGTATCCAGGATTGTCCGCTGTGTTATGGGACTGTGCGCTGCATCCAGGATTGTCCGCTGTTTCCGGGGATTGTCCGCAGTATCCAGGATTGTTCGCTGTATCCAGGGACTGTCCACTGTATCTAGGGATTGTCCGCAGTATCCAGGATTGTTCGCTGTATCCAGGGACTGTCCACTTTATCTAGGGATTGTCCGCAGTATCCAGGATTGTCCGCTGTATCCAGGGACTGTCCGCTGTATCCAGGATTGTCCGCTGTATCCAGGGACTGTCCTCTGTATCCAGGATTGTCTGCTGTATCCGGGATTGTCCACTGTATCCGGGGACTGTCCGCTGTATTCGGGGATTGTCCACTGTATCCGGGATTGTCCGCTGTATCCGGGGATTGTTCTCTGTATCCGGGACTGTCCGCTGTATCTGGGACTGTTCGCTGTATCCGGGACTGTCCGCTGTATTCGGGGATTGTCCACTGTATCCGGGATTGTCCGCTGTATCCGGGGATTGTTCTCTGTATCCGGGACTGTCCGCTGTATCCGGGACTGTCCGCTGAATCCAGGACTGTCCGCTGTATTCGGGGACTGTCCGCTGTATTGGGGGACTGTCTGCTGTATCCATGATTGTCCACTGTATCTGGGACTGTCCGCTGTATCCAGGATTGTCCACTGTATCCGGGATTTGACTAGCTGTCCCCTCACCTACTGTATCCTCACCCATTCTTTGTAGATTGTTTGTGCGCCCTCGCGGGCAGGGTCCTCTCTCCTCTTGTACCAGTCTGTGACCCCTTTTCACGTGTAAAGCGCCACAGAATAAATGTCACTGTAACAGTAATAATTATTATAGTACTTGTACTCTGAGTCAATTGATGGCACTTTCCAGGTGTCTACCCCTAATTTGATGTGTTTTAGCAGCTTTTGGGCCTGTTTGAAGGTGTTGTGTATGCGTTTGTTTTTGCCCCCCATCGAATCCTTTGGCGATCGGCAATGCTCGGCGAATATTGAAACATTCGCTCATCTCTAGTCCTTACAGAGATCGCCTGACGCCGACCATCACAGACACATCTCTCGACAATCTGAAGATATTTCATACACAAATCCTGAGGATCACATTATCGGAGATTCCTTCAGCAGCAGTTCAGCATTTTGGGACTTGTGATTCTCTGTGGTAAAAGGGATTTATAACTTTCCAGATTAGTTTTATCTACAAGAAGCTGCTGAAGGTTTTGGCAGCAATTGTGCTAAACAGGGATTTTCCATGCTTGGCTGTGAGTGCGACATTCCTCACCCTGTATCACATTGCCTGAGCATTACAGAAATGGCTTCAGAATAGACGAGGGGCTTAAATGACAGATCTGTCCAACCTGTGCTGTGTTACAGGAAACCGCACCATGTCCTTTAATTCACAGCTAATATTTTCCATCTGGATTCAAATAACCTGAAAACAAAGGGAAGATTTCAGGAGAAACCTACCTGAATGGCAGAGGCCTCCCCACTGGAGGCAGATAAAGTGCAGCCCACCTATTGCCCAGAGCAGATAATACTGACTCCACCGCAGAACTATCACCTTCCATTACTAGGGGCTCAGGGTATGAACTGGACTCCATGTTCACATAGATTTTCTCCAGATATAAGGAGAATGACATTAACAAAGCAGTTTAGACTGATCATGAACATAAACATTGTCCCAACACAAACATTTCTGTGGAATTGTGCAACAATCTTTGGATATGGAAATCTTGTCTATAGGCAAATGTCAAAGAAAGGATGGCTCAGGTTTTGTGAATTCTAACATCCTTGATCTTTTGTTCATGTATAAAATAATCTGCTCCAACAGGAGTCTGAAGGGGGACAGCAGAGTCTGGAGGAGATAAAGTAGTCTGAAGGGGGACAGCAGAGTCTGGAGGAGATAAAGTAGTCTGGAGGAGGACAGAGGAGTCTGGGGGTGCCTGAATGGGACAGAGGAATGAGGAAACTCCTTGTAGTAAAATTGTGTAAAGCTCCCTATAGATCCCTTTTAGGTGATAACTGCATAGTCACTTGTGGACCCCATGAAAGATGAAACGTTTCCTTATAGATGTCCTCATTTCATGGTCTTTGTCATGAAAGTATTAAGAAGATATTAACAATTCTTTCTCCCCGTGAAGCCCCTCACCTCTCCCTTATAGCATTTGTCAAAGGACCAAGAGCTGACAATTGGACCATCTGCTCCTATGCAAATTAACACACATATTTGTAGTGATTTGTAAGCATATGCTGGCACAAGAGAGGTGCTACCAACCCAATTAAAATGCGAGCGTAGCTTTCCTCTGGCACAGATCAGTGACAATTTACATCTAGCTAAGGAGGAAGCAGCTTGTTAAATTCAAACACACTCACAAATAACCAGAAGAATTCCCAGCTGCAATTGCAGCCGGGCCGGAACCGATACAAAATATGGAATATCTCAAGTTCCATAATTCTGATAATAATGGGAGCCATATTTTTAGTGACAGGGTCAGCTAAGGAACAATATAGATATTTTCCTGTCGCTGTAAGCCCCTCCGTTGGGCTGTGGTGCAAAATTAACAAAATAGCAGACTGCAACTATGCCATGTGTGGTCTCTAAAGGAAGTAAATTCATAACGGAAAAAATGGTATTACTTCCGGGCTTCTGCGATCAACCAATGAGAAGTTATCGCAAAAAGCAGATATTCTAATAAAAATATGAAGGCCGGAGACCAGCCCACATGATGTCATCCCTGAGGGTGTTTGGGCAGGTCTCCCCTTTAGGCATAAAAGAATCCACGGAGGATGGATGAGTATTCATTGCTGTGAGTATATATTTATTATAAGCAACGGATCCCGTTCGGTAACGGTCAAATCAGGAGAGCTCCCCTCCAGCTATATTGAGTCGTCTCTGCGAACATATAGTAAGTAGTGTTGAGCCACCCCCGTAGTGTTCGAGTTCGGTTCGGTTCGTCGAACACCCGTGTGTTCGCCGAACTGTTCGTCGAACTGTTCGTCGAACACCTTCGAACACCGTTAAAACCAATGGCAGGCAAACAAAAACACATAGAAACATATAGAAAACACCTTCAAAGGTGTCCAAAAGCTGACAAACTGCTCAGAAGACACAACTAACACATGGAAAAGTGACAAGTACATATAGTCATGCGAAAAGAAAAGAGGTGGAGGAGTAAAAGGAGGGGGAGACACAGATATAGGCATGTCATGCCCTTCTAAAATCCAAAAAGTGAGAAGCCGAGACGGCCAGTCCGCTCCTGCCCGTGCCACCTCCGTGTCGCCGGGTTTGTGCCAGAGCCGCGGTGAACCCTGACGGCCAGCCCCCCTCTCCCAATACTGGTGCCTGTCCGCTGGTGGGTCGAGAGAGCCCCCCTGTGGTGGAGGCAGCTCTAAGCTTTTTAATTTAAATTGTCCCTCTAATTTGAATGAATACACTTTAAATCCATTTACAAGGATCTATTGGAGGGCAAGTCTCATGCCAGCAGCCGCGTAATTCCAGCTCCAGTAGCGTCCACTAAAGCTGCTGCAGTTAAAAAGCTTTTATAAGGATCGAGCTCGGCTGTCCACCGCAAGGCATCCTAGTGCCAGTCCCAGCCCCTATGCCTTGGGGTGCCTCCTGATGCTCTTCACTAAGTATCCCGTGGTCCCGAAGCATTTCCTTTGAAAAAATTAAGTGTCCAAACTACAGGTGGTGTAGCTTGCTTAACAGCCGGGATAATCCGCTGACTAGCAGACACTGCTACTAGGCACAAAGTATTTCCTGGGCTAGATGCAGTTAAAAATTTGTAAGTAGATACTCTCGTTGGATGCTGAGAAAGCATTCCATAGAGTCTCCTGGCACGCCATATATGATTCTCTTAAAAAGCTTGGGGTAGGGGTCTAGGGGACCCTTTTATAGCCAAAATCACGGCCCTGTATCACAATACGTCACCTAGGCTGAAGATAAATGGAACTGTAGCACCGAGGGCTCGGTTGCTACAGACGTATTGCACCTCACCCAGAGGTGTGATATCTCACTATCAGATAAGGATGGAGTGTGGATCAGGACCCGACACCTGCATGCATTACACCACATTGCCGTGGGGCAGGGCGACCAATATGCCCCTGAGATGGGCACGACAGTCCCTGTCCCTGGCTGGAGTGGGGGGAGGGAACACTGAGGAAGGGGAACCCTGCAGTGCAGGAGCAGGGAGGAAGCAGTTCCTGGGTGCATTGAGAAGGGAGTATAAAAGGTGGGCACCATCTTAGTTCAGTGCAGAGAAGTCTGAGCAGAAGTGGCAGGGAGCAGGGGCTCTGCATGAGCTCTGCTCCGGAGGCGGGCCTAGTAACAGAGGCCCAGGCCTGCAAGAGGGAGAAGGAAGGAAGAGGAGCGGAGAAGGCTCCAGGAACGAGGAATGAAGGGATCCCAGGGGTGCGGACGGGCGAGTCGCCACCGCACGCCCGAATCCAACTGCGTGGAGGGGTCAGGCCAAAGGGGGAGACCGGTCCCCGAACTAGTGGAGGCAGGAAACGACCCTCAGCTAGAAACCGGAGGCTCTGACATTTTATGTGGCGCAGCCCCTTGCTCCACCCGCTAGGAAGGCACCACATAGGGTCAGGGAAACTGGCGCCAAGTTTACCAAGAGGAGGCCCGAGGCAGCCGGACAGAAGTGTTGGTAAGAAAGGCCAGACAAAGGACACACAAAGGGGGTCCTGTGAAGCGCTCCAAAGTTATCTGGGAGTTGTCTGAGCCCCTCACCTGGTGAGCACAGTACGACGTGGGCAGCCGTTACCTGCAGACGTGGTCTGGATAATAAGAACTGTGAGTAAAGGCCCTGAACTGCATCACTGACTCCGTGTCGTTACTGCTGCTGCCCTGCACCATCACCCCCATCCTCCGCATACACTGCCCTGAGGCTATACTCCTCCCGTGGGGAGTTATGCTACGCTCTGCTGCACCCACAACACCAGCCTTAGCGGTCTGCCCTGTAGCGGCGGTTCACTCTGACCGCAATCCACGGGTGGCGTAGTCGGACATTTAAACATCAAAACCACATAAATAGTTCCGCCACTGGTTTGACCGCCCTGAGCCACGGAACCGGATCGCCGCCACGAAGACTACAACCACCAGCATCCACCAAAAAGGGTCCGGCTCCGGGTGTCCCAAGGCCCAGGGGGTGCGTCAGAACATTTTCATCACCTTTCACAATCACCAATGGGACAAGGCAGGGATGTCCTCTGTCCGCTCTCTTATACATCCTAGTGACGGAGCACCTGCTCTCATCAATTCGCCATAACCCCAATATTAGGTGGATTGAGGTGGGAGGCACCGAGTACAAGTGCTCTCTATTTGCTGATGATGTCCTAGTATATATCACTCAATCACATATATCCATCCCTGCTGTTATGGCTGAAATAGATCACTTTGTTACATGGTAAAATTTTAAAATCAATGCAGCGAAGTCTGAGGCCCTCGATGTCTCCCTCCCTAAATCCATATAGGATTCCATCCAGTCCAACTTTCCCTTTGCCTGGCCCTCACAGGGTATCAAATACTTAGGAATTCCTATTCATAGAGACCTCTCCCATCTATGTTATCTTAATTTTGGGCCCTTTATTGAACAATTCCATACAGACCACGGTTGGCAAGTTAGAACTGTAAGATTCACTACGTGAACCGCTGGTGTTTTGTGGAAAAGCACATGTACACTGCGTTCCAAATTATTATGCAAAAAGTGTTTAGGAGTGATAAGGGAAGAATTTGTTTGTTTGTCAGTTAAACTCATTGATGGTGATGTGTGTCAGGGCTCTTTATATCACTGTAAGCAATTGCAGACACCTGTGCTAATTAGTTTGGCAGGTGTGTCCAATGAAAGGCAAGACTACTTAAGAAGGCTCTCTCACATTATTAAGCAGCCTACATTTTCTGCCAAAATGGGAAAGAAAAAGGATGTGTCGGCTGCTGAGAAGCAACAAATTGTGGAGTGTTTAGGTCAAGGCATGACTACAATCAACATTGTGCGATGATCAGGATGAAGTGTCTTGGCAATCAAGAAGTATGTAGCTGATTCACAGTACACACGTGTGCGTGCTGATAAGGGCAAATTGAGGACTCTTTCCTACAGGCAATTACGTCAGGTTGAAACAGCAGCGGCAAAAAAGCCTTGTCATAGCAGCAGACAAGTTTTTGAAGCTGCTTGTGCCTCCAACGTCCCCCGAACAACAAGATGCAGGGTCCTTCAGAGGTTTGCAGCTGTGCATATGCCATCCTGTCGACCTCCTCTATCCACTTCACACAAGCAGAAACTGCTCCAGTGGGCCAAACATTACATGAAGACTGATTTCAAAACTGTTTTGTTCACGGATGAGTGCCGTGCAGCGCTCGATGGTCCAGATGGATGGAGTGGAGGATTGCTGGTTGATGGACACCCCACGCAAACACGGCTACAGCGCCAACAAGGAGGAGGTGGAGTAATGTTTTGGGCTGGAATCATGGGGAGAGAGATTGTCGGACCCTTTAGGATCCCTGAAGGCGCTAAAGATGAACTCCATAATGTATGTGGATTTTCTCAAACAGCACTTCCTGCCATGGTTCAAGAAGAAGAACCGTGTATTTCACAGCAAGATCATTTTTCTGCATGATAATGCACCATCTCATGCTGCACATAAAACATCTGCATCTCTGGCTGATATGGGCATAAAAGGGGACAAACTTATGGTGTGACCCCCATGCTCCGATGACCTCTACCCCATTCAGAACCTTTGGAGCATCATTAAAAGGAGTGTCTATGATGGCGGGAGGCAGTTCACATCTAAGCAACAGCTCTGGGAGGGTATTCTGTCCTCATGCAAAACAATTGAAGCAGAAACCATCCAAAACCTGACAAATTCAATGGACGAGAGAGTTCAGAAGCTCCTTTCGAACAAGGGGTCCTATGTGAAAATGTAACATCACCTAGAATAAAGTTTTGAGTTGAAAACTGTTTGACTTCAGTTTCTAACAACCTGCTAATGCTTATAATTTCAAAAATGACCATTTTTTTGGTCTTTATTAAAATGAAAAGGTTAATCGAAAAGTTTGGGGGATCTAAGAGTGTGGCAACCCAGTAGTCATGATTACTTCGAATTCTGACAATATGAGGGTCATGCTGCAGGTAGTGCAGCAAGAAGGCACTTATGTGTCTTGTGCATCTCGGAGCCCCAAAATTATTTTCCGGGCTAGATGCAGCTAAAAATTATTTTTAATTTTAAATCTGGTGAAGCTTATTATAGATGGCCTAATAGGATCAGTGCTGCACACTGCTACAAAGCCCAAATTATTTTCCAGTCAAGATACAGATAAACATGATTAGTAATTTGAAAGCTTAAAACGGTTGGTAGGGTGATTTTAACCAATCATCAAGCTTTTACTCTCCCCAGGATGACACAGGGGTAGAAAAGTCGTTTCGGATCCATGATTTGTTCATCTTTATGAACGTGAGTCTGTCTACATTATCAGTGGAGAGCCGCGTGCACTTATCTGTCAGCACACCACCAGCAGCGCTGAACACACGTTCAGACAGAACGCTGGCTGCGGGGCATGACAAGATCTCCAAGGCGTAAGTGGCTAGCTCCGGCCATTTATCCAGATTGGAAGCCCAAAAAGAGCAAGGGTCCAGTGACACAGTCGTGGCTTCAATGTTTACTTGGAGATACTCCTGTACCATCGTCTCTAGGCGTTGACTATGTGTCAGACTTCTTGTCTCCTGTGGCCTTGCAAAGGATGGGCTAAAAAAGTGGTGAAATGATTCCGCAAAATTGATGTTTCCAGCAGATACTGTGGTTCTGTTATGGTTTGAGTGCTGAACACTTGACGGTCCCACGGTTGGCAAGTTGGAACTGTGAGATTCACTACGTGCACCACTGGTATTTTGTGGAAAAGCACATGTAAGATTCTGCAACAGTCTCTGCTGATACTCCTGCATGCGTGCATCCCTTTCTATGGCAGGAATAATTTCTGCAAATTTACTTTTGTACCGGGGATCTAACAGTGTGGCAACCCAGTAGTCAGGATTATTTCTAATTCTCACAATTCGAGGGTCATGTTGCAGGTAGTGCAGCAAGAAGGCACTCATGTGTGTTGCGCATCCAGGAGCACCAAGTCCCTGTTGTGTTGGTGGCGAGGTAGCAATCATGCTTCCTTCCTCTGTCCTCTCCCCCCAACCTCGCACAACAGAAATGTGATCAAGGTCTCCCTCATCTGATGAGTCTTCCATCAGTTCGTCCTCCACTTCTTCCTGGGCTCCTGCACCTTCCTCACTAGTTTGGCTGCTACCATGCGCCCTGGTAAAATCATCTCCCCCACCCTCACATGCCTGCCGCCTTGGTGCTGCCGACCGTCTGGACCTTGCAGATGTTAGCCCTTCCGCATACAACTCCTCCTCCTCTACTTCCTCCACCTCCTCTTGTGCCACCACCTGACTCCGAATTCTGTTTAACATGTGCTCCAGCATGTAAATCACCGGAATAGTCATGCTGATAATGGCATCGTCAGCACTAAACATCTTCGTCGCCATTTCAAAACTGTGCAGAAGGGTGCATAGGTCCCTGATCTGAGACCACTCCTCCAGCGTGATTTGCCCCACCTCTGAATCTCGTTGGCCCAGGCTATACGTCAGAACGTATTGCACCAGGGCTTGTCGGTGCTGCCACAGTCGCTGCAACATGTGCAGAGTTGAATTCCACCGGGTAGGCACATCGCATTTTAGCCGGTGAAGTGGCAGGCCCAACGACTTCTGTAGAGATGTAAGTCGCTGAGCTGCGGGATGCGAACGGCGGAAGTGAGCACACAGCGACCGTGCCCTCTGCAGAAGGCCATCTAGTCTGGGATAGTGGGCTAAAAATTGCTGGACAACCAGGTTCAACACGTGAGCCATACAAGGCACGTGTGTGACATTGCCCCGGCGAAGGGCCGCACCCAGGTTTGCAGCATTGTCGCACACAGCCTTCCCTGGTTTCAGGTCCAGTGGAGACAACCATTCATGAAATTGGTTCTCCAGAGCTGACCACAACTCCTCAGCTGTGTGACTCACATTTCCCAGACATTTCAATGTAAAAACCGCCTGATGACGTTGAGCCCTACTGCCAGCATAGTAAGGAGGTGTGCAGGATCCCTTCTGCGCAGTTAGAAAGCTTGTGGCATGACCAGACAGGCTTTGGGTGCAGGTGGAAGACCGAGAGGAGGTTGAGGAGGCAGAAGCAGTGGAGGAAAAATGACATAAAGAGGATTGACGCACAACTCGTGGGGACGGCAAGACTTGGACAGCAGCCCCTTGTCCTGCTGTCACCATAGTTACCCAGTGCCCAGTCAGCGACATGTAACGCCCCTGTCCATGCCTACTCGTCCAAGTGTCTGTGGTGAAATGCACCCTGTCACACACAGAGTTTCTCAAAGAAGCGGTGATGTTGTGTGCGACATGCTGGTGGAGCGCAGGCACACCTTTCTTTGAGAAGTAGTGCCGACTGGGCATCTGGTACTGGGGCACTGCGACGGACATAAGGTCTCGAAAATCCTCTGTGTCCACCAGGCGGAAAGGCAGCATTTCTGTAGCCAAGAGCTTGCAGATGGTGAAATTCAACCTCTTAGCTTTCTCATGGCTAGGAGGAAATGGTCTTTTACTTGTCCACATCTGAGGGACCGAGGGCTGGCTATTGTGCTTAGACGGGGTTGATAAGGGTGTCCCCGGCAAACTGCCGGTCTGTGAGGAAGATGCAGGCGGACATGTTAGGTTGCCTTGATCCAAAGGTGGTGCTATCGATGTCGGACAGCGCTCAAGACCAGCTGGTGTTACCACCTCCAAAGAAAATGATGACCTGCCAATCACGCTGGCTGTTGCGGGTAAAGAGGTAGCAGGTCTGCGCCCCAAAACAGGTGTGACTGCTGTCCCCCCAGTCACAGAGGATGAAGAGGCCGCGGATGCACAAGATATGGCAGACGGTGGTTGGCCCGGCCGGCTAGACCGCATTGTAGCACACTGAGCTTCCCACTGCAACTTATGCTTCATGTCCATGTGCCGGTTCATGCATGAAGTACTCAAACTATGTATTTTTTGGCCTCTACTTAGCTTTTGCTGACAAATGTTACAGATAACACGAGTTGGGTCATCTTTATCGATCTGAAAAAATGCCCAGGCTATGCAAGGCTTAGCACCCATGCGACCTGAAGAGCCACCACGACTTGTGGTGAGAGGCAGAGTTGTGTTTGAGGATGCAGTTGTTGACGTGCTTCCAGTACTACGTCTCTGTCCAGGAAGGCGCAACCTGACCTCGTCGTCACTAGCATCTTCCTCCACCTCCTCTGCTGACCTCATCTCTTGGCTGACTGTGGGTTGACAGTAAGTGGGATCTCCGACCTCATCATCATCACCCTGTGCGTTATCACACCCGTCTTCCTCAGAGCCAACCTGTTCCTGCCCTGACAAAAAACTAAAGTTGTCGCTCCAATCAGGTATTTGAGTCTTATCATCGTCTTCCTCATTGTCTCCACCAACAGGAGTTACAGTTTGGGAATGAGGGTCTACATTATGGTCAGAACCTTCTGCGTCTGGTCCTGGATCCGACTCATAAAGATTCTGGGCATCAGTGCAGATCATTTCCTCGTCTGGATTCACAGAAGCGCTGGAGTCGACCTCTGATTCCCAGGCTATAGTATGAGTAAACAGCTCTGCAGACTCAACCATCTGTTCTACCTCATACTCAGACGGGCAGCTGGAGATTTGGGAGCTGTGAGGAAGCAAGTGCGATTTGGGTGACACCTTTGAGGACTGGAGTATTTGTGATGTTGAAGTTGATGTGGAGGAGAGCCCACTTAAAGGAGCACTTGATATCCGTTGAAGCACCTGCTGTTTTTGTGCCTCATCTGGAATTTGTAGCGATTGGCGTGGCCGTAAGAAAGGGATCTTATCACATTGTCCGCTAAAAGAAGTAGACATTTTAGTTTGGCTGGAAGATGGTCTTTCTTCTGCACCTACCCCACGGACACAACCTTTTTCCCCCTTCCCAACACGCCTATTCCCCTTTCCACCAGCAGCAGGCCTTTTTCCACTCATTTTGGTGGTTAACTAATTCACAACTCTGGAGTTGTTTGCACAAAAAAACAATGGATGGTAACCGAGCAGAGCTGAGTGGCCAAACTGTGGTATTAGGCCAAAACTATTGGCTGGGTTAGATGCAGAAAAAAATTATTTTTAATTTGCAACCTGATGGAGGTCAGTATAGATGGACTAATAGACCAAGTCCCACACACCGCTAGAAGCCCAAATATTTTTTCAGAGCTAGATGCAGAAAATTTTTTTATTCAATTTGCAACCTGATGGAGGTCAGTATAGATGGACTAATAGACCAAGTCCCACACACCGCTAGAAGCCCAAATATTTTTTCAGAGCTAGATGCAGAAAAAAATTATTTTTAATTTGCAACCTGATGGAGGTCAGTATAGATGGACTAATAGACCAAGTCCCACACACCGCTAGAAGCCCAAATATTTTTTCAGAGCTAGATGCAGAAAAAAATTATATTCAATTTGCAACCTGCTGGAGGTCAGTATAGAAGGACTAATAGAACAAGTCCCACACACTGCTAGAAGCCCAAATATTTTTTCAGAGCTAAATGAAGAAAAAAATTATTTTTAATTTGCAACCTGATGGAGGTCAGTATAGATGGACTAATAGACCAAGTCCCACACACTGCTAGAAGCCCAAATATTTTTTCAGAGCTAGATGCAGAAAAAAATTATATTCAGTTTGCAACCTGATGGAGGTCAGTATAGATGGACTAATAGAATGATGCTATGCCCAAAAGATTTTACTTCACTAGGTGCAGTAAAAAAATTGGTATTCTATACACAGGTGGTATATCTTGCAACACAGATAGGCTACTCCACTGACTAACACACTCTGCAATAGGCCAAAAAGGATTAGCTTTGCTAGATTCAGCCAAATGCTGTGAAAAAAACTTGCACAGCACTGGCACAGACCTGCCTGGCAAAAACTGATAGGAACTGATGTAACCTAGTCCTGAAAAGGACTCCAATTACAATTAGTCTTTACTCCCACAACCTATCTATTTAAGAGCACAGACCTCCCTGATAAAAGTCTTAGGAAATGCTGTAACCTAGTCCTTAAAAGGACTGCAATCACAACTATTCCCTACTCCCAAGCTATCTGTATATTTGTGCGAAAATTGGCTTGAAATTAACAAGGTATAGCGCACACAGCAACAGCGGTGCCGTCTAACACGCAGCTGCAGCAGTGAGAAAATGGTGGCGACGGGGAAAATGGCTTGGTCTTATAGGGCAAGGGCATGTGACATACACTGCCAATCACACATGCCCTTGCTTGTGTGAAAAAAAGCACTTCGCTCCGTGTGTGCGCTGCTGATAGGCTGACAGATTGCACCTCCCCACTGCAAATGCGGGAAAGAGAAAAAAAAATGGAGATCTTCATTGTTCCTGCAGAGATCCATCCCCTGCCCCTCCCCCCGCCCCGCTGTACACTCAAACTGCGTATTAACATTAATTTTCATCATTACTGAGAAAAAATCCAGTTATGATTTTGGTGCACGAACAGTTATCGAACATAACCTCGAACAGCCGAATTTTTATCAAATTGTTCGTGTTCGCCGACCGGCTCGAACACCGCCCAAAACAGCTCGAATTTGAGATTGGCGAACAGTTCGAGTAGAACAACGCTCATCTCTAATAGTAAGTTTCTTCTTTATTTGTGTAACTGCATATGTGCATATGTATTGTATTGTCCCCTTTTGTAAAATCTTGTATATTTTTCCTAAACACTGCCTCCCGTTTGGATTAAATATAAAATTGAATAGCTTTGTTTCTTTTGTCCTGTAATCGTTCCCTCCCCCGAAGCCATACGCTACTAGAACGCAGGCGTCTGACCAAGCCTGTATTATATTTCCAATGTGGCTGGTGGTGGCAGAGAATAACAATAATTGGGCTATTGTGAAGCTGGCAGTGACCGTACTGGGGCATATACACATATTCCATGCGTTGGAATCCGAAGGTGTGACACCATATGCTTTCTGCTTGCTTGACGATAGCTACATAGTGAGTAGTCGGGATCGTGTGCTCGAGAATACCTGACGAAATCCTGAGAGAGTGACGGCAACGGTGAGATATTGTGTGATCTCCCCGGTGTCGTTGCCATGAAACCCTGACAGCCTTCATACTAAACAGTTTCTTATCCCAGACTGTAATGTTTAGCTCAGGGAACCCAAGTAATGCTGGCACTAACCATCCCTCACACGATTAGCCCTATTTTCTATCAAGCAGATGACAGAATAATACTTCTTCTTCCACATTGAGTCATCTTGAGTGCATGAACCAACATGGAGGAAGGATCAGGGCTCAATCCTGCTCCCTGTGACTAATCTTTGAAGGAATTTGTGGGTCTCAAAATGAGCACAGTGATGTGCAGTTACATGAATAGCTGTCTGTTGAAATATAATCATGGATCTGTTGTGTTTTCTATAAAATGAAGCAAGGAGTCAGGTGTCACCTCTAATGCTGACCGTGGCCCAATGGTTTCATAATGATTAATAGACTAGGAGCCTTTCTTGTGAAGTGAGAGTCTTGTATCCATTCCAGGAGCAGAGCGTGCCTCTCCTGATTTACTGACCACATGGAGTTTGTCATGTCTGAGTGGTGGACAGCTGTCCCTGATAATTTACATTAAATTGCTGCTTCATGCCCTTTTTTCTGGCCTCCTCGTGGTACGCAGATGGCATATCGTCAACAACATTGAGGAGTGTTGGCTTTCCAGACCACTGTATTTACAGTTCCAACAAAGGGGGATTGTTTCCATTAATTGCTGATCCAACCTCAGGCCACACTCCAAAGACGGACCTCAGCCACAGCCTTCTGCACCAGACCAGGTGAAATGGAGAGTAATCTTAGGTTTCAGTCACAACATTAATTAGGACATTGATCTCATCAAGGGTAATAAACAACCTCTGATTCACATCTACAGTCATTAGCTCTATTGTCACAATACAAGGATGAGGGACATTAGGGGGAAGACCTTATAAAGTTTTTCGTTTCCACCAGTAGATTGTCACAATGCACAATATTTTGGTGTAAACATGATGTCACGCTAGGTATGGAGAGAACCCAGCATATAACGAAGAGAAAACGGGAAGGAGCCCTACAACTAGGGAAAGGGAGAGTGGAGACCCCTAAACAGATCTATGACAAACCCTGACTCCCCTTTAGACGCTAAATAGGCTCTGCATCTATTGCTGAGTAGGAAACCTTGCCCTAGCTGACCCTAAGGCTAGGCCCTAAGTAGGGAGCGGTAGAGATGAGCACTAAGTAAGCCCCACTAAAAACTAAAGAACACACAGGGAAAATAAACAGTGGAATACACTTAGCTCTAAGATGACACCGGAGAAAGCACGGCAACAATCCACGAAGGAACTCCAAGGTAATTCTAGTCGACTACTAGAATCCCAGGACTGAATAGGTATAACATGCTAACACCGGCAACTCTCTGAGGGTCTGAGTGTATTTAAGGACACAGCAAGGAAGTGCTGATTAACAGCAGAAAGGTGAGGATACCTCAGGGTCCTAAAGGGAAAGGTATAATCCCCAAGTAAGGTGAGGATCACCGCTGGGTCCTAAAGAGAGAGGAATCATAAAAGGATCAGGGAGATGTTTGTAAGGCCAAACGCAGCGACCTTCTACGGCCGGGCACCGTATGACTGTCTGTCAACCCTGGCACACCCGTGACACATGACACTCTGCTGCAATGTCCAGAATCAGAGCTAGCTCAGATCCCAGCTGTTTAACATCTCAGATGTTAATTGCAGTATCTGAGATATCACTGTGTGCGATGTGTTGTAATGTGTAGAATTTTCCCCCACACGCCCACTGTATATCTGTATATTATGGTGAACTCCTTAAGGATAGCTCAATCCACTCTACCAATACAACCATTCAGATACAGCGAGACGGGTTTCATGAATTCTTTGGTATCCTGGGGGAACCGTTACTCAGGGCGACCATAGGCTACAACTTCCCTCAGGCACATGAAAGGTTCAATTGCTGACCAGACACATCTGACAAGAGTTTTCATAACAGTGTAAACTTTAATGTTACAGCACGTCCAGTGCAATTCAAGTACTTTAGGCCACAGTCTTCATACAGTACAGCTTTTTCTTACAGGCACAGTAATCAACAGTCTCTTACAGCACAGTTTAGCACAGCCACAGACAGTCTCTTAGTCCCACTACTTCAGTGCATACACAACCACAGGCTTTTCCTTCACAAGGACACAATAGTACACAGAATTTGTTATCCTGCATGGAGATGGAGGGGAGGAGGGTTTGATGAGGGAGATGATCCCTGTGACACAATTCCTTCCAGCCCTTATCTTCCTGCCCGATAATGCTCTGCACTGTTAGTTCAGGGAGTTTATCTGACCCATGTTTAGTTTCTCTCCTGATCTGAATCCTGTTCAGTTGCCTTCAGTCAGATACAGATAACACACCACCTCTCTCTTGGCTTCAGCCAGACTACAATAAACAACTTCTCCACAATCCCCCTGGGGCTTTGCTCAAACACTCCCTGTCTCATGTGCTTGTGTTAACCCCTCTAGTTGTTGGATGCTTCTGAAGCAACAGCACTACTTCTGCATGTCACATAAGCCGAGTGCTGGTGGACACCCATGCTCAGTCAGTCACCTCCACCTAATGAACATAGTGCTAGTGGACAAAAATGGTCAGTCATGTCCACCTGACGAGCCAAGTGCTGGTAGACACATGCCCAATCACATTCTTCTTCTAAGCATATGCATCCACAAGTACTCGGTTTATTAGGTGAATGTGACTAGGCATGTGTGTCCACCAGGTCTCTTTCGCTTCTGCCATGAAGTAAGGTAAGTATTTCGCCTCAGGTGACGGGCTGAGGTGATTTTCAGGGGGCGGCATTTGGCTGCATCCCAGGAGCAGAGCCAGTCCTCAGGACGGCAATACTGTTGACAAATGTGTCGGAGCACGGAGGAAACGGCACCCTGCTCTACCCCTGCATACCCCAGGATACTTTCTGTTTGTGGCCTGCTGGAGGCCGACAAAATACAGGATACGTTGGGTGGCATGATGACATTACTGTATCGCACCCCCAGACTCGCCCCCTATGAGACAAGCCGAGAAGATAGATGACAGGAGCCTGGATTAGATGAGTATAAGGTCTTTTTTTTTAATCATATTGCCCAGGAGTGTGGGAGCTGTGGTGTCTTCATATTGTGTACAGGGGGCTATTGGCTATACTGTATATATAGGGGAGCTGTGGTGGCATTAAACAGGAAGCTGTGGGGGCCATCATACTTTGTGGGTTATAATACTGTGTATTAGGGACTGGGGGGCCATCATGCGGTGTGTGGGGGACTCTGGGAAGGGAGGAGAGCCAGGCGGAGGTGACTGAGCGGACCGGGAGGACCAGTAGGAGGCGACCGGAGGGACGAGCGCAAGAGAGCGCTGTGGCAGCGTGCAGTGCCGGCCAGCGGAGGGTGCCAGGTGGTGGTGACCAGGAGGTGATCAGGAGGACCGGTAAGAGGCGACCGGAGGGACAAGCGCGCTGTGATAGCGTGCAGCGTCCCTAGAGGAGGTGAGTGAGGGGCAGGAGGCCACGATAAGCGGCCCTACTGAACCCAAGTGTGTACTGTACTGTATTGTATTTGTATCTGTATTGTAATTGTATTGTATTCCCTAGTCCATATTTAATTGATTACCCCCCCGTCCATATTTAATTGATCACCCCCGTCCATATTTAAATTGATTCCCCTGAACACCCCCGTCCATATTTAACTGATCCCTCTGACCACATTAAATTGACCCCCCCGTCCTCATTTAATTGATCCCCGACCACCCCCCGTCCATATTAAAGTGATCCCCCTGACCACATTTAAATGATTGACCCCCCCAGCCCATAATTGAGTGATCCCCCTTGTCCTATTTAATAGATTCCCCTTGTCCACTTTTACTCATCCCCAGTCCCTATCTATTTGCCTTATCCCCCACCATATTTAATTAACCCCTGTCCATAATTAATTGATTGATTCCCCAGACCACAATTAATTATTTCCCCAGTCCATATTTATTGATATTATTGATACTTATTGATCCCCAGTCCTTAGTTAATTGACCCACCGTCCATACCTATTTATTTGCTTTACCCCCCATCCTATTTAATTAAACCCCCTGTCCATAATTAATTGATTGATTCCCTAGTCCACAATTAATTATTTCCCCAGTTCATACTTATTGATCCCAGTCCATAGTTAATTGACACACCGTCCATACTTAATTAATCCACCTGACCCACTCAGCTGATCCCCGTCCATACTTAATTGATACTTAATTGATCCCCCGTCCATACTTAACTGATCCCGCGCCGATATCTAATCGATACACTTGCACATCCCTAATTGATCCCCGTCCATACACCTATATATAAATAATTGTGTTTTGTACTTGTACATATATACTGACTGTATCCCCATATTTAGAATGACGTCCATGTTGGCCGGAGCCGTGCAGTGTACATCTTGCGCAATGTATGCATTCCCTGAGCTACCGCTCAGGGATCCATACTGCTGCGAGAGATGTGAGCATATCGTGCACTTGGAAGCCCAAATCCTGGATCTAAGTGCTCAGATAGTGGTACTGAGGAGCATCGACAACATGGAACGGAGTTTGCTGCTCACCGAGCAGACACTCAATGGGTCAACACTGGGGGTGGAGCTTAGTGGGGAAGCGCAGGCTGAACAGGCAGGGAGCTGGATAACAGTTAGAAGGGATAGAGGGAAGAAGTATAGGAAGGCTGGTTCAGAACCGGCATTATTGGAGCACGACAGATCCTCTGACCGCCGGGGGAGTGTATGCTCCAGTAATGAGGGGGAGGGGGGAAGTGTAGGGCAGGCTAGACAGGTCCTGGTAGTGGGTGACTCTATTATTAGGGGGACAGACAGGGCAATCTGTCACAAAGACCGGGATCGCCGAACGGTGTGCTGCCTCCCTGGCGCTCGAGTCCGGCACATCGCGGATCGGGTTGACAGGTTACTGGGTGGGGCTGGCGAAGACCCAGCGGTCATGGTCCACATTGGCACCAATGACAAAGTGAGTGGTAGATGGAGGGTCCTTAAAAATGATTTCAGGGATCTAGGTAGGAAGCTTAGGGCAAGGACCTCCAAGGTAGTTTTCTCAGAAATACTACCAATCCCGCGAGCCACACAGGAGCGCCAACGGGAGGTTAGGGAGGTGAATAAGTGGCTAAAGAGTTGGTGCAAGGCAGAAGGGTTTGGGTTCATGGAGAACTGGGCCGACTTCGCTGTCGGCTACAGGCTCTACCGTAGGGACGGGCTGCACCTCAATGGGGAGGGTGCAGCGGTGCTGGGGAAGAAGATGGCTAATAGGTTGGAGGAGTTTTTAAACTAGAGACGGGGGGGGGGGAACCAAGGAAATAGGTGGGATGTGAGGCAAGCAAGGGGGAAGGGGAGAAGTGAATATAATGAGGGTGGAGAGGGGGGTGGGGATAGTACAGTTAGATCGTTAGAGAAGAATAGGATGCTAAATAACCCCAAAGTATTATCTTGCATGCTGACCAACGCAAGAAGCCTGACTAATAAGGCGGATGAGCTGCAGGCGCTTATATCGGAGGAGAGGTATGACATCGTAGGTATAACAGAGACTTGGCTAGACGATAGCTACGACTGGGCGGTAAATTTAACAGATTATAGTTTATTTAGAAGGGACCGGAAACAGGGGAAGGGCGGAGGAGTCTGCTTATATGTAAAGTCACGTCTAAAGCCCAGACTAAGGGAAGATATAGGAGAGGGAGAAGAGGGGGTCGAGTCCATGTGGGTAGAGATAGAGGGGGCAAAAAATAATAATAAAATATTACTGGGGGTCTGCTATAAGCCACCCAATATAACAGAGGAGAATGAGAAACTGCTATTAGGACAAATAGACAAAGTAGCAAAACATAATGAGGTGATTGTAATGGGGGACTTCAACTACCCGGATATTGACTGGGAAACAGAAACCTGTAGATCGCAGAAAGGAAAAAGGTTCTTGACAAATATCAAGGATAATTATCTCTCCCAACTAGTGCAGGAACCAACGAGAGGGAAGGCCGTGTTGGACTTAATATTGACTAATAGGCCTGATAGAATAACTGAGGTACAGATAGGGGGGCACCTAGGTAATAGTGATCATAATATTATCAATTTCAAAATGCCCTTCAGTAGGGTTATCAATAAGGGAACAACAAAAACATTAAACTTTAGGAGGGCGAAGTTTGATCAGCTGATAGAAAACCTTCAACTTATAGACTGGGACAAAGTTCTTAATCAAGGAAATACGAATAGTAAATGGGAAACCTTCAAAAGAATTCTGAATACTCAGTGCGAGAGGTATATACCGTATGGGAATAAAAGGGCCAGAAATAAGAGGAAACCAATATGGTTGAACAAGAACGTAAAAGGGGCGTTAAATAGCAAAAAAGAGGCATTCAAGAGATTAAAACAGGAAAACAGCAAGGAGGCACTAATGTGTTACAAGGAAAAAACGAGAACCTGCAAAAAACAAATAAAAATAGCGAAGGAGGAAACAGAGAGACGTATTGCTAGGGAAAGTAGATCAAATCCCAAACTGTTCTTTACGTATATAAATAGTAAAAGGATTAAATCGAATAATATTGGACCGATAAAAAGTGAGGAAGGCAAAATCATAGAGAAAGATGAGGATAAAGCTAATCTATTAAATAAATTTTTTTTCGTCAACTTTCACAAAGGAAAAAGAACTAACAGGCGAAATGAGAAGTGACAAACTTAATCCTCCACTAAGTATGACAAATCTAACCCAAGCTGGGGTACAGAAACGCCTCAGTAACATTAAAATAACCAAATCACCAGGACCTGATGGCATACACCCACGGGTACTAAGGGAACTAAGTAATGTGATAGACAGACCCTTATATCTTATATTTAAGGACTCTGTTGAGACTGGGTCTGTGCCACTTGATTGGCGACAGGCGAATGTAGTGCCAATATTCAAAAAGGGAGCGAAAAGTGACGCCGGAAACTATCGGCCGGTGAGTCTGACGTCCGTTGTGGGCAAAATTTTTGAAGGCTTTATTAATGAGGCAATCATGGAGCATCTTGATGCTAATAATCTATTAACCCCGAACCAACATGGATTCACGAGGAATCGCTCCTGCCAAACAAACCTGATTGACTTCTACGAGGAGGTTAGCTCTCGAGTAGATCAGGGGGAACCAGTGGATGTCGTGTATCTCGACTTCTCAAAAGCGTTCGATAGCGTGCCACATAATAGGTTGGTATACAAAATGAGAATGATGGGGCTGGGGGAAAATGTCTGCAAGTGGGTAGCTAACTGGCTAAAGGATAGAAGGCAGAGGGTGGTTATAAATGGAATATACTCAGATTGGGTAAGCGTCACTAGTGGGGTACCACAGGGGTCTGTACTAGGCCCAATGTTATTTAATATCTTTATTAACGACATAGTCAACGGGATAAATAGTAAAATATCAATATTTGCAGATGACACAAAGTTATGTAAAACAATTAATACAAAAGAGGACAGTGCAGACCTACAGAGGGATTTGGATAAGCTGGGTAGGTGGAGCATTAAATGGCAAATGAGGTTTAACGAGGAGAAATGTAAGGTCATACATATGGGAAGGAAAAATGGAAGTCACCAGTACTCACTGAATGGGAAATCATTGGGGAATTCAGAGATGGAGAAGGACTTGGGCATCTTGATTGATGGCAAACTAAATTGGAGTGCCCAAAGTCAGGCCGCTGCTGTAAGGGCAAACAGGGTAATGGGATGTATCAGAAGAGGTATAGCTGCAAAGGAGGAGAACATTGTTCTTCCACTGTACAAAGCACTGGTCAGACCACACTTGGAATACTGTGCTCAGTTATGGGCCCCAATATATAGAAAGGATATAAATGAGCTTGAAAAGGTACAAAGGAGGGCAACAAAATTAATAAAGGGAATGGAGGGACTGCAATACCCAGAGAGGTTGGCAAAACTAGGACTATTCAGCCTGGAAAAGAGAAGGTTGAGGGGGGACATAATAAATGTGTACAAATATGTTAGGGGACAGTATAGAGACCTTGCCCGGGATTTGTTCAAAAGGAGGGATATTACGGTAACAAGAGGGCATTCACTAAGACTGGAAGAGAAAAGGTTTCAGCACCAGCATAGGAAGGAGTTCTTTACGGTAAGAGCAGTGAGAATATGGAATTCACTGAGTGAGGAGACGGTAATGTCGGATTCACTACACCAGTTCAAGCGGGGACTGGATGCATTTCTAGATACCAGGCAGATTTCAGCGTATACTTAAAAATAAAATAAAATAGTAGGTTGATACAGGGATTTATTCTGACTGCTGGTTTCAGAGTCGGGAGGGAATTTTTCCTCAGGTGAAGATTGGCTAAATCATTTGGGGTTTTTGCCCTCCTCTGGATCAACTTTAGCAATTACAGAACTAACAGGTCGAACTTGATGGACGCAAGTCTTTATTCGGCTTTACTAACTATGTAACTATGTATCTATGTAATTATACTCTGTGAGGAGCCATCATGTGAGTAATAGAGTGAAAGAAGCAAAACAGTTAGGATCACCGAATAATATAATAAAATACTTCATTGAAAAAAACATGAACAAACAATGACATGTAATAGGAAAAACATTTAAAAGCTATTATAATCCACCAGGTGTGTTCATATTAGGACTTACACCCCTCCTCAAATGTCCACCACAAGGTAACCCGATGAACAATGAAAATATTAACCATAGTAAATATACAGTACAGACCAAAAGTTTGGACACACCTTCTCATTTAAAGATTTTTCTGTATTTTCTTGACTATGAAAATTGTACATTCACACTGAAGGCATCAAAACTATGAATTACCACATGTGGAATTATATACTTAACAAAAAAGTGTGAAACAACTGAAAATATGTCTTTTATTCCAGGTTCTTCAAAGTAGCCACCTTTTGCTTTGATGACTGCTTTGCACACTCTTGGCATTCTCTTGATGAGCTTCAAGAGGTAGTCACCGGAAATGGTCTTCCAACAATCTTGAAGGAGTTCCCAGAGATGCTTAGCACTTTGTTGGCCCTTTTGTCTTCACTCTGCGGTCCAGCTCACCCCAAACCATCTCGATTGGGTTCAGGTCTGGTGACAGGTCATCTGGCGTAGCACCCCACCATTCTTCTTCTTGGTCAAATAGCCCTTACACAGCCTGGAGGTGGGTTTGGGGTCATTGTCCTGTTGAAAAATAAATGATGGTCCAACTAAACGCAAACCGGTTGGAATAGCATGCCACTGCAAGTTGCTGTGGTAGCCATGCTGGTTGAGTACGCCTTCAATTTTGAATAAATCCCCAACAGTGTCACCAGCAAAGCACCCCCACACCATCACACCTCCTCCTCCATGCTTCACGGTGGGAACCAGGCATGTAGAGTCCATCCGTTCACCTTTTCTGCGTCGCACAAAGACACGATGGTTGGAACCAAAGATCTCAAATTTGGACTCATCAGACCAAAGCACAGATTTCCACTGGTCTAATGTCCATTCCTTGTGTTCTTTAGCCCAAACAAGTCTCTTCTGCTTGTTGCCTGTCCTTAGCAGTGGTTTCCTAGCAGCTATTTTACCATGAAGGCCTGCTGCACAAAGTCTCCTCTTAACAGTTGGTGAAGAGATGTGTCTGCTGCTAGAACTCTGTGTGGCATTGACCTGGTCTCTAATCTGCGCTGCTGTTAACCTGCGATTTCTGAGGCTGGTGACTCGGATAAACTTATCCTCAGAAGCAGAGGTGACTCTTGGTCTTCCTTTCCTGGGGCGGTCCTCATGTGAGCCAGTTTCTTTGTAGCGCTTGATGGCTTTTGCAACGACACTTTCAAAGTTTTCCCAATTTTTCGGACTGACTGACCTTCATTTCTTAAAGTAATGATGGCCACTCGTTTTTCTTTACTTAGCTGCTTTTTTCTTGCCATAATACAAATTCTAACAGTCTATTCAGTAGGACTATCAGCTGTGTATCCACCAGACTTCTGCACAACACAACTGATGGTCCCAACCCCATTTATAAGGCAAGAAATCCCACTTATTAAACCTGACAGGGCACACCTGTGAAGTGAAGACCATTTCCGGTGACTACCTCTAGAAGCTCATCAAGAGAATGCCAAGAGTGTGCAAAGCAGTCATCAAAGCAAAAGGTGGCTACTTTGAAGAAGCTAGAATATAAGACATATTTTCAGTTGTTTCACACTTTTTTGTTAAGTATATAATTCCACATGTGGTAATTCATAGTTTCGATGCCTTCAGTGTGAATGTACAATTTTCATAGTCAAGAAAATACAGAAAATCTTTAAATGAGAAGGTGTGTCCAAACTTTTGGTCTGTACTGTACATTATAACTAGTGATGAGCTCGTCACTGCTTGGTACTCGCCCGAGCATCTCACTGTTCGACAAGCTCGGCGAGTATTTCCAGGGTTGCTCGGCGGGAGCTCTGGTCCCCTCCCTGCATGTTTGGTGCTCTTTACAGAGCCAATGAACATGCAGGGATTGCCTGCCATGCACTGTAATGCCGCAGCCATGTTGGTTGTGGCATTACAGTGATTGGCTGGCCGCACAGCATCACCAGGTCTATATCAGATCTGGCGCCGCCATGCTGGTCACAGTCTACACCGGAATCAGGCAGAGTAGGGAGAGCTGCTGCTGTGTGAGGGACAGAATTGACGATTTAATGGTTAGATATAGGTATTCTACAGCAATATATCCATCTGTGCCTTCACTGTCCTGCCTCCTGTGTTACATAATGCTTCTAGTAGTGCGGTAGGTAACATAGGAGGCAGGTCAGTGAAGGCACTATGAGCTTTCATAAGAGCGTACAGATGAATATGTAAACAGAGCACCAGATAGAGCGACCCCCACAGGCTGCCCTGGAGCACCAGACAGAGCGCCCTCCACAGGCCGCCACGGAGCACCAGATAGAGCGCCCCCCACAGGCCGCCCTGGAGCACGAGCATATCATTATCTCCAAACTGAAAGTAAAGATTACACAAGAACCACAACATGGATTTCATCACTCAGGTATCATATTAATCAGTGTAATGTCACCCACCTGACAGTGTATGTGGTTACTGAGCACAATCCTAATGACAGGTGCACTTTAACCCCTTAAGCCCCGAGGGTGGTTTGCACGTTAATGACCAGGCCAATTTTTACAATTCTGACCACTGTCACTTTATGAGGTAATTACTCTGGAACGCTTCAACGGATCCCCCTGATTCTGAGACTGTTTTTTCGTGACATATTGTACTTCATGATTGTGGAAAAATTTCTTCGATATCACTTGCGTTTATTTGTGAAAAAACGGAAATTTGGCGAAAATTTTGAAAATTTTGCAATTTTCAAAATTTGAATTTTTAAGCCCTGAAATCAGAGAGATATGTCACACAAAAGAGTTAATAAATAACATTTCCCACATGTCTACTTCACATCAGCACAATTTTGGAACCAAAATTTATTTTTGTTAGGGAGCTATAAGGGTTAAAAGTTGACCAGCGATTTCTCATTTTTCCAACAAAATTTACAAAACCATTTTTTTAGGGACCACATCACATTTGAAGTCACTTTGAGAGGTCTTTATGACAGAAAATACCCAAAAGTGACACCATTCTAAAAACTGCACTCCTCAAGATGCTCAAAACCACATTCAAGAACTTTATTAACCCTTCAGGTGCTTCACAGGAATTTTTTGAATGTGGAAGAAAAAAATGAACATTTAACTTTTTTCACAAAAATGTTACTTTAGACCCAATTTTTTTTTTTTCGCAGGGGTAACAAGAAAAAATGGACCCCAAAATTTGTTGTGCAATTTCCCCTGGGCACGCAGATACCCAATATTTGGGGAAAAAACACTGTTTGGGCGCACGGCAGGGCTCGGAAGGGAAGGAGCGCCATTTGACTTTTTGATTGTAAAATTTGCTTGAATAATTAGCGGACGCCATGTTGTGTTTGGAGAGCCCCTGTGTGCCCAAACTTTGGAGCTCCCCCACAAGTGACCCCATTTTGGAAACTAGACCCCCCCTTTCTAGATGCATAGTGAGCACTTGGAACCCCCAGGTGCTTCACAAATTGATTCGTAAAAATGAAAAAGTGAAAAAAAAAACACTTTTTCATTTTTACGAATCAATTTGTGAAGCACCTGGGGGTTCCAAGTGCTCACTATGCATCTAGATAGGTGCCTTGGGAGGTCTAGTTTCCAAAATGGGGTCACTTGTGGGGGAGCTCCAATGTTTGGGCACACAGGGACTCTCCAAATGCAACATGGTATCCGCTAACAAATTGAATGGAAAATCGGCTCAAATTGTTAGCGGACACCACGTTGCGTTTGGAGAGCCCCTCTGTGCCCAAACTTTGGAGCTCCCCCACAAGTGACCCCATTTTGGAAACTAGACCCCCCAAGGCACCTTTCTAGATGCATAGTGAGCACTTGGAACCCCAAGGTGCTTCACAAATTGATTCGTAAAAATGAAAAAGTGAAAAAAAAAACACTTTTTCATTTTTATGAATCAATTTGTGAAGCACCTGGGGTTCCAAGTGCTCACTATGAATCTAGATAGGTGCCTTGGGTGGTCTAGTTTCCAAAATGGGGTCACTTGTGGGGGAGCTCCAATGTTTTGGCACACAGGGACTCTCCAAATGCAACATGATATCCGCTAACAAAATGTCGGCTCAAATTGTTAGCGGACACCATGTTGCGTTTGGAGAGCCCCTGTGTGCCCAAACTTTAGAGCTCCCCCACAAGTGACCCCATTTTGGAAACTAGACTCCCCAAGGCACCTATCTAGATGCATAGTGAGCACTTGGAACCCCCAGGTGCTTCACAAATTGATTCGTAAAAATGAAAAGTGAAAAAAAAACACTTTTTCATTTTTATGAATCAATTTGTGAAGCACCTGGGGTTCCAAGTGCTCACTATGAATCTAGATAGGTGCCTTGGGGGGTCTAGTTTCCAAAATGGGGTCACTTGTGGGGGAGCTCCAAAGTTTGGGCACACAGGGGCTCTCCAAACGCAACATGGTGTCCGCTAACAATTTGAGCCGATTTTCCATTCATAGAATCATAGAATCATAGAATGGTAGAGTTGGAAGGGACCTCCTGGGTCATCTGGTCCAACCCCTGCTCAAAGCAGGATTCACTAGATCATCTCAGACAGATGTCTGTCCAGCCTCTGTTTGAAGACGTCCATTGAAGGGGAACTCACCACCTCTCGTGGCAGCCTGTTCCACTCATTAATCACCCTAACTGTCAAAAAGTTTTTTCTAATATCTAATCTGTGTCTCCTCCCATTTAGTTTCATCCCATTGCTTCTAGTCTTTCCTTGTGCAAATGAGAATAAAGATGATCCTTCTACAATGTGACAGCCCTTGACATATTTGTAGACAGCTATTAAGTCTCCTCTCAGTCTTCTTTTTTGCAAGCTAAACATTCCCAAATCCTGCAACCGTTCCTCATAGGACATGGTTTGCAGACCAGTCACCATTCTGGTCGCTCTTCTCTGAACTTGCTCCAGTTTGTCTATGTCTTTTTTAAAACGTGGTGCCCAAAACTGTACACAGTATTCCAGATGAGGTCTGACCAAAGAGGAGTAAAGACCGATAATGACTTCACGTGATCTAGACAGTATGCTTCTGTTAATACATCCCAGAATTGTATTTGCCTTTTTTGCTGCTGCATCACACTGTTGACTCATGTTCAGTCTATGATCTATTAGTATACCTAAGTCTTTTTCACATGTACTGTTGCTTAGCTCTATTCATCCCATTCTGTATATGCTTTTTTCATTTTTATTGCCCAGATGTAGTACTTTGCATTTTTCCCTGTTAAAAACCATTCTGTTGGTTGCTGCCCACTGCTCCAGTTTATTTAGGTCTTTTTGAATCCTCTCTCTCTCTTCTCTAGTATTAGCTATCCCTCCTAGCTTTGTGTCATCTGCAAATTTAATCAGTTTACCCTCAATTCCTTCATCTAAATCATTGATAAAGATGTTGAACAATACAGGTCCCAGGACGGAGCCCTGTGGTACCCCACTTGAGACATTCATCCAGCTGGATGTGAAGCCATTTACAACCACCCTTTGAGTCCGATCACTAAGCCAGTTATGAATCCACCTAACAGTTGCCTGGTCCATTGCATACTTGGTCATTTTTTCAATAAGGATGGTGTGAGATACTTTGTCAAATGCTTTGCTGAAGTCAAGATATACTATATCTACAGCATTTCCCTGATCCACCCAGTCAGTGATTCTGTCATAGAAGGAAATTAAGTTAGTCTGACATGACTTGTTAGTTACAAACCCATGCTGACTCTGGTTAATCACTTCATTCTTATCCATGTACTTACATACATGTTGTTTAATAATTTGTTCAAAGATCTTTCCTGGTATAGAAGTCAGACTCGCCGGCCTATAGTTCCCTGGGTCCACCTTCTTCCCCTTTTTGAAGATAGGAACAACATTTGCTCTTCTCCAGTCTTCTGGGACTTCTCCTGTTCTCCAAGAATTTTCAAAGATTATGGAGAGTGGTTCTAAAATTTCTTTTACGATCTCCTTCAGTACTCTGGGGTGTAATTCATCTGGACCTGGAGACTTGAACTCATTTATGTTAGCTAAATATTCCCTCACAATCTTTCTGTTTACAGATAACTTGGATTCCTCTATTCCTTTAAAAGGACAGTGAAGATCAGTTGATGTTACATTTTCTTTCTGAGAGAAAACAGATGCAAAATAGGAATTAAAAAGTTCGGCCTTCTCAACATCCTCTCTTACCATTTCTCCATTTTCATCCTGTAAAAATCCTATAGCATCTTTGACTTTTCTTTTACTTTTGACATACCCCCAAAATCCTTTTTTATTGCTTTTGACATCTCTTGCAAGCCTTAATTCATTGTCAGCTTTAGCTAACCTGATACGTGCCCTACAGGATCTGCAGACTGCATTATAATCTTCTTTAGATATGCCTCCCTCTTTCCATTTAATAAACATTTCTTTCTTTCTTTTTAGCATGTGTTTAAGTTCTGTGTTCATCCATCCTGGTTTCCTTAAATGCTTCCCATTCTTCCTACTTTTCGGGATTGTTAACGATTGTGCTTTGAGAATCTCATTTTTAAAAATTTCCCATCCTTCCTGGACATTTTTGTCCTTAAGGACATCCAGCCATTGGATCCCTCCTATTCTCTTTCTGAGTCTCTTAAAATCTGCCTTTCTAAAATCTAACCTTGAAGTTTGAGTCTTCACATGTCTTCCTCCTCTAGTTATCCAAAATTCTATAATAGCATGATCGCTGCCTCCTAGGGTCCCAGCCACCTTTACCTCCTCAACCATTTCCTCCCTGTTTATAAGGATTAGATCCAAAGTAGCAGATCCCCTTGTTTTCTCCCCTACCTTTTGGAAGATAAAGTTGTCAGCAAGAGAGGATAAGAATTTGCTTGACCTGTTAGTTTTACTTGAGAGAGATTCCCAACAAATGTCTGGATAGTTGAAATCTCCCATGACCACTACGTCATGTTTTTTGGAGAACTTGGTCATTTGATACATAAAGAGTTCATCCATATCTTCAGCTTGTCCAGGTGGCCTGTAGTAAATGCCTACAATGGTGTCCTTTCTGTTGTTCTCTCCTTGTATTCTTACCCAAACAGTTTCCACAGAACTCCCAGTCTCTGAAGCTTCAATCTCTGTGCAGATATACGCTTTTCTAACATACAATGCAACACCTCCTCCTCGTTTATCAAGTCTGTTTCTTGCAAATAAGTTGTAGCCTTTTAGCCTTTTATTCCAATCATGTGTATCGTCCCACCAAGTTTCAGTGATTCCAATGACATCATATTCCTTTTCCTGCATTAGTAGTTCCAATTCTCCTTGTTTGTTGCCCATGCTTTGTGCATTTGTATAAAAACATTTTAGTTTGTGATTGGTTTCTCTTCCTCCCATATTTTTATTATTTCGATTTTTTTGTCTTTGTTCTTCTTTTCCACTTCCAGTAGCAGAGATCTCAATAGTATTTGTCAGCTGTATGGCTTTTTCTGGCCTTTTGCTTCCCTTCCCACATTGTTCTAGTTTAAAGCTCTTCTGATGAGTGTAGCAAGGCGACTTCCAAATACATGTTTTCCAGTCTTCGTAAGGTGCACCCCATCTCTAGCAAGTAGTCCATCGTATAGGTAATTCATTCCGTGATCCAGAAATCCAAATCCTTGTTGACGGCACCATCGACGTAGCCAGTTGTTCACCTGTAGAATCTTATTCCACCTCATTGTTCCATGGCCATCCACTGGGGGGATGGATGAGAAGACCACCTGCGCTCCCAATTCTTTCACTTTCTTGCCTAAGTCTTCAAAGTCACTGCAGATGGTTTCCAGGTAGTTTCTTGTGGTGTCATTTGTCCCCACATGTATTAGCAGGAATGGGTAGTGATCTGTAGGTCTGAAGAGTCTTGATATCCTGTCAGACACATCTTTAATTTTTGCTCCTGGAAGACAGCACATTTCTCTTGAGGTTATGTCTGGTCTGCAGATAGCGGCCTCTGTTCCTCTTAACAGGGAATCCCCCATGACCACCACTCTCCGTTTTTTCTTCACAACATTCTTCTTTCTCCATCCAGGAGGATTCTGAGGGCTTACAAGGTTATTCATTGCTGGCAAAGTGTTATTTTGCTGTATTTCTTCATGGTTCTCCTGCGTGAGAGCCTGGTACTGGTTCCTGAGCAGTATGGGTGCTGACTGCCTCTCGATCCTCCTGCTTCTGGGGGTCACAGGCTTCCATTCCTCTGTTTCGTCAGGTGCAGTTCGAATTTCTTCTCTTTCTGAATCATGAAGAGATAATTCTGCTCTGTCTAAGAACTCTTCACCTTCCTTAATGATTTTCAAGGTAGTTAACCTCTCTTCTAGATTTCGCAACTTTTTCTCCAATAGGGACACAAGCTTGCATTTCTGGCATGTGAAGTTTGGCTTTTCCACTGGCAAGTCTGTGAACATGTAGCAGGATATGCAGCTCACCAAATGGCTCCTGGACTCTTCCATGTTCTTATTGTTAATGTTCTGAAAACAGTGAAAAAAGCTTCAAAATGCGCGCGCATCAATTCGTTAGCGGACACCATGTCGCGTTTGGAGAGTCCGTGATGTGCCTAAACAGTGGAGCTCCCCCACAAGTGTCCCCATTTTGGAAACTATACCCCTCAAGGATTTTATTAAGGTGTATAGTGAACATTTTGAACCCAGAGGTACGGCACAGAATTTGTTTACATTAGGTCATCATATTGAATAAGTTGTCATTATTCTTGAGCGCAAGTGCTCGCTACTTGAGTTTGCATCGGGTACTCAGGTATGCACCATGTACAGCGTGTGCTCGAGTGACATGCTCGAGTCCCTGCTCCGCATGTTTCACGGTTATTAGACACCCAAAAAAAAACATGCGGGGATCGCTCGTGCATGGCAGGCAATCCCCGTAAAGTTTTTTTGGCCGCGAAGCATATGGGGCAGAGACTCGAGCATGTCACTCAAATACCCACGATACTCAATGCATACCAGAGCACCCGATGCAAACTCAAGTAGCGAGCACTTGCGCTCAACACTAGTCGCCATATCGTCATCTTTTTTTCTTACTTTTGAAAAAAATCCCAACCCCAGCCCTAACCCTAGCACAGCCCTAACCATAGCACAACCCTAGCCCTAGCACAACCCTAGCCCTAGCACAACCCTAGCCCCAGCACAACCCTAGCCCCAGCACAACCCTAGCCCCAGCACAACCCTAGCCCCAAACCCAGCCCTAACCCTAGCCCAATCCTAACCCAAGAGTTTATTTTTGACGCCGTTCCTTGTGCGGTATAAGTGATTAGACTACTTTATTCTTCAGGTCGGTGTGATTACAGCAATGCCAGAATCATATGGGGTTTTTATGACTGACAGCTGTCACACACTAAAAGACGCATTTTTTGTAAAATCTAGTTTTTGCATCGCCATATTTTGAGAGCTATAATTTTTCCAGGTTTTGGCAGACAGTCATGTGACGGCTCGTTTTTTGCGGGATGACTTGACGTTGTTATTGGTGCCATTTTCAGGCACGTGACATTTTTTGATCGCTTTCTATTCCGATTTTTGGGAGGCAGAATAAACAAAAACCAACAATTCAGGAATTGTTTTTTTTTTTTTATTCTGTTCCGCGTGTGGTAAAATTGGTGAGGTAACTTTATTCTTCGGGTCAGTACGTTTACAGCGGTACCACATTTGTATCATTTTTCTATGTTTTGGCGCTTATACACAATAAAAGCTATTTTATAGAAAAAAATATTTTTTAGCATCGCTTTATTCTGAGAGCTATAACTTTATTATTTTTCGGCTGATGGAGCTGTATGGTGGCTTGTTTTCTGTGGGACGAGATGACGTTTTCAGCAGTACCATTTTTATTTATATGCGTCTTTTTGATCGCGTGTTATTCCACTTTTTGTTTGGCAGTATGGTGATAAAGCATTGTTTTTTTGCTTCGTTTTTTTTTTTTTTTTTTTACCGTGTTCACTGAAGGGGTTAACTACTGGGACAGTTTTATAGGTCAGGTTGTTCCGGATGCGGCAATACCAAATATGTGTACTTTTATTGGTTTTTTTTTTTTTTTTTTATAATAATATTTATTGATGGGTACATTATATTTTTATTTTTGGTGGATTATTTTTTTTATTTTTTTTTTTATATTTTTGCAATTTTTTTTTTTTTTTTTTTCCACTTTCAGACAGTTTATACACTTTATTACTTTGTCCCACTCTGAGACTTTCACTTTTTTTTCTCTGATCGCCTGCATGGCACAGGAATGCAGCACCATCCCTGTGCCATGCAGGCTATCAGCGGTGCACAGTGTGAAGATTGTTTGGAGATGCACTGCGCATGTCCAAACAATCTTCCTGCTGTCTGGTGACCTGGATGTTGTCATGACGACATCGGGTCGTCATGGCAACACCCGGGAAGCCTTTGCAGACTGCGCTGGAAGCCGGAAGAGGA
The DNA here is from genome assembly GCF_046119375.1 of Phyllobates terribilis. Classification (NCBI taxonomy): domain Eukaryota; kingdom Metazoa; phylum Chordata; class Amphibia; order Anura; family Dendrobatidae; genus Phyllobates; species Phyllobates terribilis. The sequence continues at coordinate 176,881,405 of NW_027362773.1, forward strand.
GGTGAGTATCGGCGATCACCTCCCCTTGCCCCCGCAATGCCGCGATCGACTTCGATCGACTTCGATCGCAGCATCGCAGGGGTTAATGTGCTGGGAGCGGTGCAGGACCGCTCCCTGCACATAGTACCGGGTGTCAGCTGTGACAATCAGCTGACACCCGGCGACGATCGCGCCCACACAGCCTGTGTGCGCGCGCGATCGCGATGACGTACTAATACGGGTCTGGCTCTTAAGTCCCAGGGCACAGACGCGTATTAGTACGTCAGATGTTGTTAAGGGGTTAATCCTGATTATTTGCTTAAAAAGCAATGCAGTACACCATTTTACTGCTCCAGTTACTTGTTAGCAGCATACAGCGAGATTTTTTGGATTTTATTTGCATAGCTGTATTGTGGAAGCCGAGAAACTTTTCCATCATCAGACGTGATCCCATATTACTGCGGTAATAATTGTGACATTTTTTGGAGCGTGCCAAATATTACACTCCATTTAAAGTCAGCCAGCTGTGTTTTGTTGAACCTAGTCACACTTGGTCACTGACCAATACCATTTCTCTAACGCCACTGCCTAAAACCGTGGTCATCAGACGTGATCCCATATTACTGCCGTAATAATCCTGAAATTTTTTGGAGCGTGTCAAATATTATACTCCATTTAAGGTCTGCCAGTTGTGTGTTGCTCCAAACTATTCACACTTGGTCACTGACCAATATCATACTAATAGGCCACTGCCTAAAACCGTGGTAATCAGACGTGATCCCATGTTACCGCAGTAATAATCCTGAAATTTTTGGGAGGTGTCACCTATTATACTTGGTCGCTGACAAATACTAAGTGCACTACAAGACCAGTGGCTAAAACCGTGGTCGTCAGACGTATCAGATATTACTGCGGTACTAATCCGGAAATTTTTGGGAATGTGTCAAATATTATACTCCATTTAAAGCATGCCAGTTGTGTGTTCAAACGTATTTGCTGATTCGCTGACCAATAGCATATCTATGAACAACGTCAGAGTATTACGCCACTTTTACGGACTGACAATAAAACATACAAAAACAAAGCTAAAATGGATTTTCCTGGAAGAAATATTAAGAAACATTCTTTGCAGAGTCATGACTTATATGTAAGGCCTAATAAATTAAAACAAAATATATATATAAAAACACTGCAGGATATTTAGTATAAAAACCATACTCGCCAATGTAACCTCTTAATCCTTGCAAGCTTCAACACAATTTTTATTCATTTTTATTTATTTATTTTACTCACTTATATAGTACCATTAATTCCACAGTGCTTTAGAGACATTATGGGCACTGTCCCCATTGGGGCTCACAATCTAAGTTCCCTATCAGAATGTCTTTGGAATGTGGGAGGAAACCGGAGAACCCGAAGGAAACCCACACAAACACGAGGAGAACATACAAATTCCTTGCAGATGTTGTCCTTGGTGAGGTTTTAATCCAGGACCCCAGATAACCACTGAGCCACCATGCTGCCCCAATGTTCACAAGGTAGGCAGCAGCAGTGGTCAGTTCCCTAGACAACGAGCAAACTCCTTCATGATGATAGAGGCCACCATCTCTTTAGCTTGCTGGTACTATTCTGAGGGAACCAGCCAGGAATATCCAGTGAATGGCACGCCATGGTGTGATATTAGCACCCAGTACCAGAAGCAAAGCCATTCACAATTTCCATATCTCAGGAATTTTATTTGGTAGACTGGCTGCTGTGTTTTTTTTCTGCTCACTTGGGAGCATCGGCAGGCAAAACATGGAGGCACTCAAGGGTCCTCAAAGTTTTGGAGGATGTTATGTGCAGAGGCTGACCTGAATTTCGATGGGCGTGTTGATGCTGGTACTCAACAACTGCCCTCTGCTGCTCACAAATCATTCCAAACATCTGCAACGTTGATTTCCAATGGGTGGTGACTAGAGATGAGCGTTGTTCTACTCGAACTGTTCGCCAATCTCAAATTCGAGCTGTTTTGGGCGGTGTTCGAGCCGTTCGGAGAACACGAACAATTTGAGAAAAATTCGGCTGTTCGAGGTTATGTTCGATAACTGTTCGTGCACCAAAATCATAACTGGATTTTTTCTCAGTAATGATGAAAATTAATGTTAATACGCAGTTTGAGTGTACAGCGGGGTGGGGGGAGGGGCAGGGGATGGATCTCTGCAGGAACAATGAAGATCTCCATTTTTTTTTCTCTTTCCCGCATTTGCAGTGGGGAGGTGCAATCTGTCAGCCTATCAGCAGCGCACACACGGAGCGAAGTGCTTTTTTTCACACAAGCAAGGGCATGTGTCATTGGCAGTGTATGTCACATGTCCTTGCCCTATAAGACCAAGCCATTTTCCCCGTCGCCACCATTTTCTCACTGCTGCAGCTGCGTGTTAGACGGCACCGCTGTTGCTGTGTGCGCTATACCTTGTTAATTTCAAGCCAATTTTCGCACAAATATACAGATAGCTTGGGAGTAGGGAATAGTTGTGATTGCAGTCCTTTTAAGGACTAGGTTACAGCATTTCCTACGACTTTTATCAGGGAGGTCTGTGCTCTTAAATAGATAGGTTGTGGGAGTAAAGACTAATTGTAATTGCAGTCCTTTTCAGGACTAGGTTACATCAGTTCCTATCAGTTTTTGCCAGGCATGTCTGTGACAGTGCTGTGCAAGTTTTTTTCACAGCATTTGGCTGAATCTAGCAAAGCTAATCCTTTTTGGCCTATTGCAGAGTGTGTTAGTCAGTGGAGTAGCCTATCTGTGTTGCAAGATATACCACCTGTGTATAAAATACCAATTTTTTTACTGCACCTAGTGAAGTAAAATCTTTTGGGCATAGCATCATTCTATTAGTCCATCTATACTGACCTCCATCAGGTTGCAAATTAAAACTAATTTTTATCTGCATCTACAGTACCTCTGAAAAAATATTTGGGCTTCTAGCTGTGTGTGGGTCTTGTTCTATTAATCCATCTATACTGACCTCCATCAGGTTGCAAACTGAATATAATTTTTTTCTGCATCTACCTCTGAAAAAATATTTGGCCTTCTAGTAGTGTGTCGGACTTTCTCTATTAGTCCATCTATACTGACCTCCATCAGGTTGCAAACTGGATATAATTTTTTTCTGCATCTAGCTCTGAAAAAATATTTGGCCTTCTAGTAGTGTGTCGGACTTTCTCTATTAGTCCATCTATACTGACCTCCAGGTTGCAAATTAAAACTAATTTTTATCTGCATCTACAGTACCTCTGAAAAAATATTTGGGCTTCTAGCTGTGTGTGGGACTTGTTGTATTAGTCCATCTATACTGACCTCCATCAGGTTGCAAACTGAATATATTTTTTTCTGCATCTACCTCTGAAAAAATATTGGGCTTCTAGCTGTGTGTGGGTCTTGTTCTATTAATCCATCTATACTGACCTCCATCAGGTTGCAAACTGAATATAATTTTTTTCTGCATCTAGCTCTGAAAAAATATTTGGCCTTCTAGTAGTGTGTCGGACTTTCTCTATTAGTCCATCTATACTGACCTCCATCAGGTTGCAAATTCAAAATAATTTTTTTCTGCATCTAACCCAGCCAATAGTTTTGGCCTAATACCACAGTTTGGCCACTCAGCTCTGCTCGGTTACCATCCATTGTTTTTTTGTGCAAACAACTCCAGAGTTGTGAATTAGTTAACCACCAAAATGAGTGGAAAAAGGCCTGCTGCTGGTGGAAAGGGGAATAGGCGTGTTGGGAAGGGGAAAAAAGGTTGTGTCCGTGGGGTAGGTGTTAAAGCAACAGTAACATCTGCAGAAGAAAGACCATCTTCCAGCCAAACTAAAATGTCTACTTCTTTTAGCGGACAATGTGATAAGATCCCTTTCTTACGGCCACGCCAATCGCTACAAATTCCAGATGAGGCACAAAAACAGCAGGTGCTTCAACGGATATCAAGTGCTCCTTTAAGTGGGCTCTCCTCCACATCAACTTCAACATCACAAATACTCCAGTCCTCAAAGGTGTCACCCAAATCGCACTTGCTTCCTCACAGCTCCCAAATCTCCAGCTGCCCGTCTGAGTATGAGGTAGAACAGATGGTTGAGTCTGCAGAGCTGTTTACTCATACTATAGCCTGGGAATCAGAGGTCGACTCCAGCGCTTCTGTGAATCCAGACGAGGAAATGATCTGCACTGATGCCCAGAATCTTTATGAGTCGGATCCAGGACCAGACGCAGAAGGTTCTGACCATAATGTAGACCCTCATTCCCAAACTGTAACTCCTGTTGGTGGAGACAATGAGGAAGACGATGATAAGACTCAAATACCTGATTGGAGCGACAACTTTAGTTTTTTGTCAGGGCAGGAACAGGTTGGCTCTGAGGACGACGGGTGTGATAACGCACAGGGTGATGATGATGAGGTCGGAGATCCCACTTACTGTCAACCCACAGTCAGCCAAGAGATGAGGTCAGCAGAGGAGGTGGAGGAAGATGCTAGTGACGACGAGGTCAGGTTGCGCCTTCCTGGACAGAGACGTAGTACTGGAAGCACGTCAACAACTGCATCCTCAAACACAACTCTGCCTCTCACCACAAGTCGTGGTGGCTCTTCAGGTCGCATGGGTGCTAAGCCTTGCATAGCCTGGGCATTTTTTCAGATCGATAAAGATGACCCAACTCGTGTTATCTGTAACATTTGTCAGCAAAAGCTAAGTAGAGGCCAAAAAATACATAGTTTGAGTACTTCATGCATGAACCGGCACATGGACATGAAGCATAAGTTGCAGTGGGAAGCTCAGTGTGCTACAATGCGGCCTAGCCGGCCGGGCCAACCACCGTCTGCCATATCTTGTGCATCCGCGGCCTCTTCATCCTCTGTGACTGGGGGGACAGCAGTCACACCTGTTTTGGGGCGCAGACCTGCCACCTCTTTACCCGCAACAGCCAGCGTGATTGGCAGGTCATCATTTTCTTTGGAGGTGGTAACACCAGCTGGTGTTGAGCGCTGTCCGACATCGATAGCACCACCTTTGGATCAAGGCAACCTAACATGTCCGCCTGCATCTTCCTCACAGACCGGCAGTTTGCCGGGGACACCCTTATCAACCCCGTCTAAGCACAATAGCCAGCCCTCGGTCCCTCAGATGTGGACAAGTAAAAGACCATTTCCTCCTAGCCATGAGAAAGCTAAGAGGTTGAATTTCACCATCTGCAAGCTCTTGGCTACAGAAATGCTGCCTTTCCGCCTGGTGGACACAGAGGATTTTCGAGACCTTATGTCCGTCGCAGTGCCCCAGTACCAGATGCCCAGTCGGCACTACTTCTCAAAGAAAGGTGTGCCTGCGCTCCACCAGCATGTCGCACATAACATCACCGCTTCTTTGAGAAACTCTGTGTGTGACAGGGTGCATTTCACCACAGACACTTGGACGAGTAGGCATGGACAGGGGCGTTACATGTCGCTGACTGGGCACTGGGTAACTATGGTGACAGCAGGACAAGGGGCTGCTGTCCAAGTCTTGCCGTCCCCACGAGTTGTGCGTCAATCCTCTTTATGTCAAAGTTCCTCCACTGCTTCTGCCTCCTCAACCTCCTCTCGGTCTTCCACCTGCACCCAAAGCCTGTCTGGTCATGCCACAAGCTTTCTAACTGCGCAGAAGGGATCCTGCACACCTCCTTACTATGCTGGCAGTAGGGCTCAACGTCATCAGGCGGTTTTTACATTGAAATGTCTGGGAAATGTGAGTCACACAGCTGAGGAGTTGTGGTCAGCTCTGGAGAACCAATTTCATGAATGGTTGTCTCCACTGGACCTGAAACCAGGGAAGGCCGTGTGCGACAATGCTGCAAACCTGGGTGCGGCCCTTCGCCGGGGCAATGTCACACACGTGCCTTGTATGGCTCACGTGTTGAACCTGGTTGTCCAGCAATTTTTAGCCCACTATCCCAGACTAGATGGCCTTCTGCAGAGGGCATGGTCGCTGTGTGCTCACTTCCGCCGTTCGCATCCCGCAGCTCAGCGACTTACATCTCTACAGAAGTCGTTGGGCCTGCCACTTCACCGGCTAAAATGCGATGTGCCTACCCGGTGGAATTCAACTCTGCACATGTTGCAGCGACTGTGGCAGCACCGACAAGCCCTGGTGCAATACGTTCTGATGTATAGCCTGGGCCAACGAGATTCAGAGGTGGGGCAAATCACGCTGGAGGAGTGGTCTCAGATCAGGGACCTATGCACCCTTCTGCACAGTTTTGAAATGGCGACGAAGATGTTTAGTGCTGACGATGCCATTATCAGCATGACTATTCCGGTGATTTACATGCTGGAGCACATGTTAAACAGAATTCGGAGTCAGGTGGTGGCACAAGAGGAGGTGGAGGAAGTAGAGGAGGAGGAGTTGTATGCGGAAGGGCTAACATCTGCAAGGTCCAGACGGTCGGCAGCACCAAGGCGGCAGGCATGTGAGGGTGGGGGAGATGGTTTTACCAGGGCGCATGGTAGCAGCCAAACTAGTGAGGAAGGTGCAGGAGCCCAGGAAGAAGTGGAGGACGAACTGATGGAAGACTCATCAGATGAGGGAGACCTTGATCACATTTCTGTTGTGCGAGGTTGGGGGGAGAGGACAGAGGAAGGAAGCATGATTGTTACCTCGCCACCAACACAACAGGGACTTGGTGCTCCTGGATGCGCAACACACATGAGTGCCTTCTTGCTGCACTACCTGCAACATGACCCTCGAATTGTGAGAATTAGAAATAATCCTGACTACTGGGTTGCCACACTGTTAGATCCCCGGTACAAAAGTAAATTTGCAGAAATTATTCCTGCCATAGAAAGGGATGCACGCATGCAGGAGTATCAGCAGAGACTGTTGCAGAATCTTACATGTGCTTTTCCACAAAATACCAGTGGTGCACGTAGTGAATCTCACAGTTCCAACTTGCCAACCGTGGGACCGTCAAGTGTTCAGCACTCAAACCGTAACAGAACCACAGTATCTGCTGGTAACATCAATTTTGCGGAATCATTTCACCACTTTTTTAGCCCATCCTTTGCAAGGCCACAGGAGACAAGAAGTCTGACACATAGTCAACGCCTAGAGACGATGGTACAGGAGTATCTCCAAGTAAACATTGAAGCCACGACTGTGTCACTGGACCCTTGCTCTTTTTGGGCTTCCAATCTGGATAAATGGCCAGAGCTAGCCACTTACGCCTTGGAGATCTTGTCATGCCCCGCAGCCAGCGTTCTGTCTGAACGTGTGTTCAGCGCTGCTGGTGGTGTGCTGACAGATAAGCGCACGCGGCTCTCCACTGATAATGTAGACAGACTCACGTTCATAAAGATGAACAAATCATGGATCCGAAACGACTTTTCTACCCCTGTGTCATCCTGGGGAGAGTAAAAGCTTGATGATTGGTTAAAATCACCCTACCAACCGTTTTAAGCTTTCAAATTACTAATCATGTTTATCTGTATCTTGACTGGAAAATAATTTGGGCTTTGTAGCAGTGTGCAGCACTGATCCTATTAGGCCATCTATACTAAAGCTTCACCAGATTTAAAATTAAAAATAATTTTTAGCTGCATCTAGCCCGGAAAATAATTTTGGGGCTCCGAGATGCGCAAGGCACATAAGTGCCTTCTTGCTGCACTACCTGCAGCATGACCCTCATATTGTCAGAATTCGAAGTAATCATGACTACTGGGTTGCCACACTCTTAGATCCCCCAAACTTTTCGATCAACCTTTTCATTTTAATAAAGACCAAAAAAATGGTCATTTTTGAAATTATAAGCATTAGCAGGTTGTTAGAAACTGAAATCAAACAGTTTTTAACTCAAAACTTTATTCTAGGTGATGTTACATTTTCACATAGGACCCCTTGTTCGAAAGGAGCTTCTGAACTCTCTCGTCCATTGAATTTGTCAGGTTTTGGATGGTTTCTGCTTCAATTGTTTTGCATGAGGACAGAATACCCTCCCAGAGCTGTTGCTTAGATGTGAACTGCCTCCCGCCATCATAGACACTCCTTTTAATGATGCTCCAAAGGTTCTGAATGGGGTAGAGGTCAGGGGAGCATGGGGGTCACACCATAAGTTTGTCCCCTTTTATGCCCATATCAGCCAGAGATGCAGATGTTTTATGTGCAGCATGAGATGGTGCATTATCATGCAGAAAAATGATCTTGCTGTGAAATACACGGTTCTTCTTCTTGAACCATGGCAGGAAGTGCTGTTTGAGAAAATCCACATACATTATGGAGTTCATCTTTAGCGCCTTCAGGGATCCTAAAGGGGCCGACAATCTCTCTCCCCATGATTCCAGCCCAAAACATTACTCCACCTCCTCCTTGTTGGCGCTGTAGCCGTGTTTGCGTGGGGTGTCCATCAACCAGCCATCCTCCACTCCATCCATCTGGACCATCGAGCGCTGCACGGCACTCATCCGTGAACAAAACAGTTTTTAAATCAGTCTTCATGTAATGTTTGGCCCACTGGAGCCGTTTCTGCTTGTGTGAAGTGGATAGAGGAGGTCGACAAGATGGCGCATGCACAGCTGCAAACCTCTGAAGGACCCTGCATCTTGTTGTTCGGGGGACGTTGGAGGCACAAGCAGCTTCAAAAACATGTCTGCTGCTATGACAAGGCTTTTTTGCCGCTGCTCTTTCAACCTGACGTAATTGCCTGTAGGAAAGAGTCCTCAATTTGCCCTTATCAGCACGCACACGTGTGTACTGTGAATCAGCTACATACTTCTTGATTGCCAAGACACTTCATCCTGATCATCGCACAATGTTGATTGTAGTCATGCCTTGACCTAAACACTCCACAATTTGTTGCTTCTCAGCAGCCGACACATCCTTTTTCTTTCCCATTTTGGCAGAAAATGTAGGCTGCTTAATAATGTGAGAGAGCCTTCTTAAGTAGTCTTGCCTTTCATTGGACACACCTGCCAAACTAATTAGCACAGGTGTCTGCAATTGCTTACAGTGATATAAAGAGCCCTGACACACATCACCATCAATGAGTTTAACTGACAAACAAACAAATTCTTCCCTTATCACTCCTAAACACTTTTTGCATAATAATTTGGAACGCGGTGTACATGTGCTTTTCCACAAAACACCAGTGGTTCACGTAGTGAATCTTACAGTTCTAACTTGCCAACCGTGGTCTGTATGGAATTGTTCAATAAAGGGCCCAAAATTAAGATAACATAGATGGGAGAGGTCTCTATGAATAGGAATTCCTAAGTATTTGATACCCTGTGAGGGCCAGGCAAAGGGAAAGTTGGACTGGATGGAATCCTATATGGATTTGGGGAGGGAGACATCGAGGGCCTCAGACTTCGCTGCATTGATTTTAAAATTTTACCATGTAACAAAGTGATCTATTTCAGCCATAACAGCATGGATGGATATATGTGATTGAGTGATATATACTAGGACATCATCAGCAAATAGAGAGCACTTGTACTCGGTGCCTCCCACCTCAATCCACCTAATATTGGGGTTATGGCGAATTGATGAGAGCAGGTGCTCCGTCACTAGGATGTATAAGAGAGGGGACAGAGGACATCACTGCCTTGTCCCATTGGTGATTGTGAAAGGTGATGAAAATGTTCTGACGCACCCCCTGGGCCTTGGGACACCCGGAGCCGGACCCTTTTTGGTGGATGCTGGTGGTTGTAGTCTTCGTGGCGGCGACCCGGTTCCGTGGCTCAGGGCGGTCAAACCAGTGGCGGAACTATTTATGTGGTTTTGATGTTTAAATGTCCGACTACGCCACCCGTGGATTGCGGTCAGAGTGAACCGCCGCTACAGGGCAGACCGCTGAGGCTGGTGTTGTGGGTGCAGCAGAGCGTAGCATAACTCCCCACGGGAGGAGTATAGCCTCAGGGCAGTGTATGCGGAGGATGGGGGTGATGGTGCAGGGCAGCAGCAGTAACGACACGGAGTCAGTGATGCAGTTCAGGGCCTTTACTCACAGTTCTTATTATCCAGACCACGTCTGCAGGTAACGGCTGCCCACGTCGTACTGTGCTCACCAGGTGAGGGGCTCAGACAACTCCCAGATAACTTTGGAGCACTTCACAGGACCCCCTTTGTGTGTCCTTTGTCTGGCCTTTCTTACCAACACTTCTGTCCGGCTGCCTCGGGCCTCCTCTTGGTAAACTTGGCGCCAGTTTCCCTGACCCTATGTGGTGCCTTCCTAGCGGGTGTAGCGAGGGGCTGCGCCACATAAAATGTCAGAGCCTCCGGTTTCTAGCTGAGGGTCGTTTCCTGCCTCCACTAGTTCGGGGACCGGTCTCCCCCTTTGGCCTGACCCCTCCACGCAGATTCGGGCGTGCGGTGGCGACTCGCCCGTCCGCACCCCTGGGATCCCTTCATTCCTCGTTCCTGGAGCCTTCTCCGCTCCTCTTCCTTCCTTCTCCCTCTTCCAGGCCTGGGCCTCTGTTACTAGGCCCGCCTCCGGAGCAGAGCTCATGCAGAGCCCCTGCTCCCTGCCACTTCTGCTCAGACTTCTCTGCACTGAACTAAGATGGTGCCCACCTTTTATACTCCCTTCTCAATGCACCCGGGAACTGCTTCCTCCCTGCTCCTGCACTACAGGGTTCCCCTTCCTCAGTGTTCCCTCCCCCCACTCCAGCCAGGGACAGGGACTGTCGTGCCCATCTCAGGGGCATATTGGTCGCCCTGCCCCACGGCAATGTGGTGTAATGCATGCAGGTGTCGGGTCCTGATCCACACTCCATCCTTACCTGAGAGTGAGATATCACACCTCTGGGTGAGGTGCAATACGTCTGTAGCAACCGAGCCCTCAGGGTGCTACAGTTCCATTTATCTTCAGCCTAGGTGACGTATTGCGATACAGGGCCGTGATTTTGGCTATAAAAGGGTCCCCTAGACCCCTACCCCAAGCTTTTTAAGAGAATCATATATGGCGTGCCAGGAGACTCTATGGAATGCTTTCTCAGCATCCAACGAGAGTATCTAATTACAAATTTTTAACTGCATCTAGCCCAGGAAATACTTTGTGCCTAGTAGCAGTGTCTGCTAGTCAGCGGATTATCCCGGCTGTTAAGCAAGCTGCACCACCTGTAGTTTAGACACTTAATTTTTTCAAAGGAAATGCTTCGGGACCATGGGATACTTAGTGAAGAGCATCAGGAGGCACCCCAAGGCATAGGGGCTGGGACTGGCAGTAGGATGCCTTGCGGTGGACAGCCGAGCTCGATCCTTATAAAAGCTTTTTAACTGCAGCAGCTTTAGTGGACGCTACTGGAGCTGGAATTACCGCGGCTGCTGGCATGAGACTTGCCCTCCAATAGATCCTTGTAAATGGATTTAAAGTGTATTCATTCAAATTAGAGAGACAATTTAAATTAAAAAGCTTAGAGCTGCCTCCACCACAGGGGGGCTCGCTCGACCCACCAGCGGACAGGCACCAGTATTGGGAGAGGGGGGCTGGCCGTCAGGGTTCACCGCGGCTCTGGCACAAACCCGGCGACACGGAGGTGGCACGGGCAGGAGCGGACTGGCCGTGTCGGCTTCTCACTTTTTGGATTTTAGAAGGGCATGACATGCCTATATCTGTGTCTCCCCCTCCTTTTACTCCTCCACCTCTTTTATTTTCGCATGACTATATGTACTTGTCACTTTTCCATGTGTTAGTTATGTCTTCTGAGCAGTTTGTCAGCTTTTGGACACCTTTGAAGGTGTTTTCTATGTGTTTCTATGTGTTTTTGTTTGCCTGCCATTGGTTTTAACGGTGTTCGAAGGTGTTCGACGAACAGTTCGGCGAACACACGGGTGTTCGACGAACCGAACCGAACTCGAACACTACGGGGGTGGCTCAACACTAGTGGTGACATCACACACCAGTTGGTGAACTGGAAGCTGCAAACACTGCTGAAGCACGGCAAAGGCGGCGGAAACTTAGGTGACTTTCGGAAATGAGCACACACGCGGCATACTTTAACAAGCAGCTCAGGCAGATCCAGGTAGGTTTTGAGAAATTGCCCAGAGACTACAGTTCAAAACCCTAACCTTGGCATACAAAGCCATCAACAACCTGTCTCCCCCATACATCTGTGACCTCTCCAGGTACATACCTAAACACAACCTCCAATCCTCACAAGATCTCTTTCTCTACTCCCCCCTTATTGTCACGGGTGTGTCAGGTTTGAAAGACAGTCATATGGGGTCCGGCTGTAGAAGGTCGCTACGTTTGGCCTTGCAAACATCTTCTTGATCCTTTCATGACCCCTCTCTCTCTAAGACCCAGCGATGATCCTCACCTTGTTTGGGAATTATACCATTAGGACCCAGCGGTGATCCTCATCTTCTGCTGCTACTTACCACACCCTTTCTGTATCCTTATATACACTCAGTTTCTCCAGAGGGTGCCTGATGATAGACTGTTCTTATCTATTCTGCCCCTTGTAGGGGGAATACAGAGTAATATTTCAATATTTGCAGATGACACTAAACTCTGCAGGGTAATCAATACAGAGGAGGACAATTTTATATTACAGGAAGATCTATGTAAACTAGAAGCTTGGGCTGATAAATGGCACATGAGCTTTAATGGGGATAAATGTAAGGTAATGCACTTGGGCAGAGGAAATAAAATGTATAATTATATGCTTAATTGTAAAACACTGGGCAAAACTGTAACTGAAAAAGACCTGGGTGTATTGGTGGATGACAAGCTCACGTTTAGTGGCCAGTGTCAGGCAGCTGCTGCAAAGGCAAATAAAATAATGGGATGCATTAAAAGAGGCATAGATGCTCATGAGGAGAAGATAATTTTACCTCTATACAAGTCACTAGTGCGACCACACTTAGAATACTGTGTACAGTTCTGGTCTCCGGTGTATAAGAAAGACATAGCTGAACTAGAGCGGGTGCAGAGAAGAGCGACCAAGGTTATTAGAGGACTGGGGGGTCTGCAATACCAAGACAGGTTATTAGAGGACTGGGGGGTCTGCAATACCAAGACAAGTTATTAGAGGACTGGGGGGTCTGCAATACCAAGACAGGTTATTAGAGGACTGGGGGTCTGCAATACCAAGACAAGTTATTAGAGGACTGGGGGGTCTGCAATACCAAGACAGGTTATTAGTGGACTGGGGGGTCTGCAATACCAAGACAGGTTATTAGAGGACTGGGGGGTCTGCAATACCAAGACAGGTTATTAGAGGACTGGGGGGTCTGCAATACCAAGACAGGTTATTAGAGGACTGGGGGGTCTGCAATACCAAGACAGGTTATTAGAGGACTGGGGGGGTCTGCAATACCAAGACAGGTTATTAGAGAACTGGGGGGCCTGCAATACCAAGACAGGTTATTAGAGGACTGGGGGGTCTGCAATACCAAGACAGGTTATTAGAGGACTGGGGGGTCTGCAATACCAAGACAGGTTATTACACTTGGGGTTATTTACTGTGGAAAAACGAAGGCTTAGGGGTGATCTTATTACTATGTACAAGTATATGAGGGGACAGTACAAAGACCTTTCTACTGATCTGTTTAATCTGAGGCCTGAGACGGGGACAAGGGGGCATCTTCTACGTCTGGAGGAAAGAAGGTTTAATCATAATCACAGATGGGGATTCTTTACTGTTAAAGCAGTGAGACTATGGAGCTCTCTGCCGCATGACGTTGTAATGAGGGATTCACTACTAACATTTAAGAAGGGCCTGGATGCCTTTCTTGAAAAGTATAATATTACAGGTTATATATACTGGATTCCTTGATAGGGCGTTGATCCAGGGAACTAGTCTGATTGTCGTATGGAGTCGGGAAGGAATTTTTTTCCCTAATGTGGAGCTTAGTGTTTGCCACATGGTTTTTATTTGCCTTCCTCTGGATCAACATGTTAGGCTATGAGTTGAACTAGTTGGACTTAGTCTTCCTTTAACCTTAAAAACTATGTTACTATGTTACTATGTATTCAGGCTTAGAACTCTAGTAGTCGGCTAGGATTTTCTTGGAGTTCTTTTGTGAGTTGTTGCCTTGTTTTCCCTGGTGTCATCTTTAAGCTAAGTATATTCCCTTGTTTGTTTCCCTTGTGTGTACTTTAGTTTGCAGTGGGGCTGACTAGTGCTCATGTGATGCCTCTACTCGAAAGCCCTTTTCTTTACCCTGGGAGAAGGGGGACTCGGAGTCGGGTCCCATGATGGAGAGATGGGGTGCAGCCGTGGCCCGGACCCGACCCGTGTTCAGGGCCGTCACAATTAAAAGGATGGTGCGGGCTTATCCGGGTTGAGTGGCTGATTCCGACTATGCCACCTGTGGCATCTGGTGAAGGCCACCAGCGCCACTGCAGTCCGCTGAGGCATGGTGATATAGCGGCCAACGTTGTTACTACTCCCCACAGGCGGAGCAAGGCCACAGGGCAGAGAGACAGGATGAAGGGGGTAGTAGTAGAGGAGTACGGGCGCAGAGTCGTGCGGTGTAGCGCAGAATAAACAGTCCGGAGGCCATAGGGGTGAACTTCCAAGGCTTTACTCACATTCAAGATGACAGAAGGAAGGCGACTCCCTGCTCCCCGCGGAGTCCTGCGGACACCAGTGACGGGGGTCCGACTACCTCCGAGCAAGTCCAGCATTCAATCAGGACCCCGCACCAGAGTGTTCCTGAACTACAGACCGTATCCTTTCCGGTCTGTGTGTGAAGATAGGCCGGGTCTCCCTCTGAGCTCCTCTCAGAACAAGGGCATGGGTGGCAACTCCGCTCCGTCCGATACCCGGTGGGATCCTCAGGGCCTACCGGGCTTTCCCGACACGGACATAGAGTAGCAAGGTCGGGTGTCAGGGGCCGGTACCCCTCTTGCATAGAATCATAGAATCATAGAATCATAGAATGGTAGAGTTGGAAGGGACCTCCTGGGTCATCTGGTCCAACCCCCTGCTCAAAGCAGGATTCACTAGATCATCTCAGACAGATGTCTGTCCAGCCTCTGTTTGAAGACGTCCATTGAAGGGGAACTCACCACCTCTCGTGGCAGCCTGTTCCACTCATTAATCACCCTAACTGTCAAAAAGTTTTTTCTAATATCTAATCTGTGTCTCCTCCCATTTAGTTTCATCCCATTTTTTCTAGTCTTTCCTTGTTCAAATGAGAATAAAGATGATCCTTCTACAATGTGACAGCCCTTGACATATTTGTAGACAGCTATTAAGTCTCCTCTCAGTCTTCTTTTTTGCAAGCTAAACATTCCCAAATCCTGCAACCGTTCCTCATAGGACATGGTTTGCAGACCAGTCACCATTCTGGTCGCTCTTCTCTGAACTTGCTCCAGTTTGTCTATGTCTTTTTTAAAATGTGGTGCCCAAAACTGTACACAGTATTCCAGATGAGGTCTGACCAAAGAGGAGTAAAGACCGATAATGACTTCACGTGATCTAGACTGTATGCTTCTGTTAATACATCCCAGAATTGTATTTGCCTTTTTTGCTGCTGCATCACACTGTTGACTCATGTTCAGTCTATGATCTATTAGTATACCTAAGTCTTTTTCACATGTACTGTTGCTTAGCTCTATTCCTCCCATTCTGTATATGCTTTTTTCATTTTTATTGCCCAGATGTAGTACTTTGCATTTTTCCCTGTTAAAAACCATTCTGTTGGTTGCTGCCCACTGCTCCAGTTTATTTAGGTCTTTTTGAATCCTCTCTCTCTCTTCTCTAGTATTAGCTATCCCTCCTAGCTTTGTGTCATCAGCAGCCGGACTCCCTCTGAATATATCACGTTGGCAAGGACAGGTGGCGTATACCGCTCCGTCTGCATCCTCCCTGGGATACATTTGCTGTGGAGCTACACTCTTAAGCTCCAGGCCTTCTTGGTCGTGGTCCTTGACCGGGTTGAGACATTCCTTGTCTCCAACCTGCCCCTCGTCCCAAGGGCGGGGTTCGAGGGCTGTGTTCCCATCAGCTGTAGGCCCACACAGGATCCACTTTCAGGATAGGAGATCACAGTACATGGCAGCCAGGCAAGATGACTAACCAGGACCGTCAAGAACTAAACTACCAGGACCAGCGAAAGACCACGAACCAGGATGGATTTTTATTAAATATCAATTGTAAAGTGTCACTAAATTGTGAGTCCTCCACCCTCACCCACTAACTGGTTCCCCTAACTCTTGGTTCCCCAGTCTCCCTGTAACCAGGGGGGCAGCACCTAGTACATTCTAGCCCCCTCTGGTGGAGAAATGTGGTGTTGGATGTAAAGGTTGGGTCCCGACCATCACGCTGTTCTTACCTCAGAGGAGGAACACTACACTCCATTAGAGAAGTGCAGCATCCCGGTCGAACCCTCAGGGGCGCCACATTCCCCCCTGGTGAAACACAGCACGTCCGCGGGCTGCAAAAGAGTAACACCCAGGAAGTTTTCTTTTTATATAACTACAACTATCTTCCCTTTATGGGAGGCACATCTTCTTAAACGTTGCAAAACACAATATATTATAAAAATACAAAAGTACAAAATTATAAAATTATAAAAGTGCTAGCATTTTCCAGAGACATCTTGTACAGGCAGACGGGTTAAGGTGCAAAGACGCAGAGCCAGTTCAGAAGTGCGAGGGACTTGTCCCAAACCCTCAACGTGGGCCCTGGGCTGGCTGAAGGGCATGAAGATCTCGAGCTGGACCTCCCAGAGAGCCACCCTGACAGGTTTTCCTTCTGAGGTCTTGAGGTAGAAATGTATACGCGGTTTTGCAGAAAACCAATATGGACCACCTAAAAAGATGCAAACTATATACAAGCAAGGAGTCTGTCTGCTGCAAGTCCGCAGGGACACATGTCTCTAGAAACCGGGGTAATAGGAAAGAAATCAAAACTTAAATGTCAACACATTAACTTTTAAACAAATTGCAACAGCCGGGGCTGCTTAAGCCTCGGGTTCCCTCCTGGGAAAAGGCTCGTTCCTCCCGACGGAGGCTGACCGGTCCCCTGAGGCTGAGCGCGAGGGGGCGTCGCTCCCGGACACTTTGTGGACATCCAGGGCGTACCACCCCCGCACCACCTGGTGGCGAAAATAAGTCAATATATCGCCCGGGAAGAGGTTCCGGCCAGGGTGTCAGTTCTTCAGCCACGGCTCGATGTCCCGCCTGCTGACAAACACGTCGTCCTGGTGCTGGGGACTTCTGATGAACCCCCACCCCGCCTCATGGTGGAAGCGGAAGACTTGCCCTTCCACTCTGGGACTGGGACGGGTGGCCTCTTCCTGATGCGCCCGGGATTTAGCAGCTTTGGCCCGTACCTCGAGGCGTTCGCAGCGGAGCTCCCGTTGATGTTGCTCCCGAGCGAGCTGGAGTATTTGCTCGTTGCACCACTGGCTCCTCCTGTGCGCTTCAGCCCGGGTCTCCCGGGGGAAGCCCATCAGGTCCCCCCCCTGGTTGTCCCAGGCCCACTCCTCAGCCTCCGGCCAGATGACTGCTGGTGCTGGAAGCGGTGTCATCAATGGCTGCTGTGGGTCCTCTGTAGGCGCGGACCAGTCCGGGTTGGAGCCGGTGGATACTTCTGCAGCTTCAGGCACTTCGGGTTCGGGAGTAGGGCGGCATCGCAGGTCCCCACCAATAGCTGCAGCTTGCAGCTCCGGAGCCAAGACCTGCTCCCAGGTGGCCACGCCCGGTATGAGATATTCGGCCATGAGGTCCAGGATAGGAATGGTAGGCTCTGCAGCCGGGGCAGGGGTAGCACACTCACCTGCCGCTGGGCCGCTCACAACCTCTGTCACCGTAGCTCCTGGTCCTGGGACTTCAACTCCTTGGCGGCGGGCCCAGATACGTAGCAACATCTCTTCCCGCCACGCAGCCGTCGCTGCCTCCTGGGCCTCTCTCTGTCTCCGCAAGAAACCCGGGGCTTCCTGTTGGAGAAATTCAAAATCTCCCGCTGTGACAACACTGCTGCCTCACTCCCTGCCAGGTGAAGGGCCTGAACTGAGTTCAGAAGGTTCGGTGGGTTGCGCTCCAGAAGCGTCCATGTCTGGCTCTGAAGATTGCCAACCTCCGACTGCAATGGCCGCACCTTGTTACTTTTCTTCTTCCTCCTCTTTCAGGGCGGTTCCTGGGCGGCATGTTGACAGGCCCGCCTTTGTCCAGCCCATCCAGTTTGACAGGCATTACCCCACGGACAGTCTCTGATAGAAGGGGCAGTCCACACTTTTGGCGCCAACCGGGAGCCCAGCCCACGATGGGAGGTGTTTGAAGACAGTCTTTTCACAGCATTATGGCGCCTGTTCTTCTTGGGCGGGCGCCATTTTAAGTGTAAAATGAAAGTTCAAGGTATAAGGCACACAGTACCCGGTAGCAATGGGTAATTCCTTCCTTTGCTGCGGGCACGCGATCCTGCCGACTACGCCAGGTTTGTGACGCCTCTACTCGAAAGCCCTTTTCTTTACCCTGGGAGATGGGGGACTCGGAGTCGGGTCCTATGATGGAGAGATGGGGTGCAGCCGTGGCCCGGACCTATCCTGTGCTCAGGGCCGTCACAATTAAAAGGATGGTGTGGGCTTATCCGGGTTGAGTGGCTGATTCCGACTACGCCACCTGTTGCACCTGGTGAAGGCCACCAGAGCCGCTGCAGTCCGCTGAGGCATGGTGATATAGCGGCCAACGTTGTTACTACTCCCCACAGGCGGAGCAAGGCCACAGGGCAGAGAGACAGGATGAAGGGGGTAGTAGTAGAGGAGTACCGGCGCAGAGTCGTGCGGTGTAGCGCAGAATAAACAGTCCGGAGGCCATAGGGGTGAACTTCCAAGGCTTTACTCACATTCGAGATGGCAGAAGGAAGGCGACTCCCTGCTCCCCGCGGAGTCCTGCGGTCACCAGGGACGGGGGTCCGACTACCTCCGAACAAGTCCAGCATTCAATCAGGACCCCGCACCAGATTGTTCCTGAACTACAGACCATATCCTTTCCTGTCTGTGTGTGAAGATAGGCCGGGTCTCCCTCTGAACTCCTCTCAAAACAAGGGCACGGGTGGCAGCCCCGCTCCGTCCGATACCCGGTGGGATCCTCAGGGCCTACCGGGCTTTCCCGACCAGGACATAGAGTAGCAAGGTCGGGTGTCGGGGTCGGTACCCCTCTTGCAGCCGGACTCCCTCTGAATATATCAGGTTGGCGAGGACAGGTGGCGTATACCGCTCCGTCTGCATCCTCCCTGGGATCCATTTGCTGTGGAGCTACACTCTTAAGCTCCAGGCCTTCTTGGTCGTGGTCCTTGACCGGGTTGAGACATTCCTTGTCTCCAACCTGCCCCTCGTCTCAAGGCCAGGGTACGAGGGCTGTGTCCCCATCAGCTGTAGGCCCACACAGGGTCCACTTTCAGGGTAGAAGATCACAGTACATGGCAGCCAGGCAAGATGACTAACCAGGACCGTCAAGAACTAAACTACCAGGACCAGCGAAAGACCACGAACCAAGATGGCTTTTTATTAAATATCAATTCTAAAGTGTCACTAAATTGTGAGTCCTCCACCCTCACCCACTAACTGGTTCCCCTAACTCTTGGTTCCCCAGTCTCCCTGTAACCAGGGGGGCAGCACCTAGTGCATTCTAGCCCCCTCTGGTGGAGAAATGTGGTGTTGGATGTAAAGGTTGGGTCCCGACCATCACGCTGTTCTTACCTCAGAGGAGGAACACTCACTCCATTAGAGAAGTGCAGCATCCCTGTGGCGGTCGAACCCTCAGGGGCGCCACACTCACCCCTCCCTACCTAGTGCCTAGCTTTAGGGTCAGATAGGGCCAGGTTCCCTGCTTGGTGAACCTATACTTCGCAGAACCTACTGTATATAGAGTCCATAGGGGAGTCAGGGTTTGTCATTTGAGCTGTTTAGGGGTCTCCACTCCCCCTTTCCACTCTCACGTACTGTTGAAACCTTCAAAAGGAACCCGAAGACCCATCTCTTCTGACAAGTGTACAATCTGCAGTAACCCTCACTCCAACATACCGCTGCACAACCAGCTCTACCCTGACCTACTGTATCCTATTCCTCACCCATCCCTTGTAGAATATGAACCCTCATGGGCAGGGCCCTCTCTTCTCCTGTACCAGTCTTGTTTTTATTCAAGATTATAGTAATTATTATTATTATTACATTATTATTGTAATTGTTTTTGCTATGTATACCCCTTTTTTTACATGTATGGCACTCTAGTAATAAATAATAATAATGTGGTCCAGACTCACGGCTACGGAGACTGGTGGTGGTTGCAAACTGACTGGAAGCATTATCCAACCAACTACCTTTTCACACTGCTCTGGCTTCAAGAGTGGTATTTCGCGGCCCTCTAGAAAGTGTATCAGGAAGCTAGGTCGACATGATGTGGGTGTTTGTTGTGCTCCCTCAGCAGGCACAGTTTCATCTTGCCCACAGCCTCGGCCTCTGCGTGCACGATCACCATCTCCATAACGTTCACTTCCCCGTCCCTTGACACACAGCTTGCCCATTTTAAATGGAGTTTAATATTTGTCACGTTGCCAAAAATGTCTGTATTATTACCGCAGTAATATAGGATCACATCTGATGAGATGACCACAGTTTTAGGCAGTGACCAGGGTGTCAGAGATGCTTCCAGGGGTCTTCCTCATGCTGTTCCCATGTCATTTCAGCACTGTATGCATGTGTCTGATCATGTCTTGCACACTACATAGGAAGATAAGGTAGTAAAATGTTAAAATTAAATTTATCGGTGAATGTATTTTTCACTATTGAAAGCAATACAAAAGTGCAAAAACGCATCAAAAACGCTACGTGTGAACATAGCCCAAGGTGTAGAGGAGCATTTTTTTCTGGGGGGGGGGGTGGTTATTTATTTTGCCTTATATACAAGTCATTACCCTGGAAAGGACGTTCCTTAACATATTTCCCAGGAAAATCCATTTTTGCTTAGTTTTTGTATGTTTTATTGTGAATCCATAAAAGTGGCGTAATACTCTGACAACGTTGTTGACAGCAGTGACCTGGGAGTCAGAAATGCTTCCAGGGGTCTTCCCCATGCTGTTCCCATGTCATTTGAGCACTGTTCCCATCAATTTGGGCAATTTTTATGCCCTCTGCAGACCGTCGGGGGGAGCCGCCAGAAAAATGCTCAAGTTTCCCATTGACTTGCATCGGGCCCATTTCTCGGGACAAGCACCGAAGCATTGCGATTTGCTCGCCCCGAGCATCGAGCACCCGAGCATTTTAGTGCTCGCTCTTCACTAATTATAGCTAAAAAGCAAATATGTGTATATTTATGGTAAACCTAACACTGCAGAAACCTAAAAGAAAGTCATAAAAAATAAAGGCATTAAAGCACTGTAAAAAAAACAGTAAAGCCCGCATGAACAAGATAAGTCCTGAATATGTCAGATCAAATATAATGAATAATGCCTGAATGCAACTAAAAGGCACATCAAAGGGTTAAAGCATGTTGGCAAATAGAGAAGAGACATTAGGAATACAAGAAACAAACATGCTCTAAAAGGCTAAAGGCCTAAGTGACTGCGGAAAAAGGATCAGTAAATGATACGACCATGAATCAGTGGAACCTGAGGTCACGAATGTGCTGCATCCTGCTGAGATCTGGGGTCAGAGGGTCTCAGTGGTTGGCGGATCGTAGGTCCTCTTTGGAGTCTGCTCGGCGTTTAACTTGAGTGGTGCACAATGATATTCACTTGGTGTGGAAGGGGTTAAGAGTTCATTTTTTATCCTGCTTGGATTCCATATGACCCTAATTATTGATGAGCGAATATGTTCGAAATCCGATCATCGCAAATGTTAAATTCGGCACGAATATGGCACATTTGGATTCGTGATCGGAAACAAGAGCATGTTTTCTTAAAATCGGCAAAAATCGGTAACATTCGGTGAAAAAGTGCGGGAAAATTATTCGGTGCAGCTAAAGTGTTTCTAACAGTTTGGCTAGCATACTTCTTGTGTATGATCAGTGGGGGGATGGGTATGATGAGGGGGGCTGTGGAGAGAGCAGTGCTGTGCTTCTAATTTATTTTCTCTAACTTTATGTGTGCAAATCGCAGCTAGCCAATCAGGGCGCAGGAAGCATCCACACTATTCAGACACAAGGGCTTGTGCCATTGGCTGCTGAAATAACATGTCCTCTCTATATAAAGAGCGGACATTTTGTGTGAGCGCCATTGGACGCTGCTCCTGCATAATTTTAGCTAGTTAGCTAGGCGGTTGCTTGTAAGTCAGATAGTTTAGATCGCTAGTGTCCTGTGTGGCCGTGAAATCGACCTTCCAGACGATTTTTTTCTTGTGCTACTACTGAGGTCCAGACAACGACAGCAGGGCACTTTCATAGAAATCTGTTGTGCACTGCTTCTATTGTGCTCCATGCACGAGTATCCCTTAAAAAATCTATTTTTTCACTTGCTAATGTGATACAGTAAGCCATAGTAGCCCACCTTTTCATTTTTTGGGGTTGAAATTCAGCTCTATGCAAAGTTCCTGAGTGCATAGTACAAACATCTATATTTTTCATTTGCTACTATAGTAGCCTCCCTTGTCATTTTTGGAGGGTGAAATTCAGCTGCATGCACAGTAAAAAAAAAATCGATTTTTTTCTGTTGGTAACCAGAGTAAAAAAAATATTTTTTTCTTTGACAAACGTGATACAGTACGTCATATGTCACCTTGTCATTTTGTGGTGTTGAAATTCAGCTGTTTTCAGAGTACAAAAATCTATTTTTTCTGTTGCTAACCAGAGAAAAAAATATATGTTTTTCTGTGAGAAACGTGATACAGTCTGCCATAAACCACCTAGTCCTTTTGTGGCGTTGAAATTCAGCTGTTTCCAGAGTAAAAAACTCAATTTTTTTGTTGGTAACTGGAGTAAAAAAAAAAAATTCTGTGACTAACGTGATACTGTAAGTCATATGTCACTTTGTCATTCTGTGCTGTTGAAATCCAGCTGTTTTAAGAGTAAAAAATCTATTTTTTTTCTGTTGCTAATCAGAGTAAAATAAATATTTTTTTCTGTGACAAAAGTGATATACAGTCATGGCCAAAAGTATTGAGAATGAGACAAATAGTAATTTTTCCAAAGTTTACTGCTTCATTTTTTGTAATGGCAATTTGCATATACTCCTGAATGTCAAAGAGTGATCAGCTTAACAGCAATTACTGTACTTGCAAAGTCAATATTTGCCCAGAAAATAAACTTTAACCCCCAAAACACATTTCAACATCATTGCAGTCCTGCCTTAAAAGGAGCAGCTAACATCGTTTTAGTGATTGATCCATTAACACAGGTGTGGGTGTTGATGAGGACAGGGCTGGCGATCAATCAGTCATGATTAAGTAAGAATGACATCACTGGACACTTTAAAAGGAGGCTGGTTCTTGGTATCATTGTTTCTCTTCAGTTAACCATGGTTATCTCTAAAGAAACATGTGCAGCCATCATTGCACTGCACAAAAATGGCCTAACAGGGAAGAGTATCGCAGCTACAAAGATTGCACCTCAGTCAACAATCTATCGCATCATCAAGAACTTCAAGGAGAGAGCTTCCATTGTTGTCAAAAAGGCTCCAGGGCGCCCAAGAAAGACCAGCAAGTGCCAGGACCGTATCTTAAAACTGTTTCAGCTGCGGGATCGGACTACCAGCAGTGCTGAGCTTGCTCAGGAATGGCAGCAGGCTGGTGTGAGTGCTTCTGCACGCACTGTGAGGCGGAGACTCTTTGAGCAAGGGCTGGTTTCAAGGAGGGCGGCAAAGAAGCCACTTCTCTCCAGAAAAAAACATCAGGGACTGACTGATATTCTGCAAAAGGTACAGGGAGTGGACTGCTGAGGACTGGGGCAAAGTCATTTTCTCTGATGAATCCCCTTTTCGATTGTTTGGGACATCTGGAAAACAGCTTATTCGGAGAAGAAGAGGTGAGCGCTACCACCAGTCTTGTCTCATGCCAACTGTAAAGCATCCTGAAACCATTCATGTGTGGGGTTGCTTCTCAGCCAAGGGAATCGGCTCACTCACAGTCTTGCCTAAAAACACAGCCATAAATAAAGAATGGTACCAGAATGTCCTCCAAGAGCAACTTCTCCCAACCGTCCAAGAGCGGTTTGGCGCCCAACAATGCCTTTTCCAGCATGATGGAGCACCTTGCCATAAAGCAAAGGTGATAACTAAATGGCTCATGGAACAAAACATAGAGATTTTGGGTCCATGGCCTGGAAACTCCCCAGATCTTAATCCCATTGAGAACTTGTGGTCAATCATCAAGAGACGGGTGGACAAACAAAAACCAACAAATTCTGGCAAAATGCAAGCATTGATTATGCAAGAATGGACTGCTATCAGTCAGGATTTGGTCCAAAAGTTGATTGAGAGCATGCCAGGGAGAATTACAGAGGTCTTGAAGAAGAAGGGGCAACACTGCAAATATTGACTTGCTGCATTAACTCATTCTGTCAATATAACCTATTGGTACTCATAATATGATTGCAATTATATTTCTGTATGTGATATAAACATCAGACAAACACTAACAAAAACCAGAGGCCAGCAGATCATGTGAAAATATAATTTTGGTGTCATTCTCAAAACTTTTGGCCATGACTGTAGTCTGCCATTAGCCAACTAGTCCTTTTGTGGCTGTGAAATTAAGCTGTGTGTAGACTAAGTAAACAAACTTTTTCTGTTGCTAGCAAGAGTAAAAAAATATATTTTTTACTGTGACAACCATGATGCAGTACGTCATATGTCACCTTGTCATTTTGTGGCAGTGAAATTCAGCTGTATGCAGAGCTTATGCAGAGTAAAAAAAATATATTTCTGTGACTAACATGATACAGCAGGCTAGATCTGAGTTTGAAATATCTTAGAGCATATATTCTATGTTATACAGGCCTCATTCACAGTAAAAAAAATACTTTCTTCTGTTACTAACGTGATACAGCACGGGTCATCTCAGTTTCAAATAGTTTGGAGCATATCTGTGTCACGGGTGTGTCATATGTAACATACAGTCGCTCTGCAGCTGGCTGCAGAAGGTCACTTCGTTTGGCACTGCAGACGCCTTCTTAATCCATCTGCTTTTAGGACCCAGGGGCTACCTCCCTTCTGCTCTAATTGACACACCCTAGTCTGGGTGTTTAAAACCTCTCAGTCTGCTTTAGGGACTCGCCAGTGATATTTCTCTGTTTCTTGACTCTGGCTGGATTACTAGCAGCATCATCTCTGGTGCCCTTGGAAGACTGTTGGCGTTTTTCCTCTGGTTTCTGCTCAAGTTAAGTTATCCCTTTTTGTTTGTCTCCCTTGTTGTCTTTAGTTTGTAGTGCGGACTGACCAGTGCTCATCCTCCCCTTCCCTATCCAAAGCCTAGCTCTAGGGATATACAGGGCTTAGGCTTCCTGTTTGGCAATTGGTATGGAATGAATATAGGGATGGTAGGGTAGGCAGGGTGATATTAGATCTGCCTAGGGGTCTCCACTCTCCCTTTCCCTAGTGTCTGGGCTTCCTTCCCATCATCTCATTGTGTTGCACTTAGTCTTTCCCACACTGTACGTGACAATCTGCTATGTTATACAGGCATCATCCACAGTAAAAAAAAATACTTTCTTCTGTTACTAAGGTTATACACCAGGGGACATCTCAGTTTGAAATAGTTTGGGGCATATCTCCTATGTTATACAGGCATCATCCACACTAAAAAAATACTTTCTTCTGTTACCAACTTTATACAGCAGGGGACATCTCAGTTTGAAATAGTTTGGAGCATATCTCCTATATATACAAGTATCATCCACACTAAAACAATACTTTCTTCTGTTACTAATGTGATACAGCAAGCCATATCTAACCTTGTCATTCAGTGCCGCTGAAATTCAGCTGTGTGCTCCTACCACACTATCTGAGCAACACGAGTGGAAAAAAAGAGTTCATGGTGGAAGGGGGAATAGGCTTGGTGTTCAAGGAATACGTGGGGTAGGAGGTAATGTTAGTGAAAACACTAGTGAACTAACACTGTCACGTCCTATCCAAAGACAGCTGACAACTTCTGTTACTGGACAGGCTACTCCACTCCCTTTTTTTGTCAGCCACACAGCGATTCGCCTTGTTGCTAAGGGCCAGAAAGAGCACGTGCTCCAGTGGATGGCAAGCGCTGCTTCAAGTGGCCTCTCCTCTTCTTCCTACTCCACTTTAACATCACACACAGTACAGTCAACAGAGATTACCCTTTCTTCCCCCCTTTAACCCTGCGTAACAACTGTCCAACTGCCCAACTGACTGTAGGGAACCACAGATGGGTGAGTCTGCAGAACTGTTCACACATTCTATACCAGAGTCAGAGAAGGAAAGCATCTGCACTGATGCGCAACATTTTCTTCGGTTGGATTCGGTGCAGGACGAAGTAGAGTCCGAGATAGTTCCTGACCCTCATAACCAGAGGTCAACCACCGTGGAGGACGGTGATCCTGATGAGACTCAGATACTTGAGGCTCATGCGGACTGTACTGTGCTGTCAGGACAACAACAGGAGAAGGGTCTGTGAAGACCCGGTATTTTCCGTGAGTGGAACGCTACTCAGACAACACAGGGTGAGGGTAAAACAGCGTGGCAATACTTTATTGAACAACAAAACGGACAATGAACACACATAACAGTCCCAGCAAATACCCAAGATGATACAACATTACACAGTCTCACCCTTTCGCTGGCTCGCCTGGGATAGAACAGCTGCGACTCTGGAGACTTCCATGGGCGACTACCTCAACCAGTGGCCCCCTGCTTCTGGTGGGCCCCCACAGAGAAGAGGTAGTGGCAAGGTTATGGAGCTAGCAGTCCATCGAGATACAAGGTCAGGAGACCCAAGGGTCCCAACCTGGCCTCTCCGAGAGTGTCCATGGGGCCAGGCGGTCGGTGGGTCCCTCCTGGCAACTCCAAATGTCTCCATGGGTTCTAGGTGATCAGTAGGTCCCTCCTAGCAACCCAAAAACAGCATATCCATGGGACCAGGTGACTTCTTCGTCCTCTCCTGGACTCCCCAAAATGTATCCATGTCTCTCTGATGGTTAATGGAGCAGATCTAAATCTTTCCAGTCAGGGCCGGTACCCTTGGGCTAGAATCATATAGAATTCAAATCTGTGTCTCTTTGGATGCCATGCAATCCATCTGCTGCCCTGAAGGATGTCTCTCATTCTCCTTCTAAAGTCTTTCTGATGTTCCTTGATTCTCTGTCCCAAGTCTCTCTGTTACAGAAGCACATGTCCTTTCTGCTTCTCTGGGCTCAAGTCTGACTCCTACAGAAGCATATCTCCTTTTTAAGCACACATCCACAGGTCAAGGGTCATTAGTCACATGTCAGAGGTAAAGGTGCAGGGCTCAGCTATCATTATTTTAGCTAATCTATTTACATAGTTGGCTGTTGTAAATAACCATCTGACTTTTAGTACAATTTGTCATTAGCATAGTAAACATGATTGTCTCCAAAGAATAGAATTCAACAATCAGGTATATATAAATACTGGTGTGTTCTTATTGAGGAGACACAAGTACACAAAGATAATAGGGTATTTCTCTTTGATTAACAAATCTAAATGTCTGGCTTATTAAGATTTTACCCTGTATCGTCACAGGGTCACTCTCAGGGCGAGGAATGGGATAACACATTGGATGAAGATGAGGTTGAAGATCCTACTTGGTGAGAACCAAGAGTCACGCAGCCGAGTAGCTCATCTGAGGATGTGGAGGAGGAAGACGAGGAGGTTAGCTCCTGCCCTACCATGAAGACACGGAGTGATGCAAGCACAAGGAGCACTGCATCCTTAGCCACAACTGTGGCTGTGGTCAGCAGCGGTCGCGGGTCTGCAGCTCGCAGGGGTGGCAAGGTCTGCCTAGCCTGGGCCTTTTTTGACACCACAAAGGATGAGCCAACTCACGTTATCTGCAAACTTTGCAAGAAAAAAACTCAGTAGAGGGAAAAAAAGTGCAATAACTTGACTATTACATGCACGAACCTTCACATGCGGAATCAACATGCATTACACTGGCAATCTCACTGCGATGAAATGTGGACCAGTGAACCTAAACAACCATCAGCTGCCCTATCATCTGCAGCCAGGGTGCATTTCACCACAGACACCTGGACGAGTAAGCATGGCTAAGGGAGCTACATCTCGCTGACTGGGCACTGGGTGACTCTGGTGGCAGTGGGGGCAGGTGGGGAAGGAGCTGCTCCACAAATCTTGGAATCCCCAAGGCTTGTAGAACAAACCTCTGTATTTCACACTTCCTCCACTGCTTCTGCCTCCTCCCCCTCTTCTAGGGCCTCCACCTGTGCACTCAACTTCTGCCTTAATGAGACACGCATTCCAACATTGCAGAGTGAGTCCCCACCACCTCCGTACTGCGCAGCCAGGGCTCACTGCAATCAGGCAATCTTAAAATTAATATGCCTTTGAGATCTCAGTCATACAGCTGAAGAGTTGTGAACAGCTCTCCAGGCTCAGTTTAAGCAATGGCTGTCTCCGCTGAAACTGGAGCCAGGGAAGGCCATATGTGATAACGGTGCGACCTGGTGGCAACCCAAAGCCGAGGCAATCTCACACCCGTGCCTTGGATGGCTCACGTCCTCAACCTAGTGGTAAAGCGATTTCTCCGCCACTATCCCGGCCTGGATGAGCTGCTTCAGAAACCATGGAAGCTGTCTGCTCACTTCCACCGTTCGCACCCCTCAGGTCATCGACTTGCGTCGATACAGAAGTCTTTGTCCATGCCAGTGAACAGGTTGTTATGCGATGTGCCAACATGGTGGAATTCCACTCTGCACATGTTGCAGCGACTGTGGCAGCAGCAACGAGCACTGACGCAGTATGTCATGTCGTATAGCCTGGGCCAACGCAATACGGACATGGGGCATATCATGTTTAGAGAGTGGGAACAGATTAAGGACCTCTGCACCCTTCTGCACAGTTTTGAAATGGCTACTAAAATGGTTAGCGCTGATGATGCTGTCATCAGCATCACTATTCCAGTCATCTACATGCTGGAGAGGACTTTGATTAGCGTGCGACAGGAGGTGGTTGTCCCAGAAGAAGAGGAGGATGTGGAAAGGATAACAGTGTCTCAAAGTTCCAGATTGTCGTCACAAAGGCGGATGCCAAGTGAGGGTGGATTACAGCGATCGAGGGGGGCTGGTGATACAAGAAAAACTGTTATTGAAGGTATTAACATGGAGAAAAAACAAAGGAGTTTAATTGGAAAAGTAACATTTTTTATTCATAGATTATTTAAAATGGATCAAATATTAAAAACATTGATGGATCGGGATGGGTGGTTCATCAAAAATACACCAACAATAAAGACAAAAAATTACAGATAGCCCAGAAAAAAACAATAAAAGCAAAAAAGAGAACAATTGCTAAGTATATAGAGGGCTAATCTCACTACACAGGTAAGTAAAGATGCAAGGAGGTTGCACATTGAAACATCCCCAAAGATCTTGATTACATGTAGTACAATTACATATCTGCCAATTAGATAAAATGCAACCTCACAAAGTCCACACATACTATTAGTGATGAGCACATGTGCTCGCCACAACTCGGTACTCGCCCGAGCATCACGATGTTCGGCGACTATTTCCGGGTTGCTCGGCGGGAGCTCGGGTCTCCTCCCTACATGTTTGGCGCTCTTTACAGAGCCAATGAACATGCAGGGATTGCCTGCCACTCACTGTAATGCTGTAGCCATGTTGTTTGTGGCATTACAGTGATTGGCTGGCCGCACAGCGTCATCAGGTGTATATAAGACCTGGCGCCGCCATGCTCGTCACAGTCACTCCGGATCAGACAGAGTAGGGAGAGCTGCCGCTAAGCTAGGGGGAGATTTGCTTGTTCATAGTTAATAAAGGTATACAACAACATATATCTGCAGGTGCTTCTCACAAAATTAGAATATCATCAAAAAAGTTAGTTTATTTCAGTTCTTCAATACAAAAAGTGAAACTCCTATATTATATAGAGTCATTACACACAGAGTGATCTATTATATAGAGTCATTACACGCAGAGGGATCTATTATATAGAGTTATTACACACAGAGGGATCTATTATATAGAGTCATTACACACAGAGGGATCTATTATATAGAGTCATTACACACAGAGGGATCTATTATATAGAGTTATTACACACAGAGGGATCTATTATATAGAGTCATTACACACAGAGGGATCTATTATAGAGTCATTACACGCAGAGCGATCTATTATATAGAGTCATTACACGCAGAGTGATCTATTATATAGTCATTACACACAGAGGGATCTATTATATAGAGTCATTACACACAGAGGGATCTATTATATAGAGTTATTACACACAGAGGGATCTATTATATAGAGTCATTACAGACAGGGATCTATTATATAGAGTCATTACACACAGAGGGATCTATTATATAGAGTCATTACACACAGAGTGATCTATTATATAGAGTCATTACAGACAGAGGGATCTATTATATAGAGTTATTACACACAGAGGAATCTATTATATAGAGTCATTACACACAGAGGGATCTATTATATAGAGTTATTACACACAGAGGGATCTATTATATAGAGTCATTACAGACAGAGGGATCTATTATATAGAGTCATTACACGCAGAGGAATCTATTATATAGAGTTATTACACACAGAGGGATCTATTATATAGAGTCATTACACACAGAGGGATCTATTATATAGAGTCATTACACACAGAGGGATCTATTTCAAGTGTTTATTTCTGTTAATGTTGATGATTATGGCTTACAGCCAATGAAAACACAAAAGGCATTATCTCAGTAAATTAGAATAATTAACAAAAAGCACCTGCAAAGGCTTCCTACGCATTTAAAAAGGTAACTTGACCTGTTTCAGTAGGCTCCACAATCATGGGGAAGACTGCTGACTTGACAGATGTCCAGAAGGTAGTCATTGATACACTCCACAAGGAGATGAAGCCACAAAAGGTCATTGCTAAAGAACCTGGCTGTTCACAGAGAGCCGTATCCAAGCATATTAATGGAAAGTTGAGTGGAAGGAAAAAGTGTGGTAGAAAAAGGTGCACAAGCAACCGGGATAACCGCAGCCTTGAAAGGATTGTTAGGAAAAGGCCATTCAAAAATTTGGGGGAGATTCACAAGGAGGGGACTGCTGCTGGAGTCATTGCTTCAAGAGCCACCACACACAGACGTATCCAGGACATGGGCTACAAGTGTCGCATTCCTTGTGTCAAGCCACTCATGACCAATAGACAACACCAGAAGCGTCTTACCTGGGCCAAGGAGAAAAAGACCTGGACTGTTCTCAGTGGTCCAAGATGTTGTTTTCAGATGAAAGTAAATTTTGCATTTCATTTGGAAATCAAGGTCCCAGAGTCTGGAGGAAGAGTGGAGAGGCCACAATCATGGGGAAGACTGCTGACCTGACAGATGTCCAGAAGGCAGTCACTGACACACTCCACAAGGTCCCAGAGTTTGGAGGAAGAGTGGAGAGGCCACAATCCAAGCTGCTGGAGGTCTAGTGTGAAGTCTCCACAATCAGTGATGGTTTGGGGGGGGCCATGTCATCTGCTGGTGGAGGTCCACTGTGTTTTATCAAGACCAAAGTCAGCGCCGCCATCTACCAGGACATTTTACAGCCCTTCATGCTTCCCTCTGCCGAAAAGCTTTATGGAGATGGAAATGTCATTCTCCAGCAGGGCTTGGCCCCCGTCCACACTGCCAAAAGTACAAATACCTGGTTTACACACAACAGTATCACTGTGCTTGATTGGCAGCAAACTCGCCTGACCTTAACCCCATAGAGGATCTATTATAGAGAATCTATGGGGTATTGTCAAGAGGAAGATGAAAGACACCAGAGCCAACAATGCAGACGAGCTGAAGGCTGCTATCAAACCACCTGGGCTTCCATAACACCTCAGCAGTGTCAAAGGCTGATCGCCTCCATGCCACATTGCCGCATTGATGCAGTAATTGATGCACAAGGAGCCCGACCAAGTATTGAGGGCATTTACTGAACAGACATTTCAGTAGGACAACATTTCAGATTTTAAAATTATTTCTCAAGCTGTTGTTATAAAGTATTCTAATTTACTGAGATAATGACTCTTGTGTTTTCATTGGCTGTAAGCCATAATCATCAACATTAACAGAAATAAACATGTGAAATAGATCACTCTGTTTGTAATGACTCTATATAATATAGGAGCTTCACTTTTTATATTGAAAAACTGAAATAAATTAACTTTTCGATGATATTCTAATTTTGTGAGAAGCACCTGTATATCCATCTGAACTAACAGTCCTTCTGAGGACTAATCCAGCTGCATATATTCAGTGGTGATAGCAGGAGTTAGGCAGGCAGGCAGTGTATGTGACAGACTGCAGTGCATATAGTGCAAGAGGGTCCATTGAACATCCTGTCTGCTGCTGCTGCTGCTGTTCTTACAGATATTTCTGTTCAAAATGTTTTTATTCAAAGTTTTTTCAAATATTATGGGGGAAGGGGTACAAAAAAGAAAAGGGGAAGTCATTAGGAAAAGCATGGGGAAACAAGGGACAAATAAGAAAAAAGGGGGAAAGAAGGGTACTTTGTAAAGCAGACAATGTAAAGATCAAGAAATACATTATATTCCTTTCATATAATAGCTGTTAATAAAATATTCAAATGTAATATCGTAGAATGAAGATGACGAACATTTTTGTTAGGACTCAGTTAAACATAAATTAGGCATACATTTTTTGGACCAAGGAAGCCATCTTAAATTGTATCTTCTGAAATTTTTGTGTCTTAGTGCAAAATTGTATTCATTGACATTGTGTGCTGAAACTCTTGGATTATTTCAGTAATGGTTGGGATTTGTGTTTGTTTCCATTTTGTAGCAAACAAATGTTTGGTAACTAACAAAATATGACATATTATGTGTCTATACTTATTTGGAAAAGATTCAAGATCTATGGAAAAGAGGACAAGTTGTGGGGAAAGAGTAATATTAAGCTGAGAAATGTTATATGTTAGATTTTGAATTTCCTGCCATAGCGGATATAATTTAGGACAACTCCAAAATATATGGTTTATGCTTCCTATCTCTCCATATTCTCTCCAGCACAATGGGGAATTATTGTGAAAAGTTCTATTTCATTTTTGGGGGGTAAAATACCATCTGGAAATTATCGTGAACTGTGTTTACTGAAGAGGGGCACATGTTGAGTTGGAGTAAGTTGTATTTAAAGCTTTTTGCCACTGAGCAGTAGTAAAATTTTGTTGAAGATCCTTTACACGATTAATTATATTTGACTTTTTACTAAAGAATTGATCCTCATTAAGTTTTTGACATATAATACTAGTTCTCCAAAATAATTCTGTTGTTGGATTATTTAATAGTTCTATGATGTCAGAAGGTATTTCAACCTTCAGTTCCTTTTTATTTGTAAGATAATGATTGAGTTTTAGCCAATTACCATATTCTTTAGGATGTAAGTTATACTTTTTAGTGATATCTTGAAAAGGGATCAAGGATTTATCCACTAGGATATCAAGGAGGTTGTTAATTCCTTGGATTTTCCATTTTGACAGATTCATACGTGGAAAAATGAAATGAAATATTTCCAGAAGAATATTTTTTAGTTTAATAAGGGGTTGTTTTTCTTTTAGAAGAACCATTAAGAGTTTCCATATTGAAACTGTAGCTTTAACTGCCCGAGATTTTGGCATTGTTATCGTTGGGTCTAATAAGTGGGCAACTATTAAAGCATAAAGGGATTTGTTGTTGATAAAAGCTTTTTCAATAGATATCCAACTAGCTTTTTAGTGCTCGTTTAGCCATTTTTGCCTTTGCTTTAAAATATTTGCGATATAGTAGCTAGACAAATTAAAACCTCCTCTCTTTTTATGTTTAACCACGATATTTTTAGCAATTTTGGGGCTTTTATTGCACCAAATGTATCTGGAGAGCTGTGTTTGAAATTTTTGAATCCAGTACTTGGGAATCAGAAGTGAGATATAACGTAGTACGTATAAAAATTTAGGTAAAATGAACATTTTGTATGTAATTATTCTGCCCATCCATGTTAGTTCGGTCTTGGCTATACCCTGTAGGACTGATTGAATAGATTTATGTAATGCCAATAGGTTTTTTCGTAACTAGTTGTGATAAAGAACTAGTTAAATAAATGCCTAAATATGAAAGGTGTTCTTCCCATCTGAAGGGCAACTCGTTCTTGATAATATTTTGGACTTGCTCTTCAATATTGAAACTTAGAAGCTGCGATTTGGATTGGTTAACTTTGTAGTAAGATACATTAGAGAAAGAGTCAAGAATTTCCATAAGATGTCTTAATGAATTTAAAGGATCGGACAGTGTAAGAATGATATCGTCTGCGAATAAAGCAGCCTTATACTGTCTTAGGTTTGTATGTATGCCTTTAATATTCTCACACATTCTGATGGCTTCTGATAAGGGCTCTATTATCAGTGCAAATAATGTTGGTGAGAGGGGGCAGCCCTGTCCAGTGCCATCAGATATCGTAAATCCCCTGGACATATGGCTACTTGTTCGGATTCTTGCTGTTGGGGGTTGTATAAAGTGCTGAGATGAGATTCATCCAGACTTCTGTAGAGTGGAGAATAGATATCTCCAATGGACTCTGTCGATGCCTTCTCGGCATATCAGGCTGGGACCAGGGAAGGCATTTTATTGTTATCAATGTGAGATAATAGGTTGATGATTTTCCGAGTGTCTTCAGCTGTGTGTCTGCCTTGTATAAAACCCACTTGATCTAAGTGTATTAGATTGGGGAGAATTTTTTATATTCTGTTGGCTACTAATTTAGCAATTATCTTGGTATCGGAGTTTAGTAAGGAGATTGGCCAATAATTGGTTACTTCCTGTGGGTTTCCTTTGTTCTTGGGAATGACGGTGATTATGGCTTTTAACATTTCTGATGAGATGTGGCCATCTAATGAGATTTGGTTGGTTAATTTAGTTAAAAACGGGACAAGTATATGAGCAAAAGATTTATAATATTGGTCTATGAATCTATCTGGTCCTGGTGATTTCTGCTTTTTAGGAGAACGTATAATGGAACAAACGTTCTCTTTCGTAAAGGAGCATTTAGCTTTAATAAATCATCAGATTTTAAAGAGGGAAGTTGCACAGGTGACAAAAAGTTGTTAATTAAACAATCTGTAGGTTGCGACAAGTCCTTATATTCTTTTAAGTTATGTAATCTAGAGTAAAACGTGATAAATTCCTCCACAATATCTTTTGGCTGTTTGAGTAAGAGACCATTTTTATTTTTGATTGACGCAATCCTTCTTCTGACTCTTTGTTGTCTCACTCCGGCGGCCATTATTTTTGACGGTTTATTATTGGAGTGATAGTAATTAATTTTCATTGTTTGGATGAATTTGTCATACTCATCTGAAAGTAAGGCTTTCAGTTCTAATCTCCATTTAAGTATTGTAGAGTGATTAAGTTCAGATGGATTCATTTGCTGAGTAGTTTCAGCTTCATTCATTTTCTTTACAATTTGTTCTATTTTTTTCCTTTTTACTCCTTTTGTGTCTGTTATTTATTTGGATCATTGTGCCTCTTATTACAGCCTTATGGGTCTCCCAAAGAGTATTAATAGAGATGTCCTGAGTATTATTTTCATTAAAATAATTTTTAAGATTGTTCTCGATTTCTTTCTGACAGGTAGGGTGCTGAAAAACATAAGCACTGCTCCTCCAGATTTTTTCATTTCCTATGGGAGGGCCAGTTTTGATATTAAATGTTATCGGAGTTCTTACAGATATTTCTAGACATAATCACAGATATCAGGGGCCAGGGCAATTTTTTTATCTTCATTCTGGTTATTTGCTTAAAAACTAAGGCAGGCAGGGTATGTGACAGACTGCAGTACATGATACAGCACAAGAGGGTCCATTGCATGTTCAACTTCTGACTGCTGCTGTGACAGATATTTGTAGACATAGCCCCAGATATCAGGGGCCAGGGCAAATTTTATTTTTTTATCTTAATACTGGTTATTTGCTTAAAAGCAATCCAGAGTACACCATTTTCTGCTCCATTTGCTTGTTAGTACTGCAGAATAAAGCCAGATCTGTTCCATATTTCAGCAATAAAAATCCAGAAATTTGAACTGAACGTGGAAAATATTGGCCTCCTTTTCGATTCTGTTGCAGTGTGTCGGTCAAGCTATTCACACTAGGTCTCCGTGAAAATAGTATTAGTAAATTACAGGCCTGCTATTTAAAACTGTAGTTCTCTGTCAGACATATCACATATAACTGCGTTCCAAAATCAGCCATTTCTGGCTTCCGTTTTCATTTTGTTGCAATGTCGGTCAAGCTATTCACGCTATGCCTCTGTGAAGAACAGTATTAGTAAACTACAGGCCTGCTATGTAAAACCATGATTCTCTGTCAGACATATCACATGTAACTGCGTTTCAAAGTCAGCCATTTCTGGCTTTCATTTCCATTTTGCTGCAGTGTGTCGGTCAATTTATTCACACGAGGACACTGTGAAGAATAATATTAGTAAACTACAGGCTTGCAATTTAAAACTGTGGTTTTCCGTTACACGTATCACATATAACTGCGGTTCAAATCTAGCCATTTCTAGTGAACGTGCAAAATATTGTCCTCCATTTAGAGATTGTAGCAGTGTGTCAGTGTACACCATTTTACAGCTACATTTGCTTGATCGCAGAATACAGCCAGATTTTTTTTTTAGTTTTATTCATATTACTGTATTGTGGAAGCAGAGGAACTTTTTTCAATAATCAGACGCACGTGATCCATATGACTGCCGTAATAATGCAGAAATTTTGTGGAGCGTGCCAAATATTCCACTCCATTTAAAGTCAGGCACCTGTGTTTAGTTGAACCAATTGACACTTGGTCGCTGACAAATACCATACTATTAGGCGACTGCCTGAAACCGTGGCCATCAGACGTTATCCCATATGACTGCCCTAATAATCCAGCAATTATTGTGAGCGTGTCAAATATTACACTCCATTTAAAGTATTGCAGTTGAGGGTTCAAACCTATTCTCAGTTGGCCGCTGACCAATACCTTATCTGTGAACAATGTTGTCAGAGTATTACGCCACTTTTACGGACTGACAAAAAAAAAAAAAACATGCAAAAAACAAGGTAAAATGGAAAAAATGTTAAGACACATTCTTTCCAGGGTAATGACTCACCAGGGAAGCTCCGGGACAAAGCATCAGACTTGACGTTTTTAACCCTTGGACTGAAAGTAACAATGAAATTGAACCTAGTAAAAAGCAAAGACAATCTATCTTGCCTAGGGTTGAGACGTTTAGCTGATTGGAGATATGACAGGTTCTTATGGTGAGTAATAACAGTAATAGGATGGACAGCCCCACCCCCCCAACCAGTGTCACCATTCTTCAAAAGCCAATATAATTGCCAAAAGCTCCCTATTACCCAACGTCATAATTTCTCTCTGCCGAAGACAATGTTTTGGGAAAGAAAGCGCATGGACGCCATTTACCAGGGGACGAACCCTGAGACAACACAGTCCCAACCCCCATCCCCGACGCTTCAACTTCTACGATGAAAGATTGAGAAATATCGGGTGGACTGAGTATAGGTGCTGTGGCAAAACATCTCTTTAGGCTATGTGCCCACGATGCAGAAATGCTCCAGATTTTTCCTGAGCGTTTCTGCATCTCCCCTGGCAGAAAAAATGCATGCGGATTGTACATGCGGATTGTACATGCGGATTGTACATGCGGATTGTGCATGCGGATTGTACATGTGGATTGTGCATGCGGATTGTGCATGAGGATTGTACATGCGGATTGTGCATGCGGATTGTACATGTGGATTGTGCATGCGGATTGTGCATGTGGATTGTACATGCGGATTGTGCATGCAGATTGTACATGCGGATTGTACATGCGGATTGTACATGCAGATTGTACATGCGTTTTCCTGCCAGGGACATGCGGATGTGAAGCGTTCTTCACTTGCATTTCCGCATTCGGGTTGACAAGCGATTTTAGCATCACTTGGAAAGTGCTTGACAACTTGGTCACACTATATAAATCCATGCAACCGGCAACCGGCATATATAGTGTGACCGTAAAAGAATGGTAAAAAATAAAAAATAAATATACTTACCTTCTGATGGCCCCCACAGTCTTGCTTCACCGTCCTGGCTGCCGGCAGATCGCGGTACACTGAAGGACCTGCCGATGTCAGCGGTCGCGTGACCCGTCACATGACTATGATGTCAGCGCAGGTCCTTCAGTCCATCGCGATTTGCCGGCATGAGAGGAGGAGCGCAGCGGGGGCCGCCAGAAGGTAAGTATATATTTATTTTTTATTTTATTCTTTTTTTCACAGGTTCTATGGTACCTGGGTCCGGGGGAGAGTCTCCTGTCCTCCACACCCGGGTACCATCCGCACATTGGAACGCATGGATTGCGCATCTACATATGCAGTGATGCGTAATCCATGTGATCTAATGCAAGTCAATGGCAGCGAAAACGCAGCACTTCTGCAAAATAATTGGTAGTGCTGCGTTTTTTTCCACAATGATAATCCGCAGCGGAAATTTCCACAGCATGTGCACAGCACACGCGGATTATCATTGGGGAACATGGCAGGCCTTCTACCATGCGCTTTTTAAGCGTTTCTGCAGCGTTTTTGCTGCTGCGGAAACGCTTAAACGCATTGTGGGCACACAGCCTTAATGAGGAAAAATCCTGCTGGGCAGCATTCAACCATTTACAAAGATCAGACCCTTTTCTTGTCATGTCAGTGAGGGGTTTCACAATTACCGAATAATTTTGGATACATTTCCGGTAAAAATTAGTAAAGCCCAGAAAATGTTGTAGAGCCTTCAGGTTCTCGGAACGGTCCCAATCCAGTACAACAAGGACGTTCTCCAGATCCATCCGAAAAACCGAAGAGGACAACAGGTACCCCAAAAACTGCACCTCCTGGATGGCAAAAACACATTTCTCTAGTTTGGCATATAGTTTGTTATCTCTTAATATCTGTAGCACCTGTTTAACATGTCCCTGATGTGTCTCAAAATCAGGTGAGTAAACCAAAATATCATCCAGATAGACCACCACAAACTTGCCCCACCAAATGATGGAAAATATTGTCTATGAAATGCTGGAACACCGCAGGTGCATTGGTCTGACCAAAAAGCATAACCAGACTCTCAAAATTCCCCTCAGGGGTATTGAACACCATTTTCCATTTATCCCCTTCTCTGATTCTAACCAGATTGTAGGCTCCCCTGAAATCCAACTTGGAGAATGCCTTAGCTCCCACAACCTGGCTGAACAAATCTGGAATCAGAGGAAGAGGATAAGGATCTTAATTTGATTAAATTCCTGGAAATCTAAACAGGGACAGAAACCCCCATCTTTCTTCTTAACGAAGAAGAACCCTGCTGCCACAGGCATAGATGAGGGTCTGATATGTCCCTTCTCCAGACTTTCCGCAATGAAATCCTTCATGGCTTGTCTCTCAGGGCCAGAAAGATTATACAGTCTGGACTTGGGTAGTTTAGCTCTGGGATTCAGGTTAATAGGACAGTCATAAGCACGATGAGGAGGCAAATCCTACACCCCCTCTCAGAAAAAACATCCTCAAAACCAGACAGAAATGCAGGTAAGGTCTCCATAGAGACTGCAGAAAGGGAAAGTTTAAGCAAGCAATTCTCATGACACAATTTCCCTGGATTGACAATCCACTATCGGATTATGTTTCACCAACCAAGGTAGACCCAGTACAACAGGAGTGGGAAGGCCCTCCAGAACATAACAAGAAATTACTTCATAATAAAGGGGCTTCACCCTCAGTCTTATATTATGTACAATCTGAGTCAGAGCTTTCTGTGCAAGTGGTGCTGAGTTGATGGCATAAATAGGGATGGGCTTAGTTAACATACAGCAAGTAAGCTTATCCGTTCTCACAAACCCAGCATCAACCATGCTGACTCCAGCTCCACTGCCCACAAACACACAAATTTTCTCAGTCCTGCTCTCTAGGACCACCTCTTCCGACAGGACAAACCGAAAACTGCATGTTGAAGACAAACACACCCCCTGATTATCCAACTCTACACTACCAAGGGTTAAAAGAGTTTCTTTTTGCTTAAGATCCGAGGAACAGGCCCGAATAAAATGTCTCTTTTTACAACAAAAAAACACACCCCCTTTCTGTTGCGGATTTCAGGGGAAATATGCAACGCAGTTGCTCCCCCTAAGTGCATGGGTTCCTCCAACTCCATAAGTACAGGTTCACCCCCAGACCACCCCCCTGGCAAAGGGGCGTTGCCCCGAAAATGGGGCTCAGGAGAAGGTGGGGGAGACCACCTATCACAAAGGTGTCTATCCACGCGTATAGCCAATAACATGGCAGCCTCCAAGGACCCCGGGGTTTTGTAAACTGCCAAAGCATCTTTCAACCTTTCGGAAAGACCCTGACAAAATTGGCTTCTAAGAGCAGGGTCATTCCATTTGGTACTATAAGTCTCCACTGACCGATTTCCCTACTGAAAGCGACGCAGCCTGGATTTAGCCAAGGAAGGTCCGTCAGGATCATTATAGATGAGGGCCAGAGCCTCGAAAAATCCTTCAACCGTTCGGAGGCCAGCAGAGCACTGTGGCAAAGAGAAAGCAGTGAGATCACAATCCCCACTCTCTGCTCCTCATCTCTAGAGGAGTAAGATTGAAGCTTAAAATACAACTTACAAGCTTCTTTAAATACAAAAAACTCGTCTCTACCTCCTGAAAACCTGTCTGGGAGGGCAATTTTGGGTTCAAGGTGGACCGGCCTACCCGCAGAGTCCCCAACATTAGGAATCTGCAGCCACTGCAGTTGCTTCTGAACCTCTAATCAAAGGTCAGTCACCTCCAGTAACAAACTCCGAAGCTGCTCTGCCAGCACCAAAATGAGATTCATAATAACCCTGGAAAAAAAACCACAAAGAAAAAAAGTCAGTTTTTGTCTTTCCTTTTTTTAAATGACTGGTGATAATGTCATGCTAGGTATGGGAAAAACTCATCGTACAACGATGGGAAAAGCCCAGCGTACAATGATGGGAAAAGGGAGAAAGCTCAGCAACTAGGGAAAGGGGGTGTGAAGACGCCTAAGCAAATCTGACAACACCCTGACTCCCCTATAGTCCCTAAATAGGTTCTGCACCTATCACCGAGCAGGATACCTTAGCCCTGGCTGAACCTAAAGCTAGGCCTTACATAGGGAGGCGGAGGGGTGAGCTCTAGTCAGCCCCATTGCAACTAAAGACAAACCAGGGAAATAGACAAGATTATACATTTAGCTTTGAGAAGATACCAGAGAGATCACGACTACAATCCACAAAGGAACTCCAAGGAGAATCTAGCCGACTGCTAGAATACCAGACCTGAACAGAGGAATTAACTCTATCACCAGCAACTTTCTGGAGAAACTGAGTTTATTTAAAGATCCAGCAAGGGTGTGTTAATTAGCAGAAGAAGGTGGAGATCACCGCTGGGTCCTAGAGAAGGAGGGATGATGAAAGGATAAAGAAGGTGTCTGCAAGGCCAAGCGCAGCGACCTTCTACAGCCGGATCCAGAATGACTGTCTGTCAAACTTGACACACACTTGACATTATCATTGTAATGCAAAAATTTGTGGATTTTTTTTGTGGACCAGAACATTTACTGGTCATAGCCATGTGGAATAGTGCAGTGTTATATAAAATATCAGCACTCCAATATTGAGGGAGGGGTTCAGCAAACTCCCAGGTCTCTCTGGAGTACGTAATGGGACCCCCTTCTGTGTGTTCCTTCTGGCCTTCTCCCTGCACCTCACACCCAGTGTCTCAGGCCAGTGGCCGCGGACCTTGCCGGGCGACACCTTCGCTGTCCCCTGGGTCCTTTATGGCCACCTTTCTGGTGATTAGATGTGGCTTGTGGCTGCAGTACCTGAAATACTGCAGCCTCCGGTTTCCTAGTTGAGGCTTAAGAACTCTGCTAGTTTAGGGACCGGTCCCCTCTGTGTGACCTGACCCCTCCACCGCCTGGCAGATTCGGGCGTACGGGTGGCCTCCAGCACTACCCGTACCCCTGGGGTCCCCTCCACATTCCTGGAGCCTTTCTCCTGCTCCTCTCCTCCTCAGTCTGTCCTGGGCCTCTCTCTAGGCCCTCCTCCTGAGCAGAGCTCCTACAGAGCTCCTGCTCCTCTCCTTCTCCTCTGACAGACTGGAACTCCACTCACTGCCTGTTCTCCCAAGATGGCTTCTCTCTATATACTATCCCTAACAAGCGCTCCCCTGATTTAATTCCTCCACCCACACCCACTACATGGTTCCCCATCACTCCAGCCAGGGACAGGGCACAGCAGGGAAGCGACGCATCTTGCCCCTCCTGCTGGTCTGGAGTAGTGTAGTGTAGTGTTGGGTGCAGGTGTTGGGGTCCCGGGCAGCACTCTATCCTTACCTGAGAGAAGGAGACACCACACCTCTGGGTAAGATGCAGTACCTCTGTGGCGACTGAACCCTCAGGGGCGCCACAATAGAAAATGATGAAGTGGTGTTTTGGGCCAAAAATTGCTGGGTATACAAATTTGTCTCAGCCACCATGAGGTTTACAAAATCTTCGGGGAAAAAGACTTTAAAAAAGTATATTTCTTTAAGGCCAGTAGTGTCAAACTGGATTCCTGACTGCGTCACAAAATCAGGAATCTGTGGCTCATAATCTTCGAGCGGGTGAGGTCCATGCAGGGTCAGCAACAGTGGATGCTGGTTAATTTTCTGTCATGGAGCGTCTGCATGGCGATTTTGTATCACTTGAGGAAGAGGATGAAAAATAAAGGAAGGTGGCATCCTCTCCCTCACTATCAGTGTTGGAGGCAGAGAAGGCGTATGCCTCCTCCCCTGAATAAAGTGATTGGGACGAGCAGGACATTTTTTCACATTTGCGCTGTTTGTGCATGTACCAGATTTTATTCAGGTGTGTGTGTATGAGTATTGTTGAAAACTTTTTTATTTAGAAGAGAAAAAAAGAAAAGAAAAGAATCTAGAAAGAAAAATACAAAAATAAAATAAAAAATATATAAAAATTTTGTAAAATAAAAAACAAACTTCATAAACAGACGTCAGTAAAAATTT
The DNA here is from genome assembly GCF_046119375.1 of Phyllobates terribilis. NCBI lineage: Eukaryota > Metazoa > Chordata > Amphibia > Anura > Dendrobatidae > Phyllobates > Phyllobates terribilis. Next base: position 176,924,574 of record NW_027362773.1, read on the forward strand.
TTTTTACTGAACTATCTAGCTGAGCTGAATTATCTGATGCTAACCCTGACTATATTTGGTAAAAAATACTGTAGTAGAAGCTGATCTATCTGAACTATCTGATGCTAACGCTGACTATATTTAGTAAAAAATACTGTAGTAGAAGCTGATCTAGATGCTGATTACTACAGTATATTTTTACTGTCCCTAATCTAGTCCTATCAACTAATCTAAGTATTTTTTTCTTTTATTCTTTTTTCACACAAAAAAAACAATCGAATTCAGAACACTGATGTGTGTCACTGATCAGCGTTCGACGGTTGTAGGAAGCACATACGGATTTGATTCTTTTTTTTCCGCTTTCCTATCAGACACTAACCCAGACTATATTCACTAAAAATACTGTAGTTGATGCAGATTACTATAGTATATTTTTTACTGTCCCTAATCTAGTCCTATCAACTAATCTAAATTATTATTTTTTTATTCTTTTTTCACACACACACAAAAAAAAAGCAACAACCGGATGCTGATCAGCAATGTGTGTCGCTGATCAGCGCTCGATGCCGGCAGGACACACTCACGGATGTGATTGATTTCTTCCGCTTTGCTATCTGACGCTAACCCTGACTATATTCAGTAAAAAATACTGCAGTACACACTGATTACTATATTTTTAACTGTAGTAGATGCGGATTACTACAGTATATTTTTATTGTCCCTAATCTAGTCCTATCAACTCATCTAACCATTTTTTTTGCTTCTTTTTTTACTCTTTACTATCAGACACTAACCCTGACTTTATTCAGTAAAAAATACTGTAGTAGATGCCGATTACTATAGTATAATTTTACTTTCCCTAATCTAACCCTATCAACTAATCTAAATTATTTTTAATTCAGTTATTTTTTAACACACACAAAAAAAAACAACAACTGGATGCCGATCAGTGATGTGCATCACAGACCAGCACTCGGCGGCTGTAGGATGCACGCACGGATTTGGTGCAAAAAGGGGATAAAAAAAATAGACACGGAAAAAAAGTTCTGGCCAAAAGCGAGCATGGATGCCGATCAGCGGCTCAGCAGAGAAGAATTAGTTAGGGAAACAAATTCCTGGAAAAAAATGAACATGGATGCCGATCAGTGATTTGAATCACTGATCAGCGCTCAGCGGGTGAATGATGCACGCACCTAGGTGGTGCAAACGGGGTGGGGAAAAAAATAGACAGGGAAAAAAAGTAATGGAAAATAGTGAGCACGGACATTGATCAGTGATTTGTGTCACTGATCAGCGCTTGGCGGCTGAAGGACGCACAAACAAGTAAAAAACTGCCAAAAAACAAGCGATCAAGGAAAGGGATTAGGGAGAGGGGTAAAAGGGGGGGAAGAGGTGAGACAGGGATTGGGGTGGGTTAGGAAAAATCAGAGATCAGGAGCGAATCAGTAACAGATCAGGAACATCTTCTTTCTTCTTTCAGGGATAGCAGCAACCCCAGCAGATGTGATGGCACATCACCCAGACCCAGCACAGCATGACAGAATGACACAATGACCGCTCTGCAATGTCCGCAAGCCAGATTGATGAAGTACATAGTGGTCATTATGAGTTCAGACCGTGCCTCTGTACTCTGATTGGTGCAATTGACGTCATCGCCCAATCGCACCAATCGGTGCTGGGCCTGGTGACGCTGGCATTGCTAGGCTCCAGCCTATGATCGGTGCTGTTACAGCTCAGCAAAAATATGTCTCATACTAATACCCCGAAACACTGTGTCTGCACATTAAAATTCTGATTTGGCTTTTATCCTAAGTCATATTGCATAGCTCGTTAAAGGGTTGATAGTGACTTGTTGGATCGCTGCTTCCAACGGGTGGCGCTATAGAGTTCTAGACCTCTTCCTCTCTGAAGAGGCAATTTGCATATGTCTCTATGTAGTAAGCTTGGTTCTGTTGTATCTGCACAGTAAGCTCTGTTCTGTTCCTATTTCTATGTAGTAAGCTTGGTTCTGTTGTTGTATCTGCACAGTAAGCTCTGTTCTGTTCCTATTTCTATGTAGTAAGCTTGGTTCTGTTGCTGTATCTGCACAGTAAGCTCTGTTCTGTTCCTATTTCTATGTAGTAAGCTTGTTTCTGTTGTTGTATCTGCACAGTAAGCTCTGTTCTGTTCCCATGTCTATGTAGTAAGCTTGGTTCTGTTGTTGTATCTGCACAGTAAGCTCTGTTCTGTTCCTATTTCTATGTAGTAAGCTTGGTTCTGTTGCTGTATCTGCACAGTAAGCTCTGTTCTGTTCCTATTTCTATGTAGTAAGCTTGGTTCTGTTGCTGTATCTGCACAGTAAGCTCTGTTCTGTTCCCGTTTCTATGTAGTAAGCTTGGTTCTGTTGCTGTATCTGCACAGTAAGCTCTGTTCTGTTCCCATTTCTATGTAGTAAGCTTGGTTCTGTTGTTGTATCTGCACAGTAAGCTCTGTTCTGTTCCCATGTCTATGTAGTAAGCTTGGTTCTGTTGCTGTATCTGCACAGTAAGCTCTGTTCTGTTCCCGTTTCTATGTAGTAAGCTTGGTTCTGTTGTAGTATCTGCACAGTAAGCTCTGTTCTGTTCCCATTTCTATGTAGTAAGCTTGGTTCTGTTGCTGTATCTGCACAGTAAGCTCTGTTCTGTTCCCATTTCCATGTAGTAAGCTTGGTTCTGTTGTAGTATCTGCACAGTAAGCTCTGTTCTGTTCCCATTTCTATGTAGTAAGCTTGGTTCTGTTTCTGTATCTGCACAGTAAGCTCTGTTCTGTTCCCGTTTCTATGTAGTAAGCTTGGTTCTGTTGTATCTGCACAGTAAGCTCTGTTCTGTTCCCATTTCCATGTAGTAAGCTTGGTTCTGTTGCTGTATCTGCACAGTAAGCTCTGTTCTGTTCCCATTTCTATGTAGTAAGCTTGGTTCTGTTTCTGTATCTGCACAGTAAGCTCTGTTCTGTTCCCATTTCTATGTAGTAAGCTTGGTTCTGTTGTATCTGCACAGTAAGCTCTGTTCTGTTCCCATTTCCATGTAGTAAGCTTGGTTCTGTTGCTGTATCTGCACAGTAAGCTCTGTTCTGTTCCCATTTCTATGTAGTAAGCTTGGTTCTGTTGCTGTATCTGCACAGTAAGCTCTGTTCTGTTCCCGTTTCTATGTAGTAAGCTTGGTTCTGTTGCTGTATCTGCACAGTAAGCTCTGTTCTGTTCCCATTTCTATGTAGTAAGCTTGGTTCTGTTGCTGTATCTGCACAGTAAGCTCTGTTCTGTTCCCGTTTCTATGTAGTAAGCTTGGTTCTGTTGCTGTATCTGCACAGTAAGCTCTGTTCTGTTCCCGTTTCTATGTAGTAAGCTTGGTTCTGTTGCTGTATCTGCACAGTAAGCTCTGTTCTGTTCCCGTTTCTATGTAGTAAGCTTGGTTCTGTTGCTGTATCTGCACAGTAAGCTCTGTTCTGTTCCCATTTCTATGTAGTAAGCTTGGTTCTGTTGCTGTATCTGCACAGTAAGCTCTGTTCTGTTCCCGTTTCTATGTAGTAAGCTTGGTTCTGTTGCTGTATCTGCACAGTAAGCTCTGTTCTGTTCCCATTTCTATTTAGTAAGCTTGGTTCTGTTGCTGTATCTGCACAGTAAGCTCTGTTCTGTTCCCATTTCTATGTAGTAAGCTTGGTCATGTTGCTGTATCTGCACAGTAAGCTCTGTTCTGTTCCCGTTTCTATGTAGTAAGCTTGGTTCTGTTGCTGTATCTGCACAGTAAGCTCTGTTCTGTTCCCGTTTCTATGTAGTAAGCTTGGTTCTGTTGCTGTATCTGCACAGTAAGCTCTGTTCTGTTCCCATTTCTATGTAGTAAGCTTGGTTCTGTTGCTGTATCTGCACAGTAAGCTCTGTTCTGTTCCCGTTTCTATGTAGTAAGCTTGGTTCTGTTGCTGTATCTGCACAGTAAACTCTGTTCTGTTCCCGTTTCTATGTAGTAAGCTTGGTTCTGTTGCTGTATCTGCACAGTAAGCTCTGTTCTGTTCCCATTTCTATGTAGTAAGCTTGGTCATGTTGCTGTATCTGCACAGTAAGCTCTGTTCTGTTCCCGTTTCTATGTAGTAAGCTTGGTTCTGTTGTATCTGCACAGTAAGCTCTGTTCTGTTCCCATTTCCATGTAGTAAGCTTGGTTCTGTTGCTGTATCTGCACAGTAAGCTCTGTTCTGTTCCCATTTCTATGTAGTAAGCTTGGTTCTGTTGCTGTATCTGCACAGTAAGCTCTGTTCTGTTCCCGTTTCTATGTAGTAAGCTTGGTTCTGTTGCTGTATCTGCACAGTAAGCTCTGTTCTGTTCCCGTTTCTATGTAGTAAGCTTGGTTCTGTTGCTGTATCTGCACAGTAAGCTCTGTTCTGTTCCCATTTCTATGTAGTAAGCTTGATTCTGTTGCTGTATCTGCACAGTAAGCTCTGTTCTGTTCCCGTTTCTATGTAGTAAGCTTGGTTCTGTTGCTGTATCTGCACAGTAAGCTCTGTTCTGTTCCCATTTCTATGTAGTAAGCTTGGTTCTGTTGCTGTATCTGCACAGTAAGCTCTGTTCTGTTCCCATTTCTATGTAGTAAGCTTGGTCATGTTGCTGTATCTGCACAGTAAGCTCTGTTCTGTTCCCGTTTCTATGTAGTAAGCTTGGTTCTGTTGCTGTATCTGCACAGTAAGCTCTGTTCTGTTCCCGTTTCTATGTAGTAAGCTTGGTTCTGTTGCTGTATCTGCACAGTAAGCTCTGTTCTGTTCCCATTTCTATGTAGTAAGCTTGGTTCTGTTGCTGTATCTGCACAGTAAGCTCTGTTCTGTTCCCGTTTCTATGTAGTAAGCTTGGTTCTGTTGCTGTATCTGCACAGTAAGCTCTGTTCTGTTCCCGTTTCTATGTAGTAAGCTTGGTTCTGTTGCTGTATCTGCACAGTAAGCTCTGTTCTGTTCCCATTTCTATGTAGTAAGCTTGGTCATGTTGCTGTATCTGCACAGTAAGCTCTGTTCTGTTCCCGTTTCTATGTAGTAAGCTTGGTTCTGTTGCTGTATCTGCACAGTAAGCTCTGTTCTGTTCCCATTTCTATGTAGTAAGCTTGGTTCTGTTGCTGTATCTGCACAGTAAGCTCTGTTCTGTTCCCATTTCTATGTAGTAAGCTTGGTCATGTTGCTGTATCTGCACAGTAAGCTCTGTTCTGTTCCCGTTTCTATGTAGTAAGCTTGGTTCTGTTGCTGTATCTGCACAGTAAGCTCTGTTCTGTTCCCGTTTCTATGTAGTAAGCTTGGTTCTGTTGCTGTATCTGCACAGTAAGCTCTGTTCTGTTCCCATTTCTATGTAGTAAGCTTGGTTCTGTTGCTGTATCTGCACAGTAAGCTCTGTTCTGTTCCCGTTTCTATGTAGTAAGCTTGGTTCTGTTGCTGTATCTGCACAGTAAGCTCTGTTCTGTTCCCGTTTCTATGTAGTAAGCTTGGTTCTGTTGCTGTATCTGCACAGTAAGCTCTGTTCTGTTCCCATTTCTATGTAGTAAGCTTGGTCATGTTGCTGTATCTGCACAGTAAGCTCTGTTCTGTTCCCGTTTCTATGTAGTAAGCTTGGTTCTGTTGCTGTATCTGCACAGTAAGCTCTGTTCTGTTCCCATTTCTATGTAGTAAGCTTGGTTCTGTTGCTTTATCTGCACAGTAAGCTCTGTTCTGTTCCCGTTTCTATGTAGTAAGCTTGGTTCTCTTTCCGTTTTTCTCTTGTAAGCTTAGTCATGTTACCGTCTCAATGTAAAAAGCTTGGTTCTGCTGCTGTATCTATGTAGTAAGCTCTGTTCTATTCCCACTTCTATGTACCAGCGATCGTTATTTTTAAAGCCTTCTATCTCTGCTGCTTTAAAACAAAGGACAGATATAGGCAGGCTAAAGATGGGCAGGCTCAACTTGAGGACTACAGCTATGTGATTGCCACTCAGGCCAAAACTTGCCAGCCAGCCCCTGGCTGGGTCAGATCCAGGAGGTATGGGAGGTACAAAATCGTCAGACAGGAGAAACATCAATAAACTAGCCGAGGTCATGGAACAGGATAAGTCAGGAAGAAACACCAGATGCACAGCACACAGGTAAAACCAGGAAGCAAAAACATTGACTGACAGTACTGGCTCTCAAGAGTTTATATAAGAACAGCCCCTCCCAGTGCTGACAGCTGATATAAGCCCAAATGAACAGGGTTAATCCAGCAGCGTCTGGACTGACCAGAACCACAAAGTTCCAGGAATAAAATAGCATTGATGCAGCCAAGCATCACCCACAACAAAGATGCGGCGCAGAGGTGTTACATCTAAGTAAAAAATAAAAAATCTATCTGATTACAGTTCTGTAATTTTCTCGGTGAGGCCCCCAAAGAGTTCTATCCATGTGGAGCTCCCCCAGGTCTAGTTTTCATGTAAAACCAAGTGTCACGTACCCACTTCTCAGCACGTGACGTGGGGTGTGCCTGCATGGGTTAATTTATCTCCTGTCACTCAATCTTCCACTCAACCTCTGTTATATTCTGAAAATTGAGCATAAATCACACCCCAACACAGTCCATACAACCCCCCGAATACATAACACAGTGCCACCACTTATCAGACACACAAGGTGATGAGTCCCTGAAATACAGTATATACTACTGTCCGACATTTAAATGAACACACGCTCTGAAAGACTATGGATTCTTAAGAGTATGCAGGGACCATACTTTGCAAATTTTTAAGCTTTAATACAAAAAGCACAATGCTTACAAGAGAATGTATAAAACAATAAAAATGGAGTGACACATAAAGAAGCAGAACAGTTGTAAAATAAAAATGGAAAAATACCTAAACATGTCTGTCTAAAGTTATTCTGTTTCCTTGAGGGTAGGAGAAAGGTATTATGGATCACATTTAGCTCAAGCCAACCCCCACATGCGAACACCTTTCCATCTGTTATATGCCTGGTGCTGGGCTCAAGTTTCCAGGGTGGCCTCAATTTTAATATTGAAATCGCAGGTCAATAACTGGGCCGGGGGTTAGTTAGGGGTGAGCACCTTGCATATTAAATACCTTATTTCCGCCTACTACCCCTTTCCCTATGGTAGATAGGAAATGTCCAGCCTGACCACACAGGACCATTTGCCCAGATTTGAACCAGGGACTTACCAGGCCAAGGTGTCACGAATTACACCCTTTGTAGTCTCACGGAAACCCCCCTTGGTGCCGAGTTCCTGTAATAAGAGTACATCCCTTTCACTGCGGTTCTCCCTTTGCCTTATTTTTTATCAAATTTCCAGATCTATATGTGTCACCCTGGCCTGGATGCCACAAGTATAATAAAGCTGTGTCTGAGAGCAAGGGGGAGGTTCTCTAGTCAGGGGAACATTAGCATGCAGTACCTCCTGTCTCAGGCCAGTAGGGGGAGCAGGCTGCCCCTATAAAAGCTGGTGCTGGGGGCAGGGTTAGGGAGAACTGGATGACCTGTCTCAGTACTGAGACTTGTCCCGGAGCAGAGCAGGGACAGACAGTTGCACTGCACCTAAGAGGAAGTGTGGCAGGAGGAGAGCCACAAGCCAGAGACAAGAGGCGAAGTGAGCCTGTCTTGGCAGATAAAGGACTTAATTTACCAGACTTTGGTGTCTGAGGCTGGGAGGATTCCACATCCCACAGCAGATAACCAGTCCGCAGGGGACTGTATATTCCTTGGCCTAAGAAACCTGGAAGCTCTGCCACAACAGAAGGGACCAGGAAAGCCGTACCAGGCCGGGAGCAGAAAGGAACCCACGTTGCAGGCCATACAGGCGAGAGTACACGGAAAGCTCGGAAACGTGGGCTGTTACCCTATAAGGAGGAGATAGCCAGAAGGAGCGCAGAAAGCACGGTATGCCTACACCCTCACCCTGACCAGGGCCAATTTCCCCATTGCTCTCAGACATCCAGGTCCCCTCCTAGCCGGGACTGTTTATGGGTCAGTTTACCTGTTTTAGTAAAGGCCCTGGACTGCAACCTGTTGTCTGTGTGCTCCTTCGCGCCTTCAGCACTACCGGTACTGGGACTCTCACCACAATCACTCCCACCATCCATTATACTGCCCTGGGGCCGCACTCTTCCCGTGGGGAGTCACACTACCCTAGCTGCACACCTCATCGGCCCCAGCGGTCTGCATGCAGCGGCGGTTCCTAATAACCGCAATCCACGGGTGGCGTAGTCGGACATAATCATCAGCACATAACGGACTACCACTGGCCTGACCACCCTGAGCCATGGAACCGGGTTGCCAATACTACTCCCAACGTTCCCCTACTGCCCGGATCCGAGTGCCCCACGGCCCAGGGGGCGAGTCAGCTTTGGCGTAGTCGGCAGGATTGCAACCAACCTGCCACAAACGGGTATTGCGTGCCTGAAAAAGACTTTGCACTTACCTGAAAAGAGGTTTCCCGCCGTCCGGAGCCGTTTCCCGCCATTTCCAGTCGTCTCCCGCCATCTTCCATCGGTTCCCGCCATCTTCAGCCATTTTCCCGCCATCGGACGCCATCTTCAGGACGCCGCGCGGGAAGAAGAGGGGCGTGGACGTCCAAACCGCGCGAGACCCGAAGTCCGCCCCACGCACCGACGCTGCGCAAGGTCCTGGAAGGGAGAGAGAGCGACGCTGACGTCACCAGGACGCGACGCAAGGTCCTCGTCCAGAGCAGCAGCAGCGGAGCCGCGGCCTACAGAAGAGGATCGTCGGAAGGTAGGCCACGCTTAACTAGGGGGGAGGAAGATGTCGGATACAGAGGCGCCCACTACCACCAACGCAGCTGCAGCAGCGGTGATGCCATTTTCCCTGCCCTACATCCCTGGAGCGGCCTGGCTGCTGAAGTACTCAGGGGAGCCCCATGCCCTAACTGACTTTAAGGAAAGGCTATACAGTTTGTTCCAAGTCTACCCCCTGACAGAGGAACAGAAGGTCAGCATATTAACAGGGCAGTTAACTGGCGCAGCCCAAAGGGAGGTAAAATCATGGCCCACTGAGGAGAAAAGGACCGTGAAGGGTATTATGGCCCGGCTGCGGGGTACCTTTGACACACGTACCTCCGCTGAAATTAAAATGAGGTTCTATGGATGTAAGCAGCGGGCACAGGACAGCATCAGAGACTATGCCCTAAATTTGCAGGAAGCCTTGAGGGCCATCCAAAAAGCTGACCCTGGCAGCGTGCAGGAAACGGATAAGCTACTAACAGAACAGTTTATAGAAGGTCTGCTGTCTAGCGCCCACAGGACCCAGCTGCGCCTCATGTTCTTTCAGAACCCTGATCTGACCTTTGCCCAATTCAAGGACAGGGCCATAAGGGTGCTCCGTGAATCCGCAACAAGTGGCGCTATAAACCCCCGGCGCCCTGCTCTCACCTACCACCAGGAGGCGGCGCCCTCCTCTATGGACTCCGTGGGGGCTAATGCACAGGCCCTGAACCAAGCTCCGTCGAAAGATTTGCACCACCAAGTCCAGGAGCTGACCAGGAGCGTCGCGGCGTTGACCAGGACCGTCCAGGCGTTACAAGTGGACCCGTCAAGACCCATCGAGCTGGCTTCAAGTCCGGAGGATGTCCCGTGGCGTCAACAGAGGAGGATCCCGTCGTTCCGAGGGAGGCCCACAGACCGCTACGCAGAGGATGGACAGCCCATTTGCCGCCGATGCAACCAGCCCGGACACATTTCCAGGTACTGTAATTTAAATGGGTCCAACCTGGGGCAGAGGGCCAACCCCCAGGCATAAGATCACCAGGCCCTTACAATTGGTGTAATAAGTACGTTGGGGGGTGCCCGGTTTTACCCGTGGTGCTGGACGGTATCCCCATGAGCGCCTTGCTAGATACCGGGTCGCAAGTAACTACTATCCCTTATGTACTTTTAAGCAGTATTGGACTGATGCTGATATCACACGGTATCCAGACAGTAACTTGAGCATCATCGCCAGTAATGGCTTACCCGTGCCGCAGATGGGGTTCAAGGAGATGACCATTAAGATTGGTAAAGTTGAACTGCCGACACAGGGAGTAATTATTGTGGACATTGACCGTCGTGAAAGTCACCCTAAAATAACTGTGGGTACTAACGTGATTGAAAATTGTCTTTCAGAGGTAATTGTAATTCTACAACAGGTGCGTGCTGACTCCACTCCCCTGCACCAAAAACAAGGAGTCTACCGGGTGGTACAGGAGTACGAGAGAGTCTTTAGTAAGCACCCGCTGGACTTCGGCAGAGTAAAGGGGATAGAACACCACATCCCCACAGGGAGCCACCCACCGATAAAAGAAAGACACAGACCTGTACCCCCTGCACATTATCAGAACGCAAAGGGCATGCTAAAAGAAATGAAAGAAGCTGGGGTCATTAGAGATAGCTGTAGCCCCTGGGCAGCCCCCTTGGTTCTGGTGAAAAAGAAGGACGGCACCATGAGAATGTGCGTAGACTATAGACAAATCAACCGTATCACCCATAAAGACGCATACCCGCTGCCTAGAATAGAGGAGTCTTTAGCCACACTAAAATCAGCTAACTTCTTTTCTACTTTGGACCTTACTAGCGGGTACTGGCAGGTTCCTGTGGCAGAGGCTGACAAGGAGAAGACCGCCTTCACCACCCCGATGGAACTGAGCGAGTTCAACTGTATGCCCTTCGGGCTCTGCAACGCACCAGGGACCTTCCAGAGGCTGATGGAATGCTGTCTAGGGCACCGAAACTTCGAGACGGTCCTCCTTTACCTGGACGACGTGATCGTCTATTCGAAGACCTACAAGGACCATCTAAAGCACCTGGCCGAGGTGTTCGAAGCCCTGGCAGGCTATGGCCTGAAGGTGAAACCATCAAAGTGTCACCTGCTGAAACCAAAGGTCCAGTACCTAGGGCACGTGGTAAGCGCGGAAGGAGTGGCCCCCGATCCTGACAAGGTCACGGCAATCAAGAGCTGGCCAAGCCCCTCGAACATCAAAGTGGTGAGACAGTTTCTCGGATTGGTAGGCTACTACCGAAGGTTCATCCCCGGGTTCACTAGGATGGCAGCTCCTATGCAGGACCTCCTAATTGGACAGTCTAAGTCTAGGAGCCAAAAGCCGCCCTTCAAGTGGGATAAACCGGAAGAGGAGTCCTTCCGCCAGTTGAAGATGGCCCTCACAGGGGATGAGATCCTGGCCTACCCTGATTATGGTCAGCCTTTTATTCTCCACACGGACGCCAGTAATGTGGGACTGGGAGCAGTACTGTCCCAAAACCAACAGGGCAGAGAAAAGGTGATTGCGTACGCCAGCCGGAAGCTGAGGCCCACCGAGAGGAACCCGGAGAATTACAGCTCCTTCAAGCTAGAATTCTTGGCGGTGGTGTGGGCCGTGACAGAACGCTTCAAGCATTACCTGGCCTCCGCAAAGTTCACCATGTACACGGACAACAACCCGTTGACACACCTGGACAATGCAAGACTGGGTGCCCTAGAACAGCGGTGGATGGCCCGTCTCTCCAACTATGACTTCGTGATCAAGTACCGGGCCGACAAAACCAATGCCAACGCTGACACCCTATCGAGGATGCCTCACTTACCTGAAGGTGACGAAGACCCAGAAGAGCTGGAGGAGGTAGAACTCCCCGCGTTTCACCGGTATGGAGCCGCTCAATACTCCCACCGCATGAAGGAGGAGGATCTAACAACCGTGATGATCAATTCCCTACCTCACCACAGCTGGGCCGAGACCCAAGATAGTGACCCTGCCATCCGCCTGGTGAAAGATCTGCTGACCCAGGAGGACGCCCGCATGGATCCGGATGCTCCAGAGGAAGCCAAGCAGCTGTGGAAGGAGAAGAGCAAGCTGTTCCTCTACGAAGGCAAGCTGTGCAGAAGGATTGTCAACCACCGGACGCACGAGCTGACCTGGCAAGTCGTGGTCCCAAGGCGGGATGCAGCTATGGTCCTGGGGGCTTACCATGACAGAGCGGGGCACTTCGGTTGGAAGAAACTGGAGTTCCTGCTAAGAGGACGGTTCTTTTGGATCGGCATGAGAGGGGCTGTAGAAAAGTGGTGCAGAGACTGTGGCCCTTGTCACCTAAGGAGGAAGGACCGTGCCTGCCAGAAGACACCCTTGAGGCCCATCGTCACCATGCAGCCTCTTGAGCTGGTAGCTCTGGACCACGTCAAATTGGCTCCAAGCCGATCAGGATACATCTATGCCCTGACAATCGTGGACCACTATTCCCGTTTTCTAGTGGTGGTCCCGGTAAAGGACTTGACAGCCCAAACAGCGGCCAGAGCCTTCCAGCAATACTTCTGCCGTCCACACGGGTATCCGGAACAGGTCCTGACAGACCAGGGTCCAGCGTTCGAGGCTGAAATATTCCAAGAGTTCTGCAACCTCTATGGCTATAAGAAGATTCGGACAATGCCTTACCACCCACAAACCAACGGGATGTGTGAGAAGATGAACAATATAGTCATTGATCTCCTGAAGATGTTGCCCCTGGAGGAACGCAGCCTGTGGCCAGAAAAACTGCCGGACCTGATAGACTTATACAATCATATCCCGGTGAATGCTACCAACTGCACCCCGGCTTACCTGATGCGAGCTAGACCAGGTAAGCTGCCCGTAGACCTGGAGATGGGAGTCCTAACACCTGAGGACACCTCCCCGGATGCGGACTGGGATACGGAAAGGCAACTGCAGTACAAGAAGGTACAGGTGAGTGTGGAGAAGAGCCTGGCCCAGATGAGAGAGAGGCAAGAAAAACTCTTCGCGTGATCACCAAGGACGGAGGAGAAACCACTAGTACCGTCTCCAGAGACCACCTAAAAAGGTGCCCCGAGCAGCTCGTAGTGCAGAAGAGGATCAAAGTGACCTTGAACCCGCAGAGGACAAGGAAGAAATGATCAGCACCATTCTCGGAGAGTTCCCTCAGTCCTGGACTCGAATAAATGATGCCATAGTGGTACCCGTCCTGCATTTCCTGCAACCGGCACAGCAACAACCAACACCAGAGCCGGAAGGTGAAGAGGAGCAAGCGGTTCCAGAGGCAGAAGAGCCTGTATCAGCAGCCCAGGAGAGTCAACCCTCTGCTGACAGTGAGCCTGCCATGCCTGCGGTAAGCCAAAGAACCCGCAGACAGCTGCCTGCACTACCTGTACACCCAGCTGGTAGCTGTACCCCTAACGCTAGTGGGGAAAGCCAAGTCGGTCCACCACCAGACAGTGGGTTAAGGAGATCAACCAGGAGCACAAAGGGGCCGATACCCGCTCGCTGGAAAATATAGAGCGCACTAAAATTGTAAATAACCCTGTTGCCAAATGTTGAATTGTTTGCCAAGTTACCTGCGTGATTAGTAATTGTGTGTTTCAGTTCCTTACAGTTGCCGTACAGACTCGAAGGTTATGGACTTTTTATAACCGGAATCTTGTATGGACTGCGTTCGGAGCCTAACCAAGGAATGAACTAAGACTGTAAAGGACTTGGGGTAGGACAGACCCCCTCCTGGTTAAGGCTCCCCGTTATATTGGTGATATGGACACCCGGTCACAGACCACACTGTGACCTTAAGAACTCAATCTGTGCGTCACTTTCCTGATAATGTTTTATAGTCATGCATATTGTCTTTGTTTACTGTTTAGTCCCGGAGTACTAAATTTTACTAGGGGGGAATGTGTCACCCTGGCTTGGATGCCACAAGTATAATAAAGCTGTGTCTGAGAGCAAGGGGGAGGTTCTCTAGTCAGGGGAACATTAACATGCAATACCTCCTGTCTCAGGCCAGTAGGGGGAGCAGGCTGCCCCTATAAAAGCTGGTGCTGGGGGCAGGGTTAGGGAGAACTGGATGACCTGTCTCAGTACTGAGACGTGTCCCGGAGCAGAACAGGGACAGAAAGTTGTATTGCACCTAAGAGGAAGTGTGGCAGGAGGAGAGCCACAAGCCAGAGACAAGAGGCGAAGTGAGCCTGTCTTAGCAGATAAAGGACTTAATTTACCAGACTTTGGTGTCTGAGGCTGGGAGGATTCCACATCCCACAGCAGATAACCATTCCGCAGGGGACTGTATGTTCCTTGGCCTAAGAAACCTGGAGGCTCTGCCACAACAGAAGGGACCAGGAAAGCCGTACCAGGCCGGGAGCAGAAAGGAACCCACGTCGCAGGCCATACAGGCGAGAGTACACGGAAAGCTCGGAAATGTGGGCTGTTACCCTATAAGGAGGAGATAGCCAGAAGAAGCACGGAAAGCACGGTAGGCCTACACCCTCACCCTGACCAGGGCCAATTTCCCCATTGCTCTCAGACATCCAGGTCCCCTCCTAGCCGGGACTGTTTATGGGTCAGTTTACCTGTTTTAGTAAAGGCCCTGGACTGCAACCTATTGTCTGTGTGCTCCTTCGTGCCTCCAGCACTACTGGTACTGGGACTCTCACCACCATCACTCCCACCATCCTTTATACTGCCCTGGGGCCGCACTCTTCCCGTGGAGAGTCACACTACCTTAGCTGCACACCTCATCAGCCCCAACGGTCTGCATGCAGCGGCGGTTCCTAATAACCGCAATCCACGGGTGGCGTAGTCGGACATAATCATCAGCGCATAACGGACTACCACTGGCCTGACCACCCTGAGCCACGGAACCGGGTTGCCACTACAACTCCCATCGTTCCCCTACTGCCCGGATCCGAGTGCCCCACGGCCCAGGGGGTGAGTCATATATGACGCGCCCCCTGGGCCAGTGCTGTTTGGGGATTACCCGGAGCTGGATCAGATGGGGGTTGTAGTCTCCGAGTGGCTGTGACCCGGTCCGTGCCCAGGGTGTCAAACTCAGTGTGTGGCAGTCTTGATAGATGTTATTGGTGTTCTTTAGTGTCGACTACGCCACCCGTTGATTTGCGGTCAAAAGGCCGCTGCTGCAGCAGGGTCCGCTGAGGCTGTTGGTATGTGTGCAGCTTTGGTAGTATAACCCCCAACGGGAGGGGTATAGCCTCAGGGGGTCAGATGTAGAGGATGGTGGTTGTGCAGGTGCAGGAGAGCTAAGCAAGAAGACTCAGAGTCGGGCTGTGCAGTTCAGGGGTTTTTACTTACGGGTGTTCTTATGGTCACTCTGGCCTGAAGCGACCACCCGAGCCGTGCTGCGTCCACCAGGTCCTGGACTCGGCCAACCCCCAAGCAATTCCGGAGCGTGGTCCTGAGCTCCTGTCTGACTTTCCCTCTCTTCTCAGACTTCTCCTTGGAGCTGGGCCCAGCCGGAACCACAACTCCCTGTCAGCCCTTCTGGCTGAGTTTCTCTGCTCTGCTCCTCTGACTCACTCTACAAAAGACTGACCCTGTCCTAAGATGGTGCCCACCTTATATACTCCCTCTATGTGTGAGCTCAGGTGACCAGCACCCAATGAGCTCCTAGCATTACCCAGACTGCTCCCCCTATCTGCCCCTACACTACTGGGATGTTCCAACCCCCTCCCACTCCAGCCAGGGACAGACACTATCGTACCTGCACATATATTGGTGGGAGTACCGTCGATCTGTCCCCCGGAAATGGGATGTATGTAGTGTATGCAGCTATCTGAGCTCAGTTCCACACTCCATCCTTACCCGGGAGTGGAATACCACACCTCTGGCTTGAGGTGTAATACCCCTGTAGCAGCCGAGTCCTCAGGGTGCTACATTCCCCCCTGGTAAATCACAGCACGTCCTCGGGCTGTAAGAGAACAAAAACATCCACAAACATACATTTTTTTTTTTCATAAAACATAAACATATAAAACATCATATATTATCAGCATAAACTTTTCATATAAAGCTTTTCATAAATAACACTCTTGTTCCTCCGGCCACGGTGCAACTTGTGACCGGGTAAAGTGCGACAGTCTCTTGTAGTAAAAACAACAGTTTCCTATAAAACCGGTAGGGGGCGCCTTAGAAAGCGCAACTATATACAAGGGAAGGTATGGCCGCTCTCAGTCCTCGACCAGTGGGGAAAAGGGATGGCTGCTCACAGTCCTCAGCCTGTGGGGAGATGGGACACACTGGAACAGTTCACACTTGTCCCAACGGGGACCTTATTTTAAGTTAGCAGAATGGCATATGCCCTGACGGGTAACTATGTACAGTCTCTTTACCGTACTTTAATGACGGCGTACTCCTGCTCCTCCTTCAGACCCGTCCGGATCCTCTTGCTCCTCTTCACACCGTAGCTCCTCCTCCGTCAGCCGGTGTACATGGAGGGCGTAGGGTCCTTTGGCACACTTGTGCCGGGTGAACGTGACCTCGTCCCCTACATATAGATCACGACCTCTGTGTCCCTCCGGCAGATGGGACTTCACGTCTCTGCGGGTGACAAAGACGTCGCCGGGGGTGTGATGATCCCTGATGAAACCCCAACCGTGCTGCAGTTGGAATTTAATTACAGTCCCGGTGGCACGGGGACCGTGGGCTGCACGGGGGTTCCTCCTGGTCCGGCTCTTCTGCCCTGCGCTCTGTTCCTGCAGCCGCTGCTCACGGACCCGCCTCTCTCTTCGCTCCCGGTCGAAGACCTCTAACTGCTGCCGGCAGCACTCCGCACGCTCAGCTGCGGCTGCCCGAGTCTCTTGGGTGAATCCCATGAGGTCTCCTCCGGTGGGGTCCCACGCAAACTGCGCTTCCTCCAACGAGAGTGGGGTGATCGTAACGGGCTTCGGAACCGGAATCAGGGGCTCATCTAGGGGTCTTTCTTTCCGGAGTCGGGGATGGTGGTACTCCGGTGGCCACACAAAGGGCTGCCCATCCGGGCACGTGTGCTGGGCAAACAAATCTTCACCCAGGTGCGGCACTCTAGATGTTGAGGGCGCGGTGGTGGTGGCGGCGCCCGGGTTCGCCAGGCCTTGCGACCAGGCCTGGGGTACCCTGAACGTAAAGGGCACCGTGAAGACGGCGGCGCCCGGGGTTACTTGGCCCAGCGACCAGGCCGGTGGCGTTTCCTGCTTTGCCGCGCTCAGGGTTGAGGCGCGTGACGTCACAGGGGTCGCGGCCGCGGCTTCTGCTTGAGGCCTTGTCTGGAGCGGTGACGATGCAGCGACGGGCACGGCAGGGGGAATTTCGGGCTCTGTGACGGGGAGCTGGGGCAGGCACGCGGTTTCTCGGCTCGGGGTAGTGACGTCCCCTTTACCTGCCTCCATCTGTTCAGCTCCCTCTTCGGCGCAGTCTCCGGCCTTCACTCCTCCTGCACCATCCTCAGAGGCGGTCTGTCTCCTCGTCTCGGGTGGCGTGCTTCGCTGGCGGGTTCTTGCCTGCTGGGCCATCTCTCTGCTCCATGCGGCCAGTACGTCCCGCTGCACTCGGGCCATCCTCTGAGCCAAGCCCTCCAGTGCGGTCTGTGCACGCTCCCGGTCTCGGTGGAGCTGTGTCAGGATCTCCACTAGGCCTTCTGGGGTTGTCGCTTGCAACAGGCTCCTGACCACTGGGTCGGTGCTGCCTGCCTCTCCCTCCATCTCCGGGTACGGCTTCTCCGGAGTCCTCTCCAGACTTCTTGTCTCCGGGTGCGCTCTCTCCAGACTCCTCCAGGCTGCACCCATCTTCTCCCTTTTGTTCTGTCCCCGCCCACATTGAAGGTGGTCCCGGGGCAACTTTGTGATTGTCAGTTCCAGGGGCAGTTCTCTCACGCTGATGGACATCTCCAGCATCACAGTCTCTGTTGGTGGGGGCGGTTTCCGCTTTTGGCGCCATTCCTTGACCTGGCCCACGATGGGAGGTGACCTCTTGCCACCCTCTGGCACGCCCATAATGGCGTCCGCTCTTCCAAGGCGGGAAATCTTCTGGAAATGGCGGGAATCGTCTCCCAGTGGCGGGAAACTCCGTGGATGGCGGGAAAAAGCTGCAGATGGCGGGCAACCGGCGGGAAACGATCCGTGATGGCGTCCCATGGCGGGGACCCTCTGGAACCGGCGGGAGACTTCTTCTTAAGGTAAATTTGAACTTCTCTTCAGGCACGCAGTACCCGGTGGTTGTGGGCACGAAATCCTGCCGACTACGCCAAAGTTGACGCGCCCCCTGGGCCAGTGCTGTTTGGGGATTACCCGGAGCCGGATCAGATGGGGGTTGTAGTCTCCGAGTGGCTGTGACCCGGTTCGTGCCCAGGGTGTCAAACTCAGTGTGTGGCAGTCTTGATAGATGTTATTGGTGTTCTTTAGTGTCGACTACGCCACCCGTTGATTTGCGGTCAAAAGGCCGCCGCTGCAGCAGGGTCCGCTGAGGCTGTTGGTATGTGTGCAGCTTTGGTAGTATAACCCCCAACGGGAGGGGTATAGCCTCAGGGGGTCAGATGTAGAGGATGGTGGTTGTGCAGGTGCAGGAGAGCTAAGCAAGAAGACTCAGAGTCGGGCTGTGCAGTTCAGGGGTTTTTACTTACGGGTGTTCTTATGGTCACTCTGGCCTGAAGCGACCACCCGAGCCGTGCTGCGTCCACCAGGTCCTGGACTCGGCCAACCCCCAAGCAATTCCGGAGCGTGGTCCTGAGCTCCTGTCTGACTTTCCCTCTCTTCTCAGACTTCTCCTTGGAGCTGGGCCCAGCCGGAACCACAACTCCCTGTCAGCCCTTCTGGCTGAGTTTCTCTGCTCTGCTCCTCTGACTCACTCTACAAAAGACTGACCCTGTCCTAAGATGGTGCCCACCTTATATACTCCCTCTATGTGTGAGCTCAGGTGACCAGCACCCAATGAGCTCCTAGCATTACCCAGACTGCTCCCCCTATCTGCCCCTACACTACTGGGATGTTCCAACCCCCTCCCACTCCAGCCAGGGACAGACACTATCGTACCTGCACATATATTGGTGGGAGTACCGTCGATCTGTCCCCCGGAAATGGGATGTATGTAGTGTATGCAGCTATCTGAGCTCAGTTCCACACTCCATCCTTACCCGGGAGTGGAATACCACACCTCTGGCTTGAGGTGTAATACCCCTGTAGCAGCCGAGTCCTCAGGGTGCTACATATACACTTTGGTAAAGGAAATTTCATGAAGAGTCATATATGTGTGAGGGTGGGGAGGATGGTGTTCCACTCGTCTGACAACTCCTGATGTTTAAATGAATGAAAATGCATTTTATATGTATTGTACTGAATTCTAGTGTTATCTTCCTGTGGCTGCAGTTCCTGTTAGATTGGGCATCACAGGGTTAACTGTAGGGCCGGCCCAGGATGGGGAGGAGGATTGGGAAATGTCTGGGTAGTTTCAGGGATAGGAATTTAGTTACGAAACAGAAGAAAAAGAAGTAAGGGCACACTCTGGTTAAGGTGATCTTCACCTTTTGTGTGTGGATGAAGAGAGCAGAAAAGCAGAGATAGAGAGGAACCTTCTAAGGACTCCATTGTTGGCAGTGGATTGTTTATTGACGACATGCCACTGTACTGTAACCAAGAGAAAGACACCGGCATCTCCTGCTATTCTCTGTGTACAAGTCAAACTGTCAGTAAAGATGATTTTGGTTTTATGGACTGGTGTGGTCTCCAGTTCATGGAGTAACGGGGAGTCGGAGCCATGCAATGTGTGGCAGACCAGAGGAGCTGGGAGGTGTTCATTGCAGTTATCTGTTCAAATACACACATCAAAAACTAACCCAGTTTTTCTGTAGTGGGCGGGGGCATGGAAAACGAATACCTCACTCCCGGCTTCCACCCCAAGCCTCATTACATAGATAAAAGCAGGGTTGGCAAGCTCAGCAATGGTAACGACTCACCTGATTAATAATGTATCACTGTAGGAATTCACTCTTGTACGGAATTCTTGATTACCTCCACCATGGGGGAATGATCCTGACACTCATCCTCTGCTCCTTGGATTACTAATGAATGAAATTGCTCATTCTCCTTATGACTGTGCAACTCTTACATTATACGAAGACCCCAATCTCCCACTAAGAGAAATGAAATAATGTCTTATTTGTCATACAAAGTTTCTAAACTGAGCTTTAACAAAATATTCTACAGTTACAAAACCCGGGGAGTATCCTGAGGATTGAGACATTAACACAAAATGCTAACAAATGCTTGCTAGTCATAAGATTTGCCATAAAGTGAGGGGGGCAAGTATCTCACAATCGGCTTGGTGTTGAGAAACTCAGGCTTTAGGACTGCCACCTGGAATGCGAAATGCAAGTTCCAGGGAATCTGATCTTCCTCACCCTGGATGACTGGATTTTTTAATATGCTCAGCTTAAGCCACTTTTATTTTTATCATCTGAATGGAATCTGGAAGTGCTCTCCAATTACTGTAAAAGAAGAACAATCCCCCACCTGACACACTATGGTCTGCACAAGGGACAGAAACACAAGATATTCCACCAGATACACAGAACCTAACAATTGATATTTTCTTCTCCTTAATACAGTTCAATGTGGGACAAGAACATGAGATATTCCATCAGTTACATAGCTCATAACAACAGGTAGATCCCTCTCCTGAGTATGGTCCACATGAGAGATAGACACACGACACAAGATATTCCACCAGATACACAGACCATTACTGTTACATCCCTTCCTTGAGTACAGTATAGCTCCCAACCATCCCGTATTCGGTGGGACTGTCCCGATTTGAGGGCTCAGTACCGCGTCCCGTCACAGCACAGCTGTTCTCCCGGCAAGTGCCGGGGCCCTGAGGAAGCGGAGGGCCCACTCGCCATTGGGGACCCCGGCACGCTATGGGCCCGGTGATCCCGGAGAGCCTGGTGCCAGCGCCCGCGAGTGGGCACCCCTGCTTCCTCGGAGCCCAGCGGCACTTGCCATAGAAGCTTGGTAGCGTCAAGATCGGAGTTGATCTTTTGAGGGAATGACGTCACCAGAAGGGGCGGAGCATCCCCAGTCCAGGTCAGATCTGATACCAGAGCGCAGCGCTGTGCTGCGGCTGCCGGTGATGAGGCTGAGTACACGCGACCCTAAGTGGACTGAGGTGCGGCATACTGGAGCTACGTGGAGATGGAAATCATGGTTTCTATTTTTTTTACATATAGAACTAAGTGTAAGTGTCTAAGGCCACGGCCCCACTATCAGTATTTGGTCAGTATTCAGTCAGTATTTTTTCTTAGGATTGGGAGCCAAAACCAGATGAGGAACAATCAGAGAAAAGGTAGAATAGAAACAAGTCACCAATTCTGCATTTATCACCCACTCTTGGTTTTGGCTCCCACTCCTGAGAAAAAATACTGACCGAATACTGATAGTGGGGCCGTGGCCTGATACTGATAGTGGGGCCGTGGCCTAAGATTGCATTTTGGGGGCATAAAAAGTGCATCATGTGACTACTTTGCATGTCGTTCTGAAGCTGCATGCACGGGGCTGCTTGTTGTGGGCTTTCACAGGGAAGGGGGTCATGTTGGGGGCTTTCACAAGAAAGGTGGTCATGTTGCGGTGCTTTCACAAGAAAGGGGGTCATGTTGCGGGTCTTGCATACGGAAGGGGGCCCTGTTTGGGGGCTTTCACAGGGAAGGAGGGCATGTTTGGAGGCTTTCACAGGGAATTGGGGGCTGCCGCCAGCAAGGAGAGGTGAGAATTTGATTTTTTTTATACAGTACAGACCAAAAGTTTGGACACACCTTCTCATTTAAAGATTTTTCTGTATTTTCATGACTTTGAAAATTGTACATTCACACTGAAGGCATCAAAACTATGAATTACCACATGTGGAATTATATACTTAACAAAAAAGTGTGAAACAACTGAAAATATGTCTTATATTCTAGGTTCTTCACAGTAGCCACCTTTTGCTTTGATGACTGCTTTGCACACTCTTGGCATTCTCTTGATGAGCTTCAAGAGGTAGTCACCGGAAATGGTTTTCACTTCACAGGTGTGCCCTGACAGGTTTAATAAGAGGGATTTCTTGCCTTATAAATGGGGTTGGGACCATCAGTTGTGTTGTGCAGAAGTCTGGTGGATACACAGCTGATAGTCCTACTGAATAGACTGTTAGAATTTGTATTATGGCAAGAAAAAAGCAGCTAAGTAAAGAAAAACAAGTGGCCATCATTACTTTAAGAAATGAAGGTCAGTCAGTGCGAAAAATTGGGCAAACTTTGAAAGTGTTCCCAAGTGCAGTTGCAAAAACCATCAAGTGCTACAAAGAAACTGGCACACATGAGGACCGCCCCAGGAAAGGAAGACCAAGAGTCACCTCTGCTTCTGAGGATAAGTTTATCCGAGTCACCAGCCTCAGAAATCGCAGGTTAACAGCAGCTCAGATTAGAGACCAGGTCAATGCCACACAGAGTTCTAGCAGCAGACACATCTCTACAAAAACTGTTAAGAGGAGATTTTGTGCAGCAGGCCTTCATGGTAAAATAGCTGCTAGGAAACCACTGCTAAGGACAGGCAACAAGCAGAAGAGACTTGTTTGGGCTAAAGAACACAAGGAATGGACATTAGACCAGTGGAAATCTGTGCTTTGGTCTGATGAGCCCAAATTTGAGATATTTGGTTCCTACCACCGTGTCTTTGTGCGACGCAGAAAAGGTGAACGGATGGACTCTACATGCCTGGTTCCCACCGTGAAGCATGGAGGAGGAGGTGTGATGGTGTGGGGGGGCTTTGCTGGTGACACTGTTGGGGATTTATTCAAAATTGAAGGCATACTGAACCAGCATGGCCGGTTTGCGTTTAGTTGGACCATCATTTATTTTTCAACAGGACAATGACCCCAAACACACCTCCAGGCTGTGTAAGGGCTATTTGACCAAGAGGGAAGGTGATGGGGGGCTACGCCAGATGACCTGGCCTCTACAGTCACCAGACCTGAACCCAATCGAGATGTTTGGGGTGAGCTGGACCGCAGAGTGAAGGCAAAAGGGCCAACAAGTGCTAAGCATCTCTGGGAACTCCTTCAAGATTGTTGGAAGACCAGACCTAGAATATAAGACATATTTTCAGTTGTTTCACACTTTTTTGTTAAGTATATAATTCCACATGTGTTAATTCATAGTTTTGATGCCTTCAGTGTGAATGTATAATTTTCATAGTCATGAAAATACAGAAAAATCTTTAAATGAGAAGGTGTGTCCAAACTTTTGGTCTGTACTGTATATTTTTTTATTTTACTCACTTATACAGCGCCATT
Organism: Phyllobates terribilis; assembly: GCF_046119375.1. NCBI lineage: Eukaryota > Metazoa > Chordata > Amphibia > Anura > Dendrobatidae > Phyllobates > Phyllobates terribilis. The sequence goes on from NW_027362773.1 coordinate 176,947,618, forward strand.
AATTCCAAAGCGCTTTACATACATTATCTATATCTATATGCAGCTCATACTTTATAGAGCATTATATGGGTTCCATTATTATGTATGGACCATATATGTGTGGCCCATACTGTATGGAGCAATATATGGGGCCCCAACTGAATGGATCATTATATGGGGCCCGTACTGTATGAAACTATATATAGGGCCCATTAGTTTGTATGGAGCAATATATGGGGCCGATTATTCTGTATGGAGAATTATATGAGGCCCATAATACTGTATGGAGTATTATATGGGACTCATTATTCTGTATTATATGGAGTAAATTTGTCATGCCAGGTGTGAGTGCAACACAGAGAGTCACGCCAGGTGTGAGTGCAACACAGAGGGGAAAGGGAAAGGGAGCCCAGACACTAGGGAAAGGGGGAAGAGGTGACCTCCTAATCTGGACTAGCGTCACCCTGTCTCCCCCTAACGGCCATATACAGCCTCCGCAGCCTCGCCCTACTATCCCTGGCATTAGGCTATAGCTGGGAATGGAAGGAGATGAGCACTAGTCAACCTCCACTAGCACTATAAAAAGACAAAAGGGGAAGACAACACAAGGGAATAACAACTTAGCTTAGAAGAAACTCCAACAGGGCACACAGCCTAAAGACTCCAGAGAGGACATGATGTTGCTTCAGCCAAGTTCCAAGTAGAAATGAGTATAACCGGCGACGATCACCTAGACACCCAGGCTAAAGGGAGGTAGTCACTGGGTCCTAAACACTGCCTCCTATCTAGGCAGCTGTCTGCATTGCCAAACGTGGAGATCTCCTGCAAACCACAGCAGGGCAACTGTCTGTCACCTCTGACACACACGTGACAGTACCCCCCCCCCCTGTACGAGTGGCCTCCGGACACTCAGGCCCGTTTTTCTCAGGAAAAGAGGTGTGAAAAGAGCGAACCAATCTGGGAGCGTTCACCTCTGACGCTGAAACCCACGTCCTCTCCTCCGGACCATAGCCTTTCCAGTGCACCAAGAATTACAGAGAACGACGTTGGAGATGAGAATCTACTATCCTCTAAATCTCGAACTCCGAATTACCATCAACCATTACTGGGGGCGGTGGTACAGGTGAGGGCTCAAGAGGTTCTACGTACCTTTAGAGTAAGGACCTGTGGAACACATTGTGAACCTTAAGGGCCCGAGGAAGTTCAAGACGAAACACCCAGCTTCCAAGAAGGAACTTTCAATCTTATATTCTTGGTAGACAACCACACAAAGTCATTCACATTCGGGTCCGGACCTGGCAAGCGTTTTCTGTCAGCCATACGTTTATACCTGTCACCCATGGTCTTTAAATTACGCAGAACACCCTGCCATACCGAGGAGAGCGATGAAGCAAACCGTTCCTCCTCAGGAACTCCTGAAGCTCAACCCCCACTGTAGGTACCAAACTGTGGATGATAACCATATGCACAGAAGAATGGTGACCAGACAGTGGATTCTTGACAATGACTATTGATGGCAAATTTTGCCAGCAGTAAGTAGGATGCCCAATCCTCCTGATTTTCAGAGACAAAACACCTGAGGTATGTCTGATTGACACGCTTGGTCTGACTATTCGACTGAGGGTGGAAGGCAGAGGAAAAGGACAGCTGCACCCCCAGTCGAGAACAGAATGCCTTCCAGAACTTGGAAACAAACTGGATCCCCCGATCAGACACCACATCGGAGGGAACCCCATGAAGCCTCACAATTTCAAATATGAACACCTGGGCAAGTGTCTTAGCATGGGGAAGTGCAGGTAAAGTGACAAAGTGAACCATTTTACTGAACCCATCTACAGCTACCAAAACCACCAATTTTACTGCAGAAACCGGTAGGTCAGTAATAAAATCCATGGACTAGTGTGTCCATGGCCTGCTAGGAATAGGTAGCAGAAGAAGAGTACCAGACGGATAGGTATGCGAAACTTTAGAACGCACACAAATACTACAAGCAGCTACGTGTTCAATTACATCCCGATGCATCCCCGGCCAACAAAAACAACGAGAGAGGAGGTCCGAGGTTGCCTTACCACCTGGATGCCCAGCAAGCACAGAGTTATGATGTTCCTTGATTAATTTACGGCGCAGATCAGGTAGTACAAATAACTTTCCTGAAGGGCAGGAGGCAGGGGCGTCCCCCTGAGACTCCAGCACCTCTCCCTCCAGTTCAGGAAAAAGAGCCGAAATAACTACCCCCTTCTGTAATATCGGGGCAGGGTTCTCATGGTCACCACCACCAGGGAAGCTCCGGGACAAAGCATCAGCCTTGACGTTTTTGACCCCTGGACGAAAAGTGACAACAAAATTGAACCTAGTAAAAAACAAGAACCATCTGGCTTGCCTAGGGTTGAGACGTTTAGCTGACTGGAGATATGACAGGTTCTTATGGTCAGTAATCACAGTAATAGGATGGACAGCCCCCTCCAACCAGTGTCGCCATTCCTCGAGTGCCAATTTGATCGCCAAAAGTTCCCTATTACCCATGTCATAATTTCTCTCAGCCGAAGTCAATTTTTTAGAAAAGAAGGTGCATGGGCGCCATTTACCAGGGGACGAATCCTGAGACAACAGAGCCCCAGCCCCGACATCCGAAGCGTCGCCCTCCACAATAAAGGGTTGAGAAACATCGGGTTGACTGAGTATAGATGCAGTGGCAAAGTGATTCTTTAAGGAAGAAAAAGCCTGGAGGGAAGCCTCCGACCATTTGGAAAAATCAGACCCTTTCTTAGTCATGTCAATAAGGGGTTTCATTACCACCGAGTAATTTTGGATGAATTTCCTGTTAAAATTATTAAAGCCCAGAAAACGTTGAAGGGCCTTCAGGTTCTCAGACGTTCCCAGTCAAGGACTTTACGGATCTTCTCCAGATCCATCCGAAAACCTGAAGATGACAACAAGTACCCCAAAAACTGCACCTCCTGAACATCGAAAACACATTTCTCCAGTTTGGCATAAAGTTTGTTATCCCTTAATATCTGGAGCACCTGCTTAACATGACCCCGATGGGTCTCAAAATCAGGTGAGTAAACCAAAACATTGGCCAGATAGACCACCACAAACCTTCCCACCAAATGATGAAAAATATAATTTATGAAATGCTGGAATACCACAGGTGCATTGGTCAAGCCAAAAGGCATAACCAGACTTTCGAAATGTCCTTCGGGGGAATTGAACATTGTCTTCCTTTCGTCCCCTTCTCTGATTCTAACCAGATTGTAGGCTCCCCTTAAATCCAACTTGGAGAATACCTTAGCTCCCACAACCTGGCTGAACAAATCAGGAATCAGAGGAAGAGGGTATGGATCACAGATGGTAATTTGATTTAATTCCCAGAAATCTAAACAGGGACGTAGACCGCCATCTTTTTTCTTCACAAAGAAGACCCCTACCGCGACGGCCGAATATAAGGGTCTGATATGTCCCTTCTCCAGACTTTCCGCAATGAAATCCTTCATGGCTTGTCTCTCAGAAAGATTATACAGTCTGGACTTGGGTAGTTTAGCTCTGGGGGTCAGGTTAATAGGACAGTCATAAGCACGATGAGGAGGCAAATTCGGACACCCCCTCTCAGAAAAAACGTCCTCAAAGCCAGACAGAAAAGCAGGCAGTATCTCCGCAGAGACAGCAGCAATAGAAACATTCAGACAGTTCTCATGGCAGTAATCTCCCCATTCAATAATCTCCCCAGTTTGCCAATCCACCAACGGATTATGTTTAACAAGCCAGGGGATACCTAAAACAATCGGAGTAGGGAGATTCTCCAAAACATAGCAAGGAATGATTTCACAATGAACTGACCCCACCCTCAGTTTCACATTATGTACAATCTGAGTAAATGCTTTATCTGCAAGTGGCGCCGAATCAATGGCAAAGATGGAAATAGGTTCAGCTAAAGCACAGCAAGCGAGACCACTGTCAACAAACACAGAAATGATTTTGGTTTTGCTCTCTAGCACCACCTCTGCAGTCAGGACAAAGCGGGAACTGCAGTTTGGCCACAGATGCACCCCTTGTTTATCCAACTCCAGACTACCGAGAGTTAATCGAGTCTCTTTTTGTTTAGGAATTGAAGGACAGGTCCCAACAAAGTGTCCCTTTTTCCCACAAAAAACATACACTTTTTATCCTGCGAATCTCGGGGGAGATGTAAGATGTAGAGACACCCCCTAACTGCATAGGTTCCTCCACCTCCCACAGTACTGGTTCACCCCCAGATCACTCGCTTGGCAAAGGTACACAACCCCAACAAGAAGGCCCCGGAGAAGGAGGTCGCACCCGTCTATCCCGAAGGTGCCTATCCAGACGTATGGCTAAAGACATGGCAGCCTCCAAGGACTGAGGGGTATCATATACAGCCAAGGCATTTTTCAACCTTTCCGTTTGGAATCCGTTGCCCATCTACGGACTTCCGAACTGTATTTTTCCACTGACCGAATCCCCTGCTGAAAGTGATGTAGCTTAGACTCAGCCAAGCCGGCTCGGTCAGGGTCATCATAGATAACGGCAAGAGCTCCAAAAAAACCCTCCACAGATTGGAGACATACCGAATCCTGCAGTAACAAAAATGCCCATGACTGAGAATCTCCCTGCAGTAGAGAGATCACAATGCCAACCCATTGCTCCTCATTACCGGAGGAGTAGGGACGAAGCTTGAAATACAATTTGCAGGCCTCCTTAAACACAAAAAAGATGTCCCTACCTCCTGAAAACCTGTCTGGGAGGGCAACCTTGGGTTCAGGCTGGACAGGCCTACCTGCAGAGACCCCCACATTGGAGGCCTGTAACCACTGATACTGCTGTTGAACCTCACAGCGGAGGTCATTCACCTCCAGAGACAGACAGCAGAACTGCTCTGCGAGCTCTTCAACTGCTCCCATACTACAGGGAGTAAGGAAAAAAAAAGATGCACGCCCAAAAACACACACAGAAAAAATAATGTCAATCTTGTGTCGTTTTTTTTTTTTTCCCCAAAACGTGCTCAGCCAGTTATAATGTCACACCAGGTGTGAGTGCAACACAGAGTCACGCCAGGTGTGAGTGCAACACAGAGGGGAAAGGTAAAGGGATCCCAGACGCTAGGGAAAGGGGGAAGAGGTGACCTCCTAATCTGGACTAGCATCACCCTGTCTCCCCCTAACGTCCCTATACAGCCTCTGCAGCTGTCACTGATCACATGCCTCGCCCTACTATCCCTGGTGTAAGGCTATAGCAGGGAATGGAAGGAGATGAGCACTAGTCAACCTCCGCTAGCACTCTAAAGACAAAAGGGGAAGACAACACAAGGGAATAACAACTTGGCTTAGAAGAAACTCCAACAGGGCACACAGCCTAAAGACTCCAGAGAGGACATGATGCTGCTTCAGCCAAGTTCCAAGTAGAAATGAGTATAACCAGCGACGCCCACCTAGACACACCAAGTATATATACACCCAGGCTAAAGGGAGGTAGTCGCTGGGTCCTAAACACAGCCTCTTATCTAGACAGCTGTCTGCATTGCCAAACGTGGAGATCTCCTGCAAACCACAGCAGGGCGACTGTCTGTTACCTCTGATACACCTTTGACACCTTTATTCTGTATGGAACATTATATGGGGCCCATTATTCTGTATGGAGCATTAAATGGGGCTCATTATTCTGTATGGAGCATTATATGGGGTCCATTATTCTGTATGGAGCATTATGTGGGGCTCATTATTCTGTACGGTGCATTTTATGGGTCCATTATTCTGTATGGAGCATTATATGGGGCCCATTATTCTGTGTGGGGCATTATATGGGGCTCATTATTCTGTACGGTACATTATATGGGTCCATTATTCTGTATGGAGCATTATATGTGGCCCATTATAAGGTATGGAGCAATATATGGGGCCCATTATTCAATATGGCAGACTACGTGGGGCCCATTATTCTGTATGGAGGACTATGTGGGACCCATTATACTGTATGGAGGACTATGTGAGGCCATTATTCTGTATGGAGGACTATGTGAGGCCATTATTCTGTATGGAGGACTATGTGGGGCCATTATACTGTATGGAGCGCTATGTGGGGCCATTATTCTGTATGGAGCACTATGTGGGACCCATTATTCTGTATGGAGGACTATGTGGGGCCATTATACTGGATGGAGGACTATGTGAGGCCATTATACTGTATGGAGGACTATGTGGGGGTGGGGGTCATTATACTGTATGGAGCACTATGAGGTGCCATTATACTGTATGGAGCACTATGTGGGCTATTATAGTGTATGGAGGACTATGTGGGGCCATTATACTGTATAGAGGATTATGTGGGGCCATTATACTGTATGGAGGATTATGTGAAGCCATTATACTGTATGGAGGACTATTTGGGGCCTATTATACTGTATGGAGCACTATGTGAGGCCCATTATACTGTATGGAGCACTATATGGGGCCATTATAGTGTATGGAGGACTATGTGGGGCCCTTATACTGTATGGTGGATTATGTGGTGCCCATTATACTGTGTGGAGGACTATATAGGGCAATCAGCACTGTGCGCTGCGAGGATTCACTGGTTTCTGAGCTATTGTAGAATTTACAATAGATATACATGTAATGTAAGAAGTGAAATCTTTGCATTGTACTCTATATATATATATATATATATATATATATATATATATAGAGTACAATATATATATATATATATATATATATATTTCTCTGCGGTATCTGTGCATCATGAATCGTGGTAGGTGTTAAAGGGGGCACTGAGACTCTTTTGCCGGGGGCCCACAAAAACCTGGAGCCGGCTCTGGGGGAAAAATATGGTAAATAGTCAAGGATTTGGGGGTGGCCAGGGGCGTGGCCAATATTTGTCATGGGTGGGAGGTATGAGTACAGGGATGATGGGAGTGTTAGATTGTGTGATAGGGAGATAAGATTGTGAGCTCCTGGGTTCAGGGATCATGAAATTGATAAAGAGGCATAGCTAGGGGTCCAGCTCAGGGGAAAGAAACCCATTTGAGAGGGTCTCTAAAAGTCACGTAAGGTGTGGGAAAGACCAAGTGCAAAACGAAGGGAAGAGGAGGAGGAAGCCCAAACAGTAGGGGAAGGGGGAGTGGAGACCTCTAAGCAGATCTAATATCACCCTACCTGTCCTACTGTCCCTATATAGGTTCTGTAAGGGGGTGACAGAGGCTGTCATGCGCCTCTCCCTTACTAAACAGGTTTTGCTGTTTGTGGGTCTCTTGTGTTCTTGTAATGTAATGAAATGTATAATGTTATTTCTATATAGTATATAGGGAAAGCCTAGCTCACTGGCTAGTGTTTAGTTATGAATAATAGGAACATTGCAGCTGATAGGCGGTGGTGGCCTATTAGTATATAGAAGATGAGGCAGAGGTCAGAGTATACAATGTGTAGTGCACGTTACTAGTGGGTGAATACGGCAATTCATGGGTGATGGGAGAAGTTTGCCCAGCGACCGGAGGAGACGGTTGCTGATTGGTCCAGTTAAAAAGGGGGAGGAGTTTGGGCCAGAGGGGAGCAACGTTTATTCCTGTCAGGAATCAGTTCAGTCAGAGCTGTAGTTGCTGTTGGTAACGTTAAGTCTGTGCTGGAGGAAGACTGAGGAGAAGCTCGGGGCCCTGGGGGCTGAAGGTCAATAGAGATTCAGATGGATGATGAGGAACGATAAAGCAGACAACTCTGAGGAAGATTCCCTAAACGTCCGAGGCCTGTAGAAGAACTGATGGAGCCAGCCTTCCCCAAGGAGGGGAGAACGGACAGGGACATACCTGAGGGGAGTGGGACTGTGTTCTGATAAACTGTGGTACCGGGGAAACTAACTCTGAGGACAGGACAGGAAGGGACAGAAGAGGAAGCAGAAACTGTAACGGTGATGTCCAAAAAGACTGTGCGTGACCAAAACTGAACGGCGACAAGAGATGAGAAGAGAAAAAACAACCAGCTCCCCTCCATGAAGCAGCTGGGGGTCTCCGGGATCAGCACTGCTGCTGGCGCTCAGTAGACAGGTAAACGATACTGAAAGGGAAACACAGGGGCACCAAGAAGGACACTTATTCATACCAAGTTTAAGAGTGGTCTTCGCTCGAAACGCGTCACGTAGCGCACCCCTCCTTGGTGCCCCTGTGTTTTCCTTTCAGTATCGTTTTTGTTTTTACTATTGGAGTCTGTGGAGCCGGGTCATCGTTTTTACTATTATTTATATAAAAGAGACTGTGTGACAGTGATCGCTTGCCTTCAACTACTGAGCTCCTAAAGAAGACGGAGGGACAACAAGGAATGGTGAGTGTTGTGCACTACATGCAAATCACAATACAACACGCACATTATCTTTCTGGGCGGTCAGGGTGAGCATATGTGGTGCCCCTGCGGGTTCAGTCGCTACAGAGGTACTGCATCTCACACAGAGGTGTGGTATCTCACTCTCAGGTAAGGATGGAGTACTGCCCGGGACCCTAACACCTGCATCCAGCACTACACTACTCCAGGCCAGCAGGAGGGGCAAGATGCACTGCTCCACGGCTGAGCCCTGTCCCTGGCTGGAGTGGGGGGAACCAAGAGAGGGGGAACCATGTAGTGGGTGTGGGTGGAGGAAGAAGTTCAGGGGAGCACTTGAGAAGGAGGATATAAAAAGAGAAGCCATCTTGTGAAGTGGGGAGTAATAGTCAGAACAGTCTGAGAGATCAGTCTGAGAGAAGTAGTAGGAGCAGGAGTTCTACAGGAGCTCTGCTCAGGAGGAGGGCCTAGTGAGAGAGGCCCAGGACAGACTGAAGAGAGGAGAGGAGCAGAGAGAAAGGCTCCAGAACAGAAAAGATCCCTGGGGCACGGGCACTGCGGATGCCACCCGTGCGCCCGAATCTACCAGGAGTGGAAGGATCAGGCCGCAGAGGGGACCAGCCCCTAAGCTAGCAGAGTTCTTCAGGTCTCAGCTAGATAACCGGAGGGTGCAGCATTTCATGTGCTGCAGCCAGCAGCCACATCTAACTCACCAAAAAGGTGGCCATAGAGGACCCATGGGACAGAGAAGACATCGCCCGACAAGGTCCGCGGTCACTGGCTTGGGACACTGGGTGTGAGGCGCAGGGCAGGAGGGTGAGAGCCAGAGCAGGAAGTCGACCAGAAAAGGCACACAGAACAGGGTCCCGTTAGGTGCCCTGGAATTACCTGAGGGTTTGCTGAACCCCTCCCTGAGTAGACACAGGACGACGTGGGAGGTTATACACCGGTAACTGTAACCTGGAGTCTTGGCAAACTGTGAGTAAAACCCTGAAGACTGCACCCCACTGTCTCTGTGAATAATTGCTGCGCCATCACCTGCCTGTACCACACTGCAACAGCAACATCTATTACATCCCCACTACTCTGCCCTGGAGCTAAGCTCTACCTGTGGAGAGCTAAACCAACTCTGCTGCATTAACAACAGCTCCAGAGGACCTGCTCCGCAGCGGTGGCTCCCTTTAGCCGCATACCACAGGTGGCATCATGAACATTAAACTTTAAAAACTATAATCCCCTATAAAATCCCCTTTTATTGACTGCCCTGGGTCATGGACTGGGTCACTGCCGCTGTGACATTCCCCAGCATCGACCGACCCGGCACCGAGTACCCCATGGCCCAGGGGGCATGTCACATATACCACAACAGCAGTTCTCACCACTACTACCACCCTGCACCTCTCACAGTTCCACGCCAATAGCCGAGCAGGAAACCTAATCCCTGTATATCCCTAGAGCTAGGCCCTGGATAGGGAGGGTTGAGGGGTGAGCACTGGTCAGGCCCCATTACAAACTAAAGAAAACAAGGTAGACAAAAAAAGGGGAAAACTTAGCTTGAGCAGACACCAGAGAGATAACGCCAACTGTCCTCCAAGGGCACCAGAGAAGAAGCTAGCCAACTGCTTTTGCTCCAAGCCTGCACAAAGATACATAGAAGTATCAGTGGCGATTCCCTGAAGCAAACTAAGTGTTTTTAACACTCAGACAAGGGTGTGTCAATCAGAGCAGGAGGGAGGTTGCTGTTGGATCCTAAAGGAAGAAGAATTAAGAAGGTGTCTGCAATGCCAACCGCAGTGACCTTCTACAGCCAGATCCAGAGCGACTGTCTGTCATAACTGACACACCCGTCACACTAACCATGTAACCATGTTTACAACTATGGTGGCACAGGCACAACCTAATCATGGGTACTGAGAATTCTCAACAAATGACCATGCTGTTACTGAAAATAATTCTCTATAAAAAGAGCAATAACAATATTACTGACCCCCGGAACAGACTGTGAACTCCCCTATTCACAGTCTAATGCTCCCCACACTGTGATGCCAGCACAGTCTCCCTATAACTACTATTAACATAAAAAGTAAACATCATATACTCACCTCAGATCCTGGCGAGACAGCGGCACAAAGGGACCAATGCAGTGACGGAGTCATCATTCTGGGGCATGCACAGGTCAGTGTGCCAATGCAATAACATCATCCCTCTGCTCTGCACCCGCACAGGACATCAGTGTGAAACACAATAACATCATCCCTTTGCTCCGCACCTGCACAGGACATCAGTGTGCAACACAATAACATTATCCCTCTGCTCAGCACCTGCACAGGACATCAGTGTGCAACACAATAAAATCATCCCTCTGCTCTGCACCCGCACAGGACATCAGTATGCAACACAATAACATCATCCTTCTGCTCTGCACCCGCACAGGACTTCATTGTGCCAGCACAATAACATCATCCCTCTGCTCTGAACCCGCACAGGACATCAGTGTGCAACACAATAACATCATCCCTCTACTCTGCACCCGCACAGGACATCAGTGTGCTACACAATAACATCATCCATCTGCTCTGCACTTGGAGAGCTGTTGCACCAATTGGACTGACATGAATCATGGCTCCAACACGAGAGATGTTTAATTGAAACAAAGGAGAGGATTATCAAACTCTTAAAAGAAGGTAAATCATCAGGCAATGTTGCAAAAGATGTTTGTTGTTCACAGTCAGCTGTGTCTAAAATCTGGACCAAATACAAACATCATGGGAAGGTTGTTAAAGGCAAACATACTGGTGTAGCATCAGCATCTCTGCCCCCTGACAGGCAGAGACGTCGTTTCCCTTATCGCCGCGCTCCTGCTCCGGCGTCTTCCGGCTCTCCTGCTGCTGCTGCCGGCGCGCGAAGCTTCCCGGGCACTGTGCTTAGGGCGTGCACGCGTTCCCTCCTTCTTAAAGGGGCTGCGTGCGCCGCCCTAAGGAGTCCCCGGCCAATGGCCAGAGGACTTCTCTTATAAAAGGCACCTGCTCCAAAATGGAGGTGCCCGTGCAAGGTTGCAGCTTTGTGTTCTAAACTCTGCTTCAGCCCTCAGGTCCCGCTGCTAGTCTGACTGCCCGTCCGCCAGCCTGACTACCAGTCTAGTCCGCCAGCCTGACTACCAGTCCAGTCCGCCAGCCTGACTACCAGTCCAGTCCGCCTGCTTGACTACCAGTCCAGTCCGCCAGCCTGACTACCAGTCCAGTCCGCCAGCCTGTCTCCGCCAGCCAAGTACACTCTCCAGCCCGACGGTCTGCCTACAGTCTAAACCTGCCAGTCTGTCTATGGGCCAGGCTTGCCTGCCTGCCCGGAGAACGTATCAGTTACCTACCGTGTCTACCAGCCAGCCTACCTGGAGGCTCCTGCCAGTTACCCGTGGTGTCTGCCAGTCCGTCTACCCGGATCACCCGTCAGCCTGCCTGCCGTGCTCATCTGCTGTACCGGTCAGTCCCTGCCTTCTGACCCGTGAGAGTCACCTGCTCTCATACAAGGACTGGTCCAGAGTAGCATCTGGTCCCTCTGCTCGGTCCTTCCCTGGTTCATGGAGTCGATTGAGCCACCGTGCGACCTTGGTCAGTCCGAGTTGATACCTAGTTACGCCCCTCTGGCCCCTCCTTGCACCGCAGCACAGAGGTTCCACCACCCGGATCCGTAACAACTGGTAGACCAAGGAAGACATCAAAGCGTCAAGACCTGAAACTTAAAGCAATATGTCTCCAAAACAGGAAATGCACAACAAAACAAATGAGGAAGAATGGGAGGAAACTGGAGTCAATGTCTGTGACCGAACTGTAAGAAACCGCCTAAAGGAAATGGGATTTACATACAGAAAAGCTAAACATAAGCCATCATTAACACCTAAACAGAAAAAAACAAGGTTATAATGGGCTAAGGAAAAGCAATCGTGGACTGTGGATGACTGGATGAAAGTCATATTCAGTGATGAATCGCGAATCTGCATTGGGCAAGGTGATGATGCTGAAACTTTTGTTTGGTGCCGTTCCAATGAGATTTATAAAGATGACTGCATGAAGAGAACATGAAAATTTCCACAGTCATTGATGATATGGGGCTGCATGTCAGGTAATGGCACTGGGGAGATGGCTGTCATTACATCTTCAACAAATGCCCAAGTTTACATTGATATTTTGAACAGTTTTCTTATCCCATCAATTGAAAGGATGTTTGGGGATGATGACATCATTTTTCAAGATGATAATCCATCCTGCCATAGAGCAAAAACTGTGAAAACATTCCTTGAAAGAAGACACATAAGGTCAATGTCATGGCCTGCAAATAGTCCGGATCTCAATCCAATTGAAAATCTTTGGTGGAAGTTGACGAAAATGGTCCATGACAAGGCTCCAACCTGCAAAGCTGATCTGGCAACAGCAATCAGAGAAAGTTGGAGCCAGATTTATGAAGAGTACTGTTTGTCAGTCATTAAGTCCATGCCTCAGAGACTGCAAGCTGTTATTAAAGCCAGAGGTGGTGCAACAAAATACTAGTGATGTATTGGAGTGTTCTTTTGTGAGTTTGCTTTTCATGATTCCATAATTTTTTCCTCAGAATTGAGTGATTCCATAATTTTTTCCCTCTGCTTGGTCTGAAAAAAATTACCCTTACTGAGTAGCACATTTTTAATCTTGATTTCTTTTAGTGTTTCTTAAAGCCCTGAAGTTGCCATTTGAAATAACTTTAGTTTTGTGTCATGTCTGTGATCTGCTTTTTTTCAACAACATTAAACAACTGAATGAACATCCTCCGAGCCCGGTGATTCCATAATTTTTGCCAGGGGTTGTATACATTGAGATTTTGTCATTTATTTAGTGAGTGGGAACATGATTGCATAGAGTCCTTTGATATTTTTTATGGGCTCAGAGTGTTCTGATTGATCTGTGTTATCTGTTTGTTTGGCTGCATGTCTAGATTAGGGGTTCTACATTAGGGGGTCTAGATTAGGAGGTATACCCACATATATTTATGTGCTATGTAATATGAAATTAAAGATATGTATATATATTATATAATTCTTTTTTTTTCTTTCATATTTTATCACCTTGTTTTTCATTTGTTATTCACTTATTACTGTGACCATATTTTCAGTCACTCTTAAACAATTTGTTCACCATTCACTTTTGTTTTTTCTTTCTTCCTTTTTCATTATTACTTTTTTTTTCTTACTTGTGCATTATAATGTGATCAATTTATATTATATAATTTAAAAAAAGATTTTTCACCTATTTTCACATTTTTATGATTCACTAATTTTTATCACATTAATTTATTTTCATTTATTTTTAGTTATTTATTTTCACTATTTATTTATTTATTACTTTTTATTTACTTTATATATATTTATTTGTTATTAATAATAAATTTGTTTAATTACTTATTATTATTTCTTCTTTACTATTGTTTATCTATTTGTTATTAATATTTATATTGCATTTTAGTATAAAATATCCCCCTTGTTCCTGGGTCATTCCTGTATTTCTCAGTTGGGCATTTACATTCCTTTACATTTTGTGTTGGTTTGTGCATTCCAATTTATCTTCTCTTTTCCTTTTCCTTTCTGTAATTCATTCTTTCTGCCATTAGTTTTTGCATACAGTCTAAGCCCATTTCCAAGATGGCTGCTGCGAGCACGGTGCGCCGTGGTGCGTGTGCGCCTGATGGACGCACAGAAAGGAGGGAGCGCGAGCGAGCCATCAATGGCATTCCTGCCCTTCATTGGCATGCGTCGCAACCTCTGGCCCGGAAGTGTCTGCAGGCGCGCATGCCCGCTGGTCGGCACGCATGCGCAGCTGGTCGGCGCCCGGTAACAGGATGATCGTAATTGATAGTAACGCACCGCAGCTGGCCTGGCACTATATAATACTCTCCCTGATGAAGCTGGAGCAAACAGCGTTGCAGTGGTGTGAGGGGGCTGGGGTATGTTCTGAAGAAGGTTTCTATCTTGATCCCTCTGGCTGCAGCCATTATGGGACGGTGTCACAGCTTTAATTGAGTATGATCTCTTTATATATGAAATGAATATCTGTTATTAATTTAATGCATGCATATTTATGTATATTTATATGCATATATGCAGCAGAGTTGGTTTAGCTCTCCACAGGTAGAGCTTAGCTCCAGGGCAGTGCTGAGTTGTTATGAATGTTATGCATGTTGCGGTGTAGTGCAGGGATGATGGCGCAGCAGTAATTCACAGACACGTTGGAGTGCAGTCTTCAGAGTTTACTCACAGTTGTTGCAATCCAAGTTACTGTTACGGTTGTAACTTCCCACGTCGTTCTGTGCTTACTCAGGAAGGGGTTCAGCAATCCCTCAGGTAATTCAAGAGCACTTAACGGGACCACCTTCTGTGTGCCTCTCTCAGTCGTCTTCCTGCGCTGGCTCTCACCCTCCTGCCCTGCGCCTCACAATCAGTGTCCCAAGCCGGTAGCCTCGGGTCTTGTCGGGCGTCCTGCAGTCCCCTGGACCCTCTGTGGCCACCTTTTCGGCGATGTAATTGTGGCTGTGGCAACTGCACCCTAAAAGTACAGAAGCCTCCGGTTTCTAGCTGAACGTTGCAATTATCACTAGTTAGGGGCCGGTCCCCTCTGCGGCTTGATCCTTCCACATCCTGGTAGATTTGGGCGTACGGGTGGCCTCCAGCACTGCCCGTACCCCTAGGATCCCCTCATTCCTCCTGTAGCCTTCTTTCCTGCTCCACTCCTCAGTTGGTCTCACCTCCTGGGCCTCTCACTAGGCCCTCCTCCTGAGCAGAGCTCCTACAGAGCTCCTGCTCCTTTCACTGTCCTCCTCTGACTGACCTGTCTTCCCAAGATGGTTCCCTCTTTTATATCACTTCCTTTCCTGTGCTCCCATGAACTACGTCCTCCACCCACACCCACTACATGGTTCCACCCTCCAGCTAGTGACCAGGGACTATGCTCTCCCTTAGGAGCAATCTCGCCCTGCCCCCACTGAAGTGGAATGTGCTGGATGCAGGTGTTAGGGTCCCGGGCAGTACTCCATCCTTACCTGAGAGTGAGATACCACACCTCTGGGTGAGATGCAGTACCTCTGTGGCGACTGAACCCGCAGGGGCGCCACATATATAGGAAAATATTTAGATTTGAGAGTCCTCAGTGGTTGATACCTTTTAATGGCTAACTGAAAGTTGCAAGGTTTCGAGACTACTCAGGTCTCTTCATCAGGCATAGTATAACAAAATCTGAAGAGTCACATATTTATACACAATAAGACACAGAAATAATGCAATAGATGCGACAGGTGACGGAAAGCAGAGCTATTATGGGAGAGATAAACAGTTCTGGCTATAAATATTTTAGCAGTTAGATAAGGAGTGTGAAGGTTTTATTGTCCTGTGACTGAGTCCAGTGTTATGATGGCCTCACAAGTCTGAGGGGCACATTCCTTAGTTGATGTAGAATATATATCTGTATATATGTATATAGATATTTTTCTACCCTTTTTTATTTTTTCATGATAGTATATATTAACAGTATTTTTGCATTATTTATTATTTAGTCCCTATGATGGCTATATGCAATTGTATATATATATGCATGTGCTAGTTATATCTTCGTTTGCAACAGCATTTACTAGAGGGTACTCTTTTCTGATATCCATATTTATACTAACCTTATGGGCATACCCCTCCCCCTCCTGAGCCCCTTTGTTTTTGTTTTTAATGCTTTTAATGGCCTTTTGTCTTGTGTTTTGTTTTTTTTATCTTGATTGACTAATAAAATAAAATACATTGAATTTATTTAAACTGGCGTTTTTTCCATTATGCCTTTTTGGTGTTTTTTGTCTACAGAGACCTTACCTGCGTTTTGGTCTGGTTTTGAGGATGTATTTTCTGAGAGGGGGTGTCAGGATTTGCCTCCTCATCGTGCTTATGACTGTTCTATTAACCTGACCCCCGGAGCTAAACTACCGAAGTCCAGACTGTATAATCTTTCTGGCCATGAGATACAAACCATAAAGGATTTCATTGCGGAAAGTCTGGAGAAGGGACATATCAGACCCTCATCTTTGCCCGTAGCGGCAGGGTTCTTCTTCGTGAAGAAAAAAGATGGCGGTCTACGTCCCTGTTTATATTTCCGGGAATTAAATCAAATTACCATCAGTAAACCATAACCTCTTCCTCTGATTCCTAATTTGTTCAGCCAGGTTGTGTGAGCTAAGGTGTTGGATTTAAGGGGAGCCTACAATCTGGTTAGAATCAGAGAAGGGGATGAATGGAAGACAACGTTCAAGACCCCAGAAGGACATTTTGAGAGTCTGGTTATGCCTTTCGGTTTGACCAATGCACCTGTGGTATTCCAGCATTTCATCAATGATATTTTCCATCATTTGGTGGGGCAAGTTTGTGGTGGTCTATCTGGATGATATTTTGGTTTACTCACCTGATTTTGAGACTCATCGGGGGCATGTTAAGCAGGTGCTCCAGATATTAAGGGATAACAAACCATATACCAAACTAGAAAAATGTGTTTTCGTTATCCAGGAGGTGCATCTTCGGGTTTTCAGATGGATCCGGAGAAGATCCATGCTGTTCTTGATTGGAACCTTCCCAAGAACCTGAAGGCTCTACAACGTTTTCTGGGCTTTATTAATTTTTTACCGGAAATGTATCCAAAATTATTTTTTCATTTTCCTCCCTAAAGAGCAGTTTTGCCAATGCACCTATACTTAGTCAACCTGATGTTTCCCAATCCTTTATTGTGGAAGCTGATGCGTCGGATGTCGGGGTTGGGGCTGTGTTGTCTCAGGGTTCGTAAACGGCGTCAGGGTGGTAAATGGAGTCTATGCGCCTTCTTTTCTAAGAAATTATCTTCAGCTGAGATAAATTATGACGTGGGTAATAGGGAACTTTTGGCAATTAAATTGGCGTTCGAAGAATGGCAACATTGGTTGGAGGGGGCTGTCCATCCTATTACTGTTATCACAGATCAGAAGAACCTGTCATATCTTCAATCGGCTAAACATCTCAATCCTAGACAAGCCAGATGGTCCCTGTTTTTTACTAGGTTCAATTTTGTTGTCACTTTCCATCCAAGGGTCAAAAACGTCAAAGCTGATGCTTTGTCCTGGAGCTTCCCTGGTGGTGGTGACCCTGCCTTGATTTTACAGAAAGAAAGTTGGACGCTCAGGGGGATGCCCCTGCCTCCTGCCCTTCAGGAAAGTTATTTGTACCATCTAATCTGTACCGCAAAGTAATTAAGGAACAACACAACTCTGTGCTTGCTGGTCATCCAGGTGGTAAGGCAACTGCGGACCTCCTTTCTCATCGTTTTTGGTGGCCGGGGTTGTGTAGCACCCCGAGGACTCGGCTGCTACAGGGGTATTGCACCTCAAACCAGAGGTGTGGTATTCCACTCCCGGGTAAGGATGGAGTGTGGGACTGAGCTCAGATAGCTGCATGCACTACACTCATCCCATTTCCGGGGGACAGAACTACGGTACTCCCACCAGATAGATGTGCAGGTACGACAGCGTCTGTCCCTGGCTGGAGTGGGAGGGGGGGAGGAACATCCCAGTAGTGTAGGGGCAGATAGGGGAGGGACTCTGGGCATAGAGGTAGGAGCCCATTGGGTGCTAGTCACCTGGGCTCACACATAGAGGGAGTATATATGGTGGGCACCATCTAGAGACAGGGTCGAGTTCAGAGGAGGAGCAGGGCAGAGGAGCTCAGCCAGGAGGGCTGACAGGGAGCTGTGGCTCCGGCTGGGCCCAGCTCCAGGGCCAGGCCTGTAGTGGAGAGGAGGAGGAAGAAAGGCCCAGAGACGCAGGACAAGAGGGAACCCTGAGATCCCACAAGTTAACGGGTGAAGGGTTGGCAGATCAGGGTACCGGATCCCAAACTGGTGGAGGCTAATGATCCTCAGCCAGGAACCGGAGGTCGTGGTCAAGCTTTGTCACGACCCTCACCACATCCACCAGGAAGGCATACCACGAATAGGGTCAGGAAAGCCAGAGAAGGTTTTACCACCAAGAGGCCCGAGGGAGCCGGACAAAGGTGGATCCCTGGTGGGAACGGCCAGTAGAAAGGAAGAGAGGGGAGCTCAGGACCACGCTCTGGACAGCCTGGTAGTTGGCCGAGTCCCACACCTGGTGGACGCAGCACGGCTCGGGTGGTCACTCAAGGCCGGAGTGACCGGAGCAACACCTGTGAGTAAAAACCCTGAAACTGCATCACCTGTCTCTGAGCTTCCTTGCTGCACCATCACAACCACCATCTTCCACATCTGCTGCCCTGAGGCCATACCCCTCCCGTTGGGGGTTATACCATCCTTGCTGCACAATCCTACCACCGGCCTCAGCGGTCTGCTCTGCAGCGGCGGCCTCATAGCCGCAATCAACGGGTGGCGTAGTCGACACTTAAACAACATCTACAAAGACTGCCACGCACTTAGTTTGACCACCCTGGGCACGGACCGGGTCACCGCCACAAGGACTACTACCCCTATCCAGATCCGGCTCCGGGTATCCCTTGAACATGGCCCAGGGGGCGCGTCAACTTTTGGCGTAGTCGGCAGGATTTCGTGCCCGCAACCACCGGGTACTGCGTGCCTGAAAAAAGAGACTTTTAAACTTACCTGTGGTGAAGATTCCCGCCATCCGGCGCCATCTTCAGCCTTCTTCCCGCCATCGGTGAAGATTCCCGCCATCCGGCGCCATTTTCAGCCTTCTTCCCGCCTTCCGTGGAGTTTTCCCGCCGTTGGACGCCATCTTGAAGACGCCGCGCGGGAAGAAGAGGGGCGTGGACTCCAAAAGCGCGCGAGAACTGAAGCCCCGCCTCACGTCCAGACGTCGCGTAAGGTCCTGGAAGGAGCCCAGCAGACGCTGACGTCACAGGAGCGCGACGGAAGGTCCTCAACCCTGACGATCCACTGCGGAGCCGCGGCCTACGGAAGAGGATCATCGCAAGGTAGGCCACGGTCCACTTGGGGGGAGGAAGATGTCGGATACGGAGGAGAGCTTCACTGCCTCAACCTCCGCCAGCGCCAGCGCTGCTGCAGTCATGCCTTTTACCATGCCCTATATCCCGGGAGCAGCCTGGCTACCCCAATACTCAGGGGAGTCACATACCCTGAATGACTTTAGAGAAAAGCTGGATAGCCTCTTCCAGGTGTACCCCCTCACAGAAGAGCAAAAAGTGAGCATCCTGGTGGCCCAACTAACCGGGGCAGCCCAAAGGGAGGTAAAGTCCTGGCCACCTGGGAGGAGGACTGTCGCGGGGATACTAACCCGGCTGAGGGACACCTTTGATACCCGCACCTCAGCCGAGATTAAGCTTAAATTCTATGGGTGCAAGCAGCGAGCACATGAGAGTATAAGGGACTATGCACTAAACTTACAAGAGGCCCTGAGAGCCATTAAGCAGACCGACCCCGACAGCGTGGGAAACGAGGACAGGCTGTTGACCGAACAATTTATAGAGGGACTATATTGCAATGTCCACCGAACCCAGTTGCGGGCCATAGCCTTACAGGATCCTCATCTGGACTTTGCACAGTTCAAGGACAGAGCCATCCGGGTGCTCCGAGAACCGGCACCGGGTGGCGTTGTGACCCACAGGCGCCCAGCTATCACTTACCACCAGGAGGCGGCGCCCTTGTCGGCAGGGCCTGTGGGGGCTGATGCGCAGGCTTTGAACAATGACCCGGCTCCAGACCTGCACCATCAGGTCCAAGAGCTAGCTAAAAGCGTTGCTGCGCTAACCCGAACTGTGCAGTCTTTACAGGTTTCCACTCCAGGGAAGATCCAGCTGGCATCCGGACCGGAGGACATCCCGTGGCGTCGACCAAGGAGGACCCCACCGGCCAGAGGGACACCGTGGACGTGACCTTTACCTGGGTGACGAGGTCACCTTCACCCGGCATCAGTGTGCAAAAGGACCATACGCCCTTCATGTGCACCGGCTGACGGAGGAAGAGCTGCGGTATGAGGAGGAACAAGAGGACCCGGACGGGTCTGAAATTACCCTCAGGAGGAGGCAAGGAGAGGACACCGCTGCTGAAGGGAAGTAGCATAAACTGAAACTGTATATAGTTACCCGTAGGGGTACTTGTCATGCTGCCAATTTAAGTGTGGTCCCCGTTGGGACTGGTGTGAACTGTTACCTGTGTGTCCCTATCCCTGACCAGGCTGAGGACTGTGAACAGCCATTCCTAATCCCTAATCAGGCTGAGGACTGTGAGCAGCCATCCCTTATCCCCACTGGCCGAGGACTGAGAGCGGCCATATCCTGTAAATAGTTGCGCTTCCTAAGGCGCCCCCTACCGGTTTTATAGGAGAACTGCTGTTTTTCTTCCAGTGACTGTTGCACTTTACCCGGTCACAAGTTGCACCGTGGCCAGAAGATTAAGAACATTTTATATGAAAAAGTTTTATATCAAAAGTTTATTCTGCTAGAATAATATATAAGAAGTTACCTGTCATGTTATATTTGCTGATAATGTTTATGATGTTTTATATGTTAGTGTATATTTTAAAAATTTTGTATGTTTTGTTTACTCTTTTACAGCCCGAGGACGTGCTGTGGTTTACCAGGGGGGAATGTAGCACCCCGAGGACTCGGCTGCTACAGGGGTATTGCACCTCAAACCAGAGGTGTGGTATTCCACTCCCGGGTAAGGATGGAGTGTGGGACTGAGCTCAGATAGCTGCATGCACTACACTCATCCCATTTCCGGGGGACAGAACTACGGTACTCCCACCAGATAGATGTGCAGGTACGACAGCGTCTGTCCCTGGCTGGAGTGGGAGGGGGGGAGGAACATCCCAGTAGTGTAGGGGCAGATAGGGGAGGGACTCTGGGCATAGAGGTAGGAGCCCATTGGGTGCTAGTCACCTGGGCTCACACATAGAGGGAGTATATATGGTGGGCACCATCTAGAGACAGGGTCGAGTTCAGAGGAGGAGCAGGGCAGAGGAGCTCAGCCAGGAGGGCTGACAGGGAGCTGTGGCTCCGGCTGGGCCCAGCTCCAGGGCCAGGCCTGTAGTGGAGAGGAGGAGGAAGAAAGGCCCAGAGACGCAGGACAAGAGGGAACCCTGAGACCCCACAAGTTAACGGGTGAAGGGTTGGCAGATCAGGGTACCGGATCCCAAACTGGTGGAGGCTAATGATCCTCAGCCAGGAACCGGAGGTCGTGGTCAAGCTTTGTCACGACCCTCACCACATCCACCAGGAAGGCATACCACGAATAGGGTCAGGAAAGCCAGAGAAGGTTTTACCACCAAGAGGCCCGAGGGAGCCGGACAAAGGTGGATCCCTGGTGGAAACGGCCAGTAGAAAGGAAGAGAGGGGAGCTCAGGACCACGCTCTGGACAGCCTGGGAGTTGGCCGAGTCCCACACCTGGTGGACGCAGCACGGCTCGGGTGGTCACTCAAGGCCGGAGTGACCGGAGCAACACCTGTGAGTAAAAACCCTGAAACTGCATCACCTGTCTCTGAGCTTCCTTGCTGCACCATCACAACCACCATCTTCCACATCTGCTGCCCTGAGGCCATACTCCTCCCGTTGGGGGTTATACCATCCTTGCTGCACAATCCTACCACCGGCCTCAGCGGTCTGCTCTGCAGCGGCGGCCTCATAGCCGCAATCAACGGGTGGCGTAGTCGACACTTAAACAACATCTACAAAGACTGCCACGCACTTAGTTTGACCACCCTGGGCACGGACCGGGTCACCGCCACAAGGACTACTACCCCTATCCAGATCCGGCTCCGGGTATCCCTTGAACATGGCCCAGGGGGCGCGTCAGTTGCATCGGGATGTGATTGAACATGTGTCTATTGTGTCTATTGTTGTTGTGATTGAACATGTCTTCTAGTGTTTGTGTGCATTCTCAGGTATCGCATACCTGTCCGTCTGGTACTCTTCTTCCGCTACCTATTCCTAGCCGGCCATGGACACACTTGTCCATGGATTTTATTACTGACCTACCGGAAAAACTGTGGTTTTATTGGTGGTAGATGCCAAGACTCTTGCTCAGGTGTTTATAAATGAGATTGTGAAGCTTCACAGGGTTCCCTCCATTGTGGTGTCAGATCGGGGGACCCAGTTTGTTTCCAAGTTCTGGAAAGCATTCTGTTCTCGACTGGGGGTGTTGCTATCCTTCTCTTTTGCCTTCCATCCTCAGTCGAATGGGCAGACCAAGCGCATTAACCAAAACTTGGTTAACCTCAGATGTTTTGTCTCCCAAAACCCGGAGAATTGGGCATCTTACTTAATGCTGGCAGAATTTGCTATTAATAATCATCACCAAGAATCCACTGGCAGGTCACCATTTTTTTTTGGAGAAGCTTCAGGAGTTCCCGAGGAAGAACATTTTGCTTCGTCCCTCTCTTCGGTGTGGTGGGGGGTTCTGAATAATTTGAAGATCATGGAAGACAGGTACAAACGTATGGCTGACAGGAGAGGCTCGCCAGGTCCGGACCTGAATGTGAATGACTTTGTGGTTGTCTATCAGGAATATCAAGTTTAAGGTTCCTTCCTGGAAGCTGGGATCTAGATTTATTGGTCCCTATAACCGCCATCAATAATCCAGCAGCATTTCGTCTTTAGCTACCTCAGGCCCTTAAGATCCACAATGTCTTTCACAGGTCTCTGCTCAAGAAATATGTAGAACCTGTCACGATTCATGCATTCTGTGTGGGATTGCTATGCTGTCCTATTGAACTGGTTCTTGCTGTGTTTTGATGGACTACTTGGCTGTCCAATCCTGTGAGTGGCAAGTCGGGCTCTCGGTGCTTTGATTGACAGCTTGGTTGTCCAATCTTTGAGTGGAATTTGCAGGGCAGTCTACAGGTGTTCAGTGTTCTGGAGATTGCCCAAGCTATTTAACTGAGTTGACTTCCCCTGTTCACTACCAGATGTAGTTTGTGCTTCCTGGTGAGTGTTTGCCTCATTCTTTTGTTCTGTGTTCTGATCTCCTGCTGCCTGACTCTTTGGACAGTGTTCTGACTACCCCCTTGTCTTGCCCTTTGGCTTTGTTCCGCTCTCTCTTGATATCGACCGTGGATTGTGATCTGACTTACGCATCTGTCTTCTCCCTTGGTATCTACGGGCTCTTTTGGTATTGACCTTAGAACGTCTGACTCTCTGCCTCACTGTCGCTCCGTGAGTTAGTGACTAGCGTCACAGAACCTCTTGAGTCTTCATCCCTGCTGTCGCCCCCAGTCATGGTTGATGGTAATTTGGAGTTTCAGATTTTGAGGATTGTAGATTCTCATCTCCAACGTCGTTCCCTACAATACTTGGTGCACTGGAAGGGGTATGGTCCAGAGGAAAGAATGTGGGTTTCAGCATCAAAGATGAATGCCCCAGGCTGGTTCGTTCATTCCACAGCTCTTATCCTGAGAAACCTGGTCCTGAGTGTTCGGAGGTCACTTGTAGAAGGGGGGGGGGGGTACTGTCACGAGTGTATCAGATATAACATACTGTCACTCTGGATCTGTTTGTAGAAGGTGACTGCATCTGGCATTGCATAAGCTTTCTTAATCCGTCTGCTTTTAGGACCCAGTGGCTACCTCCCTTCTGCTGTGATTGACACACCCTGATCTGGGTGTTTAAAAACGTTCAGTCTGCTTCAGGGACTTTCTAGTAATATTTCTAGGTTCCTTGGCTCTGGCTTGGAGTACTGGCAGTCGGCTGGCTTCTTCTCTGGTGCCCTTGGAGGACTGTTGGCATTTGTCCTCTGGTGTCTTCTCAAGCTAAGTTATCCCCTTTGTTTGTCTACCTTGTTGTCTTTAGTTTGTAGTGGGGCCTGACCAGTGCTCTTCCCCTCCCCCTCCCTATCTAGGGCCAAGCACTAGGAATATACAGGGCTTAGATTTCCTGCTCTGCAATAGGTGTGGAACCAATGTAGGGATGATAGGGTAGGCAGGGTGTTATTAGATCTGACTAGGGGTCACCACTCCCCCTTTCCCTAGTGTTTGGGCTTCCTTCCCCTCTTCCCTTCGTGTTGCACTTAGTCTTCCTATACCGTGCGTGACAAAAAGGGTCCAAACCCTCCCTGATGGTATTGCTATTGAGCTTTAGATACTCTTGCACCATCCTCTCCTGTCTTTCACAACGTGTCAGACTTGTACTCTGTTGTGCTGTGCACGAGCTGGTCTAAAAAATGTGTGAAAGGGCTCACAGAAATTGTTTCTGTCACTTACACTTCTGCTGCAGCTAATGTTTTGGCGTTGATGAATTGACATGCCGGAGGTTGAAAGTCTAGAGCTGTAATGCACACTGTGTGCCCCACTGCTGTCTTGGGGAAAACCTCTCTTTAGGTTGTATAAAAGCTTGTTTCGATACTCCAGCATTCACGGGTCCCTTTCCAGGGCGGGTAGCATCTGGCAAAATGTACTCTTATAACGTGGATCTAACAGAGTGGCAACCCAGTAGTGAGCAATATTTTGAATCATAACTATACTGGGATCATGTTGCAGATAGTGCAGCAAGAAGGCACTCATATGTTGGCCTCTTTCCTGAGGTTCAAACCCATGCTGTGTTGGTGCCTGGGTAACACTGGTGCTTGTTTCCTCCATCCCCTCCCGCCAACCAAGAACAACAGAGAGGGGATGATTATCCTATTCATCATCTGAGTGTTGCTTGCTAGTAGAGATGAGCGGTGTTCGACTAGAACTGTTCGCCAATCTCAAATTCGAGCTGTTTTGGGCGGTGTTCGAGTTGTTCGACGAACCCAAACGATTTGCAAAAAATTCGGCTTTTCGAGGTTATGTTCGATAACTGTTCGTGCACCAAAAGCGTGTCCTGCATGTCTGGCGCTATTTAGAGCACCAATCATGCAGGGATTGTCTGCCACTCACTGTAATGCCACAGCCATGGTGGTTGTGGCATTAGAGTGATTGCCCAAATCGATGGGAACTGTGCCAACAGTGAAACATGAAAAGCCGGCAATTCATCAGCGGCATACACCGGTACCCGACAATTTATAACAGAAAGAATAGAGCTTCACACATAGATTAGATAGATAGAAACATGTCAGTCACATATATAAGAAGTACAGTGACAGTGTATTTCATGAATTTCATAAAACAATTAAAAAAAAAATATGTGGGGCTTCGCCCTATTTTTGTGTCCAGCCAGGTACAACTAGGCAGCTGGGGGCTGGAATCCGCAGCGCAGGGAGGCCCAAGCTTTCTGGGCCCCCCCCCCCGCTGCAAATTGCAGTCCGCAGCCACCCCAGAAAATGGCGCGTTCATAGAAGCCATCTTCTGGCGCTGTACCCAACTCATCCAGGGCCCTGGTGCGGTGGCTCACTGGGTAATAAAGGGGTTAGGGCCAGCTTGGTATTATCAGATGGCCCTAAGCCCAAAATTCATGGGGTCACGCCAATATTAGACATGACCACCATGAATTTCTAGTAAAGTATTTAAAAAAAACAAAACACCCAGAATAAAGTCCTTTAATTGAAATAAACACACAATTCTTTATTGTTCTAAATTAAACCATACTTACCACCACGCCCATTCCAGCTGAAGCCAACGATCTCCTGCAATAAAAGAAAAATAATAAACCAACATCATCCTTACCTTTCCATGGTTCCCATGACAGCTTCAGCTCTGCTACATCGAGATGATTGGCTGGACCGCAGCAGAATGCTGCCATCCAGCCTGTCATCCCGCAGACACTGAGAAGAGCAGGCATGCTTGCGCTGCTCAGTGTCTCTCTGTGACGGCATCCAGATGAAGCGCTGAGTGCAGGAGAATTTTCCCACGCTGTTAGTAACGTGCATGAGGTGAACTGAGTTCATTGGACATGAGCTCACCTCATGCACGTCACTGACAGCGTGGGAGAATTCTCCTGCACTCAGCGCTTCAGCGTGAGAATTTTCCCACGCTGTCAGTGACGTGCATGAGGTGAGTTCATGTGCAATGATCTCAGCTCACCTCATGCACGTCACTGACAGCGTGGGAAAATTCTCCTGCACTCAGCGCTTCAGCGTGAGAATTCTCCCACGCTGAAGCGCTGAGTGCAGGAGAATTTTCCCACGCTGTCAGTGACGTGCATGAGGTGAGCCGAGTTCATTGGACATGACCTTGGCTCATCTGGATGCCGTCACAGCGAGACACTGAGGAGCGAAGCAAGCCTGCTCTTCTCAGTGTCTGCGGGTTGACAGGCTGGATGGCAGCGTTCTGCTGCGGTCCAGCCTGTCATCTCGATGTAGCAGAGCTGAAGCTGTCGTGGGAACCATGGAAAGGTAAGGATGAGGTTGCTTTATTATTTTTCTTTTATTGCAGGAGATCGTTGGCTTCAGCTGGAATGGGCGTGATGGTAAGTATGGTTTAATTTAGAACAATAAAGAATTGTGTGTTTATTTCAATTAAAGGACTTTATTCTGGGTGTTTGTGTTTTTTTTAACTTTCACTATGGGGTTAGTAATGGGGGTGTCTTATAGACGCCTCTCCATTACTAACCTGGGCTTGATGCCAGCTGGCATTATAAGCTGACATCAACCCCAGCCCTATTACCCCACTGCCACCGCTACAGGGCAGTGGGAAGAGCGAGGCTAAGTGCCAGAATTGGCGCATCCTATGGATGCGCCATTTCTGGGGCGGCTGACGGCTGGTGTTTCTAGCCTGGGAGGGGGCCAATATTCATGGCACCCTTCCTGGGCTATTAATATCAGCCCCCAGCTGTCTGCCTTGCCTTTGCTAGCTATTAAAATAGGGGGGACCCCACGTCAATTTTTTGGGGGGTCCCCCATTTTAATAGCTAGTAAAGGCTAGGTATTCAGCTGGGGGCTGATATTAGTAGACTGGGAAGCTCCGTGGGTATTACCCCCTTCCCAGGCTTCAAACATCTGCCCCAGCCGTCTGCTTAACCTCCGCTAGAGACTAAAATTACGGGGAACCCCACGCTAATTTTTTTTTACTAAATCCTTTATTTTAACACTAAATGACAAGTACAGTAATCAACACTGTCCCTGTACTTATTATATATGTGACTGACATGTTTCTATCTATCTAATCTATGTGTGAAGCTCTATTCTTTCTGTTCTAAATTGTCGGGTACCGCTGCTGAATTGCCGGCCGGCTTTTTTAAAGAGACGGTGCATGAAAACACTAATATTTTTTTTAATAAATCCTTTACACTAAATGACAAGTGCAGTAACCAACACTGTTACTGTGCTTCTTATATGTGTGACTGACATGTTTCTATCTATCTAATCTATGTGTGATGCTCTATTCCTTCTTGTCTAAATTGTCGGGTACCGGTGTATGCCGCTGCTGAATTTGCCGGCCGGCTTTTTTAAAGAGAGTGTCTTCTGAGCAGTTTGTCAGCTTTTGGACACCTTTGAAGGTGTTTTCTATGTGTTTTTGTTTGCCTGCCATTGGTTTTAACGGTGTTCGACGGTGTTCTAAGGTGTTCGACGAACAGTTCGACGAACAGTTCCTCGAACATCCCGGTGTTCGACGAACCGAACCGAACCCGAACACTATGGGGGTGGCTCAACACTACTTGCTAGTGATGAGCGAGCACTAAAATGCTCGGGTACTCGTTGCTCGGGTCGAGCAAATTGGAATACTCGGGTGCTCAACCCAAGCAACGAGCCCAATGTAAGTCTATGGGATACTCGCGCATTTTTCAGGCGACTCCCTCCGGCGGTCTGCAGAGGGCCTAAAATTGCCCAAATCGATGGGAACAGTGCTCAAATGACATGGGAACAGCATGGGGTAGACCCCTGGAAGCATCTCTGACTCCTAGGTCACTGCTGTCAACAACGTGGTCAGAGTATTACGCGACTTTTACGGACTCACAATAAAACATACAAAAACAAAATATGTGAAGGAACATCCTTTCCAGGGTAATGACTTGTATATAAGGCAAAATAAATAACCAAAAACAAAAATACTCCTCCACAACTTGGGCTATGTTCACACGTAGCGTTTTTGATGCGTTTTTGCACTTTTGCATTGCTTTCAACCAAGACAAATGCATTCACCAGGAAATGTCATTTTAACATTTTACAACCTTATCTGGCCATGTGATGTGTGACACATCATCAGACACATGCATACAGTGCGAAAAGACATGCGAACAGCATGGGGAAGATGTCTGGAAGCATCTCTGACTCCCAGGTCACTGCCTAAAAGTGTGCCCATCATAAGTGATCATTGGCGCATGCGAAGATGCCTCTTGCCATGCACCTGTCATTGCAGACTTGCAACAATCACCGTCCATGTCCTTGTCCAAGTGCAGCATTCAGTTGTCCCTACCCCATTCCTTGGAATGCAAGCGCAAGTATGCAGGCAGCCACCCACCAACCCACAGGCTGCAATACTATACTGCCAAATTTTTGACAGCTGCTTGCACTTGAAATGTGAACATTACCCGTGCCCTCCCCGCACTTACTGGGAAGGACCGCCTAACCACAAACATGTGGACAGGTGAATGTGGCCAGGGATGGTACAGAGCCAGTCCACAACTTTTTTTGCTAAGAGTTGTATTTAGCTCAGTGAAAGGACTGGCATAGAGGGAAACCATATCTACCCTGCGTGTCATTTCTCCCAGGAAGTCCTCTAAAGCTGCTTGCACTTGAAATGTGGCCTGAACATTACTGCTGGTACTTTTCTGTGGGAATCTGCTTGCCTCCTACCAGCCTGGAATATTT
Source organism: Phyllobates terribilis (assembly GCF_046119375.1). Taxonomy (NCBI): domain Eukaryota; kingdom Metazoa; phylum Chordata; class Amphibia; order Anura; family Dendrobatidae; genus Phyllobates; species Phyllobates terribilis. Next base: position 176,976,600 of record NW_027362773.1, read on the forward strand.
CCAGCAAACTATGGTACGACGCCATGGTATTAGCACTGCCCCCAGTACCAGTAGCGAAGCCATCCCCAATTTCCTTCTTAGGAATTTTATTTGGTAGACTGAGTGGCTGCCCAAATACATTTTCTCACAAAGGAGCTGAAGATAGAGTGGCAGTAGGTGCAAGTTTCTCCAGCCTGTTAGATATTAGAGGGTGAACGGCAGCACATTGGATCAGTGGTTAGCACTGAAGACTAGCAGCGCTGGGATCCTGGGTTCAAATCCCAGCAAGGACAACATCTGCAAGGACTTTGTATGTTCTCCCCGTGTTTGAGTGTGTTTCCTCCTCAGTAAAAAAGCAGCTATAGTGTGTCCGGGAACCTTCCCACACACTTTTCTTAGCCAGGACTGCTTCTCGGCAGGGTTGGACGGTCCCACCAGAGAATCCTCTGGTGTGCCTTGGCTTCTCCATCAGGAGAGCTCATGATAGCGCTCACTTTGCAGCTGTTATGGGGCTCTTGAGCGGGTGAGAATGGTTAGCCCTCAGAATAAAATCCTCTGGTGGGCACAATGTTTTTCAATCTGAAACAGCTTCTCAGTGGGAGTTGTATTTCACCACAGCCATATTCTTTAGCTCGGTGAAAGGACTGGCATAGAGGGAAACCATATCTACCCCAGCTGTCATTTTTCCGTCACCAGGTTCCGCCCATTGTCACACACAACCATGCCTGGCTGTATGTTCAGCGGTGAGAGCCACAGATCAGGCTGCTGTGTTAAAGCTTTCAACAGCTCTGCAGCGCTGGGCGGTTTGTCAATTAAGCATTAAGCATGTTATCTTCAGCATAGCCTGTTGCCGCTGGGCCAAGGCAATGCTGCAGTGCTGTCAGCTTGTGACTGATGTGGTCATTTCGGAGATGGAGGAGGAGGTGCATGAGCTGAACAATGTGATTACATTGAGGTTAAATTGGTGACGCTGTTTTTTATACTAAAGAAAGATCCTATTGATTTTTCTTTTTACGTTACTTTTTAAGACAAATGCATTCACGGGGAAATGTCATTTTAACATTTTATAACCTTATCTGGCCATGTGGTGTGTGACACATCATCAGACACATCCTTTTTTATTTATGATGGAGGGACTCTGAAAGTCACAAAGCCTATTTTTATAGGGACATCAGACGGCCCTTACTATTCTTAAAAGGCCAGCATTTGGCCCTAGCTATTGTTAGAGAGCCATCAGCCAGCTATGCTTTGTTGTTCCCATTATTAACAAGTGGGTCTCCTATACTGTTATTGCGTATCCTTTGAAGAGACATAGAGGAGGGTCTCAGTAAAAAAAAATGTTCCCATTATAAAGGAGCGGGTCTCCTATAGTGGTAATGCCCATGCTGTGACTGCAAGGGCTTCCAAAATTTGGGAAAAACTCCACTAAGAATTTAAAGACACATAGAGCAGGGACACAATAACAAGGTACGACATGCTCCCATTAGAAAGGAGAGGGTCTGTTATACAGTTATTGGTTATGCAGTGAGTCCAACGGCTGACCAATTTTAGTAAAAACACCACTAAGAATTTAAAGACACATAGAGCAAGGCCACAGTAACGACAAATTTCCATTAGAAAGGAGAGAGTCTCCCATAGTGTTGACCTATGCAGTGAATGCAAGGGCTGACAAAAATTTGGAGGCACTTCAATGCCCCTTGGAAGAGACGAGGGAGAGGGCCTCATAAAAAAATGTTCCCATTAGAAAGGAGTGGGCCTCCTATATTTGTAATGCCCATCCACTAAGTGTATGGGCTAACAAACATTTACCCCTAGGAGTATACATGAACATACTGTATAAAAAAAATTTTTTACGGGCATCATAAACACCCTTTAAAAAATTATGTGTGTGTTGCATCACGGACCACGGTCACCCTGGTGATATGGTGGTGGAGGATGAGGAGAATGAGGAGGACAAGAGCAAATAGACAAAATCAGGAAGCGTATAGCCATGTGTGGGTGTGAAAAGGTGCATGGGAATACACCTCCCAAGAAAAGACACTGGATTGGAGTTTATGTTACGCTGCTATCATTCGGTGGTGTTGAGAAGTCTGGCCCAATCCAGCCCTTGTTCATTTTTATAAGAGTCAGCCTGTCAGCATTTTCAGTTGACAGGTGGATGCGCTTATCAGTTATAATTCCACCAGCGGCAATAAAAACCCACTCTGATAAAACGCTGGCGGCAGGGCAGGCCAGGACCTCCAAGGCATAGAGAGCCAGTTCATTCCACGTATCCAGCTTGGATACCCAATAATTATAAGGCACAGCGGAATCACGGAGGATGTTGGTACGGTCGGCAAGGTACTCCCTCAGCATCTTCCCAAACTTTGCACTCCTTGTGAGAGTACTTCGTGCCTCAGGGCCTGTGCGATGGGAGGGTCTGAGAAAACTCTCCCAGAACTTTGACAGTTTTCCCCTGCCTCTGCTGGATTGAAGTTGTGTCTCTCTCGCCTGTACTCCTTGGTTGTCCAATGAAGTATGCCCTCTGCCGCCAGCGTTTTCAGATGGGAATTTTTTTAATAGTTCCGCAACAAGGGTCTTCTGGTACAGCCCCATTTTTGTAGACCTGTCCGCCTCAGGAATAAGAGATATAAAATTCTCCTTGTAGCGTGAGTCTAGAAGTGTCACCAACTAGTAATGACTGTCACCCAAAATTTTGAGAACGCGAGCGTCATGGGAAAGGCAGCGTAACATAAACTGAGCCATGCGTGCCAGACTACTAACAGGCAAGACTTCCGTGTCCTCACCAAGAGGATGACTGACCATGCTCTCCTCCTCCTCCTCCTCTCTGTCCTCTGGCCATCCACTCTGAACAGACGGTATGACAGCTGTGCAGGTAGTACCGTCTATAGTGCATGAAATTAGCTCCTGTCTTTCCTCCTCCTCTTCTTCTTCATTGTCACCCAATCCACGTTGGGATGAGATGAGGCTTGGCTGTGTGTAATCACCCTGTATGGTTCCTTGCTCCATCTCATCGTGCTCCGCCTGCAATGCATCCTCTTTGATTGTGAGCAGAGAGTGTTTCTGAAGACAGAGAAGCGGGATGGTGACGCTAATTATGGCGTCATCGCTGTTCACTATCTTGGTGGAGTCCTCAAAGTTTTGGAGGATGGTACATATGTCTGACATCCATGTCCACTCCTGAGGTCTTATGTGTGGAATCTGAACTGAATACCGACGGCCTTGTTGATGCTGGTACTCAACAACTGCCCTCTTCTGCTCACAAATCCTTCCCAACATCTGCAGTGTAGAGTTCCAACGCATGGGGACATCACACACCAGTCTGTGAGCCGGAAGCTGCAAACACTGCAAGGGCGACGGAAGCTGTAGCTGACTTTCTAAAATGGGCACACAGGTGGCGTACTTTAACAAGCAGATCCTGCAGCTCCGGGTAGGATTTGATAAACCGCTGAACCACGAGGTTAAGCACATGGGCCAGGCATGGTACGTGTGAGAGCTCGCCTCGCCCCAGAGCCACCACCAGGTTCGGGCCATTGTCACACACGACCATGCCTGGCTGTAGGTTCAGCGGTGTGAGCCATAGATCTGCTGTTAAGATCTGCTACAAGCACTAAGGAAAGACAGGAGATCTGTCCCTACAATAGAACTAAACTGGATCCCTACGATGTAACGGGGAACCTGATCCTGCGATCAGACCCGCTAAAGTCCTCGGCTAGTCTGTACGAAGACCTATAGATGCAAGGGAGGGATCCCTACAAGAACTAGGGACATGGATAAAGTTGGACACCTCCTAGCAGAAATTGTAGCAGTAAAAGACAAACACACAACATAGAACATAGAGGTCAGAAGACCTAGCAAAACTAACAGAGAAAGGTAACAGAGTACCAAGCTAGCTCAAGAGTAGAAAATACAATGAAGTCCAGCAAGGCCAGGAGGGCAGAGCCGGATTAAATAGCCAAAAATGGTCATGTGACCAGCAAACTAGAAAAAACCTAACAGGAGAGTTCTAACAGTACCCCCTCTTCTAAGAGGATCCTCCGGATCCCCTAGGACCGGGCTTATCAGGAAACCTCCTGTGAAACGCTCTGACAAGTCTGGAAGCAGAAACATCATCCACCCTCACCCATGAGTTATCCTCGGGTCCTCAACCCTTCCAAGCGACGAGATACTGCAAACTCCCTCTATACCGTCTAGAATTTAGGATGCGGGAAATTTCATATTCCCCGTTCTCCACCACCGGAGGAACAGTGGCAGAGGCGTCACCAACCGACACATCAGCTTTTTTCAACAGAGAAACATGAAACACCGGATTAATCTTCCAGGAGGTAGGAACTTCCAACCTAACAGCAGATTGGTTAACTATCTGAAGCACCTTAAAGGGCCCTATAAACTTGGGACCCAATTTTTTCGAAGGAATCCTCAATCGCAGATTCTTAAAGGACAACCAAACCATGTCACCAATAGCAAACGAAACCTCTTGCCATTTCCTATCAAAGTACCTCTTAGATTTTTTGTTAGCCTCCTGAAGATTATCACGTACATCCGTCCAAACTCTCTCTAAATCACCGGAAAAACTCTCCTCCGCAGGCACAGCCGATACCAATTTGGAGAATGACCCAAAAGACGGATGTCTCCCAGAACAACAAAAAAAAGGCGAACACCCAGCAGAAGAGGATGTATGGTTGTTAAGAGCAAATTCAGCAAGTGGCAGAAACTCAGACCACCCCTCTTGATTGTCTGCCACAAAGCAACGCAAGAACTGCTCAACATCCTGGTTCTTTCTTTCTGTCTGGCCATTAGACTCAGGATGATATCCGGATGAAAACGACAAATGAACTCCCAACCTGTCACAAAAGGCACGCCAAAAACGAGCCACGAACTGAGGTCCCCTATCAGAAACAATGTCAGTAGTAAAGCCATGTAGTCTAACAATTTCCTTGACAAAGGCCTTAGCGAGTGTCTTAGTTTAAGGCAGTTTGATGAAGGGAACCAAGTGACACATCTTGCTAAAACGGTCCACGACCACCCAGATGACCGTGAAACCTTCAGAGGGGGGAAGGTCAGTAATAAAGTCCATAGCCAGATGTGTCCAAGGTGCACTAGGAACCTCCAGAGGGCAAAGCAACCCCGCAGCAGGATCATGCGAAGACTTAGATCTAGCACACACAGTACATTGACGCACCCACTTAATGACTTCCTTCTGCCATCCAGGCCACCAAAAACTGCGACCCACAAGTTTCTTGGTCTCAGAAATTCCTGGATGACCTGCCAACCGAGACTCATGATACTCAACAAACAAATCTCTCCTAAAGGTCCTAGGCACAAACAACCTCCTATGGGGAGTGTTATATGGGGCATTCTCCTGAGCTTTAAGAATCTCATCCTCCAAAACGGAGTCCAAAGCAGCAATCACAACACCTTCTTGTAAAATGCTCTCCTCCTCCTCCTCAGCACTGACCATGGGAGAAAAGCTGCGAGACAAAGCATCAGCTTTTATATTCTTGGTACCCGGGATGTAAGTAACGGAAAAATTAAACCACAAGAAAAAAAGTGCCCACCTAGCCTGACGGGCATTCAAGCGCTTGGCAGCATCAAGATAGATCAGATTTTTATGATCAGTGAAAACCTGAATGGGAAATTCAGCACCTTCCAAGAGATGACGCCAGTGTTCAAATGCGAGTTTAATAGCCAGCAATTCCCGATTACCAATATCGTAATTAAGTTCAGTCTCAGAAAATTTTTTTGAAAAAAAGGCACAGGGATGTACTCCATCCTTGTTTTCCTGAGACCACACCGCACCAACCCCCACAGAAGAAGCATCAACCTCAACCAAAAACGGCTTAGTCACATCAGGCTGCATAAGGATGGGAGCAGAGGTGAACCTCTCCTTTAGAAACACAAAAGCTTCAATGGCCTCAGTAGTCCACTGAACCGCATTAGCACCTTTCCTGTTGAGATCGGTCAGCGGTTTGACAATAATATAAATTTTTTTTATGAATTTTCTGTAATAATTGGCGAAACCCAAAAACATCTGTATCGATTTCAAACCAATAGGCCTAGGCCATTCCTGCACAGCTTGAACTTTAACCGGGTCCATCTCAAAACCTTCACTGGAGATAATGTAGCCCAAAAAACTAATTCTCTGCACAGCAAACTCACATTTCTCCAGCTTAGCAAAAAGCGAATTGTCCATTAATAACTGTAATACCTCACGTACGCTCCGCCAATGAGACTCCAGATCAGGCGAATAAATCAAAATGTCATCCAAATACACAACCACATTTTTGCCGATCAAAGGTCTAAGGATGTCATTAATAAGATTCTGAAAAAATGCTGGAGCATTGGTAAGACCAAAAGGCATAACCAGATTCTCAAAATGACCCACAGGAGTGTTAAAAGCAGTCTTCCATTCATCACCCTCCTTCATGCGCAACAAATTGTATGCCCCCCGGAGATCAATTTTAGAGAACCACTTGGCCCCCACTAACTGGTTAAACAAATCAGGAATCAATGGCAGTGGGTAAGGATTGCGTACAGTAATTTTATTAATCTCACGAAAGTCCAGACAAGGACGTAAACCGCCATCTTTTTTTTTAACAAAAAAAAATCCAACAGCCACAGGAGACTTGGAAGGCCTAATGTGACTGGCGGCCAAGCTTGTCTGTATGTATTCCTCCAAAGCCTTTCTCTCAGGAATAGTAAGATTAAATAAACGACTTTTAGGAAGAGTCGCTCCAGGGACAAATTCAATGGTACAATCATAGTCTCTATGGGGAGGCAAAATTTGTGACTCCTCCTCAGAAAAAACTCTCCAAAAATCCTGAATAGGTACAGGTAATTCCCCTTTTTCCACCGCAGCAATACGTCCGTTACAACACTTGTCATAACATTTAGGGCTCCAGGACTTAATTTCATTGGTAGACCAATCCAGTACAGGATTGTGCAATTTTAACCAGGGCAACCCCAATATTACTGGAGAAGGCAAATTATTCAATACTACCAAATCCAAATTCTCTTGATGAACACCATTAATAGTGAGGGGAAACTCACAGACCTTGTGAGTAACACTCTTCAAGGGGGAGCCATCGACAGAAACCACAGCAATAGGGGATGACAAAGGTTTAGGTTTTAATGTAAGTTTTTCCAAGAATCCCCCATCAATCACATTCAGAGTACAACCACAATCCACAAATACCCGAAATTCAATTAATTCTTCCTGAGCAGCGGTAGTAGCAGATAGGAATACTCCCTTTGTATTTAAACAGGCTATACGTGCATAACTGACCAATTTTTTTTCTTTGTTCATACGAAGCACACAGTTCTTAATAAAATGACCAGAATTTCCGCAATAGAAGCACAAACCTTCAGAAAGCCTGCGGTCTTTTTCCTGAGAGCGGGGTGGCATCTCCATCGGCTCTCCTTTGTCAGCACAGACCCTCTCAAGACTCGGAGCTGACATAGCAGAGGATTTGCTCTCATTAACCCTTGCACGCAGTCTCCTGTCCACCCGTATAGCTAATTGCATAGCCTCCTGCAAGTTTCCAGGTGTGGGATAAGCAATCAGCAAATCTTTAACCCTTTCACCTAGCCCCGCAAGAAACAAACTTTTCAAAGCTGAATCGTTCCACCCCACCTGGGCAGACCACCGACGGAAGTGAGAACAATATTTTTCCACATTACCTGATCCCTGCCTCAAACGTCTCAATTCAGACTCAGCAGATGAGACACGATCAGGATCATCATACAACAAACCCAAAGCAGAAAAAAAACTATCCACTGATCTAAAGCACGGATCACTAGGTTGGAGAGAAAAAGCCCATCCCTGAGGATCCTTGCGCAAAAGTGACATTATGAACCCTATGCGCTGTGATTCATCACCAGAGGATCCGGGTCTTAAACGAAAATACAATAAACAAGCATTTTTAAAAGAAAAAAAATCTTGTTGTTCACCAAAAAATAGATCAGGTAGACGTACCTTTGGCTCCACAAAATGTGCTCCAGAACAGCTACTCACGTGTTGTTGGAGCTCGGCCACCTCCAGAGAGAGTCCCTGCAAGCGTTGAGCCAAATCTTCAACCGAGACCATGATGGAAACTGGAGGTCTTTCCTTAGAGAATTTTTTTGGGCTGGACTTACTGTTAAGATCTGCTACAAGCACTAAGGAAAGACAGGAGATCTGTCCCTACAATAGAACTAAACTGGATCCCTACGATGTAACGGGGAACCTGATCCTGCGATCAGACCCGCTAAAGTCCTCGGCTAGTCTGTACGAAGACCTATAGATGCAAGGGAGGGATCCCTACAAGAACTAGGGACTGGGATAATGTTGGACACCTCCTAGCAGAAATTGTAGCAGTAAAAGACAAACACACAACATAGAACATAGAGGTCAGAAGACCTAGCAAAACTAACAGAGAAAGGTAACAGAGTACCAAGCTAGCTCAAGAGTAGAAAATACAATGAAGTCCAGCAAGGCCAGGAGGGCAGAGCCGGATTTAATAGCCAAAAATGGTCATGTGACCAGCAAACTAGAAAAAACCTAACAGGAGAGTTCTAACATCTGCCTCCTTTTTCAGAGCTGTCCACAACTCTTCAGCATTGTGCGGTTTTTCACTTAAGCATATTAGCTTCAGCACTGCCTGTTGCCGCTTGGCCGAGGCAGTGCTGCAGTGCTTCCAGCTTGTGACTGATGTGGTCATTTCGAAGATGGAGGCTGAAGAGGAGGAGTAGGCTGAGGATGATGAGGTGCAGGAGCTGTAGACCGTGGGGGCAACCCTGATTGACCTAGGGCCCACAATCCTTGGTGTCGGGAGGACTTGTTCCGTCCCAAGGTCCGACTGGGTCCCGGCTTCCACTATGTTAACCCAGCGTGCCGTCAGCGAGATGTACCGTCTCTGCCCACAAACACTTTGTTATGCACACGCCCGGACTGACTGGCGTGTGCGGGTGTTGTGGTTCCACTGGACCATGAACCGGAGAGTGCCTGGAGGGGCGTGACTAAGTATCTGGCCGATCCGACCAAGATGGCACGACGGCATACGACGCCAGTGCACCAGGGAGAAACCGGGCAGAGGGACCAGGTGCTACTCCAGGTCAAACTCCGGACACGGGGGTTGACCCACACAGGGATTACTGGAACAGGCTGGTTAGGCTGGCGCACAGACTGGAGGGTATAGGCAGGCACGACTGGTATGCAGGCAGGCGGGTAAAGGCAAGCACAGCTAGAGTGCAGACAGGGAGGCACTAGCAGGTAGGAACACAGGCGGGATAGGACCCAGTACACACTGGGACTCAGGAACAATACAGGCAGAGGGGTACAGGCAAGCACAGCTAGAGTGCAGACAGGGAGGCACTAGCAGGTAGGAACACAGGCGGGATAGGACCCAGTACACACTGGGACTCAGGAACAGGCAGGTTAGGCTGGCACAGACTGGTGGATGTAAGCAAACACGGCAGGTATGCAGATGGGTGGATACAGGCGAGTATGCAGGCAGGGAGGTACTGGCCGAAAGGACGGGCTGGAGCACAGAAAGGTTAAGACCCAGTACAGACTGGGTCACAGAACCGCAGATGCGGTAGACAACCACAGCAGAGAGGGAACGCCCGAAGCGGTGGGCAAGAACAGAGCAGGACGGGGCTGCAGGAGCAGCGAGCGCAAGCAGGGCAGGACAGGACTGCCGGAGCAGCGGGCAGAAGCAGGGCAGGACAGGACTGCCGGAGCAGCGGGCAGAAGCAGGGCAGGACAGGACTGCCGGAGCAGCGGGCAGAAGCAGGGCAGGACAGGACTGCCGGAGCAGCGGGCAGAAGCAGGGCAGGACAGGACTGCCGGAGCAGCGGGCAGAAGCAGGGCAGGACAGGACTGCCGGAGCAGCGGGCAGAAGCAGGGCAGGACAGGACTGCCGGAGCAGTGAGCAAAAGGGTCAGAGCGGAGCAAGGCTGCCGGAGCAGTGAGCAAAAGGGTCAGAGCGGAGCAAGGCTGCGGAGCAGTGAGCAAGGAGTCAGAGCAGGCTAGAACCGCCGGAGCGGTAAGCAAAGGAGTCAGAGCAGACTAGAACCGCCGGAGCGGTGAGCAAAGGAGTCAGAGCAGGCTAGAACCGCCGGAGCGGTGAGCAAAGGAGTCAGAGCAGGCTAGAACCGCCGGAGCGGTGAGCAAAGGAGTCAGAGCAGGCTAGGCTGAGTAGGGGGGACAGGGCTCTGTTCACACGGAACAGACAGGAAGGGAAAGGCAGAGCCAGACACCCACAGGGTACTAGCAGAGAAGTAGCGAGTGGACCACAAACTCACAAACGGGAGTACAGAGACAACAAGCAGGAGTTAGGTACGAGTTCAGACTCTGCAGAAAAAGGAAGGGAACGGACATAGAGGCAAAACAGGTAAAGGATAGGAGAGAGTTCAGACTGGAACTGAGTGTACGGAGGAGACCGACACTGCAGCGGAATACAGGAGCGGGTCTGGGAATACGGCCCCCAGAGAGGCAGGACGAACAGGCAAGGAGCGTGTTCAGACAGGACAGACAAGATACAGGAGCGGGTCTAGGTAATCAGCCCCTAGAAGGCGGGAGGAACAGGCTAGGAGCGTGTTCAGACAGGTCAGACAAGATACAGGAACGGGTCTAGGTAATCGGCCCCTAGAAGGCAGGAGGAACAGGCTAGGAGCGTGTTCAGACAGGCCTGGAAATACAGCCTCCAGGATAGGCAGACAAGAGAACACAGAACGGGACCTGGCACCTTCAGAGTGCAAGCACACACTGAATGAAACACTATGCTCAGGCAGGAATAGATGGGAGCAGCTGAGCTATATACCAGGTGACAGACAGCAATAGGCTGAGGACGCACAAGGGGTGTGACCCACAGCAGGTACAAAAAGCAGGAAGTGATCGGGCGCCGCCCTTAAGCAGCAGAAACAGACACAAACAGACAGCATGGAGGGAAGCCAGAGAGACATTCTGGACTGGAGATCAAGTGCGCGCTCTTGCACAGTGGGAGATGGACCACCATGCAAGGACGCCGCCAGGTATGTTACACACTTGTCCACGTGTCCGTGGTTTGGTGGACTTTACCGGTAACTGTGTTGTTGAGAGCACGGCTAATGTTTTGGGACACGTGTTTGTGTAATGCGGGGACGGCACACCGGGAGAAATAGTGGCGGCTTGGGACTGAGTACCGAGGGACGGCCGCTGCCATCGGGTTGCGGAATGCTTCTGACGCGCCCCCTGGGCCTGTGCTGTGCAGGGGATACCCGGAGCCGGATCGCTGGGGGTTGTAGTCCTCCGTGGCTGTGACCCGGTCCGTGCCCAGGGCAGTCAAACCAGTGGCAGTCTTAGTAATGTGACAAATGTCTGACTACGCCACCCGTGGATTGCGGTCAGTGGGGACCGCCGCTGCGCTGCAGACCGCTGAGGCTGATGTGGTATGCGCAGCCAAGTATGGGATGACTCCCAACGGGAGAAGTATTGCCTCAGGGTAGCTAGTGTGGATGATGGGAGTGATGGTGTGAGCGTCCCAGTACTGATGGTGCTGGTGCGGCGATGAAACACAGAGACGTGTGGTGCAGTTCAGGGTCTTTACTGATGGTATAACGCAGACCCTCCCGGGAGTACTGGCTAGCAGTAGAGGCCTGGTCAGTCTGAGAGCTAGCAGGATCTCCCCCTGGCCAGGTGGAGTTGTAGGCCTCCCCGTCTCTCTGCACTCTTTCCTGGCTACCTTGCTGTGTGCGGGTAGAATTAGCCCACGTCCCTGAGTATACCGTGTGGTGCTCACCCGTATGGCCGGTGACTTGGGGCCTTCCGTTAGCCTCCGCTTCACGATGGCGGTGCTGGTCCCTTGCTTGTGACTGTGCCTCGGGACTTCTATGGCCAGAGGACATGGAATCCCCTGCCGGTTGGATTCTGCTGCTGGACCTGGATGTCCCCACAGCCTCGGACTCCGTGTCCGGGTTTAGCGTCTTCAGCCAAGGCGAGCTTTCTAGCTTCCAGCCTCTGGCACTCGCTCCTGCTCCTACAGAGCTCCTGTTGTCACTTTCCCTCTCCAGGCTCTGACTCCCAGACTCTGTCTCTCTTAATCCCGCCCCAGACCCAGTTTATAAGGGCAGATTCCTCCCCTCCCAGGTCTGGGCGGGCAGTGTTGCATGCTTAGGGCTCCTGACCAGAGAAACCTCCCACTTGCTCTCAGACATAATATTTCTATTACTGTGGTAACCAGACCCCTGGGGTGCCACACTTCCATCTCCACGAGCCTAAAAGACAACATTTCGAGCGCAAGCAGTCATGAAATGTGAGAATTTAGTATTGTGGCCTGTGGGGCGTTGACAGTATATTTGCGCTTGTGACATGCCCCCTGGACCGTGGGGTACTCGGTGCCGGGCCTGTCGTCGGTAGGGGAGATGTCACAGTGGCGGTGACCCGGTCCGTGACCCAGGGCGGTCAATCCAAAGGGGGATTATTTACAGGGAATTTAAAGTTTTGTATAGAGTTCGTGACGCCACCTGTGGTTTGCGGCTATATGGAGTCGCCGCTGCTGTGCAGAACCTCTGGAACTGATGTTAGTGCAGCAGGGTTGGTTCAGCTTTCCACAGGCAGAGCTTAGCTCCAGGGCAGCGTAGAGATGTTGTAGTGAAGTAGATGATGCTGGGCGTTGTAGTGCAGGGGTGATGGCACAGATAATAATCACAGAGACAGTGGGGTGCCGTCCTCAGGGTCTTTACTCACGGTTGTTGCAGTCCAAGTTACAGGTACCAGTGTAACTTCCCTTGTCGTGCTGCGCTTACTCAGGGAGGGGTTCAGTCAACCCTCAGATATCCCCGGAGTACTTAGCAGGACCCCCTTCTGTGTGTTCTTTCTCTGGTCGTCTCCCTGCACCTCATACCTAGTGTCCCAATCCAGTACCCACGGGCCTTGTCAGGCGACGTCTGTTCTGTCCCCTGGGTCCTCTATGGCTACCTTCTTGGTGAGATTGATATGGACTGTTGGCTGCAGGACTTGAAATACTGCAGCCTCCGGTTTCTAGTTGAGACATAAAGTCCTCCGCTAGTTGAGGGACCGGTCCCCCTTGTGTGGCCTGACCCCTCCACCTCCTGGTAGATTCGGGCGTACGGGTTGCCTCCAGCACTGCCCGTACCCCTGGGGTCCCTTCTTTGTTCCTGGAGCCCTTCCTGCTCCTTTCCTTCTCCTTCAGTCCTGGGCCTCTCCTCAGGCCCTCCTCCTGAGCAGAGCTCCTACAGAGCTCCTGCTCCCAACTCCTCTCACTGTAGACTGACCTCTCTCACTACTCCCACTAAACAAGATGGCTACTCTATTTATACTTTCCTTCATGTGCTCCCCCAAGCTACTTCCTCCACCCTCACCCACTACATAGTTCCACCCCTCAGCTGGGGACCAGGGACTGTGCTCTCCCTTAGGAGCAATCTCTCCCTGCCCCCCACTGGTGTGGAATGTGTTGGATGCAGGTGTTAGGGTCCCGAGCTGTACTCCTTCCTTACCTGAGAGTGAGATACCACACCTCTGGGTGAGATGCAGTACCTCTGGGTGAGGACTGGGGTATGGACAACTGAACGCTGCGCTGGGACTAGGACATGGATGTGCTTCCTGATGCTGCTACTTGAGAGTGTGCAATGACAGGTGCAGGGCAGGAGGCATCTTCGCATGCACCATGGACAGGGGATTGGCTTGCATGCACAACAGCGGAAGAAGCAATTGGGCCACCCTCAGACATTGTTCCTGGACCCTGGGGTTCAGCCCACAAAGTCGGGTGCTTTGCTGCCATGTGCCTGATCATGCTGGTGGTGGTCGGGCTGGTCGTTTTGCCACCCCTGCTGATGCTGGCCTGGCAGGTGGTGCAAATGGCCTTTTTGAGGTTATCGGCAGAGTCTTTAAAAAACAACCAGACTCGGGAAGACCTAACAGTTGTACTGGCAACTTCCTTCGTGTTGGTGTTACGGGGAACAGTTGCCTGCCTTCTGTCTGAGGCCACCACACTGCTTGTTCCTGCCTGTTGGGGTGCTCTGCCTCCCTCCCCCTGTGTGCTGCTTTCCTCACTCTGCATGTCCTCCTGCCAGGTTGGGTCAGTTACTATATCATCCACCACCTCGTCTTCCACTTCTGCACCCTGGTCCTCCTTCTGACTTTCTGGCAATTGTGTCTTCATCATCGTTCACCTCTTGTGACACTTTCCCACCGTCGCCTTCGTGTGACCGTGGCTGCTCAAATATTTGGGCATCGCTACACACGATCTGCTCTTGCCCCGCTTCAAGTGGCGCGGGCGAGAGGCCCGAATCTATAAATGGAAAAGTGAAGAGCTCTTCAGGGTGTCCAAGTGTGGGATCAGTTGTCTCTGGGTACTCGGCATGGTGGGAGGAAGGAGGATCAGGGTGAGGAATCTGCGGTCCAGACTCATGGCTACTGAGAATTGACCGTGTGGAAGACAGGGTGGTGGTGGTGGTGGCTAAGTGACTGGAAGCATTATCCGCTATCCAAGCAACAACCTTTTGACACTGCTCTGGGTTCAATAGTGGTGTGCTGAGGTCCCCTAGAAATTGGGACAGGAAGGTCAGGCGAGAAGATGTGGGTGTTTGTTGTGGCACAATTTCGGCTTACCCACAGCCTTGTCCTCGGCCTCTGCATGCACCATTACCATCACATCCAGTTCCCCGTCCCTTGCCACGTGCCTTGCCCATTTTAAATGGAGGACAGTATCTTCCACGCACACTACAAATGACTGAGTTTGGAGCGAACTTATATGTGATCCGTGTGATGGAGAAACCAGAGTTTTAAATACCTGGCCTGTAGGTAAGTAGTTTGAAAAGCAAACTGGTGTGAATTGCTTCACTGACACACTGAAGGAAATTTTTAATGGAGGCCAGAAATGACAGTATTTTCTGACAACGTATATGTGATCCGTGTGATGGAGAAAACAGAGTTTTAAATAGCTGGATTTCTAGCGCTCTAATATGGAAAGGACCTGGATGTATTCTGCAGTGCCAGCAAGCAAATGGCGCAGAAAAACGGTGTTCTCTGGATTGCTTTTTAAGCAAATTATAAGGATTAAGATCCAAAGAAAAGTATTCCTGGCCCCTGAGACCTGGGTCTTTGTATAGAAATATCTAACAGCAGCAGACAGAACTGGAATGGAGCCTCTTGTGCTATATGCACTGCAGTCTGCTATATACACTGCCTGCCTATACACCCTGCCTGCCTGATATCTCTGCAGATGGATTTGTCCTCAGAAGGACTGTTTGTTAAGATGGATATGTGTAATGTACGGTTTTTCTCCCTACACTACCTAATACACAATCAAATCTCTCCCTGACGCAGCAGCATCTCTCCCTACACTGTCTGATCCGGAGTGACTGTGACAAGCTTGGAACTGTGAGACATTCTTATCCAATCCGCATCCTCCTATTCTTCTGGGACCCCCACCTCCTCCCGCAGGCTATTCAAAGTCCTCTCCAGCATGTAGATGACCGGAATAGTGATGCTGATGATGGCATCGTCAGCTTTAACCATCTTAGTATCCATTTCGAAACAGTGCAGAAGGGTGCAGAGGTCCTTGATCTCTGTCCACTCCGTAAACGTCATATGCCCCACGTCCGTACTGCCCAGACCATACGTCATGACATACTGCGTCAGGGCTCGTTGCTGCTGCCAGAGTCGCTGCAACATGTGCAGAGTGGAATTCCACCTTGTCGGAATATCGCATATCAAACTCTTAACTGACATGGAGAAAGATGTGGTGTGCTCGGTGAAACAAAACTAGCAGGCATGTCCTCTTCTGTTACAGCTGACGGGCTCTCACTCAGCCTAACTGGAGCGGGTAAAGAACCGGAGGTTCTGCGGCGGGAGATCTGCGTGATAATACTTGGCATGGTAACAGAGGAGGAGGAAGAAGCAGCAGATGCGGTTGATGGGGCGGCTGATGGTTGTTGATGTCCGCTGGTCCGCATTTTATTGCAGTGAGATTGGCAGAGTAACGAATGTTGATTGCGCATGTGAAGGTTCATGCATGTAGTAGTCAAATTATTGCACTTTTCCCCTATACTGAGTTTTTTCTTTTGCAAAGTTGGCAGATAACGTGAGTTGGCTCATCCTTTGCCGTGTCAAAAAAGGCCCAGGCTAGACAACCCTTGCTGCCCCTGCGAGCTGCAGACCCGTGACCGCTGCTGGTCACTGCCATAGTTGTGGCTAAGGATGCAGTGCTCGTCGTAGTTGCATCACTTCGTGTCTGCACCGTAGGGCGAAACGTAACCTACTCTTCTTCCTCCTCCTCCATCTCCTCAGATGAGCTACTCGGCTGCATGCCTCTGGGTTCACTCCAAGTGGGATCTACAACCTCATCATCATTCAATGTGTTATCCCATTCCTCGGCCTGAGGGTCACCCTCCTCCTCTTCCTACCCTGACAGCACAGTACAGTCCGTGTGAGTCTCAGGTATCTGAGTCTCATCAGGATCACCTCCCCTTCCCTGAAGGTCAACTTCTGGTGTAGAGGGTCAGGATGCTGCTGGGACCCTACTTCGTCCTGCCCGGATCCAACCTAAAAATTTTTGACTCTGTGAATCTTTGGAGTACACTTCTGATGCCCATGGCATAGCATGAGTGAATAGCTCTGCAGACTCACCCATCTGTGGTTCCCTACAGTCAGTTAGGTGGTTGAAGAGTTGTGACGCGGGGGGAAGCAAGGGTAATTGGGATGCCACCTTTGTGGACTGTACTGCGTGTGATGTTGAGGAGGAGGAAGAGGAGGAGAGGCCACTTGAAGCAGCGCCTGCCATCCACTGGAGCGCCTGCTCTTTCTGACTCTCATCTACAAGGCCTATCGCTGTGCGGCTGCCAAAGAAAGGGAGTGGAGTCCAGTATCAGAAGTTGTCAGTTGTCTTTGGATAGGATGGGGCGGAGTTGGTTCACTAGTGCTTTCACTAACGTTACCACCTACCCCACGTATACCTTGAACACTAAACCTATTGCCCCTTCTTCCATGACCTCTCTTTTTCCCACTCATGTTGCTCAGAGAGTGTGGTAGAGAACGCTATTAGCAACAGAAAATGAAACTTTTTACTCTCCACCAGTTCTGCACACAGCTGAATTTCAGCAGCACTAAATGACAAGGTGAGATATGGCTTGCCGTGTAACGTTAGTAACAGAAGAAAGTATTTTTTTAGTGTGGATGAGGCCTGTATAACACAGAAGATATGCTCCAAGCAATTTCAAACTAACATCTGGCCTGCTGTATCACGTTTGTAACAGAAGAAAGTATTTTTCACTGTGGATGAGGCCTGTATACAATAGAATATAAGCTCCAAGAAATTTCAAACTCTGAATCACGTTTGTCACCAAAAAAATTTTTTTTCATTCTGCATAAGCTCTGCATACAGCTGAATTTCACCACCACAAAATGACAAACTGAGATATGGCTTGCTGTATCACGTTAGCAACTGAAAAAAAATTGATTTTTGAAGGGATACTTGTGCATGGAGCACAATAGAAGCAGTGCACAACAGACTTCTATGAAAGTGCCCTGCTGTCTTTGTCTGGACCTCAGTAATGGCACAAAAAGAAAAAAATCATCTGGATGGTCGATTTCACGGCCACACAGGACACTAGCTATCTAA
This sequence comes from Phyllobates terribilis, assembly GCF_046119375.1. Classification (NCBI taxonomy): domain Eukaryota; kingdom Metazoa; phylum Chordata; class Amphibia; order Anura; family Dendrobatidae; genus Phyllobates; species Phyllobates terribilis. Next base: position 176,994,179 of record NW_027362773.1, read on the forward strand.
ACTAACTGACTTACAAGCAACCGCCTAGCTAACTAGCTAAAATGTCTAATGAATCCAGGAGCAGCATCAGGAGTATTCTCTCTGATCTGTTATAATTACAAAGTGGCGCTAAAACAACATGTCCACTCTTTATGTAGAGAGGGACATGTGATTTCAGCTGCCAATGGCACAAGCCCTTGTGTCTGGGCATTGTGGATTGTTCCTGCACCCTGTTTGGCTAGTCGCAATTTGCACACATAAAGCTAGGAAAATAAAAAAGATTACAAGCACGCCGCTCCTCTGAGCTCTCCTCATGTCCTCCCCTCATCAAACACGTCCCCCCGCTCATCATACACCACCAATATCCTAGCCAAAGTGCTAAAAATACTTTAGTGGCAGCGCAATCATTTCCCGCACTTTTACCAAATTTTGCAGATTTTAAGAAAAAATGCTTGTGTTTCTGATCACGAATCCGAATATGTCATATTTGTTGCGAATTTGAAATTGACGATCGTTTTTCAAACATATTTGCTCATCTCTAGACAAGAAGAGTCATGGCTGGGTGATGTGGATATGAAGGTCTGACCAGACGGAGAAGAAGCAGCAGAAACTGTCTCTGATCAGATGAGACGTCAGCGGTAAGTGCCTGGATGTAAGTATTATTCTGTATCTGCACTGTGTGGCTTGGAGTGATAATGTTATCTGTAAAATCCCTTAGGCTGCATTCTCACATTTGTGTGAAATGTCCGTGTGCTGCCAGATCTTTTTATCGGATGGTTCACGGACACGTAGAGTTTTATAGATCCATTCCCAGATCCATGAAAATCACGAATCTGTGAATGAGATCTGTGAGGGTCAGAGACTGTTCTGTTCTGATCCGATTTTAAGGATCAGAATAGGACCTGCTCAATGCTTCTGAAAAAGCGGGCAGCACACGGACACTGCACACAGATGCAGGAATGTAGCCTTATTATGTATAGCACAGTCCCTTAGTATATAGTGTACTCACTTATTATGTATAGCGCCATCAGTAGTTACATAGTTTCCTCTTTTCTTATGTATAACACCCTCCCTTATTATGTACCATCCTCTCTAGTTATATATGCCACTTATTATATAGCTTCCTCTGCTGTTATGTACAGTGCTGTCCCTTACATAGCATATTCCTTTTCTTTTTGTCATTCACAGCTCCATCTTTTATTACATAGTCGTCTCTTGTTAGATATAAAATGTCTGCTGATGGAGCAGCCGGTGACCAGAAGACCAGTCCATCAGCTCCTCCATCAGAAAAGAAGCTTTCCCATGCTCCATCAGCCTTCATTGCATTATATATCTAACAAGAGAGGACGGTATGTAATAAAAAGCAGGAAGCTATAAATAACCAAATTATCAAGAATCCAATATGCAAGGGACGGTGCTGTACATAACAAGAGAAGGCACTGTGTAGCAAGGGACAGCAATATACATAATAAAGGAGACTATGTAAGATATATATATCTGTAGCTTTGTCGCCATAAAAGGAGGAGAGGTGCCAGACACATTTCTTGCCCAGGGGCCCCAAGCAGTCAGTGTCCGCCCCTGGTGTAGACAGTGAGTTTGACTTCAAGGCTCAAATTGAATAGACCAATTACTAAATGTGGAACACCCGTTGTAATGACCTTGCTAAACACTGTGCGACTATCAAGCACACAAAAACTAGAACTATGTCACATCGGCACTGTGTGGCTGTGACCTGAAAAGTGTAAACTCCAACTTTTGTTTCCCAATTGAACTGTTCCCCCTGTATAATAGATTATTAGGTGATCTAACAACAATTTGTGGGATCTACTAACAAGTATATAACGTGTAACACCGCAGTATAATGTCACAACCAAAATGTGCTGCAAGAAAATTCAAGGCAGAAGTAATCTGAGTGAATCCAAGGCCGCCGCTCTCCGCGGCTGTGCAGCAGTAAATCTATATCTGACGGTAACTCTACTCCACACACTCAGGACATGTCAGCTATGGATCTTTCCTGAACATTCCCCATGTGGCTAAGAATAGACCAGCGGCCATGATGAAGGAAAGCCAATATGGGATGTGGGAAAAAGTCCTGGAAGATTTCTCAGTGTGAGAGGTCTCTTACGTTAGGTAGCATGCAGTCAGTGTGGGGCGCTCAATGCCCTTAGTTTGGCATCTACGAGGCTCTGCAGCTTTTCCACCCAGTGTGGTCTTACTGCGTGTATACACTGTGACCTCTGAGTTACCTACACGTTTTGGGTGATGAATCCCGGACATGGTCACAAACGACATTCATCTTAGCATTTGCTGATGATGGTCTAATTCTAATATCCTCAGTAATGACATGACAGACACTCTCAGGACATGTCACATATTACTCTTAAGGGCCCCTCTAATGATTCATGGGTTTCGTCATCAGCCCTGTATAAATCATAGTCTTCCAACTGGGAGTGTAAATGTGCTGACACTTCCATGTGGAGAAAAGATCCTTACAGGTAGAGGTTGAGGAACTGTGAGGATTGACACCTTCTCCCCATTATCCTGTGTGGTAGATTGGCTCACTCTACTGCACTCAGAGGTAGACATGGAACACTGTCTCTTTAAATTTCTTGATGGTTTATTTAAAATGGCATAAACCATGGCAAAGTTCATAAAATAAACATGATCCTTCTGGCATAGCAGTAAAAAAACAAAAAAGTACAGAAAAGTCCTTACGTCAGCCAGAGTCTGGCCACTCGGGGTTACCAATAACACACGGTCCAGGTTAGCACAAAACCGCAAGCTCCTCTCTCTCAGGAGCTAGCTTCTCCATACACTGTACAATACCTGAGTCAAAAGACTGGTTATTTAAAGGCCAGACCATGCCGTGAGGTAAAGATATGGTGAATGGTCTCCCGCCCGCACTATGGCCATTAACAAAAACCAAGCCCTTTTAAAATGGTGATTTAACCCCCCCCCCAGCACATAACATGCTGGAGAAAACTTCAAGGTTTCAATTCACTGAAGATTGTCTCTTCAGAGAGGAAGAGGACCAGAACTCTAGTGCCAGCTACAGGAAGTAGCAATCCTAAAAGTCAATACTGACCCTTTAACGAGCCTTATCACGTAACTTAGGATAAAAGCCAAACCAGAAACTCAATTTGCAGACACTGTGTTTCGGGTACTGCCCCTCGTCAGTGCAAAGTGTGAGTTCTGGTTTGGCTGGATGAGAAGCATCAGACCGGTATCTAGGGGTAATATTTCTCCTTGCGGAGAGTGACGTGTTAAGCACGTCAGGTGAGGAGACTTTTAAAGCCCCAATGCTCCTCTGAGAAATATGCAAACTGTCTCTTCAGAGAGGAAGAGGACTAGAACTCTAGTGCCACCTACAGGAAGTAGCAATCCTAGAAGTCAATAGTGACCCTTTAACGAGCCTTACCACAAGACTTAGGATAAAAAGCCAAGACCAGAATCTCAATTTGCAGACACTGTGTCTCTTCCGTGTCTCCGTGATAAGGCTCGTTAAGGAGTCACTATTGACTTTTAGGATTGCTACTTCCTGTAGGTGGCACTAGAGTAATAGTCCTCTTCCTCTCTGAAGAGACAATTTGCATATTTCCCAGAGGAGCATTGCGGATTTAAAAGTCTCTTCACCTGACGTGCTTAACACGTCACTCTCCGCAAGGATAAATATTACCCCCAATTCACTGAAGCTAACAGCTGCAGTGAAACAGATCCAGTACCCTGCCAGTGACTATGTCACACCTGTCAAGCTACTAATAAATTACTTGATTAGTGGACTCCAATATTACTGTGAACACTTGTGACATGGATATTGTCGAGTAAATTCCCTACTGTAAAGGAGGCATACAATTCCTCCCGAATATCCCCCATCCTATGGAATTCTGTGCCTCAACACGTCCGATTAGCCTCCACACTTGGATCCTTCAGACGGAACCTGAAAACCCACCTCTTCAAGAAAGCTGACCCTGCTGCCACCTCAACAACACCGGAGCTACTGCAACCCCCCAACCTACTGTCTCCTTCCCCACCATTCTGTAGCATGTAAGCCCTCAAGGGCAGGGTCCTCTTCCCTATGTACCAGTCTATCATTGTTAGTTGTTTACTGTATGTGATATCTGTATCTGGTATGTAACACCTTCTTATGTACAGCGCCATGGAATCAATGGCGCTATATAAATAAATATTTATAATAATACATAGAAGACCCCAGAGAATGGGAAACTGTCTGGATCTGTGGGAGCTTTCCCACAGGGAAGATCTTACTGTCCTCACTGGAAACTGATGAACATTTACAGTTAAGGATGAAACACTTTACTAAAATATATGTCACACACTTCTCTAAAGTTATAATAACCCCAACCTAAACCAGCACCTGAGCCTAACCCCAACCTAAACAAGTGTAAGACCCTTACTCCAACCAAAACGTGTGCAAGATCATTATCCCAACCACTACATGTACAATAACTTTACCCCATCCAAAATATGTACTCAACCCTAACCTCAATCTCAACTCTATGCTAATTCTGTTCCTAATGTTAACTCCAACCCTATTTAAACCTGTACTTACCGCTTACTGCTTTCTATAGCCTATCCTAAATCTGTTCTTTACCCCAATCCCTAGCCATACCCTATCTTAAACTTGTATCTGACTAAAACACCGACTAATATCCTTAGCCTCTACATACTTTGCAGAAGAGGTACCTTAGTATCACAGGGAGATATGAGCACTAGTGATGAGCGAGCACTAAAATGCTCAGGTACTCGTTACTCTGGTCGAGTAAACCGTAATGCTCGGGTACTCGATCTGAGTAACAAGTACAATGTAAGTCAATGGGAAACTCGAGCCCCCCCCCGGCGGTCTGCAGAGGGGCTAAAAATTTGTCAAATCGATGGAAACAGTGCTCAAATGACATGGGAACAGCATGGGGAAGACCCCTGGACTGCTGTCAACAACGTTGTCACAGGTATTACGCCACTTTTACGGACTCACAATAAAACATACAAAAACTAAATCAAAATTAATTTTCCTGGGAAATATGTTAAGGAACATCCTTTCCAGGGTAATACCTTGTATATAAGGCAAAATAAATAACAAAAAGCAAAAATGCTCCTCCACACCTTGGGCTATGTTCACACGTAGTGTTTTTGATGCGTTTTTGCACTTTTGCATTGCTTTCAATGGTGAAAAATATTCATTCACCAGTAAATGTAATTTTAACATTTTACTACCTTATCTGGCCATGTGGTATGTGAGACATGATCAGACACATCCTGCTTCATTTATGAAGGAGGGACTCTAAAAGTCACAAAGCCTATTTTTACAGGACCATCAGGCGGCCCTTATGATTATTAAAGGGCCAGCAGTCGGCCCTCACTATTGTTAGAGAGCCATCAACCGGCAATGCTTTGCATAGCCGTATATTGCTGCTGCAATATAATGTATCCATCTGGGTTGGTCAAATTTTTTTTCGGATATATTCTGTAAAGTTTGAAACTTGGAGGTCCAGCAGGCGGCCGGCCCTCACAATTTATAGAGTGCCAGCAGGTGGCCTCCACTATTTTTAGAGGGCCAGCAAGCGTCCTGGGGACAGATGAGTCCAAGATAGAGCTTTTTGATAACGCACAGCATTCAACTGTTTACTGTAAGTGGAATAAGGCCTAAAAATAAAAGAACATAGTACTTACAGTCAAATAAGTTGGAGGTTCAAAGATATTTAGGGGTTGTTTTGCTGCCTCTGGCACAGGGTCACATATCCTACAAATAAATGGAGTATAAATCCCACAGAACAACATGACTATTAAAATATAAATTTTATTAAATTCCAATATAAAAGACACACACAATTTGCTTAAGACAATAAATAGGTCCCTTGGGGTAGGAATCACACAAAGTCAGTTTGGCAGGTAGGTCTAGGTTCAGATGGTGTCATTCAGGGAATATAGAGAGTATAAAGACTGGTACTTAAAATAAATATCGCGAGTCATCAGTCCACAGCAACAGAGTCTATATGTATAGGAATGCCAAAATCCAAACATATGAGTCTTAGTCTATACAATTGAACTAGATAAAAGTGAACCACAATGTGCTAGTTCTATAGTCAAAGACACAATATAAATATATATGGCTAGAAAAAAATCATCATCATCCTTCAGATGCAATTAAAGATAATGTGAGCTGTGTATATTGGATTAACCCATTAAGTTATGTGCCATAAAGTTGATACAGGTTATATAATACAAACTCCCAAATGACTCACCCATCTGTGCAGTAACCCCTATGCCGCACTGAAGCCCCGACGCGCGTTTCGCGTATTGCTTCTTCTGGAGGCTGTGATGGAGCGTGTGGATTGCCATCTTTAAATGCCCAGTGTAATTAAGATACCGGTGTTAATGCCGATGTGTGCGGCGCGTGCGAGAGTCACCGCCCCCCCAAAGACGCGTCATATCCGGCCATTTCCTGACGGGGCTGTGGGCCGGAGCAATGCGTTCCAGTGACGTCAGAGGCCCGCCTCCCCATCATACGGAAGCCTTCACGACGCGACGGGCTGGGGCGGCCCTGCGCACGCGCAGCTCAGCAGTAAACAACGTGAGGAAGAAATAGCAACTGGGCAAGTATCCTGATACATACAGGCCATGCATTTAGCAACAATATACATGAGCACAACATAAGCACCCATTATATGTACCATCAGGACATGCCAAAAAGAGGGAGGAATGAATATAACCATCATATATTATCAGTCCACAGTGTTCTAATACCCACATCTCATAATCAAAAAACAGATAAAAAAATATATCCTCTGTATCATCACATAAATGGGGCTTAATGGTATAGATCTTGTTATGTTGATGGTATCCAGAGTTTAACATGTAGGGGGTTCATTTCATCCATGCTGGAAGAGGCATGTCCAAATAAAGTTGAAATTAGTCCAAATTATGGTCCAAGTATGTATCAAAAAGCAAATATACTGAAAAAGACAACAAAACAAATAATAATTTAAAATCCACACATAAATAAAAAAGGGAGAGAAAGAAAAGAAATCAATCTACAAATAAGGAGCAAAGCTATTAAGCTCATTGAGACCCCTGGGGGTCACAGTGTCCAGGACAGCTATCCAGCGGCACTCCAGCTGCGCCAAAATACGCTTGTGGTCCCCACCCCGACTACCGAGGTGTATCTGATCGATGCCTCTAAATTTGAGGCATGAGGGATCACAGTTATGGCGCAGCTTGAAGTGCAGCGGGATGGTCTTAAGTAGCGCTAAATCAGAGACCTCACGTGCCGCCACTATAGATCGCACGTGTTCTCTCACTCGAACCCGAAATTCCCTAGATGTAAGCCCCACATAACTCAAATTGCAAGAACATTGGGCCACATAAATAATATGCGTTGAGCTACAGGAAATATGACGGGTAATCTTGAAGTTCCGTGCGCCATCCGTGGATGAAAATGTCATGGCCCTCTCTATATTCCTGCAAGCCAAACAGGACCCATATGGATAACAACCCCACCTTGGTTTTCCAACTCCGAACAGAGTGGTTGAGGGGGCGACATAGTGGCTTCTTACCAAAGAGTCTTTTAGACTTTTACCCCGCCTTGCTGTCATTAGTGGTCTCTCAGGTAGAACTTGATTAAGTGTAGGTTCCGTTTTTAGTATGGGCCAGTGTCTGGATAAAATCTCACGTATTTCCCGCCAACGGTTATTGTAGGTGGAAATAAATCTGATGGGGGAGTCTCTCTCCTCCTGTTTTTTTGTTGTATTTACTAGGAGGGAGACTCGTGGAGTCCTCCTTGCACGTCTATAGCCCCTTTTAATACTTCGTGCACTGTATCCGCGATCCCGAAATCTATGGTTGAGGTCCCGAGCCTGAGCCTCAAAAGCCACCTCTGAGGAGCAAATGCGTTTCATTCTAAGATACTGTCCTACAGGAATGGCCCGGATGGTAGAAGAAGTGTGTGCTGAAGTAGCATGCAACAAGGAATTGACTGACGTCTCCTTGCGGAAGACGTCGGTCTCCATCCTGCCATCCTGCTGGACAGTGATCCTGATATCCAGGAATTCAATTTCACTCCGATTATACTTATATGTAAGTTTGATGTTCCGATCATTATGATTTAAGGAGGAAATAAATTCATGAAGCTCAGCCTCGGGGCCCTGCCAAATAGAAAAAATGTCGTCAATGTATCTATACCAGCACTGCGCATGGGAGGCGGCGCCCGCCCCATCCCCGAAAATCTCCCTCTCCCAAAAACCGAGAAAAAGATTAGCGTAAGATGGGGCACACGCCGCGCCCATCGCAGTGCCGCGTTTCTGAAGAAAAAACCTATCTTTAAAAATGAAGAAATTATGAGTCAATATAAATTGTAATAATTCCATCAACAGTACACGAAGTGGGGCATTTAAATCACTAGACTCCAAGAAGAACTCCACGGCTCGTAAGCCATCCTCATGTCCTATGCTCGTGTAAAGTGACTCCACATCAATAGCCACCAAGATCATGTCCATATCCAATTGCAAACCTTCTATTTTCCTCAGGACGTCACCAGTGTCCCTGACATAGGAGGGCAGTGTCTCCACCAATGGGTGAAGATAATGTTCAATGAACTTACAAACTGGATCACACAGCCCTCCAATGCCAGAGACAATGGGACGCCCCGGGGGGTCCGTAAGGCTCTTGTGGACCTTAGGTAGCAAATAAAATGTTGGAGTCACTGGAAATTTGGTGCATAGGCCATCAAAAATCTTTTTAGGGATGGTACCCTGCTCATAAGCTCGTTCCAGAATGTCAAGAAGTTCAGCCATAAAGGCTGTTAGTGGATTGATAGATAGAGAGATATAAGAGGCTTTATCCCGGAGTTGTCTAAAGGCCTCCTTCTCATATTTTGCGACTGGCCAGATCACAACGTTCCCTCCCTTGTCTGCCGGTTTAAATACCACGTCCTTCATGGATTGGAGTTCCCTGAGTGCTTTTCTCTGTTCTGGTGTAAGGTTGTCATTCCTCAAATGTCCAGAGAGTTTTCTCAGGTCATTACTCACCATTTTATTAAAAATTTCAATCTGGGGGCAAAGAGAGAAGGGAGCGAAGGTGGTAGATCTGGCCAGGGCAGTAGTGGGGAAGGTACCTGAGGAGGCCGGAGTACTCTCTCTCTCCAATTCTTCCAATATGGATAGAGCCTCTCTCTCTTGAGTCGTATCCAGCAGCTGGCATATTGGTTTAGTGTGTAATTTGCGTAATAGCACCTTCCTGAGGAAAAGTTGTAAATCCTTTAGTGCTGAAAAAAAGTTATAATTATTAGTCGGAACAAAGGTTAAACCCAGTGACAGTACTTCATTTTGACTTTCTTAAAGGGTATGAGCAGAGAGATTAATTACCTCTAAATTGCTCGTTCTCAATTTTTTCTCCAGAGATTGTGGAGGGGTTGTTTTCCTTTTGGAGTTATATTTCCCCTTCCACTGACCATAATGCGCACTACTATTCCCAACCTGCATTCCCTTTGATGCTTCTTCCTCCATAGATGATAGGGAGGAGATTGAGTTCCACCGATTCCACGGCCTTGTTTTGTTATGGCCTTTTCTGCCTCTCTATCTGTAGACCTGTTTTTGTTTAAAATCTGCAAGATCTCTTTGGTATTTCTTAGTTTTGGAGGCCACTATGTCTTTTTCCCATTTCACAAATTCCCTGTCAAGATCCTGATTAAATTGATTGAAGGCTTCAGGGGTTAACTTGGTGGATAATGAGTCCTGGAGTTGGGTGATCTCCAACTCAATGCTATGTAGGGACTGTTCGTTAGATCTAATTAGAAGTTCCATGTGCCCCTTAGAGCAAGTGGATGAGATGTCCTCCCATTGTTGTTCCATTGAGACATCTTTAAACTCAAATGCCGGAAAGACCTGAACACGAAGACCCCTAGAGATCAGTCCCTTAATAATATAACGCTCCAAAAAGGCCTGGCACAGGGTGCCTTGACTGTATGCAAGGCATCATGAAATGTGAAGATTCCCAAAGTATTTTGGGTTGCAATCTAGTGCCCAGTGTCATAAAGCTGGGTTTGCATCCTAGGTCATGGATCTTCCAGCAGGACAATGACCCCAAATATACTTCAAGAAGCACCCAGAAATGGATGGAAACAAAGCACTGGATAGTTCTGAAGTGGTAATTCCAGCTCCAGTAGCGTCAAGTATCACATCACTACCTCTTACATTCAGAAGCTACAGAGAAACTGTGAATGGACACATTAAAATCAGTACATTTTTGTAACTTTGATTCATTTCTGTCACATTTGAAAAATTTCTGCCAACTTCAATGAACTTCTTTCAGTTATGAAAAATTTCTGTCAACTTTGATTAATTTCTGAGTACAGATCACTGTAAAAGTTATGAATTGGTCAATGAGTGCATAGAAAAAATGAATCAAGTTATGCACTGTGGAAGATATGTATGTGACCAGAATGAACACTCATTTGCAGATGATGATACCTAACACCTGTCCCTATTGTAAATGCAGCTAACAGAGGTATTAATAGGGAATAGAATAGATTTTCTTTTGCAGCAGCAGCAGGAGCACGGAGTATAAGGCAACAATCCCTGTATGAATACGTATAATACGCTATTCAAAGTCCAATAGCTCACCCATACACAAATTTCAGATAAGAGAGGTAATACTGTGGAATAGAAAATATATTTTAACCAGCCCCAAAGAGTTTTTTTGGACGTGGAAGCAACAAACTGTGAAGAAACTCAAGCAACCCTGCCTGCTTTCATGAATTTGTCATTAAAGAACACAGTTAAAAAAATATGAATCAGTCAATGAGTGCATGGAAAGTATCAGACAAGTAATGCACTGTGGAAGAGATGTATGCGATGACAATGAATACTCATTTCCAGCTGATGATACCTTGCACCTTTCCCTATTGTAAATGCAGCTAACGGCTGTGTCAATAAGGAATATAATAGATTTTTTTTTTGCAGCACGGAGTATAAGGCAATAATCCCTGACTAGATGCCTGTAATACGCTATCCCTATTGCTATAGCTCACCTGTACACAAATTGCAGATAAGTATCCGGGACTATGCCTGGCGATTACAAGAGGCCCTGCGGGCCCTGAAACAGGTTAGTCCAGCCAGCATACATGATGAAGACAAAATGCTGATAGAGCAATTCATCTGGGGGTTAAGGTCCCAGGAGGTGAGCAGAACTGTACGGTGGTGGGCCTTAGATCATCCAAATGCCACCTTTGACGCCCTGAAGGACATGGCTATTAAGGGCCTTCAGCCCCTGGAAACATCAGATACTGATATCCAGCGTTACCAGGGTGGGGCCACCCAAATGCCCACAGTACTCACTGCCCCTTCATTAGTGGCTGAGGCAAAAGTGCAGGCAGCGTCCTCTAGCGAGCTGGACTGCCTGCGCTCTGAAGTGCGTCAGCTAAGTAAAACCCTGGCCACTGTCCTGAGCGCCCTGCAGCTACAGACTGTATACTGTGAATAATAATGCCATACACACCGTGGAATCCTTGACCCCACCAGATACGGTGGAGGACAATGACTCCAAAACCCAGCCGGAAGAATTGTGTCAACAGCTTCATGTTGGAACTGATGCCACTCCTGTCCATCAAAAACACGGTGTCTACAGAGTGGTTCAGGAATATGAACAGGTGTTTAGTAAACACTCACTTGATTTTGGAAGGGTCAAAGGGGTACAACACCACATACCCACAGGTAACCATCCACCCATTAAGGAGCGTTACAGACCCATACAACCAGCACATTACCAAAAAGCAAAAGAAATGTTGCATGACATGAAAAAGGCAGGGGTAGTAAGGGATAGCTGTAGCCGCTGGGCAGCTCCCCTGGTCCTGGTCAGAAAGAAGGACTGTAGCATGAGGATGTGTGTAGATTATAGACAAATTAATCAAATAACACATAAGGATGCATACACTTTGCCCCGCATAGAGGAATCCCTGGCTGCACTAAAATCTGCCAATTATTTCTCCACATTGGATCTCACTAGCGGGTACTGGCAAGTCTCTGTTGCTGAGCAAGACCGGGAGAAGACAGCCTTCACCACCCCTATGGGATTATGCAAATTCAACAGTATGCCGTTTGGACTCTGCAACGTACCCGGAACGTTCCAGAGGTTGATGGAGTGTTGCTTGGGACACCGGAACTTTGAGACAGTGCTGCTATACCTGGATGACGTTATCGTGTACTCGAGGACATATGAAGACCATCTAAAGCACCTGGCGGAGGTATTTGAGGCATTGCCCTGGTATGGGGTGAAACTAAAACCTTCCAAGTGCCACCTGCTCAAACGGAAGATTCAGTACCTGGGACATGTAGTCAGCTCAGAGGGGGTAGCACCAGACCTGGAGAAGGTCACTGCCATCCAGAAGTGGCCGGATCCAAGGAACATCAAAGAAGTACGTCAATTTCTGGGACTGGTCGTGTACTACAGGAGGTTCATTAAGGACTTCACCAAAAAGGCAGCACCTTTACAAGATCTCCTAGTAGGACAGTCCAAAAGAGGTAAAAGTCCCCCATTCCAGTGGGGCAAAGAACAGACTGAGTCCTTTGCATTAATGAAGGAAGCTCTAACCGGTGAAGAAATCCTGGCTTACCCCGACTACAGCCAGCCTTTCCTGTTATACACAGACGCCAGCAATGAGGGACTGGGAGCTGTGTTGTCCCAGAAGCAAAACGGCAGAGAAAAGGTAATTGTCTATACCAGTAGAAAGCTTCACCCTACTGAGAGGAACCCGGAGAATTACAGTTCCTTCAAGCTGGAGTTCCTGGCCTTGGTCTGGGCTATCACCGAAAGATTCAAACATTACCTAGCCTCAACTAAATTTACAGCCTTTACTGACAATAACTCCTTGACACACCTGGAGACAGCCAGGTTGGGAGCCATGTAACAGCGTTGGGTGGCCAGATTGTCAAATTACCAGTTCACAATCAAGTACCGGGCAGGTCACAAGAACACAAATGCTGATGCCCTGTCAAGAATGCCCCACCAGTCGGACACCGAGGATGAAGTGGATGACCTAGAAGAAATTGAATTACCTGCTTTCCACAGAAATGGAATGATCCACGAGCAACACACCTCCAGAAGGCGTCATGGTAAGACGCTAAACCCTTTACCTCATCACAGTTGGAAGGAGACCCAGGACAGTGACCCAGTTGTCAGCCTCATCAAAGGACTGATAACCCAAGAAGGTTCTCACCTGGAGAAGGATGCTCCTCCACAAGCCAAACACCTGTGGAATGAGAGAAGCCGACTGTTCATCTACAGAGAAAAGCTGTGCAGGAGGTATGTCAACCTTAGAACCATGAGGTGGTGTGGCAGATCGTAGTGCCCAGGATGGATATCCAGATGGTGCTAGAGGCCTACCATGACCAAGCTGGTCAATTTGGCTGGAAGAAGCTGGAAACCCTGCTGAAGGACCGGTTCTTTTGGGTTGGAATGCGGAGTTCCATAGAAAGGTGGTGCCGGAATTGTGGGCCCTGTAGCCTCAGAAGGAAAGACTATGGAAGTCAGAAAGCACCCTTGCAGTCTATTAAACAACCCAACCTCTGGAGATTGTCGCTCTGGATCACGTCAAACTGTCGCCCAGCAGATCAGGCTATTCCTGTGCCCTGACCATGGTGGATCACTATTCCCGGTTCCTGGTGGTAGCCCCTGTCAAGGATCTGACAGCAGAAACTGCAGCAAGAACATTCCAAACCTACTTCTGCAGGCCCCATGGATACCTGGACAAGGTGCTAACAGACCAAGGCCCTACCTTTGAAGCTGAGCTTTTAAAGAATTCTGTCACCTGTACGGATGCAAGAAGATCTGAACTACACCGTATCATCCTCAGACCAATGGTATGTGCGAGAAAATGAATAACATCGTCATTGACCTGTCAAAAACCCTACCTTTGGAAGAGAAGAACCGGTGGCCAGACAAACTACCTGACCTGGTGGACCTGTATAACCACATACCTGTGAGTTCTACTAATTGTACCCCAGCATACCTCATGAGAGCAAGACCTGGAAAATTACCCATGGACCTGGAGCTCGGAGTGGTAGAACCTGCTGCAGATATGTCCACTGAAGACTGGGACATAAATCGACAAGAGCAGTACAGGAAAGTACAGGCCTGTGTTGAAGACAGCCTAAACAAAGTCAGGGAAAGACAAGAAGGCCAGTATAACAAGCATGCACCAGCAGAACCCTTGGCACCAGGAGAAATAGTGCTAAAGTGGAAAAGAAGAGGCCACAAGCTCGATGACCAGTGGGAAAGAGAGCCCTACACCGTGTTAAATTCCAGATTTGACAACACGAAAACCTGCCTGATCAGCAAGGATGGAGGTAGGACAACTACAACAGTTTCAAGAGACCACTTGAAATTGTGCCCAGGTCTACTGAAGACACAGGAGGAAGAAGTACCTCTTATAATACCGGAAAAACCCAAGGAAGATGTAGTTCATACAGTTCTAGAAGACTTCCCAGTGGACTGGCCTCAACTCGATAGAGCAGTTATCATACCAGTGATACATTTCTGTCAGCCACCAGAAGAACCTACACCACAAGAAGAGCCTGTGTGCACCCCAGAAGAGCCTGCTCACCAGTGATACACTTCTGTCAGCCACCAGAAGAACCTCCACCACAAGAAGAGCCTGTGTGCACCCCAGAAGAGCCTGCTCAGGAACAGGAAGAGTCCCCAGTAAGAGGATCACCAGTTGAAGCAGAACCTGAGGGTCCAGTAAACAGTGCACTTGCCAGTCCTATAGAGATGTTGAGGCAGTTCTATAACTTACCCCCACGTAGACCTGGTTAGCGGATAGTGCATGCACAGACACCAGTATCACCCCAGTGCTACGTAGATCCACACGCAGCACACAAGGCCAAATCTCTGCCAGGTATAGGGAATAAGGTACAAAATGCCTACTGTGTAAATAGCATTGTTTGTGTGAACTGAACATGTTATATGTGTGCATTTAGTTACCCGTAAAGGGTATAAAGACTTGCAGGCTGAGGACTGTGAGCAGCAAAAAACTGTCCATTGTAAATAGTTGCACTTCTTAAAGTGCCCCCTATTGGTTTTATATCAAAAGACCACTGAACAAAAACCCGTTTGGCGTGGCCGAAGACGTGGTCCAACACCTGGATCACTTATGCCCTGTAGCCACGCCCAGGGCTTACGTTGAGGGTTTTCAGACGGGTCCCTCATGCTACTCATGTTGCACCTTCACCAGTGAGATGGACACCTGGTTATGGGACTCACTGTAACTTTGATATGTGTTATTATTATCATAATTCTAATTGTTGTTGTTACCTGTTTTACAGAAATGCTTCAGTCCAGGAGTACTGAGTTGTACTAGGGGGGAATGTGGCACCCTGCTATTACAGGTACCACAGGACCCAAAAGGGTGCATGGACGGACTTCTCCACAAGAGGCCCTCATTACATAACAGACACCTCCACCCTTCCACCTCATACCACCAGAGGGAGCCCTGTTAGGGATATATATGCTGGAGGGTGGAGTTAGGCAGGGAGAGTGTGCTGGCACTGAGACCAGTGAAGAAGCAGCACGTGAGCTGCTGTGTTGAGGGCCCCGAGTGTGGCCGAGGCAAGGAGAGAGGAGAGAGGAGTTAAGGGGGCAGAGGAGCATCTGAAGCTCACCCCAGGACTCAAGCCGGATACTGGGTCTGCGCCTACAGGGTCCTCCACACCCAGTAGGGACAACCGGCATACCAGGAGGATTCCAGACTCCTGGTCAACCTGAAGCTACCATCATTTTACAGAACTAGGAACCACGAAGGCCCCAGCGTCCAGGGATAGTGGTAGTCGGAGAAAAGTTCTATTAGCAAGCAGACAGGTGAGAGAGTGAAACAGCATAGAAGCTAGGCCTAGTTCCAGGTGGGCCAGAAGCTTTAGAGAGAGGAAGAAACGGACCAGGAGGCCTACTACCCGCTCACTGGGGAGAGTCCAGAAGTGCACCCTTCCTACTAGGTACCCTGGACCATACCTGTCGTTACACCAGTAAAGGTACTGAAGCGAATCACCTGTGTGCGTGTCCGTCATTCCCCCTGACCCGACCCGGCCACCTCTCACCTGCATCCCTTCCATCAACCCAGCCCCGGGGGCCCCCTCCGCCTGTGGGGAGCAGAAACATCCCAGCTGCTATCCCATCACCCCCAGAGGTCTGTAGCAGCGCTGGTACCCATTACCAGAAACCACAGGTGGCGTCACGAGACAAAAACTGTTAACAAAATTCCTTTTAAAGAGTGACCCCAGAGGACGGGCCCGGGAGCCGACTGCCGTGACATCCTACAATGAAGGTAAAGGCCCGGGTACCGAGTCCCCTACATTCCCCCTGGGCGAGTCACAGGCAAGTTTGAGGAGAGGCACAGCGTGTCTGCAATCATCTTCACTCTCCTAGAAGCTTCCCACAGACTTCACCAAGCCGTCCTCAGGTATGAATTAACTCTTTCCTTGCTCAAGAAATAACAGTTTATGTATCAGCAGCTTCACTCCAGATCACACTGTAAAGAGACTTTCTGCATATTTTACCATAGACTGCTATAACATTTCCTGCATATCAATGGTTGCCTGGACCAGAAACCCTGCAATTCACCCAAAATACTACTGGAGTGAGAGGAGTTGTGCAGTAACCTTCAGCACTAAAAAATCAAAATGGCCGACAAACATCCCACGCAATTTCCTGGTGCTGAAACACAGCAAGCGCAATCTGACTCTGAACATTAGGAAGAGCAGGGAGCAGAGTCCGCACCTGCAACAGACCAAACCTCATGACCAATACACTCTCTCAAGCTAACGCTAAAGGCCATTGAGAACTTTCATACCACAAAAGAGGAGCTCAACGATAACCTGGAAGAGCTATGGGAACGAGTCGCCTCCCTCATGTCGAGCGTCCAACACTGCAAAAATGATGTGGTGAGTCTACACGACACTTTTAAACAGCTGGACACGGCTCATGAAAAATACAAGAGGCTGTTTACTAGTGTTGAGCCACCCCCGTAGTGTTCGAGTTCGGTTCGGTTCGTCGAACACCCGTGTGTTCGCCGAACTGTTCGTCGAACTGTTCGTCGAACACCTTCGAACACCGTTAAAACCAATGGCAGGCAAACAAAAACACATAGAAACACATAGAAAACACCTTCAAAGGTGTCCAAAAGCTGACAAACTGCTCAGAAGACACAACTAACACATGGAAAAGTGACAAGTACATATAGTCATGCGAAAAGAAAAGAGGTGGAGGAGTAAAAGGAGGGGGAGACACAGATATAGGCATGTCATGCCCTTCTAAAATCCAAAAAGTGAGAAGCCGAGACGGCCAGTCCGCTCCTGCCCGTGCCACCTCCGTGTCGCCGGGTTTGTGCCAGAGCCGCGGTGAACCCTGACGGCCAGCCCCCCTCTCCCAATACTGGTGCCTGTCCGCTGGTGGGTCGAGAGAGCCCCCCTGTGGTGGAGGCAGCTCTAAGCTTTTTAATTTAAATTGTCCCTCTAATTTGAATGAATACACTTTAAATCCATTTACAAGGATCTATTGGAGGGCAAGTCTCATGCCAGCAGCCGCGTAATTCCAGCTCCAGTAGCGTCCACTAAAGCTGCTGCAGTTAAAAAGCTTTTATAAGGATCGAGCTCGGCTGTCCACCGCAAGGCATCCTAGTGCCAGTCCCAGCCCCTATGCCTTGGGGTGCCTCCTGATGCTCTTCACTAAGTATCCCGTGGTCCCGAAGCATTTCCTTTGAAAAAATTAAGTGTCCAAACTACAGGTGGTGTAGCTTGCTTAACAGCCGGGATAATCCGCTGACTAGCAGACACTGCTACTAGGCACAAAGTATTTCCTGGGCTAGATGCAGTTAAAAATTTGTAAGTAGATACTCTCGTTGGATGCTGAGAAAGCATTCCATAGAGTCTCCTGGCACGCCATATATGATTCTCTTAAAAAGCTTGGGGTAGGGGTCTAGGGGACCCTTTTATAGCCAAAATCACGGCCCTGTATCACAATACGTCACCTAGGCTGAAGATAAATGGAACTGTAGCACCGAGGGCTCGGTTGCTACAGACGTATTGCACCTCACCCAGAGGTGTGATATCTCACTCTCAGATAAGGATGGAGTGTGGATCAGGACCCGACACCTGCATGCATTACACCACATTGCCGTGGGGCAGGGCGACCAATATGCCCCTGAGATGGGCACGACAGTCCCTGTCCCTGGCTGGAGTGGGGGGAGGGAACACTGAGGAAGGGGAACCCTGCAGTGCAGGAGCAGGGAGGAAGCAGTTCCTGGGTGCATTGAGAAGGGAGTATAAAAGGTGGGCACCATCTTAGTTCAGTGCAGAGAAGTCTGAGCAGAAGTGGCAGGGAGCAGGGGCTCTGCATGAGCTCTGCTCCGGAGGCGGGCCTAGTAACAGAGGCCCAGGCCTGCAAGAGGGAGAAGGAAGGAAGAGGAGCGGAGAAGGCTCCAGGAACGAGGAATGAAGGGATCCCAGGGGTGCGGACGGGCGAGTCGCCACCGCACGCCCGAATCCACCTGCGTGGAGGGGTCAGGCCAAAGGGGGAGACCGGTCCCCGAACTAGTGGAGGCAGGAAACGACCCTCAGCTAGAAACCGGAGGCTCTGACATTTTATGTGGCGCAGCCCCTTGCTCCACCCGCTAGGAAGGCACCACATAGGGTCAGGGAAACTGGCGCCAAGTTTACCAAGAGGAGGCCCGAGGCAGCCAGACAGAAGTGTTGGTAAGAAAGGCCAGACAAAGGACACACAAAGGGGGTCCTGTGAAGCGCTCCAAAGTTATCTGGGAGTTGTCTGAGCCCCTCACCTGGTGAGCACAGTACGACGTGGGCAGCCGTTACCTGCAGACGTGGTCTGGATAATAAGAACTGTGAGTAAAGGCCCTGAACTGCATCACTGACTCCGTGTCGTTACTGCTGCTGCCCTGCACCATCACCCCCATCCTCCGCATACACTGCCCTGAGGCTATACTCCTCCCGTGGGGAGTTATGCTACGCTCTGCTGCACCCACAACACCAGCCTTAGCGGTCTGCCCTGTAGCGGCGGTTCACTCTGACCGCAATCCACGGGTGGCGTAGTCGGACATTTAAACATCAAAACCACATAAATAGTTCCGCCACTGGTTTGACCGCCCTGAGCCACGGAACCGGATCGCCGCCACGAAGACTACAACCACCAGCATCCACCAAAAAGGGTCCGGCTCCGGGTGTCCCAAGGCCCAGGGGGTGCGTCAGAACATTTTCATCACCTTTCACAATCACCAATGGGACAAGGCAGGGATGTCCTCTGTCCCCTCTCTTATACATCCTAGTGACGGAGCACCTGCTCTCATCAATTCGCCATAACCCCAATATTAGGTGGATTGAGGTGGGAGGCACTGAGTACAAGTGCTCTCTATTTGCTGATGATGTCCTAGTATATATCACTCAATCACATATATCCATCCCTGCTGTTATGGCTGAAATAGATCACTTTGTTACATGGTAAAATTTTAAAATCAATGCAGCGAAGTCTGAGGCCCTCGATGTCTCCCTCCCTAAATCCATATAGGATTCCATCCAGTCCAACTTTCCCTTTGCCTGGCCCTCACAGGGTATCAAATACTTAGGAATTCCTATTCATAGAGACCTCTCCCATCTATGTTATCTTAATTTTGGGCCCTTTATTGAACAATTCCATACAGACCACGGTTGGCAAGTTAGAACTGTAAGATTCACTACGTGAACCACTGGTGTTTTGTGGAAAAGCACATGTACACCGCGTTCCAAATTATTATGCAAAAAGTGTTTAGGAGTGATAAGGGAAGAATTTGTTTGTTTGTCAGTTAAACTCATTGATGGTGATGTGTGTCAGGGCTCTTTATATCACTGTAAGCAATTGCAGACACCTGTGCTAATTAGTTTGGCAGGTGTGTCCAATGAAAGGCAAGACTACTTAAGAAGGCTCTCTCACATTATTAAGCAGCCTACATTTTCTGCCAAAATGGGAAAGAAAAAGGATGTGTCGGCTGCTGAGAAGCAACAAATTGTGGAGTGTTTAGGTCAAGGCATGACTACAATCAACATTGTGCGATGATCAGGATGAAGTGTCTTGGCAATCAAGAAGTATGTAGCTGATTCACAGTACACACGTGTGCGTGCTGATAAGGGCAAATTGAGGACTCTTTCCTACAGGCAATTACGTCAGGTTGAAACAGCAGCGGCAAAAAAGCCTTGTCATAGCAGCAGACAAGTTTTTGAAGCTGCTTGTGCCTCCAACGTCCCCCGAACAACAAGATGCAGGGTCCTTCAGAGGTTTGCAGCTGTGCATATGCCATCCTGTCGACCTCCTCTATCCACTTCACACAAGCAGAAACGGCTCCAGTGGGCCAAACATTGCATGAAGACTGATTTCAAAACTGTTTTGTTCACGGATGAGTGCCGTGCAGCGCTCGATGGTCCAGATGAATGGAGTGGAGGATGGCTGGTTGATGGACACCCCACGCAAACACGGCTACAGCGCCAACAAGGAGGAGGTGGAGTAATATTTTGGGCTGGAATCATGGGGAGAGAGATTGTCGGCCCCTTTAGGATCCCTGAAGGCGCTAAAGATGAACTCCATAATGTATGTGGATTTTTTCAAACAGCACTTCCTGCCATGGTTCAAGAAGAAGAACCGTGTATTTCACAGCAAGATCATTTTTCTGCATGATAATGCACCATCTCATGCTGCACATAAAACATCTGCATCTCTGGCTGATATGGGCATAAAAGGGGACAAACTTATGGTGTGACCCCCATGCTCCCCTGACCTCTACCCCATTCAGAACCATTGGAGCATCATTAAAAGGAGTGTCTATGATGGCGGGAGGCAGTTCACATCTAAGCAACAGCTCTGGGAGGGTATTCTGTCCTCATGCAAAACAATTGAAGCAGAAACCATCCAAAACCTGACAAATTCAATGGACAAGAGAGTTCAGAAGCTCCTTTCGAACAAGGGGTCCTATGTGAAAATGTAACATCACCTAGAATAAAGTTTTGAGTTGAAAACTGTTTGATTTCAGTTTCTAACAACCTGCTAATGCTTATAATTTCAAAAATGACCATTTTTTTGGTCTTTATTAAAATGAAAAGGTTGATCGAAAAGTTTGGGGGATCTAAGAGTGTGGCAACCCAGTAGTCATGATTACTTCGAATTCTGACAATATGAGGGTCATGCTGCAGGTAGTGCAGCAAGAAGGCACTTATGTGTCTTGCGCATCTCAGAGCCCCAAAATTATTTTCCGGGCTAGATGCAGCTAAAAATTATTTTTAATTTTAAATCTGGTGAAGCTTATTATAGATGGCCTAATAGGATCAGTGCTGCACACTGCTACAAAGCCCAAATTATTTTCCAGTCAAGATACAGATAAACATGATTAGTAATTTGAAAGCTTAAAACGGTTGGTAGGGTGATTTTAACCAATCATCAAGCTTTTACTCTCCCCAGGATGACACAGGGGTAGAAAAGTCGTTTCGGATCCATGATTTGTTCATCTTTATGAACGTGAGTCTGTCTACATTATCAGTGGAGAGCCGCGTGCGCTTATCTGTCAGCACACCACCAGCAGCGCTGAACACACGTTCAGACAGAACGCTGGCTGCGGGGCATGACAAGATCTCCAAGGCGTAAGTGGCTAGCTCCGGCCATTTATCCAGATTGGAAGCCCAAAAAGAGCAAGGGTCCAGTGACACAGTCGTGGCTTCAATGTTTACTTGGAGATACTCCTGTACCATCGTCTCTAGGCGTTGACTATGTGTCAGACTTCTTGTCTCCTGTGGCCTTGCAAAGGATGGGCTAAAAAAGTGGTGAAATGATTCCGCAAAATTGATGTTACCAGCAGATACTGTGGTTCTGTTACGGTTTGAGTGCTGAACACTTGACGGTCCCACGGTTGGCAAGTTGGAACTGTGAGATTCACTACGTGCACCACTGGTATTTTGTGGAAAAGCACATGTAAGATTCTGCAACAGTCTCTGCTGATACTCCTGCATGCGTGCATCCCTTTCTATGGCAGGAATAATTTCTGCAAATTTACTTTTGTACCGGGGATCTAACAGTGTGGCAACCCAGTAGTCAGGATTATTTCTAATTCTCACAATTCGAGGGTCATGTTGCAGGTAGTGCAGCAAGAAGGCACTCATGTGTGTTGCGCATCCAGGAGCACCAAGTCCCTGTTGTGTTGGTGGCGAGGTAGCAATCATGCTTCCTTCCTCTGTCCTCTCCCCCCAACCTCGCACAACAGAAATGTGATCAAGGTCTCCCTCATCTGATGAGTCTTCCATCAGTTCGTCCTCCACTTCTTCCTGGGCTCCTGCACCTTCCTCACTAGTTTGGCTGCTACCATGCGCCCTGGTAAAATCATCTCCCCCACCCTCACATGCCTGCCGCCTTGGTGCTGCCGACCGTCTGGACCTTGCAGATGTTAGCCCTTCCGCATACAACTCCTCCTCCTCTACTTCCTCCACCTCCTCTTGTGCCACCACCTCACTCCGAATTCTGTTTAACATGTGCTCCAGCATGTAAATCACCGGAATAGTCATGCTGATAATGGCATCGTCAGCACTAAACATCTTCGTCGCCATTTCAAAACTGTGCAGAAGGGTGCATAGGTCCCTGATCTGAGACCACTCCTCCAGCGTGATTTGCCCCACCTCTGAATCTCGTTGGCCCAGGCTATACGTCAGAACGTATTGCACCAGGGCTTGTCGGTGCTGCCACAGTCGCTGCAACATGTGCAGAGTTGAATTCCACCGGGTAGGCACATCGCATTTTAGCCGGTGAAGTGGCAGGCCCAACGACTTCTGTAGAGATGTAAGTCGCTGAGCTGCGGGATGCGAACGGCGGAAGTGAGCACACAGCGACCGTGCCCTCTGCAGAAGGCCATCTAGTCTGGGATAGTGGGCTAAAAATTGCTGGACAACCAGGTTCAACACGTGAGCCATACAAGGCACGTGTGTGACATTGCCCCGGCGAAGGGCCGCACCCAGGTTTGCAGCATTGTCGCACACGGCCTTCCCTGGTTTCAGGTCCAGTGGAGACAACCATTCATGAAATTGGTTCTCCAGAGCTGACCACAACTCCTCAGCTGTGTGACTCACATTTCCCAGACATTTCAATGTAAAAACCGCCTGATGACGTTGAGCCCTACTGCCAGCATAGTAAGGAGGTGTGCAGGATCCCTTCTGCGCAGTTAGAAAGCTTGTGGCATGACCAGACAGGCTTTGGGTGCAGGTGGAAGACCGAGAGGAGGTTGAGGAGGCAGAAGCAGTGGAGGAAAAATGACATAAAGAGGATTGACGCACAACTCGTGGGGACGGCAAGACTTGGACAGCAGCCCCTTGTCCTGCTGTCACCATAGTTACCCAGTGCCCAGTCAGCGACATGTAACGCCCCTGTCCATGCCTACTCGTCCAAGTGTCTGTGGTGAAATGCACCCTGTCACACACAGAGTTTCTCAAAGAAGCGGTGATGTTGTGTGCGACATGCTGGTGGAGCGCAGGCACACCTTTCTTTGAGAAGTAGTGCCGACTGGGCATCTGGTACTGGGGCACTGCGACGGACATAAGGTCTCGAAAATCCTCTGTGTCCACCAGGCGGAAAGGCAGCATTTCTGTAGCCAAGAGCTTGCAGATGGTGAAATTCAACCTCTTAGCTTTCTCATGGCTAGGAGGAAATGGTCTTTTACTTGTCCACATCTGAGGGACCGAGGGCTGGCTATTGTGCTTAGACGGGGTTGATAAGGGTGTCCCCGGCAAACTGCCGGTCTGTGAGGAAGATGCAGGCGGACATGTTAGGTTGCCTTGATCCAAAGGTGGTGCTATCGATGTCGGACAGCGCTCAAGACCAGCTGGTGTTACCACCTCCAAAGAAAATGATGACCTGCCAATCACGCTGGCTGTTGCGGGTAAAGAGGTGGCAGGTCTGCGCCCCAAAACAGGTGTGACTGCTGTCCCCCCAGTCACAGAGGATGAAGAGGCCGCGGATGCACAAGATATGGCAGACGGTGGTTGGCCCGGCCGGCTAGACCGCATTGTAGCACACTGAGCTTCCCACTGCAACTTATGCTTCATGTCCATGTGCCGGTTCATGCATGAAGTACTCAAACTATGTATTTTTTGGCCTCTACTTAGCTTTTGCTGACAAATGTTACAGATAACACGAGTTGGGTCATCTTTATCGATCTGAAAAAATGCCCAGGCTATGCAAGGCTTAGCACCCATGCGACCTGAAGAGCCACCACGACTTGTGGTGAGAGGCAGAGTTGTGTTTGAGGATGCAGTTGTTGACGTGCTTCCAGTACTACGTCTCTGTCCAGGAAGGCGCAACCTGACCTCGTCGTCACTAGCATCTTCCTCCACCTCCTCTGCTGACCTCATCTCTTGGCTGACTGTGGGTTGACAGTAAGTGGGATCTCCGACCTCATCATCATCACCCTGTGCGTTATCACACCCGTCGTCCTCAGAGCCAACCTGTTCCTGCCCTGACAAAAAACTAAAGTTGTCGCTCCAATCAGGTATTTGAGTCTTATCATCGTCTTCCTCATTGTCTCCACCAACAGGAGTTACAGTTTGGGAATGAGGGTCTACATTATGGTCAGAACCTTCTGCGTCTGGTCCTGGATCCGACTCATAAAGATTCTGGGCATCAGTGCAGATCATTTCCTCGTCTGGATTCACAGAAGCGCTGGAGTCGACCTCTGATTCCCAGGCTATAGTATGAGTAAACAGCTCTGCAGACTCAACCATCTGTTCTACCTCATACTCAGACGGGCAGCTGGAGATTTGGGAGCTGTGAGGAAGCAAGTGCGATTTGGGTGACACCTTTGAGGACTGGAGTATTTGTGATGTTGAAGTTGATGTGGAGGAGAGCCCACTTAAAGGAGCACTTGATATCCGTTGAAGCACCTGCTGTTTTTGTGCCTCATCTGGAATTTGTAGCGATTGGCGTGGCCGTAAGAAAGGGATCTTATCACATTGTCCGCTAAAAGAAGTAGACATTTTAGTTTGGCTGGAAGATGGTCTTTCTTCTGCACCTACCCCACGGACACAACCTTTTTTCCCCTTCCCAACACGCCTATTCCCCTTTCCACCAGCAGCAGGCCTTTTTCCACTCATTTTGGTGGTTAACTAATTCACAACTCTGGAGTTGTTTGCACAAAAAAACAATGGATGGTAACCGAGCAGAGCTGAGTGGCCAAACTGTGGTATTAGGCCAAAACTATTGGCTGGGTTAGATGCAGAAAAAAATTATTTTTAATTTGCAACCTGATGGAGGTCAGTATAGATGGACTAATAGACCAAGTCCCACACACCGCTAGAAGCCCAAATATTTTTTCAGAGCTAGATGCAGAAAATTTTTTTATTCAATTTGCAACCTGATGGAGGTCAGTATAGATGGACTAATAGACCAAGTCCCACACACCGCTAGAAGCCCAAATATTTTTTCAGAGCTAGATGCAGAAAAAAATTATATTCAATTTGCAACCTGCTGGACGTCAGTATAGAAGGACTAATAGAACAAGTCCCACACACTGCTAGAAGCCCAAATATTTTTTCAGAGCTAAATGAAGAAAAAAATTATTTTTAATTTGCAACCTGATGGAGGTCAGTATAGATGGACTAATAGACCAAGTCCCACACACTGCTAGAAGCCCAAATATTTTTTCAGAGCTAGATGCAGAAAAAAATTATTTTTAATTTGCAACCTGATGGAGGTCAGTATAGATGGACTAATAGACCAAGTCCCACACACCGCTAGAAGCCCAAATATTTTTTCAGAGCTAGATGCAGAAAATTTTTGTATTCAATTTGCAACCTGATGGAGGTCAGTATAGATGGACTAATAGACCAAGTCCCACACACCGCTAGAAGCCCAAATATTTTTTCAGAGCTAGATGCAGAAAAAAATTATTTTTAATTTGCAACCTGATGGAGGTCAGTATAGATGGACTAATAGACCAAGTCCCACACACTGCTAGAAGCCCAAATATTTTTTTCAGAGCTAGATGCAGAAAAAAATTATTTTTAATTTGCAACCTGATGGAGGTCAGTATAGATGGACTAATAGAACAAGTCCCACACGCTGCTAGAAGCCCAAATATTTTTTCAGAGATAAATGAAGAAAAAAATTATTTTTAATTTGCAACCTGATGGAGGTCAGTATAGATGGACTAATAGACCAAGTCCCACACACTGCTAGAAGCCCAAATATTTTTTCAGAGCTAGATGCAGAAAAAAATTATTTTTAATTTGCAACCTGATGGAGGTCAGTATAGATGGACTAATAGACCAAGTCCCACACACCGCTAGAAGCCCAAATATTTTTTCAGAGCTAGATGCAGAAAAAAATTATATTCAATTTGCAACCTGCTGGAGGTCAGTATAGAAGGACTAATAGAACAAGTCCCACACACTGCTAGAAGCCCAAATATTTTTTCAGAGCTAAATGAAGAAAAAAATTATTTTTAATTTGCAACCTGATGGAGGTCAGTATAGATGGACTAATAGACCAAGTCCCACACACTGCTAGAAGCCCAAATATTTTTTCAGAGCTAGATGCAGAAAAAAATTATATTCAGTTTGCAACCTGATGGAGGTCAGTATAGATGGACTAATAGAATGATGCTATGCCCAAAAGATTTTACTTCACTAGGTGCAGTAAAAAAATTGGTATTCTATACACAGGTGGTATATCTTGCAACACAGATAGGCTACTCCACTGACTAACACACTCTGCAATAGGCCAAAAAGGATTAGCTTTGCTAGATTCAGCCAAATGCTGTGGAAAAAACTTGCACAGCACTGGCACAGACCTGCCTGGCAAAAACTGATAGGAACTGATGTAACCTAGTCCTGAAAAGGACTCCAATTACAATTAGTCTTTACTCCCACAATCTATCTATTTAAGAGCACAGACCTGCCTGATAAAAGTCGTAGGAAATGCTGTAACCTAGTCCTTAAAAGGACTGCAATCACAACTATTCCCTACTCCCAAGCTATCTGTATATTTGTGCGAAAATTGGCTTGAAATTAACAAGGTATAGCGCACACAGCAACAGCGGTGCCGTCTAACACGCAGCTGCAGCAGTGAGAAAATGGTGGCGACGGGGAAAATGGCTTGGTCTTATAGGGCAAGGACATGTGACATACACTGCCAATCACACATGCCCTTGCTTGTGTGAAAAAAAGCACTTCACTCCGTGTGTGCGCTGCTGATAGGCTGACAGATTGCACCTCCCCACTGCAAATGCGGGAAAGAGAAAAAAAAATGGAGATCTTCATTGTTCCTGCAGAGATCCATCCCCTGCCCCTCCCCCCGCCCCGCTGTACACTCAAACTGCGTATTAACATTAATTTTCATCATTACTGAGAAAAAATCCAGTTATGATTTTGGTGCACGAACAGTTATCGAACATAACCTCGAACAGCCGAATTTTTCTCAAATTGTTCGTGTTCGCCGACCGGCTCGAACACCGCCCAAAACAGCTCGAATTTGAGATTGGCGAACAGTTCGAGTAGAACAACGCTCATCTCTACTGTTTACAAGGTACGCTACCTTTCTAAAAGACTCTAATATCGAGAAAGCCTTGTCAGAGCTAAGCAAGGCAGAATCACTTGACAGAGAAAGAGACGCCACGGTGCAGGACGCCAAAGATAAAGCGGAACGCCGCATCGCTCATCTGTATGAAACCAGATCGCACAGGTCAAACTCATCTAAACATTCTGCTCAGTCGTACAGATCATCTTGTTCCAGAAGTTCATCCCTGAGCGACAGAATTCTAGAGGCCCGCATAAATGCAGAGCAATCCAAAATGAGACGTTCCTTCACAAAAAGGAAAGCAGAAGCTCAAGAGAAAAAGGAGAGAGCAGAAGCAGAAGCTTGAGATAAAAAGGAGAGAGGATGTCAGGGAAATATTAATGTCAGGGACATATTAACAGAATATTAGCCCCTTCTCCCATGCCCTCTGCTGTAGTGTTTGTCCAGAGATGACAATTATACAGTGTCTTACTGCAAATTATCACCACTTGTCAGCACGGAGCTGTCCCATTTTCCTCAGCACAAAAGCTTCAATTAGCACATGCCTGAGAAATAGCTAATGCAAACAATGCCAGGCAAGGAGTATTATAACTTTGTTAGGAAGCAAGCATCTTGTCTCTGAAAGACGCAGGAGGTAATTAAAATGCAGGCTTGCACTAATTTGCGTGTACCCGCGAGGCTGCTTCCTGAGCCTCAAAGGGAAATTTGCAGACGAACTGACTCCGATATGAAATATGAAATATTATGAGTTCCATACATCCGACAGTAATGGGACCCATATGTGTAGTGACCAAATCAGCCCAGGAATGTATAGGTAGTTTTCCAGGGCTGTAACCAAAATCAGGGAGCTGTAGCGCAAAAACACCAGAATAGCAGACTGCAGCTATGTGATGGGTGGTCTCTAAATAAAGGCAAAATCATAAGGGAAAAAATGGCGTAGTTTGCAAGCTTCTGCAATCAATGAGCGATGAGTTATTGCAGAAGTTAGCGTTTTTAATAAAAATGTACAGGCTGGAGACCGGCCCACATGATGTCACCACAAGGGGCGTGTGGCCAGATCTCCCCTTAGGTATAAGAGAATCCATGGAGAAGACAGGAGCACTCATTTCCAGGGGGAAATAAGAATTATAAGCAACGGGTCCTGTTCAATAACAGCATATTCCATCTGGGGAGCCCTTCCTCCACCTATATTGAATCGTCTCTGTGATCGTATAGTGTAAGTTGTCTTCTTTTTACCCTGTTTATTTGATGTAACTGCCTATGTATTTTAATGTCTCCTTTGTAACATCTTGTATATATTTTTCCTAAACACTGCCTCCCTTATGGATTAAAAATAAAATTTAATAGTCCTGTTTCTTTTGTTCTGTAATTGTTCTCTTCCCCGAAGCCAAATACGCTACCAAAACACAGGCGTCCGGTCAGGCCTGTATTATATTCAAACTCGGCCGGTGGTGGCAGAGAATAATAATAATTGGGCTATCGTGAAGCTGACAGTGACCGTACGGAGGGCGTTAAACACGGATTCCAGGCTGTGGAACCCAGGGTGTTGCACCATACCCTCACCGGTCGCTTACCTACGTAGAGAGTAGTCTGGATCGCGTGCTCGTGACTACAGATGAAATACGGACAGCGTGACGGCACAGTGAGCTATTGCGTGATCTCTCCGGTGACGTCTCGCCTGTGTGTTGGAATTCCTGACAAATTGGTGGCAGCGGTGGGATATTACAGAACATCAGTGGCTGGATTGAGCAATTGTAGCATCGGCGCCTCTGCCCCCTGCCAGGCAGAGACGCCGTTCCACTTACCTCCTCGCTCCCCGCTCTGCGTTCACCAGCGCTCCTCTTCCTGCAGCCGGCACGCGCAGCTCCCCGGGCACTGTGCTTAGGGTGCGCGCGTGCTCCCTCCCTCTTAAAGGGGCCGCACGCGCCGTCCTAAGGAGTCCCCGGCCAATAGCCGAGGGTCCTCCCATATATAAGGCACCTCCTCCAAAATGGAGGTGCCCGAGCAAAAGTTGTTGCACAGTGTTTCTGACCTATGCTAGCCTGACTACCAGTCTTGCCTGCCAGCCTGTTACCTGCCTGTTACCTGCCTGTTACCTGCCGTGCCTGCTAGCCCGCTCACCTGGGAGCACTTGCCTGTTGCCTGCCTGTTACCTGCCGTGCCTGCCAGTCCGCTCACCTGGGAGCACTTGCCTGTGACCTGCCTGTTACCTGCTTGTTACCTGCTGTGCCTTCCGGAGGCTCCTGCCATCACTTGCCATGACCACCTGGAGACTCCTGCCATCACTTGCCGTGACCACCTGCCAGCCCACCTAGAGACTCCTGCCGTCACTTGCCGTGACCACCTAGAGACTCCTGCCGTCACTTGCCGTGACCACCTGCCAGCCCACCTAGAGACTCCTGCCGTCACTTGCCGTGTCTACCTGATAGCCTACCTGGAGGCTCGCCAGCCTGCCTGCTGTGCCTACCTGCTATTCCGGTCAGTCCCTGCCATCTGTACCGTGGGAGTCACCTGCTCCCTTACAAGGTCGTCCCCAGAGTAGCACCTGGTCCCTCGGCTCGGTCCCTCCCTGGTCACAGAGTCGTTAGCCGCCGTACGACCAGGGTCGGTCCGGGTTGATACTTAGTTACGCCCCTCTGGATCCCTCCTTGCACCGTAGCATAGACGTTCCACCCCCCGGATCCGTAACAGTTTGCTCGGGCCATGGAACCCGGTGGCCCCCAAGCCCCCTCGCTAACGGACCTGTACCAGGAGCTTTCTCGTCAGAGATCCCAACAGGAAACCATTCTGAACTACCTGCGGAATGTCAACTCCCGACTGGACACGCTGTCTGTCCCACCTGTATCCACCTCGAGTCGTGTGACTTTCGCTCCGGCAGCACCACTGCCCACCAATACCACGGCATCCAGCCCTGGACCCCGGCTCTCGGCACCTCCACGTTTTGCTGGCGACCCCGCCTTAGCTCGAGGTTTCATAAACCAGTTCACCCTGCACTTCGAACTCTTGGCACAGCAGTTCATCTCTGACTGGTCCAAGGTGGCATTCATCATGTCCCATCTCACTGGGGAAGCACTGGCATGGCTAAATCCCCTGTGGGAGAGAGGGGATCCCCTGGTGTCCGACCTATCGTCTTTCCTCGCTGCTTTCTGGAAAGTCTTCGATGAACCAGGACGAAAATCCTCTTCAGCCTCCTCTCTGCTACGTCTCCGCCAAGAGAGTCTCACCATGGGCCAATATGCCATACGGTTCCGTACCCTCGCTTCTGAGTTTGCCTGGGACAACGAGGCTCTGGTGTCTGTCTTCTGGGAGGGTCTTTCCGGTCGGATTAAGGACGAGTTAGCCGGTCGGGACATTCCTACCACCCTGGATGACCTAGTGTCACTAGCTACTCGGATTGACATCCGTTTCCAAGAACGTACCAAAGAGACTACCCGGGAGAGAAAGTTTCCTCGCCTTGCTCCTACTTTCCAGAGACCTGCCTCTCAACCAGTCACTCCCCGGGCGCGCTCGCCCGAACCTATGCAGATTGACCAGACCAAGATGGTCAAATCTCGCCAAGAGTCACGCCGAGCCAAGGGGAGCTGTTTCTATTGTGGCAGTAAGGAGCACTTCATCCGTTCCTGCCCGGAGAAGCCAGGAAACTCCAGTGTCTAGGACCGCTCGGAGAGGTTGTCCTAGGCAAAAGTAAGCCCTCTCCGTCCCTGACTTTGTCTGTCTCTATCTCCTGGGGAGAGAACAGTCACTTTGAAATTGCTCACCTGGATTCTGGAGCTGCTGGAAACCTCATTTCCCAGTCCCTGGCAGAGAGATACCGGATTCCCACCAAACCTCTGGCTGAACCATTGTCAGTTGCCTCCGTGGATTGAAGACTCCTTCCGGTGACCATCCTGCTCGTCACTGAACCCATAACCCTGCAGGTGGGAATGCTGCACTCTGAGAAGATCTCCTTCCATGTGCTGTCCGGACTCTCTTACTCCCTATTGCTAGGTCTACCCTGGCTCCAGACACATGAACCCGTGCTGAACTGGCAATCCGGTGAAGTACTCCGATGGGGGCAGAACTGCCATAAGACCTGCCTGGTTCAGGTTCGACCGGCTCGTCCTCCACCTACCCCGGCTAATTTACCCGGTCTTCCGGCACCTTACTGGTCCTATGCAGATGTCTTCGGTAAAAAGGAAGCAGAGACACTGCCACCTCATAGGCCATATGATTGCCCGATCGACCTGGTACCCGGCGCCACTCCACCCCGTGGGCGTATTTACCCGTTGTCGTCGGCCGAAACCCGGGCCATGTCAGAGTACATCGAGGAGAATCTGGCCAGGGGATTCATCCGGAAATCTACCTCCCCGGCTGGAGCCGGATTCTTCTTCGTCAAGAAGAAAGATGGTTCATTACGCCCCTGTATTGACTATAGAGGACTCAACCAAATCACGGTAAAGAACAAATACCCCCTGCCACTCATCTCCGAGTTGTTTGACCGTCTAAAGGAAGCTAGGATCTTTACCAAGCTAGATCTACATGGGGCATACAACCTGGTCCGAATCCGTCAAGGAGATGAGTGGAAGACGGCATTCAATACCCGGGACGGTCACTATGAATACCGTGTGATGCCCTTCGGTCTCTGCTATGCTCCTGCCGTCTTCCAAGAATTGGTCAACGACATCTTCCATGATCTTCTTTACTCTTGCGTGGTGGTGTACCTGGACGATATCTTGGTCTTCTCTCCGGATCTTTCCTCACACCGGAGGGATGTTCGTCAGGTCCTGCTTAGGCTCAGGCAGAATCACCTCTACGCAAAGTTCGAGAAGTGCCTCTTCGAGCAGACCTCTCTTCCTTTCCTGGGCTATGTTATCTCCCAGAGAGGCCTACGAATGGATCCCAAGAAGCTCTCTGCTGTCCTAAAGTGGCCCCGTCCGGAGGGGTTGAAGGCGATTCAGCGATTCCTGGGCTTCGCCAACTACTATCGTCTCTTCATCCCGCACTTCTCTTCCCGGACTGCTCCCATATCTGCGCTCACCCGGAAGGGAGCAAATCCCAAGGAATGTTCGCCCGAAGCTGAGGAGGCCTTCCTTTCCTTAAAGTAAGCCTTCTCCTCTGCCCCAGTGCTGCACCGTCCGGACTGCAACAAACAGTTCTACTTGGAGGTTGATGCTTCCTCCTCCGGAGCCGGAGCGGTGCTCACCCAAAAGTCTTCATCCGGGAGAATGGTAACCTGCGGCTTCTTCTCCAAAGTCTTCTCCTCGTCTGAGCGCAACTACTCCATAGGAGACCGAGAATTCTTAGACATTAAATTGGCGCTGGAGGAGTGGCGTTACCTGCTTCAAGGGGCTCTATACCCGGTGATCATCTATACGGATCACAAAAACCTGGCATATCTCCAGAATGCCCAAAGACTCAATCCGCGTCAGGCCCGGTGGTCTTGGTTCTTCGCCCGCTTCGACTTCGTCCTACATTTCCTCCCGGTGGACAAGATTGTCAAAGCCGACGCCTTGTCCCGATCCTTCCTGTCCTCCGATCAAGAGGAGGAGCCTATGCACATCATCGACCCCTCCAAAGTGATGAATGTGGCCCCCTTGGATCTGACTCATCTTCCACCAGGTAAGACGTTTGTAGCGGTTCCGGATCGTAAGAAGGTTCTTCACTGGGGTCATTCATCTAAACTAGCCGGCCATGCTGGCCAAAAGAAGACCTTCCTACTCATAACCCGGCATTACTGGTGGCCTACCCTGCGCAAGGATGTGGTAGACTTCGTCTCGGCCTGTTCGTCCTGTGCCCGCAACAAAGTTCCCAGACATCTTCCAGCCGGTCACCTCCTGCCTCTTCCCGTATCTGCTGTACCGTGGCAGCACATTGCCATGGACTTTATTACTGATCTCCCTGTTTCTGCCGGTTGTACAGTCATTTGGGTGGTCGCCGACCGCTTCTCTAAGATGGCCCACTTCATTCCTCTGTCTGGTCTCCCGTCTGCATCGGAGCTGGCCAAGGATTTTTTCCGTCATATTTTCCGTCTCCATGGCCTACCCCTCCACATTGTATCGGATCGAGGGGTTCAGTTCACCTCACGTTTCTGGAGAGCTACCTATAAGCTACTGGATGTCACCCTGGATTTCTCCTCCGCCTACCATCCACAGTCCAATGGCCAAGTGGAGCGTATTAACCAAATCCTTACCAGCTACCTCTGGCACTTTGTTAACGCTCACCATACCGATTGGGTGGAGCTCCTACCTTGGGCCGAATTCTCCTACAACAACCATGAGAGCGCATCTACTTCTAAATCCCCGTTCTTCGTGGTCTACGGTCAACATCCCCGGATTCCGCTTCCCATCTCCGCCTCGGTGGACATCCCTGCCGCGGAGGCTCTTGTCAGCGAATTCTCCACCATTTGGGAAAATACTAGGTCTGCACTTCTTCAGTCCTCCGAGCGGATGAAGAAACATGCTGACAAGAGACGTCTGGATCCACCTCAATTCCGCCCGGGAGATAAAGTCTGGCTCTCTTCCTATCATGTCCGACTCAAAATACCCTTTTATAAGTTGGGTCCTCGGTTTATCGGTCCATTTGAAGTTCTCAAACAAATCAACCCAGTGGCCTACAAGTTAAAACTCCCGGCCACCTTACGGATTCCCAACTCCTTCCATGTATCTCTCCTCAAACCAGTTGTGTTTAACTCTTTTTCCAATCTAGGTACTCCCCCTGCTCCGGTTTCCGCTGAGGACATTTTTGAGGTAGAGAACATTCTGGCCACTAAGAGGGTAAGAGGAAGGACCCTTTTTCTAGTGGATTGGAAGGGGCTTGGCCCAGAGGAGAGAACTTGGGAACCCAGGGAGAACATTCATGCCCCGCTTCTCCTTGAAAAATTCCTTTCTGGCCTAAAAAAGAGGGGATGTAAAGGGGGGGGGGACTGTAGCATCGGCGTCTCTGCCCCCTGCCAGGCAGAGATGCCATTCCACTCACCTCCTCGCTCCCCGCTCTGCGTTCACCAGCGCTCCTCTTCCTGCTGCCTGCGCGCGCAGCTCCCCGGGCACTGTGCTTAGGGCGCGCGCGTGCTCTCTCCCGCTTAAAGGGGCAGTGCGCGCCGTCCTAAGGAGTCCCCAGTCAATAGCCGAGGGTCCTCCCATATATAAGGCACCTCCTCCAAAATGGAGGTGCCCGAGCAAAAGTTGTTGCAAAGTGTTTCTGACCTCTGCCTCAGCCCTCAGGTCCCTCTGCTAGCCTGACTACCAGTCTTGCCCGCCAGCCTGTTACCTGCCTGTTACCTGCCGTGCCTGCCAGCCCGCTCACCTGGGAGCACTTGCCTGCCTGTTACCTGCCGTGTCTGCCAGCCCGCTCACCTGGGAGCACTTGCCTGCCTGTTACCTGCCGTGTCTGCCAGCCCGCTCACCTGGGAGCACTTGCCTGTGACCTGTCTGTTACCTGCTTGTTACCTGCCTTGCCTTCCCGGAGGCTCCTGCCGTCACTTGCCGTGACCACCTGGAGACTCCTGCCGTCACTTGCCATGACCACCTGCCAGCCCACCTAGAGACTCCTGCCGTCACTTGCCGTGACCACCTAGAGACTCCTGCCGTCACTTGCCGTGACCACCAGCCAGCCCACCTAGAGACTCCTGCCGTCATTTGCCGTGTCTACCTGATAGCCTACCTGGAGGCTTCTGCTCGCCAGCCTGCCTGCTGTGCCTACCTGCTATTCCGGTCAGTCCCTGCCATCTGTACCATGGGAGTCACCTGCTCCCTTACAAGGTCGTCCCCAGAGTAGCACCTGGTCCCTCGGCTCGGTCCTTCCCTGGTCACGGAGTCATTAGCCGCCGTACGACCAGTGTCGGTCCAGGTTGATACTTAGTTACGCCCCTCTGGGTCCCTCCTTGCACCTTAGCACAGAGGTTCCACCCCCCGGATCCGTAACAGCAATCCTTCCTGTCACTGAAAACTTGCACGGTTCTTGCAAGAATTCTGTGCAGAGTTTTAAGAAATCAGACTCATTGTTTTATTTTTTTTTTATATAGGACATTACTATACATGTAGCAGTTGCATCCCCTCCCCTTCTCTTGTTTTTCTGTCCTATCTTTTATTTGGCAATATTGGCTACACGTGGAGAGAACTGGTATCACCAGCAGGTGAAGACCGCTATCACCGCCCTCTGTGAGCTGAGGCAGATTGACCCCACGGGCAAAACCAAGGCCCAAATGATTGCTGAACTGTTGCAAGCTGATGCAGAGCCTGTCCAACAGCAGAGCCCTGATGACGGGGCGGCCAGCCAAGATCCGGATGGTGCTGCTGCAGGGGGTCCCACCTGTGATTGCCAGCCATAACCGCAACCAGGGTAGTGTGGACCCCCACCTGCATATGGCCTTGAAGCTGCTCGCCGCAGATGATCGTGATGGGCGACTGCAGCTGATCATAAAATTCCAGGAGCTAGCAGAGCACCAGGCACAAGCTGACCAAGAGGCTGCTGAGCGCCAGGCACAAGCTGACCAGGAGGAGCGCCAGGCACAAGCTGACCGAGAGGCTGCAGAGCACCAGGCCCAAGCTGACCGACAACACCAGCTGGAGCTAGCCCGGATTCCGAAGGAGTCATCCTCCACGTTGACCTGTGAGTCCAACAGTGCCAACTGCTTTAAACCCCGTCCTGAGCACTTCCCTATGATGGCAAAGGATGGGGACTTGGACACCTTTCTGCGAGGCTTTGAAAAGGCCTGCAGGCAGTATCAGCTGCCCACGGACCAGTGGGCCAGGTACTTAACTCCAGGGCTCTGAGGAAAAGCCTTGGAGGTGTTTGCTTCCCTCGCTCGAGAACAAGATGGAGACTATGAGGCCGTCAAGCAGGCCCTGATAAAAAAGTACCAGCTGACTCTGAAGGTTTACCGGCAAAAGTTCAGAGCCCTCCAACGTGGACCAGATGACACCTACAGTGATGTGGTAGACGGGCTCAGAACCAACTTTGAGCAGTGGATCCGAGGACTGTCAGTCACCACCTTTGAGGACCTGAAGGATCTGATGGTGAAGGACCAGTTTCTTCATCTTTGCCCAGTGGAAGTGAGACAGTTTGTGCTTGACCGGGAGCCGAGGGAAGCAGCCAAAGCAGCCCAGATCGCGGATACCTATGAGGCCAACCACACACCAGAAGTGCGGAAGTCAGCCACCGCCAGCTGGAAAGGGGGTAAGCCGACGACCACCCCCAGTTTTCCAGCCAGCCGGCCCTCAGCGGGTCCTGCCCCATCTTTTAGCACCCGGCCCACATCTGACTCCCTAAGTGCTATACCTGTGACAAGACTGGTCACTTCAGCCTCACCTGCCCGCAGAGGCAGAAGAAGAACCCCACACCTAAGGCCCAGGGGCCTCCTGCAGCAGTTATTTTTGTGGGTGGGGTGGTTGGGGGGGTTTGTGACAATTTGCAATCAGTCACCGTGGGTGATAAAGTCACTATGGGGCTCAAGGATACCGGAGCCGAACGGACCCTCATCCGCCCTGAGTTGGTGTCCCCTGAAGATCTTATCCCTGGGAAAACCCTGACTGTCACCGGGATTGGGGGGGTTCACCGTCCTTTGCCCATGGCCCGGGTTTTCCTAGACTGGGGTGCGGGGAGGGGGCTGCGGGAAGTGGGGTGTCATAGATCCTCCCGACCAATGTTTTATTGGAGACTGATCTGGGACGGTTGATTACCCAATATGTTCCTGACAACCCTCCCAGATCTGATATGTCATATAATGCCACTGTCGATGACGTCTGTGATGAGAATACCAGTGATATGAACGCTAATATGATGTATAATGATGATATGTATTGCTCAGCCACGTCGCCCGGCAGGGTGATGTTGCTGAGGACCCCCAAGACGGAGCCAGCATGAATGTTGAGGGCAATGGGAGCAGGCCCGGGAACCTTGAAGCCAGTGGTCCCGTGCCGCCGCCCAGTGTCACGACAGACTGTGACTTGGCCGGTAGCAGCTGACCCATGACTGGAACGGCTCCTGAGGTATTGGGGGATGGTGGGGAGATGGTGCCTCCAGCTTGTCAGGCTGATGGTAAGGGCTTGTTGCCCTCCGGGAAGATGGCCTACATAGCCGCTGTCACCCGGAATATGAGTACCCAGAATGCACGCGATGCGTTGCCTTCTGTGCCCTCATTCTCTGGTGGGACAACAGAACTGGCTGTGGACCCAGAGCCGGTCCCAGACCGTTCCGGCGAGGTGGGGGCCCTAAGGTCGCTTCTGGCTACCCCCAGCCAGGAGTTCCAGGCGGCTCTGCGCACAGATGTCAGCCTAGAGGTGTTAAGGGACCTCGCGGAGAAGCCCATCTCCAAATCCGATAAGGGTATTCTGGGATAAGGGGAGGTTGTACCGAGAAATGGTCCACTGTAACACCCAACAGGAGTGGATGAGGGAGAGACAGCTGGTTGTGCCCTCTCAGTTTAGGGAGGAGTTGTTGCAGGTTGCCCATGAGATTCCTCTAGCTGGACACTTGGGGGGCCGCAAAACAAAGGCCCGGCTGTCGCACCACTTCTATTGGCCCCAAATGGGGACAGACATTGCCAACTACTGCCGCTCCTCTATCACGTGCCAAAGAGTGGGGAAGTCGGGGCATGCCCCAAAGGCTCCCCTGATCCCTTTGCCCATAATAGAGGAGCCTTTCCACAGGATTGCTGTGGACATCATTGGCCCGCTTGCCATCTCCAGCAGCTCTGGAAAGCAGTTCATCCTTACTGTGGTAGACTATGCTACCCGGTACCTGGAGGCAGTAGCTCTGTCCTCCATTCGAGCCGATAAGGTGGCGGACGCCCTGCTGGCCATTTTTTCATGGGTAGGATTTTCCAGGGAGATGCTAACAGACCAGGGGACTCAGTTCATTTCTTGCCTAATGGAAGCTCTCTGTAAAAAAATGCAGGTGCAGCACCTGGTATCAAGTTCATATCACCCACAGACCAATGGTTTGTGTGAACGATTCAATGGTACCCTTAAGCAGATGCTTAAGATGCTCTTCGAGTCCCATGGGCGCAACTGGGAGCGGTACCTCCCACACCTACTCTTTGCTTTCAGAGAGGTACCACAGGCCTCAACGGGGTTCTCCCCCTTCGAGCTCCTGTATGGCAGACGAGTCCGGGGACCCCTTGGTTGGTAAGAGAATCCTGGGAAGGGGAACTGAACACCCCCGAAGTGTCCGTCATAGAGTATGTCATGTGGCTCCGTGACAAAATGCAAGCAATGACACAGCTGGTGCATGAGAATATGGTGCAGGTCCAGGCCAGCCAGAAGCTGTGGTACGACCGGAACGCCTGGGAGTGGGTGTACAAAGTGGGTCAGAAGGTGTGGGTCTTAGTCCCCATGACCCAGAACAAGCTTCAGGCGGCCTGGGAAGGACCATACCCCATATGCCAGCGCCTCAATGATATGAACTACGTGGTCACCATTGACCATGCCAGGAAGAGGCAGAAGGTCTTCCATGTCAACATGATGAAAGCTCATCATGACAGGGAGGCCTGTGCCCTTCCTGTATGTACACTCCCTGACAGAAGTTATGTCGCTTATCCATGTTATGTAAATGAAAGCTTATAACCTGACGTTAAATTCATCCATTGGTTTTATAAATTACTCTTTTGAAAGCTGAAACCCTCCCAAATTTGGTTTAGGTTAAGAAAATAAATTGGCATCAATGCTGAAATATTGATCA
The DNA here is from genome assembly GCF_046119375.1 of Phyllobates terribilis. Lineage (NCBI taxonomy): Eukaryota > Metazoa > Chordata > Amphibia > Anura > Dendrobatidae > Phyllobates > Phyllobates terribilis. The sequence goes on from NW_027362773.1 coordinate 177,033,398, forward strand.
TTTAATGAACACAGAGTGGTCAGATTTTGGCAAGACAAAAGTTTTGTCGCCCACAGAAAGTAATGTGATATTCAAGCAAATAATTATCTTAAAATACAAATATATGTTGCATAACATTGGTGAATGAAGTTGTGGTGCTATTAGAGTCATATTTAATATTTTGTGTGACTTCCATAAGCTTGATGGACTGCATCCATGTGGCTCAACAATGATTCATACAATTTATTAATGAAGTCATCAGGAATAGCAGAGAATGCCGTCTTACATGCCTCCCAGAGTTCATCTAGATTCTTTGGTTTTGTCTTTCAAGCTCCCGCTTTCATCCTACCCCAAACATGCTCAATGATGTTCATGTCTGGTGACTTGGCTGGCCAGTCCATGAGCACCTTGATCTTTTTTGCCTGGAGGAACTTTGTTCTAGAGATGGATGTATGAGATGGAGCACCTTCCTGCTGCAGAATTTGACCCCTTTTATGATTTGGAATGTAAGAGGTAGCTAATACTTCTTGATATTTTAGGCTATTGATATTGCCTTCCACCTTGCAAATGTTTCACACACCCCCATACTGAATGTAACCCCAGACCATGATCTTTCCACCACCAAATTTAACTGTTTTCTGGGTGTATTTTGGATCCATACAGACTCCAGTAGGTCTCCTGCAGTATTTCCGGCGGCTGTGGTGTAATTCTACTGAAGATTCATCAGAGAAATCCACCTTCTGCCACTTTTCCAGCGTCCATCTGTTTAGCTGGCTGTGGGACTTTGCAAATGCCACACGTTTTTTTATTTGCCTTTTGTTTAGTGCTGGCTTCTGGGCACTGATTCGACCATGGAGGCCATTTCGAGACAGAATCCTACAAACTGTTCTAGTTGACACAGGGACTTGAGGTGACCAGGCCTGTTGGAGCTCTGCTGCAGTGGAAGAGGGGCTTGCTTTGGATTTTCAAACAAACTTACGTTCCTCCTGAGCAGTTGTCTTGCGGGGTCTGCCGGACCTGGGCTTATCAAACACATCTCCAGTCTCTTGAAATCTTTTTTTAATTCTTTGTACTTGACGCTGAGACACATTAAAGGTGCCAGCCACCTCTGCAGTGGATCTGGTCTTCAGCCTCTTGATAATCAAGGCTTTGGTCGCAGGGTGGATTTTTGGCATGTTGTCAGAGCTCAAGTTGCAGTTCAAGTGAAGGTCTGGGGTGCTGGGTTTCTTTTTATACACACGCACTAATTAACCAATCATTTACTGAGCACTGGTGAGGATGTAAACTAGGATTGGGTTCACTATATGACCAGGCGACAAAACTTATGTCTTGCCAAAATCTGACCATTCTGTGTTCATTAAATGATCAATATTTCAACATTGATGCCAATTTATTTTCTTAACCTAAACCAAATTTGGGAGGGTTTCAGCTTTCAAAAGAGTAATTTATAAAACCAATGGATGAATTTAACGTCAGGTTATAAGCTTTTATTTACATAACATGGATAAGTGACATAACTTCTGTCAGGGAGTGTAGTGTCCCCGAAGAAGGCGAGACAGAAGTCCTGGTGGACTTACCGGCCGCCGCCCGGGACGGAGGGTCTATTGAGGACGCGGAATTCTACCCGCAGCTATCCACGGACCAGAAGTCCCAGCTGCGAGAGGTGCTTCGGCCTTACTTGACCCTCTTCATGGGTGTCCCCGGGAGGATGCAGCTAGCTGTCCACCAGGTGGACACAGGGAGTCACCCCCCAGTTCGTCAATCCACTTACTGTGTCTCTCTAGAGGTGCAGAAAGACATGAAGGCGGAGATAGATGAGATGTTGGACCTAGGGGTGATCCAACGGTCAAAAAGTGCGTGGGCCTCACCTGTAGTCCTGGTCCCGAAAAGGGAGCGGACCACCCGGTTCTGCGTGGACTACAGGAGGCTAAATGCCATCACAGCTCCTTATGCGTACCCGATGCCACGCATCGATGAGCGGCTGGATCGCTTAGCCGGGGCAAGGTACTTGACAATTATGGACCTGAGTCGAGGATACTGGTAGATTCCTCTGTCTCAGGAGGCCCAGGAGAGGTCCGCCTTCATTACACCGTTCAGGTTGTATGAATCCCTTGTCATGCCCTTTGGCATGAGAAATGTGACGCGCCCCCTGGGCCGTGAGGTACTCGGTGCCGGGCCGGTCTTTGCTAGGGAAGATGTCACAGTGGCGGTGACCCGGTCCGTGACCCAGGGCGGTCAATAAAAGGAGATATTTACAGGGGATTTATAGTTCTTATATACAGTTTGTGACGCCACCAGTGGTATGCGGCTAAGGAGAGCCGCCGCTGTGGAGCAGGTCCTCTGGAGCTGTTGTTAATGCAGCAGAGTTGGTTTAGCTATCCACAGGTAGAGCTTAGCTCCAGGGCAGTGTAGATGCTGCTGTTATGGAAGTAGCACTCGTGGTGCAGTGTAGTGCAGGGGATGGCGCTGCAGCAATAACTGACAGAGACAGTGGGGTGCAGTCTTCAGGACTTTACTCACCATTTGCAGACTCCCAGTTACCAGGGCCACTTCCCACGTTGTCCTGTGCTTACTCAGGGAGGGGTTCAGCCAACCCTCAGGTACCTCCAGAGTACATAGCGGGACCCCCTTCTGTGTGTTCTTTCTGGCCGTCTCCCTGCACCTCACACATAGTGTCCCAATCCAGTGACCGCGGACCTTGTCGGGCAATGTCTTCTCTGTCCCCTGGGTCCTCTATGGCTACCTTCTTGGTGAGACAGATGTGGATTGTGGCTGCAGTACCTGAAATACTCAGCCTCCGGTTTCCTAGTTGAGGCTTAAAGAACTCTGCTAGTTTAGGGACCAGTTCCCTCTGTACGACCTGACCCCTCCACCTCCTGGTAGATTCGGGCGTACGGGTGGCCTCCAGCACTACCTGTACCCCTGGGGTACCTTCCACGTTCCTGGAGCCTTTCCTGCTCCTCTCCTCCTCAGTCTGTCCTGGGCCTCTCTCTAGGCCCTCCTCCCGAGCAGAGCTCCTGCTCCCTCTACTTCTCCTCTCAGAATACTCACACTCCCAAGATGGCTTCTCTCTATATACTATCCCCAACAAGTGCTTCCCTTATCTTCCTCCTCCACCCACACCCACTACATGGTTCTCCCTACTTTGGTTCCCCCCACTCCAGCCAGGGACAGGGCTCAGCAGGAAGCGCGACGCATGTTGCCCCTCCAGCTGGTCTGGAGTAGTGTAGTGTTGGATGCAGGTGTTAGGGTCCCTGGCTGTACTCATTCCTTACCTGAGAGTGAGGTACCACACCTCTGGGTGAGATGCAGTACCTCTGTGGCGACCGAACCATCAGGGGCGCCACAAATGCACTTGCCACTTTCCAGCGATTAGTCAATCAGCTACTCAAGGGACTGGAGGGGTTCGCGGTTGCGTACCTGGATGACATTGCCGTCTTCAGTCCCACCTGGGAGGAAAACCTGGCGCACCTGAAGCAGGTGCTCAGGCGGGTCCAGGGCGCTGGGTTGACTATCAAGCCTGCAAAGTGTCAGGTAGGCATGACGGAGGTGCAGTACCTCGGACACAGAGTGGGTGGCGGAACTCTGAAACCTGAGCCTGGGAAGGTTGATGCCATAACCTCCTGGCCCTCCCCCAAAACCAAGAAGCAGGTGATGTCCTTCTTGGGTATGGCAGGGTACTATAGGAAGTTTGTTCCCAACTATAGTGCCCTTGCTAAGCCTCTAACGGACCTCACGAAAAAGAAGCTGCCGCAGACAGTCGACTGTGAGCTGACTGTGAGCGGTCCTTCACGGAGCTGAAAGCTGCCCTGGCCAGTTCCCCAGTTCTGCAGGCCCCGGACTTCACCCGGCGGTTTGTAGTTCAAACGGACACCAGTACGTTTGGCCTGGGTGTTGTGCTCAGCCAGGTAAATGGGCAGGGGGAAGAGCATCCGGTGATGTTCCTCAGCCGCAAGCTCTTATCCCGGGAAGTGGCATACGCTACTGTAGGGAAGGAGTGCCTCGCTATAGTGTGGGCCCTGCGGAAGCGAGGAAGAAAGACTACCTGCCACCTCCTGCAGTACCTACCGATAAACAGTACGCTACCTTGTCGGGGGACAAGTCTTTCAATCGTGAATGTCCCATTCATAAAAATCGCACTCACTGAACAAGTGCAGAGGTCTCAGGTCCAAAACCGTACAGGAGCGCAAGAAAATCCTCAGCGAACTTGGGGTATGTTTCAAGTGCTGTGCCTCATTAGAACACATGGCCAAAGACTGTAAATCTGTCATTAAGTGCGAAGGGTGCGGTAGCGACAAGCACGCTTCAGCTATGCATCCAACCTCAGCCACCAGCAATTCACCTGCCACAGTTACCTCTAGTCCCGCGACAAGCCATGGCGGGGAGCCACAGAATCACGCAAAGTCTACCGCGGCTGTGTCCTGCTCATACTTAGAGGTATGTGGGGAGAACTAGAGTGTTAAATGCTGCGCCAGGATATGCCTGCTCAGAGTCTACCTAGTAGGACAACCAGAAAAGGCAGTGAAAATGTATGCTATCATCGACGATCAAAGTAATCGATCCCTGGCCGGACCTAAGTTCTTTGAAGCTTTTGGAATCGAGGGACCAGAAACACCGTATACCCTGAACACTTGCTCAGGCCGCATAAAGACTAGCGGCAGAAGGGCGCAAGGATTCATCACTTCTCCTATCAATGGAGATGAAGAAATACCTTTTCCAACACTGATCGAATGTGATCAAATACCCAACCAAAGGGATGAGATCCCTACCCCTGAAGCTGCACTTCACCAACCACACTTAAGGCACCTAGCTAGCATTATCCCACCTATGGATATGGACGCTGAGATTCTTCTCCTGCTCGGCAGAGACAACTTAAGGATACACAAGGTGTGTCAAAAGTGTAATGGCCCTGACTATGGCCTATGGGAATGGTTACAAAGGCTCTTCCTAGTAAAGACGGTAAGGTCCGGAAGGTGGAGCTGAGAATCCTTAGAAAAGGTGAGCCTTAGACATGAGGCCCATTAACAAACTTGGTCTGATACTGCCAATCGAGAATGTTCCGGTAGGATGAATAGCACCAAATCCTGCTTTGAAGATCTTCCCTATTCCAAGAATGTTAAATATGAGACAATATTGTTAAGTGTCGTCGTCACATGCTAACATTCCTCTATTGTTACAGGTTGTTGGACTTTATTTTCAAAGGACATTAGTTCTATAGTGAAATCCATTACAGAATTTTAGATGGGGAGTGTGCTGTCCCCCAGATATAATTGCTATTTGGCAATTCAGTTGTATAATTGGTAGTATAAGTTTGCATTGCTTGTCTTTAGTTTGTTGTATTATTATTGTTAGTCATATTGCTATGCTGCCACTTGCTGGCCAATATGTGTTACTTATTGTATTTGTAATTTTAATTATTCATAATGAGTGTTTTCACTGCAGTTGATGGGTCACTTCCTCTCAGCAGCCATCTTTTTTCCTTTCCTCATGCTGTGAGAAAGACACACATTTACTGATTGTGAAAGCATCAATTTTTGACCACCAAAACACACATCAACCTGTGTCAGCGACTTCAGAGAAAATTACTACATTGTACCCACAAGTATAGTGCTGTATCCGAGTTCTAATAAACCAAGATTTGGATTGAAACAATGCTGTGGTTTACATTTGTTGGTATATGCAACAGTTGTGGTCTTCTTTGTTTGTGTGAAGGAGAACTTTATGCTGATCTGACAGTAGATGGCGATGTTGTGTAAAGTTTCCTTGTTTACTGCTTTGTAAAAGCAAAAAGTCTCTCTTGTATTTTCTGCTTTGTTCTTACTTCCTGGTGCAGTACTGTGTGACTGTGTATTTTTTTTCCTTTACCTCATGTTCTGAGAAGTAAAAGCTTGTTATCCAATGTAATCTGCTCTGTGAAGTTTTCTACTGCAACTGTGGGTATCCAGAAGCTGTGCAACAGGTTATTGGCCCAGGCACCGAGGACCCCAGGCACCGAGGACCCCAGACACCCAGGACACTGGAACTCTCAGCAAGACCCTGGTGAATGCAGAACAATTCTTCAGTACAATTCTCTCCAAACAAGTAAGACAAGTTAAAGATGACAAGTAGCACAGAGCTAAAACTCACAGTAGCTAAGCTAAATAATGAGAATTATCAGGTATGGAAGTTCAAAGTAGAAATGTTATTGTCTAAAGATGATTTATGGGAGGTAATCACTACAGATAGACCTGATGAGGATAATCAGACATGGGATAAGAAAAATAGACAAGCAAGAGCTACCATCAGCCTATTAGTGGATGATGCTCAATTAATCCACATAAGGAATGAGGATACAGCAAAGGGAATGTGGGAAGCACTAAGAAAGCTACATGAAAGACCGAGCTTTAATCACAAGTTATTTCTGCTAAGAAAGCTTTACAGTATGAGACTAAGTGCAGACAATGACATGCAGAAGCATATATTCTCTATTATGGAAGTTATATCACAGCTGAGATCAATTGGTGAAGATATTAAGGAAAGCCATGTAGCAGCAATATTATTGTGCAGTTTACCGGATTCATATACTGCTTTGATAAATGCACTAGAGACAAGACCTGAAACAGATATTACATTAGAGTTTGTGAAGACCAAACTCATAGATGAATATCAAAGAAGGAAAGAACAAACAAATGATTCTTCTACTTAAAAAGATAATGGAAATGCTCTTAAAGCTACAGAATCAAAAAGACCCTATAATGAAGAGACAAGAGAATGTTTCAGATGTAAGAAAAAAGGACATTTAAAGAAAGACTGTACTATATGGAAAACAGAACAACAGAAATTACATCATAAAGAGAATACACAGAAGGTGAAAAACACAATTTCTGATTCATGTGAAAATAATTGGAATGGCACATTTAGAGTGACTGATAAGAAATCATCGTTGGGTTGGTTTATTGACTCAGGAGCAACAAGTCACATGACAAGTAATAAAAATTTCTTTACTGAACTTAATTTAAATAAGAAGGAAGCCATTTATCTTGCAGATGGAAGCAAACTAATTGCAGAAGGTGTTGGACAAGGAATGCTAAACTGTTCTAACAAGTTTGGGCATGATTCAAAAATACTTGTACAGGATGTGTTATATGTTCCAGGATTAGAAGGAGGATTGTTATCTGTAAAACGTCTAACAGCTAAAGGACTTACTGTAAAATTCAAAGATGATGAGTGTACAATCCTAGCAGGAAGCAAGGTAATAACCAATGTCAAGGCAGATGAACAATTATATCATCTAGACACATTAAAGGAACAGATGAAGTTGTGTACACATGATCACAAGAATTGTATTCACATGTGGCATAGACATCTAGGGCACAGATATTCTGAAAGTATAATGGAGCTACAAAGGAAAGAATTGACAAGAATTGACAAAGGATCTATTTATATCTGATTGCTCAATTACCGTAAGATGTGAATGTTGTATAAAATCCAAAGCCACAAGGATATCTATTACTAAAGAAAGTGAAACAAAAAGCACAAGACCACTTGATTTGGTGCACACTGACATATGTGGACCCATGAAAGTGACTACATCAGGAGGCAATAGATATATGGTGACTTTTATAGATGACTACTCAAGATACACAGTCACATACTTGATCAAGAACAAAAGCGAAGTTTTCAATAAGTTTCAGAGGAAGCCAATTGTCATTAGAAGTGATAATGGAGGTGAATTCACAGGACACCAAATAGAAAACTACTTAAGAAAAAATGGTATAGAGCATCAAAAGACTGTTCTTTACACACCTGAACAAAATGGAGTAGCAGAAAGGAGAAACAGAACTCTGACTGAAATGATAAGGTGTATGCTGACAGATTCCAAACTATCAGAGAAATATTGGGGTGAAGCAGCAAAGACAGCTACATATCTACAGAACCGACTTTTTTCTAGAAAACTGAAAAAAAAAACATATGAACTGTGGCAAGGTATGAAACTAAGTGTAAATCATTTAAGAGTTTTTGGTTGTAAAGTTTTTGTATTCATTCCAACAGAAAAACGTTCCAAACTTCAAAATAGGTCCATGAAAGGAATATTTGTTGGATATAGTGAAAATTGCAAAGGATATAGAATCCTAGATCCCAAAACAGACAGAGGTATGGTGAGTAACAGTGTGACATTCATTGAGGATCTAAATGAAGACACTATGATTTCACTGGAAACAAAAAATGAGAAAAACAGCAATGATATAACTGAAGGAATATCTGATGAAAAAGAAGTTGAAATTAATAAAAAACAGAATACTGAAAGTGAAGAGAAACAACTACAAACAGACACAGAACCAAGACTTTCAATAAGAGAAAACAAAGGAAAACCACCAATACGCCTTTCATACAAGGCAAGTACAAGTAAAATTTATGAGCTTACCACTTGGGAAGACATATCTCGACTTCCTGAAGAAGAAGCCAATAAATGGATAGAGGCAACAGAAATAGAAATAAAATCCATGCATGACTCAAAAACATGGACACTAACAGAATTACCAGAAGGAAGAAAAGCTATAGGATGTAAATGGGTTTTTAAAGTAAAGTACCGAACAGATGGCACAGCTGAACGATACCGAGCAAGACTAGTAGCTAAAGGTTATTCACAAAAATATGGAGAAGACTATGATGAAACATTTGCTCCAGTTGTAAAACATACTACAATAAGAACTTTGTTTGCAGTTGCAGCAATGAAACAAATGGAACTGAAACATCTGGATGTAAAGACAGCATTTTTGAATGGAAGTTTAACAGAAGATATTTACATGGAACAACCTCCAGGATTCAAAGATGAAAGTAACCCAAACATGGTTTGCAAATTACAGAAAAGTATATACGGTTTAAAACAAGCTGCTAAAGTGTGGAATGATAAAATCACGGAGGTGCTTACAAATGAAAAATTTAAAAGAAGCAAAGCTAATGGACAGATGGATCTATGTACTCATATATGTTGATGACATTTTAGTTTGTTTTGAAAAAGAAAGGGATAAAGAGGACATACTAAAAATCCTGAATCAACATTTCAAGATCAAACTTGGGAAATGTGAAACAGTACTTAGGAATACAGATAGAAAGAGAAGAAGATAGAAGTTTCCTACTTAATCAAAATCACATGATTCAAGACATAACCAAAACATTTGGATTGAAGGATGCAAAACCAGCAAAGTCTCCAATGCAAACTAATTATCTTAAAGAGATGAGCCGTGAGAAAAATGTGTTACCAAATAATGAAGAGTACAGAATGGCGATAGGAAAATTACTGTATCTAGCGACTGTTACAAGGCCAGACATTGCAGCAGCAGTAGGAATTCTGAGTAGAAAAGTGTCCAAGCCAAATAAAGCCGATTGGAATGCTGTGAAGAGAGTAATACTTTATTTGAAAAGAACCAGCAATGTTAAACTGAAACTGCCTACAAGTGATAAATGCATTTTAACTGAATACGTTGATGCAGATTGGGCTGGAGATCCAACTGGCAGAAAATCTATCAGTGGCTATCTTTTCTTTCTCTCAGGTGGACCAATTAGTTGGACTAGTAAAAAACAATCAATAGTAATGCTGATGAAGTGACCGCGGGCAAGGCCGCGCATTGGTATCTATGATCTGGCCCAGCAAGATCCCCACACACAGACTCCATCTTGATAACCGTATCTTTACTCGTATACATTTTTAACACAGCAAAGGAAAAAAAAAAAAAAACAATAAATGACAACAGTAAATATGCACAGTAATAACGTGTACTGATAAGCTGACCCTCACTGTCTCTACTCACACGTTACCAGTCCTTTACTCCAGAAGGATGTGTCCCCCGTCGCAGGCCTGTCTGTCTTTGCAGGAGGGCGTCCCAGCCGGAGAAAAAAACAGAAACAACAAATTACGCTGAAAGGAGGGAATACTTCGGCCTCTCGCCAGATGTCCCGCTTACAGTCTCTCTGATCCGGATAGCAGCTTTGGTGGATCCCTTATGTAGTCCACACTCCAGTAGCAGGGAGTGTAATAGCTGTATCCCTCAGCAGTGAAGAAGCTGGGGAAGGCCCCGAGGAAATGGTGTCAGGTAAAAGAAATCCCGTTGAGAGTCTCTCCTGCGCCACGCACGAGGGCCTGCACACCGTCCTGGCTCTTTTCACAGCCCACAGCAAACTCCTCGCGCGCTTTTTTTCTGCTTCCCACTTTGGTCACGTGACTCTCTAGGGCCGGACACAGGAGGCTCAGTCTTTTGCTCTGTCATCACACCCTGCGCAGGTGCAACCTCTGGCCACAAGGTGGCAACATCATCCTGTGTAATCACTTCTGTAACAGGCTCTATATCAATAATCACCGAACAGCCAGAGCCTGCCAGCTCACTACACGCCCCCCCACTCAAAGGTTGGCAGTCCCTGTCAACAACCGGCTCCAGGGCGGCGATGGCTGTGGATGTGACAGGGGGCGGCTGGGAAGAGGGCCACACATATTGGTCTCTGTAGGACTGTCCTGGAGGTACCCCTGCAGTGGTCCTCGTTGTCCGCCTAACGGGTTGGATCCCCTCTCTCCTATCAGTCACCCCACTCTCTTTCCCAGTCGACATGTCAGTAGAGGAGGTAATCGGTTCAAGTGCGTCAGTCGGACGGACAGGGGTAGGCATGCATTCAGTCTCTACATCCCCGGGGTCAGTGTCTCCGACAGTATTAGTGATATCCATCTCTCTCTAGGTATCACAGTAGGGGAGTCAGGCTGGGAACGGCAGCGGCGCAACATATTACGGTGCAAAGTTCGGATGCTGCCGCTGTCTTCGCCCTGCACTCGATAGACGGGGCCACCGGGGTGCGGCTGTCCAATTACTCGATAGACTTCGGTCTCCCACTTGGGCCGGAGTTTCCCTTGCGGCTTCTTTATTCGGACTAGGACCAGTTGACCTACATTCAGTGGGTCTTCTTGTACCGGAAGTGGGTCAGCGTGCACTTGATCCTGAATTTGTCGGCCTACTAGCCGGTAGACAGTCTCCATTCTCTGGCGGTGTGTTTGTAGCCAGGAAGGATAGGTACCACAGGTATCTTCTTCGGAGCTAGACAGTTGCAACTCATGGATGTCTTTGCCTGGACGGCCAAAGAGAAGGGTGTATGGGGTGTATCCGGTGACGGAATGGACCTGATTATTATAGGCCCACAGCAGTTTGGGGAGGAATCGAGGCCAGTCGGGCTTTTTGTCTTCAGCCAAAGTCCGGATCAGTTGTAAGAGGGTCCGGTTAAAGCGTTCACACGCGCCATTCCCTTGTGGATGGTAAGGGGTGGTCCTGGACTTCTTGATTCCATACATCCGTTGGAGTTCTTCAATGACTCGCCCTTCGAAACAAGCCCCCTGATCAGAGTGTAGCCGCTCCGGACACCCGTAGACCCGAATGAATTGCTGACAGATAGCCTGTGCAGCTGATTTAGCAGTCTGATCCTTCGTAGCAACAGCGACAGCGAATTTCGTGAAGTGGTCCACCATCACCAGACAGTACTGGTAGCCACTATTCGCCGTTCCGATCAACAGATAGTCCACCATCAACAGCTCGAGGGGCCTCGACGTCTTAATAGTCTGGACGGGGGCACGCTGCTCCGCGGACTTGTGGAATTCACAGGTACGGCATGCTTGACAGACGTTTTCAACCAACTTACGGAGCCCCGGACAAAAAATGAACTGCTGGGTCCACCGGAGGGTCTTGTCTATGCCGAAGTGGCCGTTCCTTCTGTGAGCTTCGCCCACCATCTCATGGGCCAACTGCACCGGGACGACAATCTGCAAACACTCCTCCAGCATATGGGATAAAAGGGCCCTGCGACACAGGACTCCATCTTTCACGATCAGCCGATCCCACTGGGCAAGCAGAGCCAAGGCTCCGGTCGATAGTCGGGCTCTCACTTCGGAGGGCGGTTTCTCTTGTTTATTCACATACTGTTTCAGTAAGACGTGCTCGGGATCTCGATCTTGAAGCTTGGCCCATTCTTGCTGGGACAGGAGAGATCCCACTACGGCTTCAATCCCTCCTACAGCATACTGGCGGTTATCTTCTATTTGCTTTGCGAGCCGGGCAAAGTCAGGCATCTCATCTTCCTCCAACTCTTCATCCCGGTCCCCCACTGGCGGGGATGATGTCACTCTAGACAGGCTGTCAGCATTCTGATTCTCGTTCCCCGCTCTGTATTTAATTTTGTACTGGAATCTAGAGAGCCTGGCCATCCAGCGCTGTTCCATTGCCCCTAGTTTGGCATTCTCTAGGTGGGCAAGAGGATTGTTGTCCGTCATGACCAGCACTTCCGCTCCTGTCAGATAGCCAGCAAATTTCTCCGTCATAGCCCAAGTCAGAGCCAGGAGTTCCAAGCGGAAGGAGCTGTAATTGACGGGATTCTTTTCGGTGTCACGGAGAGACCTACTGGCATAGGCTATCACGCGTTCTTTATTATCTTGAACTTGAGAGAGGACCGCCCCTAGACCTTGAAGGCTGGCGTCGGTGTGCAACTGAAACGGTAATGTGTAGTCTGCATATGCCAGAACAGGGGGTGATGTTAGAGCAGCCTTAAGTGCCTGAAAGGATTTTTCTCGGTCAGGCCCCCAACTGATGCGTCGTCCTCTGGGGCTGTTCGCGGTCCCTCGGAGAACCTCATGCAGTGGTTCAGCAAGCCGAGCAAAGTCCTTGACAAACCGACGGTAGTAGCCTGCTAGCCCCAGAAAAGCCCGGACTTCTTTGACGGTAGTTGGCTGCGGCCACTCTTGAACGGCTGCTATCTTCTCCGGAGAGGGCTGGACGCCTTCGGCCGAGATCCGGTGACCCAAGTAGTCGATTTCCTGCTGGAACAGACGGCACTTGCTGGGCTTCAACTTCAAGCCGTGTCTCCTCAAGCGCTGGAACACTTGGCCAAGCTTGTGAAGATGATCCTCAAAGGTGGCGGAGTATACCACGATGTCGTCAAGGTATATCAGCGTAAACTCAAAGTTGAAGTCCCCCAGAGAGCGTTCCATTAGTCTCTGAAAGGTCCCCGGTGCGTTATTCAAGCCGAACGGCATCCGGTCGAACTCATACAGGCCCATGGGAAGGATGAAGGCGGTCTTTTCCCTGTCCTTCTCACTCATTGGAACCTGCCAATATCCACTGGCCAGGTCTAGGGACGAAAAATATTTAGCCTTCTTCAGGGCGGTCAGTGACTCTTCGATCCGAGGAAGTGGATATGAGTCCCGGATAGTGCAAGCGTTCAGCCTACGGTATTCCACGCAAAACCTTAGGGAACCATCTTTCTTCTTGACTATCACCACGGGTGCAGCCCACGGGCTCTGGCTTTCACGTACCACTCCGGCGCGTAGCATGGATTCTAACAGGCTTTTCACCTCCTGGTATTGCTGAGGTGGTATCTGCCGGTACCTCTCGCGGATAGGGGGGGTATCGCCCGTGGGTATCTCGTGCTGGATACTGGTGGTACACCCAAAGTCTGTGTCATGCTTTGCAAAGGAGTCTTGGTGTTCTCGCAGGAGTTCCTCCACTTGAGACACTTCTTGTTTGGTGTACTGAGACGTGTCTAGCTGCACTTTTTCCCGTAGTTTTCGCCCAATGTCTTCATCGTCTACTTGAGCGTTTATGGCTGAGACGGTTACCGTCCAGTCGCCTTCTGTAGACGGGGTGAATTCTAGGGGCCCAATGGGATTCACTTCCGTGGGTAGAGCATATACCCGGGCAAGTTGAGTGCCGGCTTCAAGGGCTAGGCCTACGTCTGCGGTGTTGTTTAGCCTGACAGGGACTCTCCCGTTCCTCACGACGGCTAGAGTGCGAGCAACTAGTGGGTTTAACTTACCCCCACTTGGGGTCCTCGGCTCGATCAACACTTCAACCCCCTCAAGTTGTCGGTGGGTGTTAAGGGGTAAGGAAATGACTGTCTCTTTTTCAGCGGGCAAAGTAATCCGGGTACGGCGTGGCACCGTAATGGCGGCTAGGGGTAGTTGTTCCTCTGCCATCTGTTGAAGTCCAACGGTCCGGATTACGCGCTGGAACGCCAGACGAGTAGGCTTATGTTTGGTGACTTTCTGCCAGTATTTGGGTCCTTTTCTTGTCAACAGCATAAGATCCAGGTCTTTCAAGATTTTCATTCCAACTATCACTGGGGTCTCGGAGCCGAAACCTTCCTTGACGATGACGATCCCTCGTTTCCCTAAGTCCTGTCCGCAGGCCTTTGTGTCCATCCAAGCAACTCCGGTCACTGGAATGGGTAGATTATTAGCCGCAATAATCTTAATGGTGGTGTCTGGGTCACGAGCAGTTCTTGGTTTGAGGTAATTTTCGTAAAACTGTTCAGAGATCGTGGTCACTTGTGACCCGGTGTCCATCAGTCCCTGTACGGCAATTCCTTCCAGGACAACTTCAAGTGTCGGGCTATTCGAGGCAAGAGGACTCCGCCATTGGCTTTGTTTTTCCACACCCCTCTCCTTGGCCTCCCCTGCTGCGCGAGCCTCAGCTGCAGGGGTGTCTAGTTTAACGGCGGCAATTGTGGTGAGGCCCGGCGTGGTAGCTCTGCTTGTGGATATGGCTGGGGTTCAATTCGCTGGTCTGATCGAAATTCCCTTCGCTGGGGTGACTGAGGGTTTGTTCGTTGGTGCAACAGAGGTTGTTGCGGAGGGAAGTGTTGAGGACAACGATTTGCCCTATGGCGAGGATCACCGTATGACCAACACTGTCCCACGGGACGACTAGGCTGTCTTCGCTGGTCTCCCTGTCGGTCTAATGTTAACTGTAATATCTGTCTCTGTAAGTCTGCTACCATCTGTTTCAGGTCTTCCGTGTCACTGTTCGGATTTTTAATGTCAGATATGGATCTGCACGCAGCACCTTGAATCCCCACATCCATGACGGGTCCCCTTGAACGTTCTATGGCTTCCTGTTTGACTTCAGCAAAAGTAAGAGCCGGCATCATCCGGATCAAGTCCTGTAACGTGCGGTTAAGATACTGGTCTCTGAGTCCTATTACAAATTGGTCTCTCAGTACCAGGTCACGAGAAGCCATACCAGCTAGTTGCTCCCCTTTTCCACAGGTTTGTTCAAGGAGTACCTGAAGAGCGTTCGCATATTGGGGAATATCCTCCCATTCAAGCTGCATCCGTCTAAAGAACATGTGTCGCAGTGTTCCCTGGTATGTGGTCTGACTACGCCAGATGAAGTGACCGCGGGCAAGGCCGCGCATTGGTATCTATGATCTGGCCCAGCAAGATCCCCACACACAGACTCCATCTTGATAACCGTATCTTTACTCGTATACATTTTAACACAGCAAAGGAAAAAAAAAAAAAACAATAAATGACAACAGTAAATATGCACAGTAATAACGTGTAGTGATAAGCTGACCCTCACTGTCCCTACTCACACGTTACCAGTCCTTTACTCCAGAAGGATGTGTCCCCCGTCGCAGGCCTGTCTGTCTTTGCAGGAGGGCGTCCCAGCCGGAGAAAAAAACAGAAACAACAAATTACGCTGAAAGGAGGGAATACTTCGGCCTCTCGCCAGAGGACCCGCTTACAGTCTCTCTGATCCGGATAGCAGCTTTGGTGGATCCCTTATGTAGTCCACACACCAGTAGCAGGGAGTGTAATAGCTGTATCCCTCAGCAGTGAAGAAGCTGGGGAAGGCCCCGAGGAAATGGTGTCAGGTAAAAGAAATCCCGTTGAGAGTCTCTCCTGCGCCACGCACGAGGGCCTGCACACCGTCCTGGCTCTTTTCACAGCCCACAGCAAACTCCTCGCGCGCTTTTTTTCTGCTTCCCACTTTGGTCACGTGACTCTCTAGGGCCGGACACAGGAGGCTCAGTCTTTTGCTCTGTCATCACACCCTGCGCAGGTGCAACCTCTGGCCACAAGGTGGCAACATCATCCTGTGTAATCACTTCTGTAACAGGCTCTATATCAATAATCACCGAACAGCCAGAGCCTGCCAGCTCACTACACTGTCGTCAACAGAAGCAGAATATGTTGCAGCAGCACATGCAAGTCAAGAAGTTCTATGGTTAAGACAATTGCTAACAGACCTAGGACAAGCACAGTTGGAACCAACGAAAATAAATGAGGACAATCAGGGATGTCTTGTTCTTGCTCAGATGGAAAGAGTTAACTCAAGAACCAAGCACATTGATGTGAAGTATCATTTCTTGAGGGACCATCAGGAACAAGAAATCCTGAAATTAGAATATTGTCCAACTGAAGATATGACAGTAGACATTTTCACAAAGGCATTGAATGCTGAAAAACATCAGAGACTAATGAACAAATTAGGTTTGACTGAATAAGTCCTTACTAGTGATGAGGGCTAGGGTCGGAGCTCACCACTTGTAAGATGCTCGGGCGGATGCTCGGGACCCCTCCCTGCATGTTTGGCGCTCTTTAGAGCGCCAATCAACATGCAGGTATTGCCTGCCACTCATTGTAATGCCGCAGCCATGTTGGTTGTGGCATTACAGTGATTGGCTGGCCGCACAGCGTCATCAGGTGTATATCAGACCTGGCGTCGCTGTGCTCGTCACAGTCTACCCCGGAATCAGGCAGAGTAGGGAGATTTGCTGCTGAGCTAGGGAGAGATTTGGTTGTGTATGAGGTAGTGTAGGGAGAAAACCCGTACATTACACTTATCCATCTTAACAAACAGTCCTTCTGAGGACTAATCCATCTGCAGAGATATCAGGCAGGCAGTGTATATAGGCAGGCAGTGTATATAGCAGACTGCAGTGCATATAGCACAAGAGGCTCCAATCCAGTTCTGTCGGCTGCTGCTGTTAGATATTTCTGGAAATAGGCCCAGGTCTCAGGGGCCAGGAATACTTTTTTTTGGATCTTAATCCTCATTATTTGCTTAAAAAGCAATCCAGAGAACACCGTTTCTCTGCGCCATTTGCTTGTTGGTACTGCAGAATAAAGCCAGGTCCTTTCCATATTACAGCACTTAAAATCCAGCTATTTAAAACTGTGTCCGTCACACGGAGCATATATACGTTTTCAGAAAATACTGCCATTCTTGGCCCCCATTCAAATTTTTTTTCAGTGTGTCAGCGAAGTTTTTGACACCAGTTTGCTGTTCAAAATAGTTACCTACAGGCCAGGTATTTAAAACTGTGGTTTCGTTACACGGATCACATATAAGTTCACTCCAAATTCAGTCATTTGTCGTGAGCGTGGAAGATATTGTCCTCCATTTAAAATGGGCAAGGCGCGTGGAGCGTGGCATATATAGATTCGGGCCTCTTGCCCGGTCCACTTGAAGCGGGGCAAGAGGAGATCACATGTAGCGATGCCCAAATATTTGAGCAGCCACGGTCACACGAAGGCAACGGTGGGAAAGTGTCATAAGAGGTGGACGATGATGAGACACAATTGCCAGAAAGTCAGGAGGAGGACCAGGGTGGGGAAGTGGAGGACGAGGTGGTGGATGATCTAGTAACTGACCCAACCTGTCAGGAGGACATGCAGAGCGAGGACAGCAGCACACAGGGGGAGGGAGGCAGAGCACCCCAACAGGCAGGAAGAAGCAGTGTGGTGGCCGCAGACAGAAGGCAGGCAACCGTTCCCCGTAACACCAACACGAAGGAAGTTTCCAGTACAACTGTTAGGTCTTCCCAAGTCTGGTTGTTTTTTAAAGACTCTGCCAATAACCCCAAAAAGGCCATTTGCACCACCTGCCAGGCCAGCATCAGCAGGGGTGGCAAAACGACCAGCCTGACCACCACCAGCATGATCAGGCACATGGCAGCAAAGCACCCGACTTTGTGGGCCGAAACCCAGGGTCCAGGAACAGTGTCTGCAGGTGGCACCATTGCTTCTTTTGCTGTTGTGCATGCAAGCCAATCCTCTGTCCATGGTGCATGCGAAGATGCCTCCTGCCCTGCACCTGTCGTTGCACACTCTCAAGTAGCAGCATCAGGAAGCACCTCCACGTCCTTGTCCCAGCGCAGCGTTCAGTTGTCCATACCCCAGTCCTTGTAACGCAAGCGCAAATACGCAGCCAACGCCCCACAGGCCACACTACTAAATTCACACATTTCACGACTGCTTGCGCTCAAAATGTTGCCTTTAAGTCTCGTGGAGATGGAAGCATTCCGCAACCTGATGGTGGCGGCCGTCCCTCGGTACTCAGTCCCCAGCCGCCACTATTTCTCCCGGTGTGCCATCCCCTCATTACACAAGCACGTGTCCCAAAACATTAGCCGTGCCCCCAAAAATGCAGTTGCCGGGAAAGTCCACCTAACCACGGACACGTGGACAAGTGCTTGTGGGCAGAGATGGTACATCTCGCTGACGACACACTGGGTTAACATAGTGGAAGCCGGGACACAGTCGGACCTTGAGACGAAACACGTCCTCCCGACGCCAAGGATTGCGGGCCCTAGGTCAATCAGGGTTGCCCCCACGGTCTACAGCTCCTGCACCTCATCCTCCTCAGCCTCCCCCTCCTCTTCAGCCTCCATCTCCGAAATGACCAGATCAGTCACAAGCTGGAAGCACTGCAGCACTGCCTCGGCCAAGCGGCAACAGGCTATGCTGAAGCTAATATGCTTAGGTGACAAACCGCACAATGCTGAAGAGTTGTAGACAGCTCTGAAAGAGCAGGCAGATCTGTGGCTCACACCACTGAACCTACAGCCAGGCATGGTCGTGTGTGACAATGGCCGGAACCTGGTGGCGGCTCTGAGGCGAGGCGAGCTCACACACGTACCATGCCTGGCCCATGTGCTTAACCTTGTGGTTCAGCGGTTTCTCAAATCCTACCCGGAGCTGCCAGATCTGCTTGTTAAAGTATGCCTCCTGTGTGCCCATTTTAGAAAGTCACCTACAGCTTCTGCCGCCTTGCCGTGTTTCAGCAGCGTTTGCAGCTTCCGGCTCACAGACTGGTGTGTGATGTCCCCACGCATTGGCACTCTAAACTGCAGGTGTTGGGAAGGATTTGTGAGCAGAAGAGGGCAGTTGTTGACTACCAGCATAAACAAGGCCATCGGTATTCAGTTCAGACTCCACACATAAAACCTCAGGAGTGGACATGGATGTCAGACATATGTACCATCCTCCAAAACTTTGAGGACTCCACCAAGATGGTGAGAGGTGATGACGCCATAATTAGCATCACCATCCCGCCTCTCTGTCTTCTGAAATGCTCTCTGCTCACAATCAAAGAGGATGCATTGCAGGCGGAGCACGATGAGATGGAGCAAGGAACCATACAGGGTGATTACACACAGCCCAGCCTCATCTCATCCCAAAGTGGATTGGGGGACAATGAGGAAGAGGAGGAGGAGGAAGAACAGGAGCTAGTTTCATGCACTATAGACGGTACTACGTGCACAGCTCTCATACCGTCTGTTCAGCATGGATGGACAGAGGAGAGAGAGGAGGAGGAGGAGAGCATGGTCAGTCATCCTCTTGGTGAGGACACGGAAGTCTTGCCTGTTAGTAGTCTGGCACGCATGGCTGAGTTTATGTTACGCTGCCTTTCCCATGACCCTTGCACTCTCAAAATTTTGGGTGACAGTCATTACTGGTTGGTGACACTTCTAGACCCACGCTACAAGGAGAACTTTATATCTCTTATTCCTGAGGCGGACAGGTCTCCAAAAATGGGGCTGTACCAGAAGGCCCTTGTTGCGGAACTATTAAAAAAATTCCCATCTGAAAATATTGGCGGCAGAGGTCACACTTCGTTGGACAACCAAGGAGTACAGGCGAGAGAGACACAACTTCAATCCAGCAGAGGCAGGGGAAAACTGTCAAAGTTCTGGGAGAATTTTCTCAGCCCCTCCCATTGCACAAGCCCTGAGGCGCGGGATACTCTCATAAGGAGTGCAACGTTTGGGAAGATGCTGAGGTAGTACCTTGCCGACCGTACCAACGTCCTCCGTGATTCCTCTGTGCCTTATAATTATTGGGTATCCAAGCTGGACACGTGGACTGAACTGGCTCTCTACGCCTTGGAGGTCCTGGCCTGCCCTGCCGCCAGCGTTTTATCAAAGCGGGTTTTTAGTGCCGCTGGTGGAATTATAACTGATAAGCGCATCCGCCTGTCAACTGAAAATGCTGACAGGCTGACTCTTATAAAAATGAACAAGGACTGGATTGGGCCAGACTTCTCAACACCACCGAATGATAGCAGCATAACAAACTCAAATTCAGTGTCTTTTCTTGAGAGGTGTATTCCCATGCACCTTTTCACGCCCAGACATGGATATATGCTTCCTGATTTTGGCTATTTGCTCTTGTCCTCCTCCTTCTCTTCATCCTCCACCACCATATCACCAGGGTGACCGTGGTCCGTGACGCAACACCCACATAATTTTTTTAAAGGGTGTTTATGATGCCCATAAAAAAAAAATTTATACAGTATGTTCATGTATACCCCCCAGGGGTTAATGTTTGTCAGCCCATACACTTAGTGCATGGGCATTACAAGTATAGGAGGCCCGCTACTTTCTAATGAGAAGATTTTTTTATGGGGCCCTCCTCCACGTCTCTTCCAAGGGACATTGGAGTGCCTCCCAATTTTTGGCAGCCCTTGCATTCACTGCATAGGTCAACATTATGGGAGACCCACTTCCTAATAATGGGAACATTTTTTCATGAAGCCCTCTACGTCTCTTCCAAGGGGCATTGGAGTGCCTCCAAATTTTTGGCAACCTTTGCATTCACTGCATAGGCCAACACCATGGGAGATCTACTTCCTAATAAATGGGAACATTGTTTTGAGGAGGCCCTCTGACCTCCACATCTCTTCCAAGGGGCATTGGAGTGCCTCCAAATTTTTGGCAACCGTTGCATTCACTGCATAGGTCAACACTATGGGAGACCCACTTCATAATAATGGGAACATTTTTTCATGAGGCCCTCTACGTCTCTTCAAAGGGGCATTGGAGTACCTCCAAATTTTTGGCAACCCTTGCATTCACTGCATAGGCAAACACAATGGGAGACCCACTTTTTAATAATGGGAACATTGTTTTCTGGAGGCCCTCCTCTAAGTCTCTTCAAAGGGGTATTGGGGTGCATCCAAATTTTGGGCAGCCCTGCCACTCACTGCATATGCAATAACAGTATAGGAGACCCACTCTTTAGTAATGGGAACAATAAAACATAGCCGGCTGATGGCTCTCTAAGAATAGTGAGGGCCGACTGGTGATCCTTTAAGAATAGTAAAGGCCGCCTGATGGCCCTACAAAAATAGACTTTGTGACTTTCAGAGTCCTATCTTCATAAATGAAGCAGGATGTGTCTGATGATGTGTCACACACCACATGGCCAGATAAGGTTGTAAAATGTTAAAATGACATTTCCTGGTGAATGCATTCGTCACAGTTGAAAGCAATGCAAAAGTGAAAAAAACGCATCAAATACGCTACATAGCCCAAGGTGTGGAGGAACATTTTTGTTTTTGGTTATTTATTTTGCTTTATATACAAGTCATTACCCTGGAAAGGATGTTCCTTAACATATTTCCCAGGAAAATCCATTTTGGTTTCGTTTTGGTATGTTTTATTGTGAGTCCGTAAAAGTGGCGTAATACCTCTGACAACGTTGTTGACAAAAGTGACCTGGGAATCAGAATGCTTCCAGTGGTCTTCCCCATACTGTTCCAATGTCATTTGGGCAATTTTTGGGCCCTCTGCAGACCGCTGGGGGGAAGCCACCTGAAAAATGCTTGAGTTTCCCATAGATTTACATTGGGCTCGCTGCTCGGGTCGAACACCCGAGTATTCCAATTTGCTCGACCCGAGCAACGAGTACCCGAGCATTTTAGTGCCCCCCCAGAGATCTGCAGGGGGCCTAAAAATAATCCAAATCGATGGGAACAGTGCTCAAATGACATGAGAACAGCATGGGGAAGACCCCTGGAAGCATTTCTGACTCCCAGGTCACTGCTGTCAACAACGTTGTCAGAGGTATTACGCCACTTTTACGGACTCACAATAAAACATGCAAGAACGAAACCCAAATGGATTTTCCTGGGAAATATGTTAAGGAACATCCTTTCCAGGGTAATGACTTGTATATAAGGCAAAATAAATAACCAAAAAACAAAAATGTTCCTCCACACCTTTAGCTATGTTCACACTTAGCGTTTTTGATGCGTTTTTGCATTGCTTTCAACCGTGACCAATGCATTCACCGGGAGACGTCATTTTAACATTACTGTTATTGTGTATGTAGTGACTGCAAGGGCTGCCAAAAAAATTTACGCAACCCAATACCCCTTTGAAGAGACATAGAGGAGGGTCTCAGTAAAAAAAATGTTCCAATTATAAAGGAGCAGGTCTTCTATAATGGTAATGCCCATGCTGTGATTGCAAGGGCTGCCTAAATTTGAGAAAAACCCCACTAACAATTTAAAGACACATAAAGCAGGGCCACAGTAACGACATGTTCCCATTAGAAAGGAGAGGGTCTGCTATACAGTTATAGGATATGCAGTGAGTGCAACGGCTGCCAAAATGCAGGAAAAACCCCACTAACAATTTAAAGACACATAGAGTTGGGCCACAGTAACAAGTACGACATGATCTCATTAGAAAGGAGAGGGTCTGCTATCCAGTTATAGGGTATGCAGTGAGTCCAATGGCTGTCAAAATTTAGGAAAAAACCCAATAACAATTTAAAGACACATACAGGTGGGCCTCAGTAACGACATATTCCCATTAGAAAGGAGCGGGTCTCCCATACTGTTTTCCTATGCAGTGACTGCAATGGCTGTCAAAAATTTGGAGGAATTCCAATATCCCTTGCAAGAGCCGTAGATATGTTGATGGTGGTGGAGGATGAGGATGCGGAGAAGGAGGAGGACAAGAGCAAATAGACAAAATCAGTCATGGGTGTGAAGACAGAGGTGCATGGGAATAGAGTTAGACCTTCAATAAAAAAAAAAGACACTGTATTTGAGTTTATGTTACGCTGCTATCATTCGGTGGTGTTGAGAAGTCTGGTCCAATGCAGCCCTTGTTCATTTTCAGTTGATAGGTGGTTATAATTTCACCAGCGGCACTAAAAACCTGCTCTGACAAAACACTAGCGGCAGGGCAGGCCAGGACCTCCAAGGCGTAGAGAGCCAGTTCATGCCACGTGTCCAGCTTGGATGCCCAATATTTATAAGGCACAGAGGAATCACGGAGGACGTTGGTACGGTGGGAAAGGTACTCTTTCAGCATCCTCCAAAACTTTTCCTTCCTTGTGAGAGTACCCCGCGCATCAGGGCTTGTGCGATGGGAGGGTCTGAGTAAACTGTCCCAGAACTTTGACAGTGTTCCCCTACCTCTGCTGGATTGCATTTGTGTCTCTCTCGCCTGTACTCCTTGGTTGTCCAACGAAGTGTGACCTCTGCCGCCAGTGTTTTCAGATGGGAATTTTTTAAATAATTCTGCCACAAGGGCCTTCTCGTACTGCACTATTTTATTAGGTCTGTCCTGCGTTGGAATAAGAGACAGAAAGTTCTCCTTGTAGCGTGGGTCTAGAAGTGTCACCAACCAATAATGACTGTCACCCAAAATTTGGACAACGCGAGGGTCACGGGAAAGGCAGCTTATCATAAACTCAGCCATGTGTGCCAGACTGCACAGAGACAAGACTTCCGTGTCCTCACCAAGAGGATGACTGACCATGCTCTCCTCCTCATCCTCCTCCTCTTCCTCCTCCTCCCTGTCCTCAAGACGTCCACGCTGAACAAATGGTATGACAGTTGTGCAGGTAGTACCGTCTATAGCGCAGGACACTAGCTCCTCTTCTTCTTCCTCATCCTCCTCCTTTTCCTCATTGTCACCCAATACACGTTGGGATAAGATGAGGCTGGGCTGTGTGGAATCACCCTGTATGGTTCCTTGCTCCATCTCATCGTGCTCCACCTGCAATGCATCCTCTTTAATTGTGAGCAGAGAGCGTTTCAGAAGACAGAGAAGCGGGATGGTGATGCTAATTATGGCGTCATCGCTGCTCATCATCTTGGTGGAGTCCTCAAAGTTTTGGAGGATGGTACATATATCTGACATCCATGTCCACTCCTGAGGTCTTATGTGTGGAGTCTGAACTGAATACTGACGGCCTTGTTGATGCTGGTACTCAACAACTGCCCTCTTCTGCTCACAAATCCTTCCCAACATCTGCAATGTAGAGTTCCAACGCGTGGTGACATCGTAGATCAGTCGGTGAGCTGGAAGCTGCAAACGCTGCTGAAGCACGGCAAGGGCAGCGGAAGCTGTAGTGGATTTTCTAAAATGAGCACACGGGCAGCGTACTTTGACAAGCAGATCCGACAGATCCAGTTAGGTTTTGAGAAACCGCTGAACCACGAGGTTAAGCACATGGGCCAGGCATGGTACGTGTGTGAGGTTGCCTCGCCTCAAAGCCGCCACCAAGTTCCGGCAATTGCCACACGAGACCATGCATGGCTGTAGGGTCAGGCACTGCTGCAGTGCTTCCAGCTTGTGACTGATGTGGTCATTTCAGAGATGGAGGCTGAAGAGGAGGAGGAGGAGGAAGAGGCTCAGGAGCTGTAGAATGTGGGGGTAACCCTGATTGACCTAGGGCTCGCAATCCTCGGCGTCGGGAGGATGTGTTCCGTCCCAAGGTCCGACTGGGTCCCAGCTTCCACTATATTAACCCAGTGTGCCATCAGTGAGATGTACCGTCCCTGCCCACAAGCACTTGTCCACGTGTCCATGGTTAGGTGGACTTTACCAGTAACTGCGTTGTTGAGGGCACGGCTAATGTTGTTGGAGAAATAGTGGCCGCTGGGGACTGTGTACTGAGGGACAGCTGCCGCCATCAGGTTTCGGAAAGCTTCCGTCTCCACGAGCCTAAAAGGCAACATTTTCAGTGTAAGCATTCGCGAAATGTCTGAATTTAGTAGTGTGGCCTGTGGGGCGTTGGCTGCGTATTTGCGCTTATGTTCCAAGGACTGGGTTAGGGACAACTGAACGCTGCGCTGGGACAAGGAAGTGGACGTGCTTGCTGAAGCTTCTACTTGAGAGTGAGCAATGACAGGTGCAGGGCGGGAGGCAACTTGGCATGCGCCATGGACGATTGGTTGCACGCACAACAGTGGAAGAAGCAGTGGTAGAACCCGCAGACACTGTTGCTGGACCCTGTGGTTCTGCCCACTTAGTCGGGTGCTTTGCTGCTATGTGCCTGATCATGCTGGTGCTGGTCAGGCTGCTTGTTTTGCTATCCCTGCTGATGCTGGCCTGGCAGGTGGTGCAGAAAAAAATTACCAGACTCGGGAAGACCTAACAGTTGTACTGGCAACTTCCGTCGTGTTGGCGTTACGAGGAACGCTTTACCGCCTTGTGTCTGCAGCCACCACACTGCTTCTTCCTGCCTCTTGTGGTGCTACGCCTCCCTCTCCCTGTGTGCTGCTGTCCTCGCTCTGTATGTCCCCCTGCCAGGTTGGGTCAGTTACTATATCATCCACCACCTCGTCTTCCACTTCAGCACCCTGGTCCTCCTCCTGACTTTCTTGTGTCTCATCATCATCATCATCCACCTCTTGCGACAGTAATTGCACTTTCCTACCGTCGCCTTCGTGTGACCGTGGCTGCTCCAATATTTGGACATCGCTACATGCGTTCTCCTCTTGACTCACTTGAAGCTGGCCAGGCGAGAGGCTCCAATCTACAAATCGAAAAGTGAACAGCTCTTCTGAGTGTCCAAGTGTGGGATCATTTGTCTCCGGCCACTCGGCATGGTGGGAGGAAGGAGGATCAGGATGAGGAATATGCGGTCCAGACTCATGGCTACTGAGACTTGACCGTGTGGAAGACAAGGTGGTGGTGGTGTGGCAAAGTGACTGGAAGCATTATCTGCTATCCAACCAACAACCTTTTGACATTGCTCTGGGTTCAATAGTGGTGTACTGCGGTCCCCTAGTAATTGGGACAGGAAGGTCGAGCAACAAGATGTGGGTGTTTGTTGTGGCACAATTTCAGCTTGCCCACGGCCACGTCCTCGGCCTCGGCCTCTGCATGCACCATCACCATCACGTTCACTTCCCTGTCCCTTGCCACGCACCTTGCCCATTTTAAATGGGGGACAATATTTTCCACGTTCACGAGAAATGGCTGATTTTGGAACGCAGTTATATGTGATATGTCTGACAGAAAACCACAATTTTAAATAGCACGCCTTTAATTTACTAATATTATTCTACACAGAGACCTAGTGTGAATAGCTTGACCGACACACTGCAACAGAATAGAAATGGAAGAAATGGCTGATTTTGGAAAAGTCTTATAAGTGATATGTCTGGCAGAGAACCACGGTTTTAAATAGCAGGCCTGTAATTTACGAATACTATTCTACACAAAGACCTAGTATGAATAGCTTCACCAACACACTGCAACAGAATGGCCAATATTTTCCACGTTCAGTTCAAATTTCTGGATTTTTATTGCTGAAATATGGAACAGATCTGGCTTTATTCTGCAGTACTAACAAGCAAATGGAGCAGAAAAATTGTGTACTCTGGATTGCATTTTATGCAAATAACCAGGATTAAGATAGAAAAAAAAATTGCTCTGGCCCCTGATATCTGGGGCTATGTCTACAAATATCGGTAATTATTACAGCAGCAGCAGACAGAACGTTCAATGGACCCTCTTGTGCTGTATCATACACTGCAGTCTGCCACATATACTGCCTGCCTAACTCCTGCTATCACCAGTAATATATGCAGCTGGATTAGTCCTCAGAAGGACTGTTAGTTTAGATGGATATATATATATATGTTGTGGAATACCTATACTAACTATAAACAAGCAAATCTCTCCCTAGCTCAGCAGCATCTCTCCCTATACTGCCTATTTCCGGGGTAGACTGTGACGAGCATAGAAGCGCTTGGTCTTATATAGACCTGATGACGCTGTGCGGCCAGCCAATCACTGTAATGCCACAACCATCATGGCTAAGGCATTACAGTGCGTGGCAGGCAATCCCTGCATGTTCATTGGCTCTCTAAAGAGTGCCAAACATGCAGGAAGGGGATACGAGTTCCCGCCCGCGCAATCCGGAAATACTCGTCGAGCGCCGATCTTGTCGAGCACAGTGATGCTTGGGCGAGTACCGAGCAGTGGCGAGCACGTTCGCTCATCTCTAGGTTTGACTAATAGAATGGTATTTAACAGGGAGAATTGCAAGATTCTACATCTGCGCAAGAAAACACAAAAATTACATCCACAGAATGAGAGCAATAGAACTAAGCAACAGCACGTGTAAAAAAGACTTGGGTATACTAATAGATCACAGACTGCACATGAGTCAACAGTGTGATGCAGCAGCAAAAAAGGCAAAACAGTAATGAGATTTATTAGGAGAAGCATAAAGTCTCAGTCACGTGAAATAATTATCCCCCTCTACTCTTCCTTGGTCAGATCTCGTCTGGAATACTGTGTCTAGTTCTGGGCACCACATTTTAAAAAAGACATCGAAAAACTGGAGCAAGTTCAGAGAAGAGCTTCTGTGATATATAATAGATAGGTATACTAATAGATCATAGACTGAACATGAGTCAACAGTGTGATGCAGCAGCAAAAAAGGCAAATACAATTCTGGGATGTATTAACAGAAGCATACAGTCTAGATCACGTGAAGTCATTATCGGTCTTTACTCCTCTTTGGTCAGACCTCATCTGTACAGTTTTGGGCACCACATTTTAAAAAAGACATAGACAAACTGGAGCAAGTTCAGAGAAGAGCGACCAGAATGGTGACTGGTCTGCAAACCATGTCCTATGAGGAACGGTTGCAGGATTTGGGAATGTTTAGCTTGCAAAAAAGAAGACTGAGAGGAGACTTAATAGCGGTCTACAAATATGTCAAGGGCTGTCACATTGTAGAAGGATCATCTTTATTCTCATTTGCACAAGGAAAGACTAGAAGCAATGGGATGAAACTAAATGGGAGGAGACACAGATTAGATATTAGAAAAAACTTTTTGACAGTTAGGGTGATTAATGAGTGGAACAGGCTGCCACGAGAGGTAGTGAGTTCCCCTTCAATGGACGTCTTCAAACAGAGGCTGGACAGACATCTGTCTGAGATGATCTAGTGAATCCTGCTTTGAGCAGGGGGTTGGACCAGATGACCCAGGAGGTCCCTTCCAACTCTACCATTCTATGATTCTATGATTCTATGATTCTATGATGGTGAGCGGTCAGCAAAATATGTCCTACGAGGAACGGTTAGAGGATCTGGGAATGTTTAGCTTGCAAAAAAGAAGGCTAAGAGGAGACTTAATAGCTGTCTACAAATAACTGAAGGTCTGTAACACTGTAGAGGGATTATCCTTAGACCATGGCCCCACTTTCAGTATTTGGTCAGTATTTTTTCTCAGGAGTGGGGGCCAAAACCAGGTGAGAAACAATCAGAGAAAAGGTATAATAGAAACAAGTGCACCAATTCTGCATTTATTACCCACTCCACTCCTGATTCTGGCTCCTACTCCTGAGAAAAAATACTGACCAAATACTGATAGTGGGGCTTTGGCCTTTTTCTCATTTGCACATGGACACCCGAGAAGCAATGGAATGAAACTGAAAGGGAGAAGATACAGACTAGATATTGACAGTGAGATGATCAATGAGTGGAACAGGCTCCCACGAGAGGTGGTGAGTTCTCCATCAATGGATGTCTTCAAACAGAGGCTGGACAGACATCTGTCTGAGATGGTTTAGTGACTCCTGCATTGAGCAGAAGGTTGGACACGAGAACCCTAGAGGCCCCTTCCAACTCTAACATTCTAGGATTCTACGGAATGAATTTAACACTCATCTCCCTTCCCTTCATACAAGTGTATGTTCATTTCATCAGCTATGTTTTAACCTTTTTAAAACCTGCATCTTCACTCCAGTGTTTGCAAGCTTGTTCGTTTCATCTTACTGAGTCTCTCCCCTGATGCTGTAAGGTCATCTCACTTATTCAAAACTTTATGATCCATGTTGGCATGCAAACTTGTTTGTTTGTCTTTGCGTCTAATTGCATCTTGCTGTCTTAAGTTAGTTGACTAATTGTTAACTAGTTAAATTACTTAGATCTAAGTACAAACATTGCTATATATTTAGACCTAGCCAAGGGGAAGGTACTTTGGTGCAGGGGGGCAATTTTGTAGGTTTTATCAAAGTGTCATATTTCTCAAAGTGCCAGGCAGTTAAACATGGCAGTTGGGCAGGTAGCAGGTAAGCCATGCAAAACATTCAAACAAATGTGTTCCTAGTTCATTGGACACCAACCCTGCTGCTACTCTCTCATATGGTGGCCTACATATTCACATTCCCACAGATCTGAGGACAGATCAGGTGGTAGTGTTGGTCTGCTCCTTTCAACAAAATGTGCTTTTCAGGTAATTTCCCAGCATCCTTGCATTCACATGTTTCATCTCTATGCTGATGACACTCAACTATCTACATCATCTCCTGACATTACACCTCCATTACTACAAAATAAAAGCAATTGTCCATCTGCTGTCTCTAACATCATGTCCTCCTTCTGTCTAAAACTGAATCTGTCAAAAACTGAACTCCTTGTATTTCCTCCCTCTGCTCATCTTTCTAACCCCAATATTGCCATTTACGTGTGTGGCTCCACCATTACTCCCAGCAGCACGCCCGCTGTCTTGGAGTTATGTGACTCAGATCTTTCCTTCACTCCCTACATCGCTCGCTCATGTCACCTGCATCTCAAAAACATTTCTAGAATTTGACCTTTTTGTCACCTGTAACGCTGCAAAAACTCTTACTGTCGCTCTTATTCATTCTCGTCTGGACTATTGCAACTCTCTACTAATCGGTCTCCCTCTTGCTAAACTCTCCCCTCTCCAATCCGTCCTGAATGCAGCAGACAGAATCATATTCCTCGCCAACCGCTAGACCGATGCCTCTTCCCTGTGCCAGTCATTGCACTTGTTACCCATCCGCTACAGAGTTCAATATAAACTTATCACTCTCACCCACAAAGCGCTCCATGCTTCAGCACTGCCCTATACCTCCTCCCTCAACTCAGTCTACCACCCTATCCGTGCCCGCTATAAACCACAAGACTAACATCCTCCATAATCCGAACCTCCCACTCCCATCCAACAAGACTTTTCACGTGCTGTGCCAATTTTTTGGAATGCACTACCCAGGACAATTTGATTAATTCCCAATATTCACAGTTTTAAGTGTGGCCTAAAAACACACTTTTTTAGACTGGCGTATCGCCTCACCTCATTTGTCTAACTATTCTCGTTTAGCCCATACAAAATTTTCTTCAAAATCAGGACCCTCATAGCATCTGTTCACACACCCTCCATGCACTTAATAGCCCTCTGTGTCTGTACTTAACCGCTTCCCGACTGACCACTGCCTGGGCTTTGTGCAGCGTGGACGTTTAAAAACGGTGGGTGGTCTCGCAGTGCTCAGGACCCCCAGGGTCCTGCAAGCGCTGTGAGAGCGGTGCAGAGCGTTAGCTCTGACAGGGAACATCATCGGGACCTGATTAGATCAGGTCCCAGTGATGTTAACCCTTTGCTGTCTTCTATATGCCGCGATCTATAGTGATCGCAGCATATAGAAGACAGCAGGAGGAGAGGGGGTCGTCCACTTACCTCTCCGACGACCCCTTGATTGCTTTCAGGACCTGGCGTTGCTATGGTAGCTGGAGGTCACATGACCGCCTCCAGCTCTGCCATATATGGTGTCCTTCCTGTCTGGCTTCAGCCTGTAGCTGATGCCAGACAGGAGACTGTGAAACAGCCAGTGAAGATCTCATATAATGTAATACATGTCTATTACATTACATGAGATCAGGGATCAGAAAAATAAAAATTAATGTCCCATACAGGGACTAAGTAAAAATGTAAAAAAAAGTAAAAAAAAATGTTTTGAAACTGTTCAAAAAAAAATACAAAATAAATAAAAATAAATAAATCAAATATTAAACCGATAAATCCATATATTTATGCAAAAATAAAAAAAGTACACATATTTGGCATTGCCGCGTCCGAAACAACCCGAGCTATAAAACTGTCACACTAATTAACTCCTTCTGTGCACACCGTAATAAAAATAAATAAAAAACGGAGCAAAAAACTATGCTTTTTCCTCATATCGCCAAACAAAAAGTGGAAAAAAATGCGATCAAAAAGCAAAATGGAAATAGAAATGGTAACGCTGAAAATGTCATCTTGTTCCGCAAAAATCAAGCCGCTATACAGCTCCATCAGCCAAAAAATAAAAAAGTTATACCTCTCAGAATAAAGCAATGCAAAAAATATATTTTTTCTATAAAATAGTTTTATTGTGTAAAAGCGCCAAAACATAAAAAAATATACAGTAAGTGTAGTATCGCTGTAAACGTACTGACCCGAAGAATAACGCTGCCTGATCACTTTTACCACACGCAGAACGGCATAAAAAAAAACCTCAAAAAACAATTCCTGAATTGTTGGTTTTTGTTAATTTTACCTCCCAATAAACAGAATAGAAAGCGATCAAAAAATGTCACGTACCCACAAATGGTACCAATAAAAATGTCAACTCGTCCCGCAAAAAACAAGCCGTCACATGACTCCTGTCGGCCGAAATATGGAAAAATTATAGCTCTCAAAATATGGCGATGCAAAAACTAGATTTTGCAAAAAAAAAGCGTCTCTTAGTGTGTGACAGCTGTCAGTCATAAAAACCCGATATAAGTCTGGTATCTCTGTAATCGCACCGACCCGAAGAATAAAGTAATCTCATCACTTATACCGCACGAGGAATGGCGTAAAAAATAAATAAAACCAATTCTTCACCTGCTACTGATTTGTTTATTATGTCTCCCAAAGATCGCAGTAAGGCTCTGCTCACATTTATCCTGCGCTCTGCGCTGAGCGCTTACACCAGAGTTTCCGTGTAAATCTCTGAAATACGTGATTCAGCCGGAATCCATGACAGAAGATTCCCAGTAATGAGGCAGATATAGGTCACTGTGGATGCCGTCTGGCCTGTGATCCCACGGTGTCATTTGTTTTAGGCGTGCATAAAAGTGCGGTTGGCCACAGTTTTGTGCACTTCTGAAAAAAAGGACACCGCTAAACAGAGGCCAGACGGAGTCCAGAGTAACTCTGCTGCCTCATTACAGTGAATGGATCCCGCAGGGGTTTCATCTGAATTACATCACTTGGAAATTTAGATGGAAACCCCGATGTAAGTGCTCAGCCTAGAGCGCCGGATAAATGTTACGTAAAATGTTCCCAATAAAAGCTTCAACTCAGTCCTCAAAAAAAGCTAGTCCCCACTCAGGTCCGTCATCTGTTAAAATATAAGGGACTTCCAAGTTACTGGTAGCAGAAAGGCTCTGGAAAAGCGAAATGGCCCTTGCCCCCCAAAAGAAATTCAGAAAATGTTGTGCTCCCAAATCCAAATGCCTATTCTACAATAATTTGTTCTCCAATTGTCAAATAGCGCTCCGTCCCCCCCAGATCTCGCCGTATGGCTGAGCGGTACGGTACAGCCACATATGGGGTATTGCCACTTTTAGAAGAAATTGTGTGACACATTTCGGCACCATTTTTACCCATTGCCCTGTGTGAAAATGTAAAATCTGAGGGTAAAACATTTTTTTGTGGTAAAAATATAATTATGCTTTTTTCACTGCCCAATCGTATAAATTTAAAAATTAAAAAATACTCACTACTCCCCTAGATGAATTCCTTGAGAAGTGTAGTTTACAAAATGGGGTCACTTGTGGGGGTTTCTGCTGTTTTGGCATGTCAGCGACTCTTCAAATGTGACATGGTGTCTGCTGCCTATCCCAGCCAACATAGCGCTCCTTTCTCTTCCGAACCCTGCCGTACACCAAAGCAGTGGTTTTCCCCCACATATGGGGTATCGGCGTGTTCAGGAGAAATTGAACAACAAATTTCATGGTGCAATTTATCCTGTTACCCTTATGATAGTACAAAATTAAGGAAAGGAAAACATTTTTTGTGGGAAAAATGTGAAAATTTTATTTTTATGGCTCAATATTATAAACTTCTGTGAAGCAGCTGGGGGTGCAAGGTGCTCACCACATATCTAGATAAGTTCCCTAAGGGGTCTAGTTTCCAAAATGGTGTCACTTGTGGGGGGTTTCCACTGTTTAGGCACATCAGGGGCTCCCCAAATGCAACATGGCGTCCGCTAATTATTCAAACAAATTTTGCATTCAAAAAGTCAAATGGCGCTCCTTCCCTTCAGAGCCCTGCCGTGCGCCCAAACAGTGGTTTGTCTCCACATATGGGGTATCGGCGTGTTCAGGAGAAATTGCACAACAAATTTCATGGTGCAATTTATCCTATTACCATTATGATAATGGGAAATTAAGGGATAAAAAACGTTTTTGTGGGAAAAATGTGAAAATTTTATTTTTACAGCTCAATATTATAAACTTCTGTGAAGCACCTTGGGGTTCAAGGTGCTCACCACACATCTAGATATGTTCCCTAAGGGGTCTAGTTTCCAAAATGGTGTCACTTGTGGGGGGTTTCCACTGTTTAGTCACATCAGGAGCTCTCCAAACGCAACATGGCGTCTGCTAATTATTCAGACAAATTTTACATTCAAAAAGTCTAATGGCGCTCCTTCCTTTCCGAGCCCCTCCGTGCGCCCAAACAGTGGTTTTCCCTCAAATATGGGGTATCAGCACGCTCAAGAGAAATTGCACAAAACATTTTGGGGTCCATTTTTTCCTGTTACCCCTGTGAAAATAAAAAAAATTGGGTCTAAAGTAACATTTTTGTGAAAAAAGTTAAATGTTAATTTTTTTCTTCCACATTCCAAAAATTCCTGTGAAGCACCTGAAGGGTTAATAAAGTTCTTCAATGTGGTTTTGAGCACCTTGAGGGGTGCAGTTTTTAGAACGGTGTCACTTTTGGGTATTTTCTGTCATAAAGACCTCTCAAAGTGACTTCAAATATGATGTGGTCCCTAAAAAAATGTTTTTGTAAATTTTGTTGGAAAAATGAGAAATCGCTGGTCAACTTTTAACCCTTATAGCTCCCTAACAAAAAAAAATTTTGGTTCCAAAATTGTGCTGATGTGAAGTAGACATGTGGGAAATGTTATTTATGAACTCTTTTGTGTGACATATCTCTCTGATTTAAGGGCATGAAAATTCAAAGTTTGAAAATTGCAAAATTTTCAACATTTTCGCCAAATTTCTGATTTTTTTCACAAATAAACGCAAGTGATATCGAAGAAATTTTACCACTATCATGAAGTACAATATGTCACGAAAAACCAATCTCAGAATCAGGGGAATACGTTGAAGCGTTCCAGAGTAATTACTTCATAAAGTGACAGTGGTCAGAATTGAAAAAATTGGCCTGGTCGCGAAGGCAAAAACAGGCTCTGGCGCGAAGTGGTTAAACATACAGAGTGGTGACTGGATCATGCAGCATTATGTGAATGCCCTATTAATTATAATGATTAGTGTTGATCGAGCACTAAAATGCTCGGGTGCTCGAAGCTCGGGCCGAGCTCGCCGTGATACTCGGGTGCTCGACCCGAGCAACAAGCCCAATGTTAGTCTATGGGAGACCCGAGCATTTTTGCGGTGGCACCCCCGGCAGTCTTTTAAAAGCCTAACAAGTGCCCAAAACGATAGTGCTCAAATGACATGGGGACAGCATGGGGATCGCCCCAGGAAGCATTTCTGACCCCCAGGTCACTGCTGTCAACAACATGGTCAGAGGTATTAAGCCACTTTTACGGGCTCACAATAAAACGTTCAAAAACGAAACTGAAACTTTTTTCCTGTGAAATATGTTAAGGAATTTCTTTTCCAGGGTAAAGACTTGTGTATAAGGTAAAATAAATAACCAAAAACAAAAATACTCCTCCACACCTTGGGCTATGTTCACAAGTAGCATTTTTTATGCGTTTTTGCACTTTTGTATTGCTTTCAACTGTGACAAATGCATTCACCGGGAAATGTCATTTTAACATTTTACAACCTTATCTGGCCATGTGCTGTGTGACACATGCATAAAGTGCTGAAAAGACATGGTAACAGCATGGGGAAGACCCCTGGAAGCATCTCTGACACCCAGGTCACTGTCTAAAAGTGTGCCCATCATAAGTGATCCTTGCATCAGAAGATGCAGACTTGCAACTATCCCCGTGCAAGTTCTAGTCCCAGGGCAGTGTTCAATTGTACCTCCACCATTCCTTGCAATACAAGCGCAAGTATGCAGCCTGCTACCCACCCACCCCCAGGCTGCAATACTATACTGTTTGCTTGCTTGCACTTGAAATTGGGCCTTTTAGGCATGTGGAGGCGGAATCTGGCCACCACGTCATGGCTGCATTAGCGGCCTGGAATCCATACTCAGTCCCCAGCCGCCCGGCGGCCGGGTGTCCATGCTCGGTCCCCAGCCGCCCCTATTTCTCCTTGGAACATCCCCCCACACACTTTTCTTAGCCCGGCCAGCTTTAGGGCAGCATTGGACGAGCCCACCAGAGAACCAGACTCCTCCGGTGGGCCCTGGCTTCTCCATCAGGGGAGTTGAGAGTGCCAAGGTGAGGAGCATGATGATGATGACAGAAGTTAGCATCTGCTTTGTTTTCTTTTAATGCAAGTGTAAGTGTGCAGCCTGCCACCCACCTACCCCCAGACTGCAATGCCATACTGCTAGCTTGCACTTGAAATGGGGCCTTTTTGTTTGGAGGAGGCCGAAGCTGGCCACTACCTCATGGCTGCTTCGGCAGCGAGGTATCCATACTCAGTCCCCAGCCGCCCCTATTTGTCCTGGTGTGCCTTATACATAAGATTAAGCGCGTATACCAAAACATTACCTGTGCCCTCCCCAGTGCATTTAGTGGGAAGGAGAGCCTATTCCGCTGTAGTGTGTGCATGCCAAACCCCTGTTCATGGTACATGCGAAGATGCCTCCCACCCTGCACCTGTCGTTGCAGACTTGCAACTATCCCCGTTCAAGTCCTTGCCCCAGGGCAGTGTTCAATTGTACCTCTCCCATTCCTTGCAATGCAAGCGCAAGTATGCAGCCTGCCACCCACCCACCCCCAGGCTGCAATACCATACTGCTTGCTTGCTTGCACTTTAAATTGGGCCTTTTAGGCATGTGGAGGCGGAATCTGGCCACCACGCCATGGCTGCGTCGGCGGCCTGGTATCCATACTCAGTCCCCAGCCGACCGGTGGCCGGATGTCCCCGCTTGCTCCCCAGCCCCCAGGGGGCGGCCGGGTGTCCATACTCGGTCCCCAGCCAACCCTATTTGTCCCGGTAACCTTTCCCACACTTTTCTTAGCCTGGCCTGCTTTAAGGCAGCATTGGCCGAGCCCACCAGACAACCAGACTCCTCCGGTGGGCCCTGGTTTCTCCATCAGGGGAGTTGAGAGTGCCAAGGTGAGGAGCATGATGAGGATGATAGAAGTCAGCATCTGCTTTGTTTTGTTGGAATGCAAGCGCATGTATGTAGTAGCGGCTAGGCCTGAGGTGGTCAGCGTTTTGGCGCATATCCTACCTCCTCCGAGGATTGCTGGATGTTTTCCTGCTACTATCCAAGTTCTATGACTCCTGTTAAAATTAAGCTTCAGGTGATAAATGATGGATGAGGTAGTGGCAAAGGAGAAAGAGCAGGAGGAACAGGGACCATTCACATCAATATCAGGCCAGTCAACCAGATATGCCTTGTAGGATATGTTTCTGTAACAAAAGGAGCGGTTTGGCTACACAGTTATAGGGCATACAGTGAGTGCAATGCCTACCAAAAATTTCGAGGCACTCCAATGCCCCTTGGAAATGACATGGAGGTCAGAGGGCCTTAACTAAACCTTTTTTTCCATTTATAGCAACTGGGTCTCCTGTGCACTGTTGGCCTAAGCAGTGAATGGAAGGCTTTCCAAAAATTATGAGGAACTGCAATGCCCCTTACAAGAGCCATGCAGTACAGCATATTACATACATAAGTCCCATTATTGGGGAGTGGGTCTCCCATAGGATTTGCTTATGCCTTCCAAGCAAAAGCTTCCGAAAATTAGGACGGAGCAACTTGCAATGCCCCTTACAAGAGCCATGCAGTACAGCATATTACAAACATAAGTCCCATTATTGGGGAGTGGGTCTCCCATAGTATTTGCTTATGCCATCCAAGCAAAAGCTTCCAAAAATTAGGACGGAGCAACTTGCAATGCCCCTTACAAGAGCCATGCAGTACAGCATATTACAAACATAAGTCCCATTATTAGGGAGTGGGTCTCCCATAGGATTTGCTTATGCCTTCCAAGCAAAAGCTTCCAAAAATTAGGACGGAGCATCTTGCAATGCCCCTTACAAGAACCATGCAGTACAGCATATTACAAACATAATTTCCATTATTGGGGAGTGGGTCTCCCATAGGATTTGCTTATGCTTTCCAAGCAAAACCTTCCAAAAATTAGGACGGAGCAACTTGCAATGCCCCTTACAAGAACGATGCAGTACAGCATATTACAAACATAAGTCCCATTATTGGGGAGTGGGTCTCCCATAGGATTTGCTTATGCCTTCCAAGCAAAAGCTTCCAAAAATTAGGACGGAGCATCTTGCAATGCTGGCACCCTGGTGGTATAGTGGTGGTGGAGGCTGAGAATAAGGAGAAGAACATAAAACAGCCGAAATGAGGAAGCGTATACCCATGTGTGGGTGTGAAGCGGTGCATGTGAATACACTTCCCGAAATAACATAGTGGATTTGACTTTATGTTACTCTGCTGTCATTTGGTGGTGATGAGAAGTCTGGCCCAATCCAGCCCTTGTTCATTTTGATAAGGGTCAGCTTGTCAGCATTGTCAGTTGACAGGCGAGTGCACTTATCAGTTATAATTTCCCCAGCAGCACTAAAAACACGCTCCGATAACACGCTAGCGGCAGGGCAGGACCTCCAAGGCGTACAGAGCGAGTTCATTCCAAGTGTCCAGCTTGAATACCCAATAATTAAAAGGCACAGAGGAATCACGGAGGACGCTGGTATGGTCGGCAAGGTACTCCCTCACCATCTTTTGAAACTTTCCACTCCTTGTGAGAGTACCCCGAGCCTCAGGGCCTGTAAGCTGGGCTGGTGTCAGAAATCTGTCCCAGAACGTTGACAGTGTTCCCCTGCCTCTGCTGGATTGGAGTTGCATCTCTCTCGCCTGTACGCCTTGGTTGGGCAACGAACTGTGACCTCTACCGCTAGCGTGTTCAGATGGGAATTTTTTAAACAGTTCTGCAGCAAGGGCCTTCTGGTACTGCCCCATTTTTGTAGACCTCTCCACCTCAGGAATAAGAGAGTGAAAGTTCTCCTTGTAGCGGGGGTCTAAAAGTGTCACCAACCAGTAATGACTGTCACCCAACATTTTGACAACACGAGGGTCACGGTTAAGGCAGCGTAACATAAAGTCAGCCATGCGTGCCAGACTGGTAACGGGCAAGATTTCCGTGTCCTCACCAAGATGACGACTGACCATGCTCTCCTCCTCCTCCTCCTCCTCCCCCCTGTCCTCAGGCCATCCACGCTGAACCGACGGTATGACACTTGTACAGGTACTACCGTCTACAACGCATGATAGCAGGTCCTGTTCTTCCTCCTCCTCCTCCTCCTCTCCCTCACTGTACCCCTATGCACGTTGGGATGAGATGAGGCTGGGCTGTGTGTAATCGCCCACTACGGCTTCTTGATCCATCTCATCATACTCTAGCTGCAATGCCTCCTTTTTAATTCTCTGCAGAGAGCGTTGCAAAAGACAGAAAAGTGGGATGCTGACACTAATGATGGCGTCATCGCCACTCACCATCTTGGTGGCCTCCTCAAAGTTTGTCAGGATGGTGCATATGTCAGACATCCAGGTCCATTCCTGAGGTGTTATGTGTGGAGTCTGACCTGAATATCGACGGCCTTGTTACATCTGGTACTCCACAACTGCTCTCTTCTGCTCACAAATCCTTTGCAACATGTGGAGGGTAGAGTTCCAACGTGTGGGGACGTCACACACCAGTCGGTGTGCCGGAAGCTGCAAACGCTGCTGCAACACAGCAAGGGCGGCGGAAGCTGTAGCCGACTTGCGAAAATGAGCTGACAGGCGGCGTACTTTCACGAGCAGATCTGGCAACTCGGGGTACGATTTAAGAAACCGCTGAACCACGCGGTTAAGCACATGAGCCAGGCATGGTACGTGTGTGATCTCACCTCGCCTCAGAGCCGCCATCAGGTTACGGCCATTGTCACATATGACCATGCCGGGATGTAGGTTCAGCGGTCTCAGCCACAGATCTGCCTGCTCTTTCACAGCTGTCCACAACTCACAAGCAGTGTGAGGTTTATCACCTAAGCTTATGAGTTTCAGCACAGCCTGTTGCCGCTTGGCGGAGGCAGTACTGCAGTGCTTCCAGCTTGTAACTGATGTGGTGATATCTGAGATGGAGGCTGAACATGAGGAGGAGGAGGATGATGCGCAGGAGCTATACACTGTGGGGGAAACTATAACTGACATAGGGCCCGCAATCCTCGGTGTGGGGAGGACGTGTTCCGTCCCAAGGTCCGAGTGGGTCCCGGCTTCCACTATGTTTACCCAGTGTGCCGTCAGAGAGATGTACCGTCCCTGGCCACAAGCACTTGTCCACGTGTCCGTTGTCAGGTGGACTCTCCCAGTAACTGCGTTGTTGAGGGCACGGCAGATGCTTTGGGACACGTGCTTGTGTAGTGCGCGGATGGCACACCGGGCAAAATAGTGTCGGCTGGGGACCGAGTACCGAGGGACGGCCAACGCCATAAGATTGCGGAAGGATTCCGTCTCCACCAGCCTAAAAGGCAGCATTTCCAATGCAAGCAGTCGTGAAATCTGCGAATTTAGGACTGTGGCCTGTGGGGCGTTAGCTGCGAATTTCCGCTTTCGTTCAAAGGTCTGGGATGTGGACAATTGAACGCTGCGGTGGGACGTGGACGTTGATGCTGTTTCTTGAGAAACTGCCATAACAAGTGAAGACTGAGAGGAGGGGGCATCTTTACATGCAGTATGGACAGGG
This sequence comes from Phyllobates terribilis, assembly GCF_046119375.1. NCBI lineage: Eukaryota > Metazoa > Chordata > Amphibia > Anura > Dendrobatidae > Phyllobates > Phyllobates terribilis. The sequence continues at coordinate 177,073,397 of NW_027362773.1, forward strand.
GATTGCCTTGCACACACAACAGGGGGTTCTATTGCACGCACAACAGTGGAAGAAGCAGTGGTGACACCTGCTGACACTGGTCGTGGACCCTGGGTTTCGCCCCACAAAGTCAGGTGCTTTGCTGCCATGTGCCTCATCATGCTGGTGGTGGTCAGGCTGGTAGTTTTGTCACCCCTGCTGATGCTGGCATGGTAGGTGGAACATATGGCCTTTTTGGGGTTATCAGCAGAGTCTTTAAAAATATTCCAGACTCTGGAAGACCTACCGCTTGTACTGGCAACGTCCCTCGTGTTTGTGTTACGGGGAACGGTTGCCCGCCTTCTGTCTGCGGCCACCACACTGCTTCTTCCTGCCTGTTGGGGTACTCTGCCTCCCTCCCCCTGTGTGCTGCTGGCCTCACTCTGCATGTCCTCCTGCCACGTTGGGTCAGTTACTAGATCATCCACCACCTCCTCCTCTTCCACTTGCGCACCACGATGCTCCTCCTCACTTCCTGGCAATTGTGTCTCGTCATCGTCCACCTCTTGTGACAAATTGCCAGCGTCGACTTCCTGTGGCCGTGGCTGTTCAAATATTTGGGCATCGCTACATGGGATCTCCTCTTCCACCACTTCAAGCGTATCAGGCGAGGGGCACAAATATGGAAATGGACCAGTGAACAGCTCTTCAGAGTGTCCAAGTGTGGGATCAATTGCTGTCTGACGACACTCGGCATGGTGGGAGGAAGGAGCATCAGGGTGAGGAGGAGTATGCGGTCGAGACTCACGGCTACTAAGAGTTGACCGTGTGGAAGACAGACCGGAGGTGGTGGTGCCCAGGTAACTGGAAGTATTATCTGCTATCCAATTAATAACCTGTTCACACTGATCAGTTCTCAATACTGGTGTTGTTCTGTGCTTCCCTAGTAATTCGGTCAAGAAGTGGGAACGAGAAGATGTGGCTGTTGGTTGTGGCACATTTTCACCTTGGCCACGGCCCCGTTCTCTGCACGAACCATCACCAGAACGTCCACTTCCACGTCCCTTGCCACGCGCCTTGCCCATTGTAAAGGAAGTAAAATAGCTTACACTTGCACTATCAATGGAAAAAGGGTAATAAAAAGTAGATTAGAACCGTGGAAGAGGAAAACCACAGTTCTATTTCTCTGGCCTACACCCGACTCTTTTAAACAATCTAAACAATCAGGGAGAAAGTATTACTGTTTTTCTTTACGTAAAAAATACCAAAACCTGAATAATAGAGATTTTTTACCGTGGGATAGCAAAACCACAGTTATTGTTTACTGGGGTATACCAGACTTTTTTAAATAGATATAATTGCGGCTGAACAGTGAGCGACACACTCAAACTGTGGTTTTTTAGATACCAAAGGCACAAAACTGGATAGTACAGAGATTTGACCCGTGGAACTGCAAAACCACACTGGGATTTGTCGAGCCTACACCAGACTATTTTCAACAGATATATTTTTGTGTCACAACAGTCAGGAGACACTACTGTTTTTCTTTACGGAAAATATACCAAAACCTGAATAATAGAGATTTTTTACCGTGGGATGGCAAAACCACAGTTATTGTTTACTGGGGTATACCAGACTTTTTTAAATAGATATAATTGCGGCTGAACAGTGAGCGACACACTCAAACTGTGTTTTATTTAGATACCAAAGGCCCAAAACTGGATAGTACAGAGATTTGACCCGTGGAACTGCAAAACCACACTGGGATTTGTCGGGCCTACACCAGACTATTTTCAACAGATATATTTTTGTGTCACAACAGTCAGGAGTCACTACTGTTTTTCTTTATGGAAAATATACCAAAAACTGAATAATAGAGATTTTTTACTGTGGGATGGCAAAACCACAGTTATTGTTTACTGGGGTATACCAGACTTTTTAAATAGATATAATTGCGGCTGAACAGTGAGCGACACACTCAAACTGTGTTTTTTTAGATACCAAAGGCCCAAAACTGGATAGTACAGAGATTTGACCCGTGGAACTGCAAAACCACACTGGGATTTGTCGAGCCTACACCAGACTATTTTCAACAGATATATTTTTGTGTCGCAACAGTCAGGAGACACTACTGTTTTTCTTTACGTAAAAAATACCAAAACCTGAATAATAGAGATTTTTTTACCGTGGGATGGCAAAACCACAGTTATTGTTTACGGGGGTATACCAGACTTTTTTAAATAGATATAATTGCGGCTGAACAGTGAGCGACACACTCAAACTGTGTTTTTTTAGATACCAAAGGCCCAAAACTGGATAGTACAGAGATTTGACCCATGGAACTGCAAAACCACAGTTGGATTTGTCAGGCCTACACCAGACTATTTTCAACAGATATATTTTTGTGTCACAACAGTCAGGAGACACTACTGTTTTTCTTTACGGAAAATGTACCAAAACCTGAATAATAGAGATTTTTTACCGTGGGATGGCAAAAACAAAGTTATTGTTTACTGGGGTATACCAGATTTTTTTAAATAGATATAATTGCGGCTGAACAGTGAGCGACATACTCAAACTGTGGTTTTTTTAGATACCAAAGGCCCAAAACTGGATAGTACAGAGATTTGACCCGTGGAACTGCAAAACCACACTGGGATTTGTCGGGCCTACACCAGACTATTTTCAACAGATATATTTTTGTGTGTTACAACAGTCAGGAGACACTACTGTTTTTCTTTACGGAAAATATACCAAAACCTGAAAATAGAGATTTTTTACCGTGGGATGGCAAAACCACAGTTATTGTTTACTGGGGTATACCAGACTTTTTTAAATAGATATAATTGCGGCTGAACAGTGAGCGACACACTCAAACTGTGTTTTTTTTAGATACCAAAGGCCCAAAATTGGATAGTACAGAGATTTTACCCGTGGAACTGCAAAACCACACTGGGATTTGTCGAGCCTACACCAGACTATTTTCAACAGATATATTTTTGTGTCACAACAGTCAGGAGACACTACTGTTTTTCTTTACGTAAAAAATACCAAAACCTGAATAAGGCTGCGTGCACACGATGCGTTTTTCATGCGTTTCTGCTGCGGAATTTCCGCAGCGGAAACGCATCAAAAACGCATGGTAATCCGCACCCCATGGTCCCCAATGGCATTCCGCAATGTCAATGCACATGCTGCGGATTTTTCCGCAGCGTTTCTGCAGCGCTCATAAATCCGCAGCATGTTCATTAATTTTGCGGAAGCGCAGCGGAAGCGCCGCCATTGACTTGCATTGAGACGCATAGAATGCGCGTCTGTACATTTGTACAAGCGGATTCTATGCGTCTCTACAGTACAGACCAAAAGTTTGGATACACCTTCTCATTTAAAGATTTTTCTGTATTTTCATGACTATGAAAATTGTACATTCACACTGAAGGCATCAAACTATGAATTAACACATGTGGAATTATATACTTAACAAAAAAGTGTGAAACGACTGAAAATATGTCTTATATTCTAGGTTCTTCAAAGTAACCACCTTTTGCTTTGATAACTGCTTTGCACACTCTTGGCATTTTCTTGATGAGGTTCAAGAGGTAGTCACCAGAAATGGTCTTCCAACAATCTTGAAGGAGTTCCCAGAGATGCTTAGCACTTGTTGGCACTTTTGCCTTCACTCTGCGGTCCAGCTCACCCCAAACCATCTCGATTGGGTTCATGTCTGGTGACTGTGGAGGCCAGGTCATCTGGCGTAGCACCCCATCACTCTCCTTCTTGGTTAAATAGCCCTTACACAGCCTGGAGGTGTGTTTGGGGTCATTGTCCTGTTGAAAAATAAATGATGGTCCAACTAAACGCAAACTGGATGGAATAGCATGCCGCTGCAAGATGCTGTGGAAGCCAAGCTGGTTCAGTATGCCTTCAATTTTGAATAAATCCCCAACAGTGTCACCAGCAAAGCACCCCCACACCATCACACCTCCTCCTCCATGCTTCACGGTGGTAACCAGGCATGTAGAGTCCATCCGTTCACCTTTTCGACGTCGCACAAAGACAGTGGTTGGAACCAAAGATCTCAAATTTGGACTCATCAGACCAAAGCACAGATTTCCACTGGTCTAATGTCCATTCCTTGTGTTCTTTAGCCCAAACAAGTCTCTTCTGCTTGTTGCCTGTCCTTAGCAGTGGTTTCCTAGCAGCTATTTTACCATGAAGGCCGGCTGCACACAGTCTCCTCTTAACAGTTGTTGAAGAGATGTGTCTGCTGCTAGAACTCTGTATGGCATTGACCTGGTCTCTAATCTGAGCTGCTGTTAACCTGCGATTTCTGAGGCTGGTGACTCAGATAAACTTATCCTCAGAAGCAGAGGTGACTCTTGGTCTTCCTTTCTTGGGGCGGTCCTCATGTGAGCCAGTTTCTTTGTAGCGCTTGATGGTTTTTGCAACTGCACTTGGGGACAGTTTCAAAGTTTGCCCAATTTTTCGCACTGACTGACGTTCATTTCTTAAAGTAATGATGGCCACTTGTTTTTCTTTACTTAGCTGCTTTTTTCTTGCCATAATACAAATTCTAACAGTCTATTCAGTAGGACTATCAGCTGTGTATCCACCAGACTTCTGCACAACACAACTGATGGTCCCAACCCCATTTATAAGGCAAGAAATCCCACTTATTAAACCTGACAGGGCACACCTGTGAAGTGAATACCATTTCCGGTGACTACCTCTTGAAGCTCATCAAGAGAATGCCAAGAGTGTGCAAAGCAGTCATCAAAGCAAAAGGTGGCTACTTTGAAGAACCTAGAATATAAGACATATTTCAGTTGTTTCACACTTTTTTGTTAAGTATATAATTCCACATGTGTTAATTCATAGTTTTGATGCCTTCAGTGTGAATGTACAATCTTCATGAAAATGCAGAAAAATCTTTAAATGAGAAGGTGTGTCCAAACTTTTGGTCTGTACTGTATGTGCGGATGGTACCCAGTTCTGGAGGAGAGAAGACTCTCATCCAGACCTGGGTACCATTGTACCTGTAAAAAAAAGAATAAAATAATAAATAAAGTTTATATTCACCTGTCCGGCGGCCCCTGCAGCGCTTCTCCTTCCAGGACCTGAGATGACGTCGCGGTCATGTGACCGCAGGCTGTCTCGCGACAGTACAATACAAGCACTTGTTTCTTTGTGCCCCCCATGTCCTCATAGATTGTAGCTTGTGATGCCCCCCATGTCCTCATAGATTGTAGCTTGTGATGCCCCCCATGTCCTCATAGATTGTAGCTTGTGATGCCCCCCATGTCCTCATAGATTGTAGCTTGTGATGCCCCCCATGTCCTCATAGATTGTAGCTTGTGATCAGGACCCTCACTCCTCTGGGTACCTGTTGATTTATGTGTTACTCTGTAACGTCTTTATTGTCTGTACAAGTCCCAGTTTATTGTAAGTGCTGCAGAAAATGGCAGAGCTATAGAAATAAAAATTATCATTTTTATATTATTATTATTTATTGAATCTGAATTATACAGAGCATAGACAGTAGGGAATCTGGATTATAGATTGCACATTCTGTAAATAATATGGATTATATAGAGTACAGTCTGGAGTGAATCTGGTTTATATAGATCATAGTCTGTTGAGAATCTGGATTATAGAGGTCATGGTTGGTATGGTGCGTTCTGTAGGTAATCTAGATTATACAGGGTACAATGCAGACTACTTATGAAGATAATAACCCTCATCATCACACTCGGATGACCATGTTAGATGCAATGCAGTAAATCAACCGTAAGCAATAAAACATTTCTTTGTGCAAGTATATCGCCATCTGCGGGAAACAGGCAGCATCACTCTTCACTACAAATTGACCTCTCCTAAAAAGACTTGACTCTGTTAACTCATCCTGTGCTGAAAGTTCACTTTCACAGGGAAGGGGGCATGTTGGGGGCATTCACAAGGAAGTTGGGGATGTTTGGTGGGTTTCACAGGAAATGGGGGCATGTTGGGGGCTTCCACAAGGAAGGGGGGCATGTTTGGGGGGTTTCACAGAGAATGGGGACATATTGGGGGCTTTCACAGGGAAAGGGGGGCATGTTGGGGGCTTTCACAAGAAAGGGGGTCATGTTGGGGGCTTGCACAAGGAAGGGGGTCATGTTAGGGGCTTTCACAGGGAAGGGTATCATGTTGGGGGCTATCACAGGGGAGGGGGTCATGTTGGGGGCTATCACAGGGAAGTGGGTCATGTTGGGGGCTTGCACAGGGAAGGGGGTCATGTTGGGGGCGTTCCCAAGGAAGGGGGGCATGTTTGGGGGCTTTCACAGGGAAAGGGGGGCATGTTGGGGGCTTGCACAGGGAAGGGGGTCATGTTGGGGGCTTTCACAGGGAAGGGGGTCATGTTGGGGCTTGCACCAGGAAGGGGGTCATGTTGGGGGCTTTCACAGGGAAGGGGGTCATGTTGTGGGCTTTCACAGGGAAGGGGGTTATGTTGGGGGCTTTCAAAGGGAAGGGGTCATGTTGGGGGCTTTCACAGGAAGGGGGTCATGTTGGGGGCTTGCACAGGGAAGGGGGTCATGTTGGGAGCTTGCACAGGGAAAGGGGGCATGTTGGGGGGGTTCCACAGAGAGGGGGGTCATGTTGGGGGCTTGCACAGGGAAGGGGGACATGTTTAGGGGCTTTTACAAGGAACGGGGGCATGTTTGGGGGCTTTCACAGGGAAGAGGGTCATGTTGGGGGCTTGCACCAGGAAGGGGTCATGTTGGGGGCTTTCACAGGGAAGGGGGTCATGTTGGGGGCTATCACGGGGAAGGGGTCATGGTGGGAGCTTGCACAGGGAAAGGGGGCATGTTGGGGGGCTTTCACAGAGAGGGGGGTCATGTTGGGGGCTTGCACAGGGAAGGAGGACATGTTTGGGGTCTTTTACAAGGAAGGGGGGATGTTGGGGGCTTTCGTAGGGAAGGGGGACACGTTTGGGGGCTTGCACAGGGAAGGGGGTCATGTTGGGAGCTTGCACAGGGAAGGGGGGCATGTTGGGGGCTTTCACAGGAAAGAGGGGCTGTCAGGAATTCCAACACATAGGCGAGACGACACCGGGGACATCACGCAATATCTCACTGTGCCGTCACGATGTCCGTATTTCATCTGTAGTATCGAGCACGCGATCCAGACTACTCTCTATGTAGGTCTCGGTAAGCGACCAGTGAGCGTATGGCGCCACACCTCGGGGATTCCAAAGCCTGGAATCCATGTTGAACGCCTTCCGTACAGTCACTGTCAGCTTCACGATAGCCCAATTATTATTAATATTCGCTGTCACCACCGGCCGAGTTTGAAATATAATACAGGCCTGGCCGGACGCCTGCGTTTTGGTAGCGTATACGACTTCGGGGGAGGGAACGATTACAGAACAAAAAAAACAGAACTATTAAATTTTACATTTAATCCAAAAGGGAGGCAGTGTTTAGGAAAAATATATACAAGGATGTTACAAATGAGACATTAAAATACATAGGCAGTTACATAAAATAAATAGGGTAAAAAGAAGACAACTTACTCTATACGATTGCAGAGACGATTCAATATAGGTGGAGGAGGGGCTCCCCAGATGGATTATGCTGTTATTGAACAGGATCCGTTGATATAATTCTTATTCCCCCCTGGCAATGAGTGCTCCTGTCTTCTCCATGGACTCTCTTATACCTAAGGGGAGATCTGCCCACACGCCCCTTGTGGTGACATCATGTGGGCCAGTCTCCAGCCTGTACATTTTTATTAAAAACGCTAACTTCTGCAATAACGCACTGCTCGTTGATTGCAGAAGCTTGCAAACAACACCATTTTTTCCCTTATGATTTTATCTTTATTTAGAGACCACACATCACATAGCTGCAATCTGCTATTCTGGGGTTTTTGCGCTACCGCTCCCTGATTTTGCCTACAGCCCTGGAAAACTACTCATACATTCCTGGGCTGATTTGGTCACTATACATATGGGTCCCATTACTGTCGGACCTATGGAACTCAAAACATTTCATATTTCATATCGGAGTAAGTTACGTCTGCAAATTTCCCTTTGAGGCTCATGAAGCAGCCTCACGGTTACACGCAAATTAGTGCAAGCCTGCGTTTTAACTACCTCCTGCGTCTTTCAGAGACAAGATGCTTGCTTCCTAACGAAGTTATAACACTCCTTGGCTGGCCTTGTTTGCATAAGCTATTTCTCAGGCGTGTGCTAATTGGGGCTTTTGTGCTGAGGAAAATGGGACAGCTCAGTGCTGACGAGTGGTGATAATTTGCAGTAAGACACTGTATAATTGTCATCTCTGGACAAACACTACAGCAGAGGGCATGGGAGAAGGGGCTAATATTCTGCTAATATGTTCCTTACATTAATTTTTCCCTGACAGGGGCATGTTGGGGAGCTTTCACAGAGATGGGGGTCATGTTGGGGGCTTGCACAGGGAAGGGGGCATGTTTGGGGGCTATTACAAGGAAGGGGGTCATTTTGGGGGCTTTCACAGGGAAGGGGGTCATGTTGGGAGCTTTCACATGAAAGGGGGGCATGTTGGGGGGCTTGCACAGGGAAGGGGGTCATGTTGGGGGCTTTCACAGGAAAGGGGGGCATGTTTGGGGGCTTCCACAGGGAAGGGGGTCATGTTGGGGGCTTTCACAGGGAAGGGGGGCATATTTGGGGGCTTCCACAGGGAAGGGGGTCATGTTGGGGGCTTTCACAGGGAAGGGGGTCATGTTGGGGGCTTTCACGGGGAAGGGGGTCATGTTGGGGGCTTTCACAGGAAAGGGGGGCATGTTTGGGGGCTTTCACAGATAGGGGGGTCATGTTGGGGGCTTTCGCGGTGAAGGGGGATATGTTTGGGGGCTTTTACTGGGAAGAGGGGGATGTTGGGGCTCTTGTAGGGAAGAGGTTCATGTTGGGGGGCTTTCAAAGGGAAGGGGGTCATGTTGGGGGCTTTCACAGGAAAAGGGGCATGTTGGGGGCTTTCACAAGGAAGGGTGGCATGTTTGGGGGCTTTCACAGGGAAGGGGGCATGTTGAGGGGCTTTCACAAGGAAGGATGGCATGTTTAGGGGCTTTCACAGGGAAGGGGGCATGTTGGGGCTTGCACAAGGAAGGGGGTCATGTTGGGGGCTTTCACAGTGAAAGGGGTATGTTGGGGGCTTTCACAAGGAAAGGGGGGCATGTTGGGGGCTTTCACAGGGAATGGGGGCATGTTTGGGCTTTCACAGGGAAGGGGGGCATGTTTGGGGGCTTTTACAGGGAAAGGGGGATGTTGGGGGCTTTCATAGGGAAGGGGGATGTTTGGGAGCTTTCACAGGGAAGGGGTAAGGTTGGGCAGCTTTCACAGGGAAGGGGGTAAGGTTGGGAGCTTGGACAGGGAAGGGGGAGATGTTAGGGGTTTTCACAAGGAAGGATGGCATGTTTGGGGGGTTTCATGGGGAAGGGGGGCATGTTGGGGAGCTTGCACAAGGAAGGGCATCATGTTGGGGAGCTTTACAGGGAACAGGGGCATGTTGGGGTCTTTCACATTGAAAGGGGCATGTTGGGGGCTTTCACAGGGAAGGGGGCATGTTGGGGGCTTTCACATGGAAGGGGGGCATGTTTTGTGGCCTTCACAAGGAAGGGCGTCATGTTGGGGGCTTGCACAGGGAACAGGGGCATGTTGGGGGCTTTCACATTGAAGGGGGCATGTTGGAGGCTTTCACAGGGAAGGGGGCATGTTGCGGGCTTTCACAAGGAAGGGGGGCATGTTGGGGGCTTGCACAGGGAAGGGGGGCATATTGGGGGCTTTCACAGGGAAGGGGGGCATGTTGGGGGTTTGCATGCACAGGAAAGGGGGGCATTTTTGGGGGTGGTTTCACAGGGAAGGGGGGCATGTTGGGGGCTTTCACAAGGAAGGGGGGCATGTTTGGGGGGTTTCACAGGGAAAGGGGGGCATGTTGGGGGCTTTCACAGGGAAATGGGGCATGTTGGGGGCTTGTACATGGAAGGGGGGCATGTTTGGGGCTTTCACAGGAAGGGCGTCATGTTGGGGGCTTGCACAGGGAAGGGTGTCATGTTGGGGGCCTTTTACAGGGAAAGGGATCATGTTGGGGGCTTTCACGGGGAAGGCGGTCATGTTGGGGGCTTTAACAGGGAAGGCTGCATGTTGGGGGCTTGCACAGGGAAGGGATTCATGTTACGGGGCTTTCACAAGGAAGGGGGGCATGTTTTGGGGGCTTGCACAGTGAAAGGGGGCATACTTGGGGGCCTTCACAGGGAAGGGATCATATTGAGGTGCTTTCACATGGAAGGGTGGCATGTTCGGGGGCTTGCACAGGGAAGGGGGGCATGTTTGGGGGCTTGCACAGGGAAGGGGGTATGTTGCAGGACTAGACAGCTCAGCAGTGAACTGTTTAGAGAACAGGGGCTAAAATGAGGAGCACAAAAAAGCAACTCCTATTTAGACGCAACCATAGTAACTTACCTCTCCACGCATCTCCTGACTCCGTGACGTGTCAGGGCAGCGGGTGCGCTGACGTCACTACACTGCGTCTTCTGCTCTGAGAGTGCGGGAAGACACTGAGGAGTCCTGACCTGCCGCCAGCGAGGAGAGGTGAGAGTTTGATTTTTTGTATTTTATTTTTATATATGAGGCCCATACAATATGGAGCAATGCATGGGGCCCATACTGTATGGAGCAATATATGGGGCCCATACTGTATGGAGCAATATATGGGGAACATTCTGCACTGGGCATTATATGTGGCCCATTATTCTGTATGAAGCATTATATGTGGCCCATTATTCTGTATGGAGCATTATATTGGCTCATAATACTATATGGAGCATTATATGGGGCCCATAATTCTGTATGGAGCATTATACCGGGCCCATTATTCTGTAAGGAGCATTATATGGGGTCCATTATTCTGTATGGAGCATTATATGGGGCCCATTATTCTGTATGGAGCATTATATTGGCTCATAATACTGTATGGAGCATTATATGGGGCCCGTAATTCTGTATGGAGCATTATTCGGGGTCCATTATTCTGTAAGGAGCATTATATGGGGTCCATTATTCTGTACGGAGCATTATATTGGCTCATAATACTGTATGGAGCATTATATGGGGCCCATAATTCTGTCTAGAGCATTATACGGGGCCCATTATTCTGTAAGGAGCATTATATGGGGCCCATTATTCTGTACGGAGCATTATATTGGCTCATAGTACTGTATGGAGAATTATATGGGGCCCATAATTCTGTATGGAACATTATACGGGGCCCATTATTCTGTAAGGAGCAGTATATGGGGTCCATTATTCTGTATGGAGCATTATATGGGGTCCATTATTCTGTATGGAGCATTATATGGGGCCCATTATTTTGTATGGAGCATTATATGGGGCCCATTATTCTGTATGGAGCATTATATGGGGCCCATTATTCTGTATGGAGCATTATATGGGGCCCATTATTCTGTATGGAGCATTATATATGGGGCCCATTATTCTGTATGGAGCATTATATGGGGCCCATTATTCTGTATGGAGCATTATATGGGGCCCATTTTTCTGTATGGAGCAATATATGGGGTTCACTATTTTGTATGGAGGACTATGTGGGCCCATAATACGGTATGGAGGACTATGTGGTGCCCATAATACTGTATGGAGGACTATGTGGTGCCCATAATACTGTATGGAGGACTATGTGGTGCCCATAATACTGTATGGAGGACTATGTGGTGCCCATAATACTGTATGGAGGACTATGTCTTGCCCATTATACTGTTTGGAAGTCTATGAGGGGTTAATTATTCTGTATGGAGAACTATGAGGGGTCAATTATTCTGTATGGAGGACTATGTGGGTCCATTATACTGTATGGAGGATTAGGTGGGGCCCATTATTCTGTATTGAGGACTATGTGGGGCCATTACACTGTATGGATGACTATGAGGGGTCAAGTATTCTGTATGGAGGACTATGTGGGGCCATTATACTGTATGGAGGACTATGTGGTGCACATTATACTGTATGGAGGACTATGTGGTGCCCATTATACTGTATGAAGGAATTTGTGGAGCCCATTATTCTGTATGGAGGAACATATGGAGCCCATTATTCTGTATGGAGGACTATGTGAGGCCATTATACTGTATAGAGGACTATGTGATGCCCATTATACGCTATGTAGGACTATGTGGAGCCATTATCCTGTATGGAGGACTATGTGGTGTTCAAAATACTGTATGGAGGACTATGTGGTGCCCAAAATACTGTATGGAGGACTATGTGGGACCCATAATACTGTATGGAAGACTATGTGGAACCCATTATATTGAATGGAGAAATATGTGGTGCCCATAATACTGTTTGAAGGACTATGTGGGGCCCACTATACTGTATGGAATGTAGCATCGGCGTCTCTGCCCCGTACTAGGCAGAGACGCCGTCCCTCTCACCTCCCCGCTCCTGGCGCGGCGTCCTCCAGCGCTTCTCTCCCCGCTGCTTCCGGCACGCGCTCCTTCCCCGGCAGTGTGCTTAGGGTGCGCGCGCGCGCGCTCCCCCTCTCTTAAAGGGACCGCGCGCGCCGTCCTAAGGAGTCCCCGGCCAATTGCCGGAGGACCTCCCATATATAAGGCACCTCCTCCAAAATAGAGGTGCCCGAGCAATGTTGTTGCAAAGCCTTCACTCTGCTTCAGCCCTCAGGTCCCGTTGCCTGCCAGTCACCTGCCTGATTCCTGCCTGTTACCTGCCAGTCATCTGCCAGATTCCTGCTTGATACCTGCCTGATATCCGCTTACCAGCTTGCAAGCCTGCGGTCCGACGGTCTGCTCTCCGACACCTGTCAGTCTGTCTATGGACCAGCCTGCCCGCTCACCTGGGAGCGCTCACCTGTTACTTGCCTGCTAGCCTACCTGGAGGCTCTGCCGTCACTTGCCGTGACCTCCTGCCTGCCCAGAGACTCTTGCCCACTCACCTGGGAGCGCTCACCTGCTACCTGCCTGCTAGCCTACTTGGAGGCTCTGCCATCACTTGCCGTGACCACCTGCCTGTCCAGAGAGTCTTGCCCGCTCACCTGGGAGCGTCCACCCGCTACCTGTCTGCTAGTCTACACTGAGGTTCTGCCGTCACTTGCCGTGACCACCTGCCTGTCCAGAGACTCTCGCCCACTCACCTGGGAGCGTTCACCAGCCACCAGCCCGCTGCCCTTCTACCCAGAGACTGTCCCTGTCACTTGCCGTGACTACCGGCCCCTCTACCCAGAGACTGTCCCTGTCACTTGCCGTGACTACCTGCCCGTCTTCCCTGGGAGCCACCCGCTTCCTTACAAGGACTGCCCCCTTGTATAGTTGCACAGAGTTTCCACTTCCCAGACCCGTTACAGTTTGCTCGGGCCATGGAACCCGGTGGCCCCCAGATCTCCGATCTGCACCAGGAAGTCTTACGTCAGAAAACTCAGCAGGAGGTGGTACTGTCCTATCTACGGTCCGTTAACTCTCGTCTAGGCGCATTGTGTGACTTGTCTATGTCTACCTCTGGTCCAGCCGTGCCCATTCCTGCGGTACCGCAATCCAGTCCCTTCATGGTACCCGACTATGGACCTCGGCTTCTGGCACCTCCACGCTTTGCCGGCGAACCTACTTTAGCTCGGGGTTTCATAAACCAGTGCACCCTGCACTTTGCGCTATTGGCATACCAGTTCATCTCCGACCGGGCCAAGGTGGCCTTCACCATGTCTCATCTCACTGGGGAGGCACTGGCATGGCTAAATCCCCTGTGGGAGAGAGGGGATCCCCTGGTGTCCGACCTGCCATCTTTCCTCGCTGCTTTCCGGAAAGTCTTCGATGAACCTGGACGGGAAACCTCTTCTGCCTCCTCTCTGCTACGTCTCCGCCAAGGGAGTCTCACCGTGGGCCAATATGCCATACGGTTCCGCACCCTCGCTTCTGAGCTTGCCTGGGAAAATGAGGCTCTGGTGTCCGTCTTCTGGGAGGGTCTTTCCGGTCGGATTAAGGACGAGTTAGCTGGTCGGGACATTCCTACCACTCTGGATGACCTGGTGTCACTAGCTACCCGGATTGGCATCCAGTTCCAAGAACGTGCCAAAGAGACTACCTGGGAGAAAGACTTTTCTTGCTCTGCTCCTACTTCCCTGAGACCTGCCTCTCAATCAGTCACTCCGCGGGCGCTCTCGCCTGAACCTATGCAGATCGACCAGACCAAGATGGTCAGATCTCGCCAAGAATCTCACCGAGCCGAGGTAAGCTGTTTCTATTGTGGCAGTATGGAGCACTTCATCCGTTCCTGCCCGGAGAAGCCGGGAAACGCCAGTGTCTAGAACCGCTCGGAGAGGTCTTCCTAGACAAAAGTAAGCCCTCTCCGTCTCTGACTTTACCGGTCTCTATTGCTTGGGGAGAAAACCGTCACTTTGAACTCGCCCACCTGGATTCTGGAGCTGCTGGAAACCTCATCTCCCAGTCTCTGGTAGAGAGATACCGTATTCCCACCAAGTCCCTGGCTGAACCATTATCAGTCGCCTCCGTGGATGGAAGACTTCTCTCGGAGACCATCCTGCTCGTCACTGAACCCATAACCCTGCAGGTGGGAATGCTGCACTCTGAGGAAATCTCATTCCATGTGTTGTCCGGACTTTCTCACTCCCTGTTGCTAGGTCTACCTTGGCTCCAGACACACGAACCCGTATTGAACTGGCGATCCGGTGAAGTACTCCGATGGGGTCCAGACTGCCATAGGACCTGCCTGGTTCCGGTCCGCCCAGCTCGCCCTCCGCCAACTCCAGCTAATTTACCAGGTCTCCCGGCTCCTTACTGGCCCTATGCGGACGTCTTCGGTAAGAAGGAAGCAGAGACGTTGCCACCCCATAGGCCATATGACTGCCCGATCGACCTGGTACCTGGCACCACTCCTCCCCGTGGGCGTATCTACCCGTTGTCTGCAGCCGAGACCCGGGCCATGTCTGAGTACATTGAAGAGAATCTGGCTAGGGGATTTATCCGGAAATCTACCTCCCCGGCTGGAGCCGGATTCTTCTTTGTCAAAAAGAAAGACGGCTCGCTACGCCCCTGTATTGACTATAGAGGACTCAATCAGATCACGGTTAAAAATAAATACCCCCTTCTGCTCATCTCTGAGTTATTTGATCGTCTTAGAGGCGCCAGGACCTTCTCCAAGCTGGATGTAACGGGTCTGGGAGGCGGAACCTCTGGGCTACAATACAAGGGGGCGGTCCTTGTAAAGGAGCGGGTGGCGACCAGGCAGGTAGTCACAGGAGGTGACCAGGACAGTCTCTGGGTGTACGGGCAGGAGGACACGGCAAGTGATCGGGGCAGTCTCTGGATAAAGGGTAGGTACGACCTGTGATGGCTGAACCTCCAGGTAGGCTAGCAAGGCAGATGAAGAATGTGTGCTCCCAGGTGAGCAAGCGAGAGTCTCTGGAATAGCAGGTGGTCACAGCACGTGACGGCGGAGCCTCCAGGTAGGCAAGCAGGCAGGTAACGGAGAAGCGCTCCCAGGTGAGCGGGCAAGAGTCTCAGGAATAGCTGGTGGTCACAGCACGTGACAGCGGAGCCTTCGGGCAGGCAAGCAGGCAGGTAGCGGAGAAGCGCTCCCAGGTGAGTGGGCAAGAGTCTGGAGTAGCTGGTGGTCACAGCACGTGACAGCGGAGCCTCCGGGCAGGCAAGCAGGCAGGTAACGGAGAAGCGCTCCCAGGTGAGCGGGCAAGAGTCTGGAGTAGCTGGTGGTCACAGCACGTGACAGCGGAGCCTCCGGGCTGGCAAGCAGGCAGGTAACGGAGAAGCGCTCCCAGGTGAGCGGGCAAGCTGGTCCATAGACACACTGACCGGAGTTGTAAGGCAGACCGTCGGACCTCAGGCAAGCAGGCAGGTAGCTGAGGTGCGCTCCCAGGTGAGCGGGCAGGCTGGTCCTTAGACAGACTGACAGGAGTAGTAAGGCAGACCGTCGGACCTCAGGCTAGCAGACAGGTAGCAAGTAATCAGGCAGGAATCTGACAGGTAACTGGCAGGTAACTGGCAACGGGACCTGAGGGCTGAAGCACAGGTGAGACACAGGTGCAAACAACATTGCTCGGGCACCTCCATTTTGGAGGAGGTGCCTTATATATGATGAAGTCCTCCGGCCATTGGCCGGGGACTCCTTAGGACGGCGCGCGCGGCCCCTTTAAGAGGAGGGGAGCGCGCGCGCCCTAAGCACCGGGGCCGGGAAGGAGCGCGCGCTGAGAGCAGAGCGGGAGGAGGACGCCGGGAAGGAGCGCGCGCTGACAGCAGAGCGGGAGAGGGACGCCGGGCACGGGGCAGAGCGGTGAGGGGAGCAGCGTCCCTGCCTAACAGAGGGCAGGGACGCCGGCACTACAGTACCCCCCCCTTTAGGCCCCCCCTTTTTTAGGCCAGACAGAAATTTAGCTAGGATGAGAGGGGCATGGATGTTCTCCCGGGGCTCCCACGTTCTCTCCTCAGGACCAAACCCCTTCCAATCTACCAGAAAAAAGGTCTTTCCTCTTACCCTTTTGGTGGCAAGAATGTTCTCTACCTCAAACTCGTCCTCAGCAGAAACCGGAGCAGGAGGCGTACCTGTAGACTTGGAAAAAGAGTTAAGTACCACAGGTTTGAGGAGAGATACATGGAAGGAGTTAGGGATCCGTAAGTTGGCCGGGAGTTTCAATTTATAGGCCACCGGGTTGATCTGACTGGTGACCTCCAGAGGTCCGATGAACCGAGGCCCTAACTTGTAAGAGGGTATCTTGAGTCGAACATATTTAGATGAGAGCCAGACCTTATCTCCTGGACGAAATTGAGGAGGATCCAGGCGTTTTTTGTCAGCGTGTCTTTTCATCCGCTCGGACGACTGAAGGAGTGCGGATCGGGTACTCTCCCAAATGGAGGAAAATTTGCTAACGAGAGATTCCGCAGCCGGGTTGTCCACCGAGGTGGAGACAGGAAAAGGAATCCGAGGATGCTGACCAAAGACTACAAAAAACGGGGATTTGGAGGAGGATTCGCTCTCGTGATTATTGTAAGAGAACTCGGCCCATGGTAGGAGATCCACCCAGTCAGAATGGTGGGCATTAACGAAGTGCCGGAGGTAACTGGTCAGGTTCTGATTGATCCGCTCCACTTGACCATTGGACTGTGGGTGGTAAGCGGAAGAGAAGTCCAGGGTGACGTCTAGTAGTTTACAAGTGGCTCTCCAGAAGCGTGAGGTGAACTGTACCCCACGATCCGACACGATGTGGAGGGGCAGGCCATGAAGACGGAAGATGTGACGAATAAAGTCTCTAGCTAGCTCGGGTGCAGACGGAAGGCCTGGCAGGGGAACGAAATGAGCCATCTTGGAGAAGCGGTCAGCGACCACCCAAATGACCGTACAACCGGCAGAGAGTGGGAGGTCAGTTATGAAGTCCATTGCAATATGCTGCCAGGGGGCAGCAGGTACTGGGAGCGGAAGGAGGCGACCGGCTGGCAGATGTCTCGGAACCTTGTTGCGGGCGCAGGACACACAGGCAGAAACAAAGTCTATTACATCCTTGTGCAGGGTAGGCCACCAGTAGTGCCGGGAAATAAGCTGGAGGGTCTTCTTCTGACCAGCGTGGCCAGCCAGTTTAGACGAGTGACCCCAGTGAAGGATCTTCTCCCGATCAGGTACTGATACGAACGTCTTTCCGGGAGGGAGACGATTTAGACTCACGGGAGCCACCTGCATTACTCTGGCGGGATCGATGATGTGTTTCGGATCTTCCTCGAGATCAGATACCAGAAAGGATCGAGACAAGGCGTCCGCCTTGACGTTTTTGTCAGCCGGGCGAAAATGAAGGACAAAATCAAAACGAGCAAAAAACAAGGACCACCGGGCTTGGCGCGGGTTAAGTCTCTGGGCATGCTGGAGGTAAGCCAAGTTCTTGTGGTCAGTGTAAATTATTACCGGGTGAAGAGCCCCCTCAAGCAGGTAACGCCACTCCTCCAATGCCAGTTTGATGGCCAATAACTCTCGATCTCCTATGGAATAATTGCGCTCTGAGGAGGAGAAGAGTTTAGAGAAGAAGCCGCAAGTTACCATCCTCCCGGAAGAAGATTTTTGAGTAAGTACCGCTCCAGCTCCAGAGGAGGAGGCGTCCACTTCCAGGAAGAACTGCTTGTTGCCGTCCGGGCGATGCAGCACCGGGGCGGAAGAGAAGGCCTGTTTTAAGGAAAGAAAGGCTTCTTCTGCTTCGGGCGGCCACTCTTTGGGATTAGTACCCTTACGGGTGAGCGCGGAAATTGGGGCAGTCCGGGAAGAGAAGTGTGGTATGAAGAGGCGGTAGTAGTTGGCGAAGCCCAGGAACCGCTGAATGGCCTTCAACCCCTCCGGTCGGGGCCATTTCTCGATGGCAGACAGTTTCTCTGGATCCATTCGTAGGCCGGTCTGAGAAATAATGTAGCCAAAAAACGGAAGCGAGGTCTGCTCAAAGAGGCACTTCTCGTATTTAGCGAAGAGGTGATTCTGCCTGAGCCTGAGCAGGACCTGACGAACGTTCCTCCGGTGAGTCTGGAGATCCGGAGAGAAGACCAAGATGTCGTCCAGGTACACCACTATGCAGGAGTAGAGAAGGTCCCGGAAGATGTCATTGACCAACTCTTGAAAGACGGCAGGAGCGTTACAGAGACCAAAGGGCATTACCAGGTATTCATAGTGGCCGTCCCGGGTGTTGAATGCCGTCTTCCATTCATCCCCTTGACGGATACGAACCAGGTTGTACGCCCCACGGAGGTCTAGTTTGGTGAAGATTCTAGCCCCCCTCAGACGATCAAATAATTCTGGAATGAGCGGAAGGGGGTACTTATTCTTCACCGTGATCTGGTTTAGGCCTCTATAGTCTACACAGGGACGGAGAGAGCCGTCCTTCTTTTTGACGAAAAAGAAGCCTGCTCCCGCCGGGGAGGTAGATTTCCGGATGAATCCCCTGGCCAGATTCTCCTCAATATATTCGGACATCGACCGGGTCTCAGCAGCGGATAAAGGATAAATACGCCCACGGGGAGGAGTAGTACCGGGTAACAGGTCGATGGGACAGTCGTATGGTCTATGAGGGGGTAATGTCTCTGCCTCCTTTTTATTAAAGACATCAGCATAAGACCAATAAGGAATTGGAAGTCCAGGTAGATTAGCTGGGGTAGGAGAGGGACGGACGGGATGGACGGGAACCAGGCAGGTCTTATGACAGTCTTGTCCCCAGCGAAGGACTTCTCCGGTTTGCCAGTCAAGCACGGGTGCATGTTTCTGGAGCCAAGGCAGACCTAGCAAGAGGGTGTGAGAGAGTCCAGGCAGAACATGAAAGGAGATACTTTCAGAATGCAGCATTCCCACCTGCAGAGTAATGGATTCGGTGATGAGTTGGATGGGGCGTGGTAAGAGCCCCCCATCCACGGCAGCCACAGACAAGGGTACAGCCAGAGGTTTGGTGGGGATGCGGTATTTCTCTACCAGGGACTGTGAAATAAGATTCCCGGCTGCTCCAGAGTCCAGTTGGGCTAGTTCGAAATAACGGTTCTCCCCGTAGATGATTGAAACTGACAACAGCAGGGATGGAGAGGATTTATTCTTGTCTAGGTGGACCTCTCTGAGCGAACCTAGACACAGGCGTTTCCCGACCTCTCCGGGCAGGCACGGATCCGGTGCTCCTTACTGCCACAGTAGAAGCAGGTCCCCTCGGCACGGCGTAAGTCCTGACGGGTCTTGACCATCTTGGTCTGGTCGACCTGCATAGGCTCAGGAGGGTGTACCTGGTTAGAGACAGAAGGAGTGACGGGTTTCTGAAAAGCTAGACGTGGTAACCTCCTCTCACGGGTGACCTCTCTGGCACGCTCCTGGAACCGTAGGTCAATCCGGGTGGCAAGAGTTATTAAGTCATCGAGAGTGGTAGGAATGTCCCGACCGGCAAGTTCATCTTTAATACGGCCGGACAGACCCTCCCAGAAGACGGAAACCAGAGCGTCGTTATCCCAGGCCAGCTCCGAGGCAAGGGTACGGAACCGTATGGCATATTGGCCCACGGTGAGACTCTCCTGACGGAGGCGTAGCAACGATGATGCAGATGAGGTCTTCCGTCCGGGTTCGTCGAAGACTTTCCGGAAAGCCGTGAGAAAAGCAGGCAAGTTGGACACCAGGGGGTCTCCTCTCTCCAATAGAGGATTTAGCCAGGCCAGGGCCTCCCCGGTGAGATGGGACATGATGAAGGCAATTTTGGCCCGGTCGGAGTTAAACTGGTGGGACAAAAGTTCAAAGTGCAGGGTGCACTGATTTAAGAAGCCCCGAGCCTGGACGGAGTCGCCTCCGAAGCGAGGAGGTGCAGAAAGCCGGGGTCCGGGGTAGGATACCATGGTATTAGTGGGCAGCGGAGCTGCCGGATTGCAAGATATGGCACTGGCGGAGGTTGTTGGTGGATCAGTCAGAGTGTTCAGGCGAGTATTGAGATTCCGCAGGTGACCCAGGATGGACTCCTGTTGGGACCTCTGACGGGACAGTTCAAGACAGAGGTCCGAGAGCGAGGGAGCTTGGGTGCCACCGGGTTCCATGGCCCGAGCAAACTGTAACGGGTCTGGGAGGCGGAACCTCTGGGCTACAATACAAGGGGGCGGTCCTTGTAAAGGAGCGGGTGGCGACCAGGCAGGTAGTCACAGGAGGTGACCAGGACAGTCTCTGGGTGTACGGGCAGGAGGACACGGCAAGTGATCGGGGCAGTCTCTGGATAAAGGGTAGGTACGACCTGTGATGGCTGAACCTCCAGGTAGGCTAGCAAGGCAGATGAAGAATGTGTGCTCCCAGGTGAGCAAGCGAGAGTCTCTGGAATAGCAGGTGGTCACAGCACGTGACGGCGGAGCCTCCAGGTAGGCAAGCAGGCAGGTAACGGAGAAGCGCTCCCAGGTGAGCGGGCAAGAGTCTCAGGAATAGCTGGTGGTCACAGCACGTGACAGCGGAGCCTTCGGGCAGGCAAGCAGGCAGGTAGCGGAGAAGCGCTCCCAGGTGAGCGGGCAAGAGTCTGGAGTAGCTGGTGGTCACAGCACGTGACAGCGGAGCCTCCGGGCAGGCAAGCAGGCAGGTAGCGGAGAAGCGCTCCCAGGTGAGCGGGCAAGAGTCTGGAGTAGCTGGTGGTCACAGCACGTGACAGCGGAGCCTCCGGGCAGGCAAGCAGGCAGGTAGCGGAGAAGCGCTCCCAGGTGAGCGGGCAAGAGTCTGGAGTAGCTGGTGGTCACAGCACGTGACAGCGGAGCCTCCGGGCTGGCAAGCAGGCAGGTAACGGAGAAGCGCTCCCAGGTGAGCGGGCAAGCTGGTCCATAGACAGACTGACCGGAGTTGTAAGGCAGACCGTCGGACCTCAGGCAAGCAGGCAGGTAGCTGAGGTGCGCTCCCAGGTGAGCGGGCAGGCTGGTCCTTAGACAGACTGACAGGAGTAGTAAGGCAGACCGTCGGACCTCAGGCTAGCAGACAGGTAGCAAGTAATCAGGCAGGAATCTGACAGGTAACTGGCAGGTAACTGGCAACGGGACCTGAGGGCTGAAGCACAGGTGAGACACAGGTGCAAACAACATTGCTCGGGCACCTCCATTTTGGAGGAGGTGCCTTATATATGATGAAGTCCTCCGGCCATTGGCCGGGGACTCCTTAGGACGGCGCGCGCGGCCCCTTTAAGAGGAGGGGAGCGCGCGCGCCCTAAGCACCGGGGCCGGGAAGGAGCGCGCGCTGAGAGCAGAGCGGGAGGAGGACGCCGGGAAGGAGCGCGCGCTGACAGCAGAGCGGGAGAGGGACGCCGGGCACGGGGCAGAGCGGTGAGGGGAGCAGCGTCCCTGCCTAACAGAGGGCAGGGACGCCGGCACTACACTGGATCTACGTGGAGCGTATAACCTGGTCCGTATCCATCAGGGAGACGAGTGGAAAACAGCATTTAATACCCGGGACGGACACTATGAGTACCGTGTGATGCCCTTCGGTCTCTGCAATGCTCCCGCCGTCTTCCAAGAACTGGTCAACGACATCTTCCGTGACCTTCTTTACTCCTGCGTGGTGGTATACCTGGACGACATCTTGGTCTTCTCTCCGGATCCCCCCACACACCGGAGGGATGTTCGTCAGGTCCTGCTTAGGCTCAGGCAGAACCAACTCTATGCTAAATACGAGAAGTGCCTTTTTGAGCAGACCTCTCTTCCTTTCCTGGGCTATGTTATCTCCCAGACAGGCTTGCGAATGGATCCCGAGAAGCTCTCTGCTGTCCTAAAGTGGCCCCGTCCGGAGGGCTTGAAGGCGATACAGCGATTCCTGGGCTTCGCTAATTACTATCGTCTCGTCATTCCTCATTTCTCGTCACGGACTGCGCCCATATCTGCACTCACCCGTAAGAGAGCAAATCCCAAGGTATGGTTATCCGAAGCTGAGGAGGCCTTCCTTTCCCTCAAACAAGCCTTCTCCTCTGCCCCTGTGCTGCACCGTCCGGACTGCAACAAACAGTTCTACCTGGAGGTTGATGCCTCCTCCTCTGGAGCTGGAGCGGTGCTCACCCAGAAGTCTTCCTCCGGGAGAATGGTAACCTGCGGCTTTTTCTCTAAAATCTTCTCCTCCTCTGAGCGCAATTACTCCATAGGAGACCGAGAACTGCTTGCCGTTAAATTGGCGCTGGAGGAGTGGCGTTACCTGCTTGAAGGGGCTCTATACCCGGTGATCATCTATACGGATCACAAGAACCTGGCATATCTCCAAAATGCCCAGAGACTTAATCCACGTCAGGCCCGGTGGTCTTTGTTCTTTGCCCGCTTCGATTTCATCCTTTATTTCCGCCCGGCGGACAAAAATGTCAAAGCTGATGCCTTGTCCCGATCCTTCCTGTCCTCCGACCAAGAGGAGGAGCCTATGCACATTATCGACCCCTCCAAGGTGATGAATGTGGCCCCCTTGGATTTGACTCGTCTTCCACCCAGCAAGATGTTCGTGGCGCCTCCAGACCGTGAGAGGGTTCTTCGCTGGGGTCATTCTTCTAAACTAGCTGGCCATGCCGGCCAAAAGAAGACCTTCCTACTCATTTCCCGGCATTACTGGTGGTCTACCCTGCGTAAGGATGTGGTAGACTTCGTCTCTGCCTGTTCATCTTGTGGCCGCAACAAAATTCCCAGACACTTACCAGCTGGTCATCTCCTGCCGCTTCCCATACCTGTTGCCCCGTGGCAACACATCGCTATGGACTTCATTACCGATCTTCCTGTCTCTGCCGGGTGTACTGTCATTTGGGTGGTCGCGGACCGCTTCTCTAAAATGGCCAACTTCATTCCCCTGCCTGGTCTTCCGTCTGCACCTGAGCTGGCTAAGGACTTTATTCGCCATATCTTCCGTCTCCATGGCCTACCCCTCCACATCGTGTCGGATCGAGGGGTTCAGTTTACCTCACGCTTCTGGAGAGCCACATGTAAACTGCTGGACGTCACCCTGGACTTCTCCTCCGCTTACCACCCTCAGTCCAATGGTGAAGTGGAGCGGATCAATCAGATCCTTACCAGCTATCTTCGGCACTTTGTTAATGCCCACCATTCTGATTGGGTGGACCTCCTTCCTTGGGCCGAGTTCTCTTATAATAACCACGAGAGCAAATCCTCTTCCAAGTCCCCGTTCTTTATTGTCTATGGCCAGCACCCCCGGATTCCGCTTCCTGTCTCCGTTTCTGTGGACAACCCTGATGCGGAGTCTCTTGTCAGCGAATTTTCTACTATTTGGGAGAGTACCAGGTCCGCTCTTCTTCTGTCCTCTGAGCGGATGAAGAGATATGCTGATAAGAGACGTCTGGATCCGCCTCAATTCCGTCCGGGAGACAAGGTTTGGCTCTCGTCCAAACATGTGCGGCTCAAAGTACCCTCCTTCAAGTTGGGCCCTCGATTCATCGGTCCCTTCGAAGTCCTCAGGCAAATTAACCCTGTGGCCTACAAATTAAAACTCCCGGCCACCCTACGGATTCCCAACTCCTTCCACGTATCTCTCCTCAAACCCGTTGTCTTTAACTTTTTTTCCAATAATCCAGGTGCCCCTCCTGCTCCGGTTTCCGCTGATGACGTCTTTGAGGTAGAGAGTATTCTGGCCTCCAAGAGGGTAAGAGGAAAGACCTTTTTTCTGGTAGATTGGAAGGGGTTTGGTCCTGAGGAGAGAACTTGGGAACCCAGGGAGAACATCAATGCCCCGCTTCTCCTTGAAAAATTTCTTTCTGGCCAAAAAAAGAGGGGGCCTAAAGGGGGGGGTACTGTAGCATCGGCGTCTCTGCCCCGTACTAGGCAGAGACGCCGTCCCTCTCACCTCCCCGCTCCTGGCGCGGCGTCCTCCAGCGCTTCTCTCCCCGCTGCTTCCGGCACGCGCTCCTTCCCCGGCAGTGTGCTTAGGGCGCGCGCGCGCGCGCTCCCACTCTCTTAAAGGGACCGCGCGCGCCGTCCTAAAGAGTCCCCGGCCAATTGCCGGAGGACCTCCCATATATAAGGCACCTCCTCCAAAATGGAGGTGCCTGAGCAATGTTGTTGCAAAGCCTTCACTCTGCTTCAGCACTCAGGTCCCTTTGCCAGTGACCTGCCAGTCACCTGCCTGATTCCTGCCTGTTACCTGCCAGTCATCTGCCAGATTCCTGCTTGATACCTGCCTGATATCCGCTTACCAGCTTGCAAGCCTGCGGTCCAACGATCTGCTCTCCGACACCTGTCAGTCTGTCTATGGACCAGCCTGCCCGCTCACCTGGGAGCGCTCACCTGTTACTTGCCTTCTAGCCTACCTGGAGGCTCTGCTGTCACTTGCCGTGACCTCCTGCCTGTCCAGAGACTCTTGCCCGCTCACCTGGGAGCGCTCACCTGCTACCTGCCTGCTAGCCTACCTGGAGGCTCTGCCGTCACTTGCCGTGACCACCTGCCTGTCCAGAGACTCTTGCCCGCTCACCTGGGAGCATCCACCCGCTACCTGTCTGCTAGTCTACCTGAAGGTTCTGCCGTCACTTCCCGTGACCACCTGCCTGTCCAGAGACTCTCGCCCGCTCACCTGGGAGCGTTCACCAGCCACCAGCCCGCTGCCCTTCTACCCAGAGACTGTCCCTGTCACTTGCCGTGACTACCGGCCCCTCTACCCAGAGACTGTCCCTGTCACTTGCCGTGACTACCTGCCCGTCTTCCCTGGGAGCCATCCGCTTCCTTACAAGGACTGCCCCCTTGTATAGTTGCACAGAGTTTCCACTTCCCAGACCCGTTACAGTTTGCTCGGGCCATGGAACCCGGTGGCCCCCAGATCTCCGATCTGCACCAGGAAGTCTTACGTCAGAAAACTCAGCAGGAGGTGGTACTGTCCTATCTACGGTCCGTTAACTCTCGTCTAGGCGCATTGTGTGACTTGTCTATGTCTACCTCTGGTCCAGCCGTGCCCATTCCTGCGGTACTGCAATCCAGTCCCTTCATGGTACCCGACTATGGACCTCGGCTTCTGGCACCTGCACGCTTTGCCGGCGAACCTACTTTAGCTCGGGATTTCATAAACCAGTGCACCCTGCACTTTGAGCTATTGGCATAGCAGTTCATCTCCGACCGGGCCAAGGTGGCCTTCATCATGTCCCATCTCACTGGGGAGGCACTGGCATGGCTAAATCCCCTGTGGGAGAGAGGGGATCCCCTGGTGTCCGACCTGCCATCTTTCCTCGCTGCTTTCCGGAAAGTCTTCGATGAACCTGGACGGAAAACCTCTTCTGCCTCCTCTCTGCTACGTCTCCGCCAAGGAAGTCTCACCGTGGGCCAATATGCCATACGGTTCCGCACCCTCGCTTCTGAGCTTGCCTGGGAAAATGAGACTCTGGTGTCCGTCTTCTGGGAGGGTCTTTCCGGTCGGATTAAGGACGAGTTAGCTGGTCGGGACATTCCTACCACTCTGGATGACCTGGTGTCACTAGCTACCCGGATTGGCATCCGGTTCCAAGAACGTGCCAAAGAGACTACCTGGGAGAAAGACTTTTCTTGCTCTGCTCCTACTTCCCTGAGACCTGCCTCTCAATCAGTCACTCCACGGGCGCTCTCGCCTGAACCTATGCAGATCGACCAGACCAAGATGGTCAGATCTCGCCAAGAATCTCGCCGAGCCGAGGTAAGCTGTTTCTATTGTGGCAGTATGGAGCACTTCAGCCGTTCCTGCCCGGAGAAGCCGGGAAACGCCAGTGTCTAGAACCGCTCGGAGAGGTCGTCCTAGACAAAAGTAAGCCCTCTCCGTCTCTGACTTTACCGGTCTCTATTGCTTGGGGAGAAAACCGTCACTTTGAACTCGCCCACCTGGATTCTGGAGCTGCTGGAAACCTCATCTCCCAGTCTCTGGTAGAGAGATACCGTATTCCCACCAAGTCCCTGGCTGAACCATTATCAGTCGCCTCCGTGGATGGAAGACTTCTCTCGGAGACCATCCTGCTCGTCACTGAACCCATAACCCTGCAGGTGGGAATGCTGCACTCTGAGGAAATCTCATTCCATGTGTTGTCCGGACTTTTTCACTCCCTGTTGCTAGGTCTACCTTGGCTCCAGACACACGAACCCGTATTGAACTGGCGATCCGGTGAAGTACTCCGATGGGGTCCAGACTGCCATAGGACCTGCCTGGTTCCGGTCCGCCCAGCTCGCCCTCCGCCAACTCCAGCTAATTTACCAGGTCTCCCGGCTCCTTACTGGCCCTATGCGGACGTCTTCGGTAAGAAGGAAGCAGAGACGTTGCCACCCCATAGGCCATATGACTGCCCGATCGACCTGGTACCTGGCACCACTCCTCCCCGTGGGCGTATCTACCCGTTGTCTGCAGCCGAGACCCGGGCCATGTCTGAGTACATTGAAGAGAATCTGGCTAGGGGATTTATCCGGAAATCTACCTCCCCGGCTGGAGCCGGATTCTTCTTTGTCAAAAAGAAAGACGGCTCGCTACGCCCCTGTATTGACTATAGAGGTCTGAATCAGATCATGGTTAAAAATAAATACCCCCTTCTGCTCATCTCTGAGTTATTTGATCGCCTTAGAGGCGCCAGGACCTTCTCCAAGCTGGATCTACGTGGAGCGTATAACCTGGTCCGTATCCGTCAGGGAGACGAGTGGAAAACAGCATTTAATACCCGGGACGGACACTATGAGTACCGTGTGATGCCCTTCGGTCTCTGCAATGCTCCCGCCGTCTTCCAAGAACTGGTCAACGACATCTTCCGTGACCTTCTTTACTCCTGCGTGGTGGTATACCTGGACGACATCTTGGTCTTCTCTCCGGATCTCCCCACACACCGGAGGGATGTTCGTCAGGTCCTGCTTAGGCTCAGGCAGAACCAACTCTATGCTAAATACGAGAAGTGCCTTTTTGAGCAGACCTCTCTTCCTTTCCTGGGCTATGTTATCTCCCAGACAGGCTTGCGAATGGATCCCGAGAAGCTCTCTGCTGTCCTAAAGTGGCCCCGTCCGGAGGGCTTGAAGGCGATACAGCGATTCCTGGGCTTCGCTAATTACTATCGTCTCTTCATTCCTCACTTCTCGTAACGGACTGCGCCCATATCTGCACTCACCCGTAAGGGAGCAAATCCCAAGGTATGGTCATCCGAAGCTGAGGAGGCCTTCCTTTCCCTCAAACAAGCCTTCTCCTCTGCCCCTGTGCTGCACCGTCCGGACTGCAACAAACAGTTCTACCTGGAGGTTGATGCCTCCTCCTCTGGAGCCGGAGCGGTGCTCACCCAGAAGTCTTCCTCCGGGAGAATGGTAACCTGCGGCTTTTTATCTAAAATCTTCTCCTCCTCTGAGCGCAATTACTCCATAGGAGACCGAGAACTGCTTGCCGTTAAATTGGTGCTGGAGGAGTGGCGTTACCTGCTTGAAGGGGCTCTATACCCGGTGATCATCTATACGGATCACAAGAACCTGGCATATCTCCAAAATGCCCAGAGACTTAATCCACGTCAGGCCCGGTGGTCTTTGTTCTTTGCCCGCTTCGATTTCATCCTTCATTTCCGCCCGGCGGACAAAAATGTCAAAGCTGATGCCTTGTCCCGATCCTTCCTGTCCTCCGACCAAGAGGAGGAGCCTATGCACATTATCGACCCCTCCAAGGTGATGAATGTGGCCCCCTTGGATTTGACTCGTCTTCCACCCGGCAAGACGTTCATGGCGCCTCCAGACCGTGAGAGGGTTCTTCGCTGGGGTCATTCTTCTAAACTAGCTGGCCATGCCGGCCAAAAGAAGACCTTCCTACTCATTTCCCGGCATTACTGGTGGTCTACCCTGCGTAAGGATGTGGTAGACTTCGTCTCTGCCTGTTCATCTTGTGGCCGCAACAAAATTCCCAGACACTTACCAGCTGGTCATCTCCTGCCGCTTCCCATACCTGTTGCCCCGTGGCAACACATCGCTATGGACTTCATTACCGATCTTACTGTCTCTGCCGGGTGTACTGTCATTTGGGTGGTCGCGGGCCGCTTCTCTAAAATGGCCCACTTCATTCCCCTGCCTGGTCTTCCGTCTGCACCTGAGCTGGCTAAGGACTTTATTCGCCATATCTTCCGTCTCCATGGCCTACCCCTCCACATCGTGTCGGATCGAGGGGTTCAGTTTACCTCACGCTTCTGGAGAGCCACATGTAAACTGCTGGACGTCACCCTGGACTTCTCCTCCGCTTACCACCCTCAGTCCAATGGTGAAGTGGAGCGGATCAATCAGATCCTTACCAGCTATCTCCGGCACTTTGTTAATGCCCACCATTCTGATTGGGTGGACCTCCTTCCTTGGGCCGAGTTCTCTTATAATAACCACGAGAGCGAATCCTCTTCCAAGTCCCCGTTCTTTATTGTCTATGGCCAGCACCCCCGGATTCCGCTTCCTGTCTCCGTTTCTGTGGACAAACCTGCTGCGGAGTCTCTTGTCAGCGAATTTTCTACTATTTGGGAGAGTACCAGGTCCGCTCTTCTTCTGTCCTCTGAGCGGATGAAGAGATATGCTGATAAGAGACATCTGGATCCGCCTCAATTCCGTCCGGGAGACAAGGTTTGGCTCTCGTCCAAACATGTGCGGCTCAAAGTACCCTCCTTCAAGTTGGGCCCTCGATTCATCGGTCCCTTCGAAGTCCTCAGGCAAATTAACCCTGTGGCCTACAAATTAAAACTCCCAGCCACCCTACGGATTCCCAACTCCTTCCACGTATCTCTCCTCAAACCCGTTGTCTTTAACTTTTTTTCCAATAATCCAGGTGCCCCTCTTGCTCCGGTTTCCGCTGATGACGTCTTTGAGGTAGAGAGTATTCTGGCCTCCAAGAGGGTAAGAGGAAAGACCTTTTTTCTGGTAGATTGGAAGGGGTTTGGTCCTGAGTAGAGATGAGCGTTGTTCTACTCGAACTGTTCGCCAATCTCAAATTCGAGCTGTTTTGGGCGGTGTTCGAGCCGGTCGGCGAACACGAACAATTTGAGAAAAATTCGGCTGTTCGAGGTTATGTTCGATAACTGTTCGTGCACCAAAATCATAACTGGATTTTTTCTCAGTAATGATGAAAATTAATGTTAATACGCAGTTTGAGTGTACAGCGGGGCGGGGGGAGGGGCAGGGGATGGATCTCTGCAGGAACAATGAAGATCTCCATTTTTTTTTCTCTTTCCCGCATTTGCAGTGGGGAGGTGCAATCTGTCAGCCTATCAGCAGCGCACACACGGAGCGAAGTGCTTTTTTTCACACAAGCAAGGGCATGTGTGATTGGCAGTGTATGTCACATGTCCTTGCCCTATAAGACCAAGCCATTTTCCCCGTCGCCACCATTTTCTCACTGCTGCAGCTGCGTGTTAGACGGCACCGCTGTTGCTGTGTGCGCTATACCTTGTTAATTTCAAGCCAATTTTCGCACAAATATACAGATAGCTTGGGAGTAGGGA
Organism: Phyllobates terribilis; assembly: GCF_046119375.1. Classification (NCBI taxonomy): domain Eukaryota; kingdom Metazoa; phylum Chordata; class Amphibia; order Anura; family Dendrobatidae; genus Phyllobates; species Phyllobates terribilis. The sequence continues at coordinate 177,103,291 of NW_027362773.1, forward strand.
ATAGTTGTGATTGCAGTCCTTTTAAGGACTAGGTTACAGCATTTCCTACGACTTTTATCAGGCAGGTCTGTGCTCTTAAATAGATAGATTGTGGGAGTAAAGACTAATTGTAATTGCAGTCCTTTTCAGGACTAGGTTACATCAGTTCCTATCAGTTTTTGCCAGGCAGGTCTGTGCCAGTGCTGTGCAAGTTTTTTTCACAGCATTTGGCTGAATCTAGCAAAGCTAATCCTTTTTGGCCTATTGCAGAGTGTGTTAGTCAGTGGAGTAGCCTATCTGTGTTGCAAGATATACCACCTGTGTATAGAATACCAATTTTTTTACTGCACCTAGTGAAGTAAAATCTTTTGGGCATAGCATCATTCTATTAGTCCATCTATACTGACCTCCATCAGGTTGCAAACTGAATATAATTTTTTTCTGCATCTAGCTCTGAAAAAATATTTGGGCTTCTAGCAGTGTGTGGGACTTGGTCTATTAGTCCATCTATACTGACCTCCATCAGGTTGCAAATTAAAAATAATTTTTTTCTTCATTTAGCTCTGAAAAAATATTTGGGCTTCTAGCAGTGTGTGGGACTTGTTCTATTAGTCCTTCTATACTGACCTCCAGCAGGTTGCAAATTGAATATAATTTTTTTCTGCATCTAGCTCTGAAAAAATATTTGGGCTTCTAGCGGTGTGTGGGACTTGGTCTATTAGTCCATCTATACTGACCTCCATCAGGTTGCAAATTAAAAATAATTTTTTTCTGCATCTAGCTCTGAAAAAATATTTGGGCTTCTAGCAGTGTGTGGGACTTGGTCTATTAGTCCATCTATACTGACCTCCATCAGGTTGCAAATTAAAAATAATTTTTTTCTTCATTTATCTCTGAAAAAATATTTGGGCTTCTAGCAGCGTGTGGGACTTGTTCTATTAGTCCATCTATACTGACCTCCATCAGGTTGAAAATTAAAAATAATTTTTTTCTGCATCTAGCTCTGAAAAAATATTTGGGCTTCTAGCAGTGTGTGGGACTTGGTCTATTAGTCCATCTATACTGACCTCCATCAGGTTGCAAATTAAAAATAATTTTTTTCTGCATCTAGCTCTGAAAAAATATTTGGGCTTCTAGCAGTGTGTGGGACTTGGTCTATTAGTCCATCTATACTGACCTCCATCAGGTTGCAAATTGAATACAAAAATTTTCTGCATCTAGCTCTGAAAAAATATTTGGGCTTCTAGCGGTGTGTGGGACTTGGTCTATTAGTCCATCTATACTGACCTCCATCAGGTTGCAAATTAAAAATAATTTTTTTCTGCATCTAGCTCTGAAAAAATATTTGGGCTTCTAGCAGTGTGTGGGACTTGGTCTATTAGTCCATCTATACTGACCTCCATCAGGTTGCAAATTAAAAATAATTTTTTTCTTCATTTAGCTCTGAAAAAATATTTGGGCTTCTAGCAGTGTGTGGGACTTGTTCTATTAGTCCTTCTATACTGACGTCCAGCAGGTTGCAAATTGAATATAATTTTTTTCTGCATCTAGCTCTGAAAAAATATTTGGGCTTCTAGCGGTGTGTGGGACTTGGTCTATTAGTCCATCTATACTGACCTCCATCAGGTTGCAAATTAAAAATAATTTTTTTCTGCATCTAGCTCTGCAAAAATATTTGGGCTTCTAGCAGTGTGTGGGACTTGGTCTATTAGTCCATCTATACTGACCTCCATCAGGTTGCAAATTGAATAAAAAAATTTTCTGCATCTAGCTCTGAAAAAATATTTGGGCTTCTAGCGGTGTGTGGGACTTGGTCTATTAGTCCATCTATACTGACCTCCATCAGGTTGCAAATTAAAAATAATTTTTTTCTGCATCTAACCCAGCCAATAGTTTTGGCCTAATACCACAGTTTGGCCACTCAGCTCTGCTCGGTTACCATCCATTGTTTTTTTGTGCAAACAACTCCAGAGTTGTGAATTAGTTAACCACCAAAATGAGTGGAAAAAGGCCTGCTGCTGGTGGAAAGGGGAATAGGCGTGTTGGGAAGGGGAAAAAAGGTTGTGTCCGTGGGGTAGGTGCAGAAGAAAGACCATCTTCCAGCCAAACTAAAATGTCTACTTCTTTTAGCGGACAATGTGATAAGATCCCTTTCTTACGGCCACGCCAATCGCTACAAATTCCAGATGAGGCACAAAAACAGCAGGTGCTTCAACGGATATCAAGTGCTCCTTTAAGTGGGCTCTCCTCCACATCAACTTCAACATCACAAATACTCCAGTCCTCAAAGGTGTCACCCAAATCGCACTTGCTTCCTCACAGCTCCCAAATCTCCAGCTGCCCGTCTGAGTATGAGGTAGAACAGATGGTTGAGTCTGCAGAGCTGTTTACTCATACTATAGCCTGGGAATCAGAGGTCGACTCCAGCGCTTCTGTGAATCCAGACGAGGAAATGATCTGCACTGATGCCCAGAATCTTTATGAGTCGGATCCAGGACCAGACGCAGAAGGTTCTGACCATAATGTAGACCCTCATTCCCAAACTGTAACTCCTGTTGGTGGAGACAATGAGGAAGACGATGATAAGACTCAAATACCTGATTGGAGCGACAACTTTAGTTTTTTGTCAGGGCAGGAACAGGTTGGCTCTGAGGACGACGGGTGTGATAACGCACAGGGTGATGATGATGAGGTCGGAGATCCCACTTACTGTCAACCCACAGTCAGCCAAGAGATGAGGTCAGCAGAGGAGGTGGAGGAAGATGCTAGTGACGACGAGGTCAGGTTGCGCCTTCCTGGACAGAGACGTAGTACTGGAAGCACGTCAACAACTGCATCCTCAAACACAACTCTGCCTCTCACCACAAGTCGTGGTGGCTCTTCAGGTCGCATGGGTGCTAAGCCTTGCATAGCCTGGGCATTTTTTCAGATCGATAAAGATGACCCAACTCGTGTTATCTGTAACATTTGTCAGCAAAAGCTAAGTAGAGGCCAAAAAATCCATAGTTTGAGTACTTCATGCATGAACCGGCACATGGACATGAAGCATAAGTTGCAGTGGGAAGCTCAGTGTGCTACAATGCGGTCTAGCCGGCCGGGCCAACCACCGTCTGCCATATCTTGTGCATCCGCGGCCTCTTCATCCTCTGTGACTGGGGGGACAGCAGTCACACCTGTTTTGGGGCGCAGACCTGCCACCTCTTTACCCGCAACAGCCAGCATGATTGGCAGGTCATCATTTTCTTTGGAGGTGGTAACACCAGCTGGTCTTGAGCGCTGTCCGACATCGATAGCACCACCTTTGGATCAAGGCAACCTAACATGTCCGCCTGCATCTTCCTCACAGACCGGCAGTTTGCCGGGGACACCCTTATCAGCCCCCTCTAAGCACAATAGCCAGCCCTCGGTCCCTCAGATGTGGACAAGTAAAAGACCATTTCCTCCTAGCCATGAGAAAGCTAAGAGGTTGAATTTCACCATCTGCAAGCTCTTGGCTACAGAAATGCTGCCTTTCCACCTGGTGGACACAGAGGATTTTCGAGACCTTATGTCCGTCGCAGTGCCCCAGTACCAGATGCCCAGTCGGCACTACTTCTCAAAGAAAGGTGTGCCTGCGCTCCACCAGCATGTCGCACACAACATCACCGCTTCTTTGAGAAACTCTGTGTGTGACAGGGTGCATTTCACCACAGACACTTGGACGAGTAGGCATGGACAGGGGCGTTACATGTCGCTGACTGGGCACTGGGTAACTATGGTGACAGCAGGACAAGGGGCTGCTGTCCAAGTCTTGCCGTCCCCACGAGTTGTGCGTCAATCCTCTTTATGTCATTTTTCCTCCACTGCTTCTGCCTCCTCAACCTCCTCTCGGTCTTCCACCTGCACCCAAAGCCTGTCTGGTCATGCCACAAGCTTTCTAACTGCGCAGAAGGGATCCTGCACACCTCCTTACTATGCTGGCAGTAGGGCTCAACGTCATCAGGCGGTTTTTACATTGAAATGTCTGGGAAATGTGAGTCACACAGCTGAGGAGTTGTGGTCAGCTCTGGAGAACCAATTTCATGAATGGTTGTCTCCACTGGACCTGAAACCAGGGAAGGCCGTGTGCGACAATGCTGCAAACCTGGGTGCGGCCCTTCGCCGGGGCAATGTCACACACGTGCCTTGTATGGCTCACGTGTTGAACCTGGTTGTCCAGCAATTTTTAGCCCACTATCCCAGACTAGATGGCCTTCTGCAGAGGGCACGGTCGCTGTGTGCTCACTTCCGCCGTTCGCATCCCGCAGCTCAGCGACTTACATCTCTACAGAAGTCGTTGGGCCTGCCACTTCACCGGCTAAAATGCGATGTGCCTACCCGGTGGAATTCAACTCTGCACATGTTGCAGCGACTGTGGCAGCACCGACAAGCCCTGGTGCAATACGTTCTGACGTATAGCCTGGGCCAACGAGATTCAGAGGTGGGGCAAATCACGCTGGAGGAGTGGTCTCAGATCAGGGACCTATGCACCCTTCTGCACAGTTTTGAAATGGCGACGAAGATGTTTAGTGCTGACGATGCCATTATCAGCATGACTATTCCGGTGATTTACATGCTGGAGCACATGTTAAACAGAATTCGGAGTCAGGTGGTGGCACAAGAGGAGGTGGAGGAAGTAGAGGAGGAGGAGTTGTATGCGGAAGGGCTAACATCTGCAAGGTCCAGACGGTCGGCAGCACCAAGGCGGTAGGCATGTGAGGGTGGGGGAGATGATTTTACCAGGGCGCATGGTAGCAGCCAAACTAGTGAGGAAGGTGCAGGAGCCCAGGAAGAAGTGGAGGACGAACTGATGGAAGACTCATCAGATGAGGGAGACCTTGATCACATTTCTGTTGTGCGAGGTTGGGGGGAGAGGACAGAGGAAGGAAGCATGATTGCTACCTCGCCACCAACACAACAGGGACTTGGTGCTCCTGGATGCGCAACACACATGAGTGCCTTCTTGCTGCACTACCTGCAACATGACCCTCGAATTGTGAGAATTAGAAATAATCCTGACTACTGGGTTGCCACACTGTTAGATCCCCGGTACAAAAGTAAATTTGCAGAAATTATTCCTGCCATAGAAAGGGATGCACGCATGCAGGAGTATCAGCAGAGACTGTTGCAGAATCTTACATGTGCTTTTCCACAAAATACCAGTGGTGCACGTAGTGAATCTCACAGTTCCAACTTGCCAACCATGGGACCGTCAAGTGTTCAGCACTCAAACCGTAACAGAACCACAGTATCTGCTGGTAACATCAATTTTGCGGAATCATTTCACCACTTTTTTAGCCCATCCTTTGCAAGGCCACAGGAGACAAGAAGTCTGACACATAGTCAACGCCTAGAGACGATGGTACAGGAGTATCTCCAAGTAAACATTGAAGCCACGACTGTGTCACTGGACCCTTGCTCTTTTTGGGCTTCCAATCTGGATAAATGGCCGGAGCTAGCCACTTACGCCTTGGAGATCTTGTCATGCCCCGCAGCCAGCGTTCTGTCTGAACGTGTGTTCAGCGCTGCTGGTGGTGTGCTGACAGATAAGCGCACGCGGCTCTCCACTGATAATGTAGACAGACTCACGTTCATAAAGATGAACAAATCATGGATCCGAAACGACTTTTCTACCCCTGTGTCATCCTGGGGAGAGTAAAAGCTTGATGATTGGTTAAAATCACCCTACCAACCGTTTTAAGCTTTCAAATTACTAATCATGTTTATCTGTATCTTGACTGGAAAATAATTTGGGCTTTGTAGCAGTGTGCAGCACTGATCCTATTAGGCCATCTATAATAAGCTTCACCAGATTTAAAATTAAAAATAATTTTTAGCTGCATCTAGCCCGGAAAATAATTTTGGGGCTCCGAGATGCGCAAGACACATAAGTGCCTTCTTGCTGCACTACCTGCAGCATGACCCTCATATTGTCAGAATTCGAAGTAATCATGACTACTGGGTTGCCACACTCTTAGATCCCCCAAACTTTTCGATCAACCTTTTCATTTTAATAAAGACCAAAAAAATGGTCATTTTTGAAATTATAAGCATTAGCAGGTTGTTAGAAACTGAAATCAAACAGTTTTCAACTCAAAACTTTATTCTAGGTGATGTTACATTTTCACATAGGACCCCTTGTTCGAAAGGAGCTTCTGAACTCTCTCGTCCATTGAATTTGTCAGGTTTTGGATGGTTTCTGCTTCAATTGTTTTGCATGAGGACAGAATACCCTCCCAGAGCTGTTGCTTAGATGTGAACTGCCTCCCGCCATCATAGACACTCCTTTTAATGATGCTCCAAAGGTTCTGAATGGGGTAGAGGTCAGGGGAGCATGGGGGTCACACCATAAGTTTGTCCCCTTTTATGCCCATATCAGCCAGAGATGCAGATGTTTTATGTGCAGCATGAGATGGTGCATTATCATGCAGAAAAATGATCTTGCTGTGAAATACACGGTTCTTCTTCTTGAACCATGGCAGGAAGTGCTGTTTGAGAAAATCCACATACATTATGGAGTTCATCTTTAGCGCCTTCAGGGATCCTAAAGGGGCCGACAATCTCTCTCCCCTTGATTCCAGCCCAAAACATTACTCCACCTCCTCCTTGTTGGCGCTGTAGCCGTGTTTGCGTGGGGTGTCCATCAACCAGCCATCCTCCACTCCATCCATCTGGACCATCGAGCGCTGCACGGCACTCATCCGTGAACAAAACAGTTTTGAAATCAGTCTTCATGTAATGTTTGGCCCACTGGAGCCGTTTCTGCTTGTGTGAAGTGGATAGAGGAGGTCGACAGGATGGCGCATGCACAGCTGCAAACCTCTGAAGGACCCTGCATCTTGTTGTTCGGGGGACGTTGGAGGCACAAGCAGCTTCAAAAACTTGTCTGCTGCTATGACAAGGCTTTTTTGCCGCTGCTCTTTCAACCTGACGTAATTGCCTGTAGGAAAGAGTCCTCAATTTGCCCTTATCAGCACGCACACGTGTGTACTGTGAATCAGCTACATACTTCTTGATTGCCAAGACACTTCATCCTGATCATCGCACAATGTTGATTGTAGTCATGCCTTGACCTAAACACTCCACAATTTGTTGCTTCTCAGCAGCCGACACATCCTTTTTCTTTCCCATTTTGGCAGAAAATGTAGGCTGCTTAATAATGTGAGAGAGCCTTCTTAAGTAGTCTTGCCTTTCATTGGACACACCTGCCAAACTAATTAGCACAGGTGTCTGCAATTGCTTACAGTGATATAAAGAGCCCTGACACACATCACCATCAATGAGTTTAACTGACAAACAAACAAATTCTTCCCTTATCACTCCTAAACACTTTTTGCATAATAATTTGGAACGCGGTGTACATGTGCTTTTCCACAAAACACCAGTGGTTCACGTAGTGAATCTTACAGTTCTAACTTGCCAACCGTGGTCTGTATGGAATTGTTCAATAAAGGGCCCAAAATTAAGATAACATAGATGGGAGAGGTCTCTATGAATAGGAATTCCTAAGTATTTGATACCCTGTGAGGGCCAGGCAAAGGGAAAGTTGGACTGGATGGAATCCTATATGGATTTAGGGAGGGAGACATCGAGGGCCTCAGACTTCGCTGCATTGATTTTAAAATTTTACCATGTAACAAAGTGATCTATTTCAGCCATAACAGCAGGGATGGATATATGTGATTGAGTGATATATACTAGGACATCATCAGCAAATAGAGAGCACTTGTACTCGGTGCCTCCCACCTCAATCCACCTAATATTGGGGTTATGGCGAATTGATGAGAGCAGGTGCTCCGTCACTAGGATGTATAAGAGAGGGGACAGAGGACATCCCTGCCTTGTCCCATTGGTGATTGTGAAAGGTGATGAAAATGTTCTGACGCACCCCCTGGGCCTTGGGACACCCGGAGCCGGACCCTTTTTGGTGGATGCTGGTGGTTGTAGTCTTCGTGGCGGCGATCCGGTTCCGTGGCTCAGGGCGGTCAAACCAGTGGCGGAACTATTTATGTGGTTTTGATGTTTAAATGTCCGACTACGCCACCCGTGGATTGCGGTCAGAGTGAACCGCCGCTACAGGGCAGACCGCTAAGGCTGGTGTTGTGGGTGCAGCAGAACGTAGCATAACTCCCCACGGGAGGAGTATAGCCTCAGGGCAGTGTATGCGGAGGATGGGGGTGATGGTGCAGGGCAGCAGCAGTAACGACACGGAGACAGTGATGCAGTTCAGGGCCTTTACTCACAGTTCTTATTATCCAGACCACGTCTGCAGGTAACGGCTGCCCACGTCGTACTGTGCTCACCAGGTGAGGGGCTCAGACAACTCCCAGATAACTTTGGAGCGCTTCACAGGACCCCCTTTGTGTGTCCTTTGTCTGGCCTTTCTTACCAACACTTCTGTCCGGCTGCCTCGGGCCTCCTCTTGGTAAACTTGGCGCCAGTTTCCCTGACCCTATGTGGTGCCTTCCTAGCGGGTGGAGCAAGGGGCTGCGCCACATAAAATGTCAGAGCCTCCGGTTTCTAGCTGAGGGTCGTTTCCTGCCTCCACTAGTTCGGGGACCGGTCTCCCCCTTTGGCCTGACCCCTCCACGCAGGTGGATTCGGGCGTGCGGTGGCGACTCGCCCGTCCGCACACCTGGGATCCCTTCATTCCTCGTTCCTGGAGCCTTCTCCGCTCCTCTTCCTTCCTTCTCCCTCTTGCAGGCCTGGGCCTCTGTTACTAGGCCCGCCTCCGGAGCAGAGCTCATGCAGAGCCCCTGCTCCCTGCCACTTCTGCTCAGACTTCTCTGCACTGAACTAAGATGGTGCCCACCTTTTATACTCCCTTCTCAATGCACCCAGGAACTGCTTCCTCCCTGCTCCTGCACTGCAGGGTTCCCCTTCCTCAGTGTTCCCTCCCCCCACTCCAGCCAGGGACAGGGACTGTCGTGCCCATCTCAGGGGCATATTGGTCGCCCTGCCCCACGGCAATGTGGTGTAATGCATGCAGGTGTCGGGTCCTGATCCACACTCCATCCTTATCTGAGAGTGAGATATCACACCTCTGGGTGAGGTGCAATACGTCTGTAGCAACCGAGCCCTCGGTGCTACAGTTCCATTTATCTTCAGCCTAGGTGACGTATTGTGATACAGGGCCGTGATTTTGGCTATAAAAGGGTCCCCTAGACCCCTACCCCAAGCTTTTTAAGAGAATCATATATGGCGTGCCAGGAGACTCTATGGAATGCTTTCTCAGCATCCAACGAGAGTATCTACTTACAAATTTTTAACTGCATCTAGCCCAGGAAATACTTTGTGCCTAGTAGCAGTGTCTGCTAGTCAGCGGATTATCCCGGCTGTTAAGCAAGCTACACCACCTGTAGTTTGGACACTTAATTTTTTCAAAGGAAATGCTTCGGGACCACGGGATACTTAGTGAAGAGCATCAGGAGGCACCCCAAGGCATAGGGGCTGGGACTGGCACTAGGATGCCTTGCGGTGGACAGCCGAGCTCGATCCTTATAAAAGCTTTTTAACTGCAGCAGCTTTAGTGGACGCTACTGGAGCTGGAATTACGCGGCTGCTGGCATGAGACTTGCCCTCCAATAGATCCTTGTAAATGGATTTAAAGTGTATTCATTCAAATTAGAGGGACAATTTAAATTAAAAAGCTTAGAGCTGCCTCCACCACAGGGGGGCTCTCTCGACCCACCAGCGGACAGGCACCAGTATTGGGAGAGGGGGGCTGGCCGTCAGGGTTCACCGCGGCTCTGGCACAAACCCGGCGACACGGAGGTGGCACGGGCAGGAGCGGACTGGCCGTCTCGGCTTCTCACTTTTTGGATTTTAGAATGGCATGACATGCCTATATCTGTGTCTCCCCCTCCTTTTACTCCTCCACCTCTTTTCTTTTCGCATGACTATATGTACTTGTCACTTTTCCATGTGTTAGTTGTGTCTTCTGAGCAGTTTGTCAGCTTTTGGACACCTTTGAAGGTGTTTTCTATGTGTTTCTATGTGTTTTTGTTTGCCTGCCATTGGTTTTAACGGTGTTCGAAGGTGTTCGACGAACAGTTCGACGAACAGTTCGGCGAACACACGGGTGTTCGACGAACCGAACCGAACTCGAACACTACGGGGGTGGCTCAACACTAGTCCTGAGGAGAGAACTTGGGAACCCAGGGAGAACATCAACGCCCCGCTTCTCCTTGAAAAATTTCTTTCTGGCCAAAAAAAGAGGGGGCCTAAAGGGGGGGGTACTGTAGCATCGGCGTCTCTGCCCCGTACTAGGCAGAGACGCCGTCCCTCTCACCTCCCCGCTCCTGGCGCGGCGTCCTCCAGCGCTTCTCTCCCCGCTGCTTCCGGCACGCGCTCCTTCCCCGGCAGTGTGCTTAGGGTGCGCGCGCTCCCCCTCTCTTAAAGGGACCGCGCGCGCCGTCCTAAGGAGTCCCCGGCCAATTGCCGGAGGACCTCCCATATATAAGGCACCTCCTCCAAAATGGAGGTGCCCGAGCAATGTTGTTGCAAAGCCTTCACTCTGCTTCAGCCCTCAGGTCCCTTTGCCAGTGACCTGCCAGTCACCTGCCTGATTCCTGCCTGTTACCTGCTAGTCATCTGCCAGATTCCTGCTTGATACCTGCCTGATATCCGCTTACCAGCTTGCAAGCCTGCGGTCCGACGGTCTGCTCTCCGACACCTGTCAGTCTGTCTATGGACCAGCCTGCCCGCTCACCTGGGAGCGCTCACCTGTTACTTGCCTGCTAGCCTACCTGGAGGCTCTGCCGTCACTTGCCGTGACCTCCTGCCTGTCCAGAGACTCTTGCCCGCTCACCTGGGAGCGCTCACCTGCTACCTGCCTGCTAGCCTACCTGGAGGCTCTGCCGTCACTTGCCGTGACCACCTGCCTGTCCAGAGACTCTTGCCCGCTCACCTGGGAGCGTCCACCCGCTACCTGTCTGCTAGTCTACCTGGAGGTTCTGCCGTCACTTGCCGTGACCACCTGCCTGTCCAGAGACTCTCGCCCGCTCACCTGGGAGTGTTCACCAGCCACCAGCCCGCTGCCCTTCTACCCAGAGACTGTCCCTGTCACTTGCCGTGACTACCTGCCCCTCTACCCAGAGACTGTCCCTGTCACTTGCCGTGACTACCTGCCCGTCTTCCCTGGGAGCCACCCGCTTCCTTACAAGGACTGCCCCCTTGTATAGTTGCACAGAGGTTCCACCTCCCAGACCCGTTACATGGAAGACTATGTGGTGCCCATAATACTGTATGGATGACTATGTGGGGGCATTATACTGTATGGAGGACTATGTTGGGCCATTATACTGTATGGAGCACTATATGGGGGCATTATACTGTATGGAGCACTATGTGGGGGCATTATACTGTATGGAGGACTATGTGGGACCCATTATACTGTATGGAGGACTATGTGGGGCCATTATACTGTATAGAGGACTATGTGGGGCCCATTATACTGTATGGAGCACTATGTGGGGGCATTATACTGTATGGAGGACTATGTGGGGCCATTATACTGTATAGAGGACTATGTGGGGCCATTATACTGTATGGAGGACTATGTGGGGCCATTATACTGTATGGAGCACTATGTGGGGGCATTATACTGTATGGAGGACTATGTTGGGCCATTATACTGTATGGAGCACTATATGGGGGCATTATACTGTATGGAGCACTATGTGGGGGCATTATACTGTATGGAGGACTATGTGGGGCCCATTATACTGTATGGAGGACTATGTGGGGCCATTATACTGTATGGAGGACTATGTGGGGACCATTATACTGTATGGAGCACTATGTGGGGGCATTATACTGTATGGAGCACTATGAGGGCTCATTATTCTGTATGGAGGACTATGTGGGGCCATTATACTGTATGGAGGACTATGTGGGGCCATTATACTGTATGGAGGACTATGTGGGGACCATTATACTGTATGGAGGACTATGTGGGGCCATTATACTGTATGGAGGACTATGCGGGGCTCATTATTCTGTATGGAGGACTATGTGGGGCCATTATACTGTATGGAGGACTATGTGGGGCCATTATACTGTATGGAGGACTATGTGGGGACCATTATACTGTATGGAGGACTATGTGGGGCCATTATACTGTATAGAGGACTATGTGGGGCCATTATACTGTATGGAGCACTATGTGGGGGCATTATACTGTATGGAGCACTATGCGGGGCTCATTATTCTTTATGGAGGACTATGTGGGGCCATTATACTGTATGGAGGACTATGTGGGGGCATTATACTGTATGGAGCACTATGCGGGGCTCATTATTCTGTATGGAGGACTATGTGGGGCCATTATACTGTATGGAGGACTATGTGGGGGCATTATACTGTATGGAGCACTATGCGGGGCTCATTATACTGTATGGAGCACTATGCGGGGCTCATTATTCTGTATGGAGGACTATGTGGGGACCATTATTCTGTATGGAGGACTATGTGGGGGCATTATACTGTATGGAGCACTATGCGGGGCTCATTATTCTGTATGGAGCACTATGTGGGGCCATTATACTGTATGGAGGACTATGTGGGGCCATTATACTGTATGGAGGACTATGTGGGGACCATTATACTGTATGGAGGACTATGTGGGGCCATTATACTGTATAGAGGACTATGTGGGGCCATTATACTGTATGGAGCACTATGTGGGGGCATTATACTGTATGGAGCACTATGTGGGACCATTATTCTGTATGGAGGACTATGTGGGGGCATTATACTGTATAGAGGACTATGTGGGCTCATTATTCTGTGTAGAGGACTATATAGCAACAAAGGTTTGCCATAAATAACAATTAATGAAAACAAGGGGCGTGGGCAGTAACCTGTGGAGTAAACAGAATGCTGTCCACATGCAAGCTGAGCAAAAAGACTTGTTGAAAAAAAGGAGTACAGCACAGCAAAATTTTCTTGCATACAAATAACAATGTTTTATTATATAAAACACACAGTATGGATAGATTACATACAAAGAGATAATGCCGGATGGTGTATTACATCACGGTAGGATAAAATTCATAATTTATAAATTCATGGTACTACACTGTGTTCCAAATTCCAAATGAAAAGGTTGAAAACTCTGCGGTGCATAATAATTTGGAACATGCATTTTGAGGGCAGTTTGAGTTTTTTATTTTTTTTAAATATACTGTTATCATAGGCAGTTTATACAAAAAACCTTTCAATTGTACTCTAATAGTTATTTGACTGGAAAATTACAATGACTGCAATTCATATAGGTAATGTGGGAAAATCTGAGAAAATATTATTTGCATAATAATTTGGAACACAGTGTAGGAACCAACACAATTGCACAATGCCCATACAGGCAATACTGTTAGTCTTAAATTGTAAACCAACCAGCATCAGGGTAACAGGCTGGGGTCACAATACATGCCATAGGTGCCCCAAAATATTACTTAGAAAAATCCACCCTCCCCTACAGCCACATCAGAAATAACAATGATAATCACAATCAGTATTAGAAGTCATCGCCTATGGTTCATACAGACCCACATATCAAAGAACTAGAGTTGGCATAAGGAGAGGTAACCTAGTAACCTACCTATGAAGCACCACTGGTCACAAGAGGAGCATGGGAGTGAAGACAGGAATGCCCAACGTACGTTTCGTGGCCCCTGCCGCTTTCTCAAGGGCAGAGAGTATCTGTTGGAAGTGACAACAAGTCACTCTATATACCCCAGTGGCGCCTGAAGATCCAGTCACGTGGCCGGCGCAGCGCGCACCCGGAAGTGGCCAGCTGAAACCCGGGGCGTGCCGCAGAGACCACGTGACAGTGAAGATAGTGACACCAGTATTGGCGCATGCGCACGGCAGTGAGAGCACGCCGCGCGCGCCCTAACCGTCAAACCACCCACCGCGCGTGCGCAGGAGAGAGATCCCACACAGGTACAGGGCGGCCAAGAGACGGCCGGGCGCACACACGCCGCGTCCCCACCGCACGCACGCGCACGGCGTACCTGGGCCCACAGCAGGTGAAATCAAGCAGTAACAAACAGCCCTATCAAATGGAGGGTTGAATTAAACTGTATGGAGGACTATGTGGTGCCCATTTTATGGTTTGTAGGACTATGTGGGTCCATTATACTGTATGGAGGACTATGTGGGACCATTATACTGTATGGAGGACTATGTGGGTCCATTATACTGTATGGAGGACTATGTGGGGCCTATTATACTGTAGGGAGGACTATGTGGTGCCCATTATACTGTATGGAGGACTATGTGGTGCCCATTTTATGGTTTGTAGGACTATGTGGGTCCATTATACTGTATGGAGGACTATGTGGGACCATTATACTGTATGGAGGACTATGTGGGTCCATTATACTGTATGGAGGACTATGTGGGGCCCATTATACTGTATGGAGGACTATGTGGGGCCCATTATACTATATGGAGGACTATGTGGGCCATTATACTGTATGGAGGACTATGTGGGGCCATTATTCTGTATAGAGGACTATGTGGGGCCATTATTCTGTATAGAGGACTATGTGGGGCCATTATTCTGTATGAAGGACTATGTGGGGCCATTATACTATATGGAGGACTATGTGGGACCAATATACTGTATGGAGGACTATATGGGACCAATATACTGTATGGAGGACTATGTGGGACCATTATATGGTATGGAGGACTATGTGGGGCCCATTATACTGTACGGAGAAAAAGTGGGGCTTTTATTCTGTATGGAGGACTATGTGGGGCCCATTATACTGTATGGAGGACTATGTGGGGCCAATATACTCTATGGAGGACTATGTGGGGCCCATTATACGGTATGGAGGACTATGTGGGGCCAATATACTCTATGGAGGACTATGTGGGGCCCATTATATTGTATGGTGGACTATGTGGAGACCGTTATTCTGTATGGAGAACTATGTAGGCAAATAATGCTGTATGGAGGAGTATATGGTGACCATAATACTGTATGGAGGACTATATAGGGCCCATTATAATGTATGGAGGACGATATGGGGCCATTATTCTGTATGGAGGACTATGTGGGCCATTATACTGTATGGAGGACAATGTGATGCCAATATACTGTATGGAGAACTTTGTGGGGCCATTATACTGTATGGAGGACTATGTTAGGCCATTATTCTGTATGGAGGAATATATGGTGCCCATAATACTGTATGGTGGACTATGTGGTGCCCATAATACTCTATGGATGACTATGTGGTGCCCTTTATCAATATAAGGAGGACTGGAGGGGCCCATTACAAGGTATTGATGACTATGTGGTGCCGTTATACTGTATGGAGGACTATGTGGGGCCCATTTTACGGTATAGAGGACTATGTGGGGCCATTATATGGTATGGAGGACTATGTGGGGCCCATTATACTGTATGGAGGACTATGTGGTGCCCATAATATGGTATGAAGGATTATGTGGAGCCCATTATATTGTATGGAGGACTATGTGGGTCCATTATACTGTATGGAGGACTATATAAGGCCCATTATAATGAATGGAGAACTATGTGGGCCATTATACGATATGGAGGACTATGTGGGGCCATTATACTGTATGGAGGACTATGTGGGGCCATTATACTGTATGGAGGACTATGTGGGGCCCATTATACTGTATGGAGGACTATGTGGGGCCATTATACTGTATGGAGGACTATGTGAGGCCCATTATAATGAATGGAGAACTATGTGGGCCATTATACGATATGGAGGACTATGTGGGGCCATTATACTGTATGGAGGACTATGTGGGGCCATTATACTGTATGGAGGACTATGTGGGGCCCATTATACTGTATGGAGGACTATATAGGGCCGATTATAATGTATGGAGGACTATGTGGGCCATTATACGATATGGAGGACTATGTGGGGCCATTATATGGTATGGAGGACTATGTGGGGCCCATTATACTGTATGGAGGACTATGTGGTGCCCATAATATGTTATGAAGGATTATGTGGAGCCCATTATATTGTATGGAGGACTATGTGGAGACCATTATACTGTATGGAGAATTATGTGGGGCCATTATGCTGTATAGAGGGCTATGTGGGGCCCATTTTACGATATGGAGGACTATGTGATGCCCATTATATGGTATGGAGGACTATATAGGGCCCATTGTAATGTATGGAGGAGTATGTAGGGCCATTATACTGTATGGAGGACTATGTGGGCCATTATACTGTATGGAGGACTATGTGGGGCCATTATACTGTATGGAGGACTATGTGGGGCCATTATACTGTATGCAGGACTATGTGGGCCATGATACTATATGGAGGACTATGTGAGGCCCATTATACTGTATGGAGCATTATATGGGGCCCATTATTCTGTATGAAGCATTATATGGGTCCATTATTCTGTAAGGAGCATTATATGGGGCCCATTATTCTGTAAGGAGCATTATATTAGGCCCATAATACTGTATGGAGGACTAGGTGGGGCACATTATATTGTATGGAGGATTATGTATAGCCATTATTCTGTATGGAGCACTATGTGGGTCCATTATACTGTATGGAGCACTATGTGAGCCCTTTATTCTGTATAGAGGAGTATATGGTGACCATAATACTGTATGGAGGACTATATAGGGTCATTATAATGTATTGAGGACTATGTGGGCCCATTTTACGATATGGAGGACTATGTGGGGCCATTATACTGTATGGAGGGCTACGTGGGGCCCATTTTACGGTATGGAGGACTATGTGGTGCCCATTATATGGTATAGAGGACTATGTGGGGCCCAATATACTGTATGGAGGACTATGTGGGGTCATTATACTGCATGGAGGACTATGTTGGGCCATTATACTTTATGGACGACTATATAGGGCCCATTATAATGTATGGAGGACTATGTGGGGCAATTATTCTGTATGGAGTACTATGTGGGGCCCATTATACTGTATGGAGGACTATGTGGGGCCATTATACTGTATGGAGGACTATGTGGGGCCATTATACTGTATGGTGGATTATGTGGAGCTCAATATACTGTATGGATGACTATGTGGTGACCATAATACTGTATGGAGGACTATGTGGTGCCCATAATGCTGTATGGAGGACTATGTGGTGCCCATTATACTGTATGGAGGACTATGTGGTGCCCATTATTTTGTATGGAGGACTATGTGGGCCCATTATTCTGCATGGAGGACTATGTGGGCCAATTATACTGTATGGAGGACTATGTCGGGCCATTATACTGTATGGAGGACTATGTGGGGCTCATTATACAGTATGGAGGACTATGTGGGGCCAATTTACTGTATGGAGGACTATGTGGGAGCCATTATATTATATGGAGGACTATGTGGGGCCATTATACTGTATGGAGGACTATGTGGTGCCCATAATATGGTATAAAGGACTATGTGGGGCCCATTATACTGTATGGTGGATTATGTGGAGCCCATTATACTGTATGGAGGACTATGTGGGCCCAATATGGAGGGCTATGTGGAGCTTTTATACTGTATGAAGGACTATGTGAGTCTAATGTATGGAAGACATTGTGGGGCATATTATATTGTATGGAGGACTACGTGCTCCATTATCCTATATAGAGGACTACATGGGGCCCAATATGCTGTATGGAGGACTATGTGGTGCCCATTATACTGTATGGAGGACTATGTGGTGCCCATAATACTGTATGGAGGACTATGTGGGGTCCATTATACTGTATGGAGGACTATGTCGAGTCATTATACTGTATGGAGGACTATGTCGGGTCATTATACTGTATGTAGGACTATGTTGTGCCCAATATACTGTATGGAGGACTATATGGGGCCCTTTATACTGAATGGAGGACTATGTTGGGCCCATTTCAAGGTATGGATGACTATGTGGGGCCCATTATACTGTATGGAGGACTATGTGGGGCCATTATACTATATGGAGGGTTATGTGGGGCCCATTATTCTGTATGGAGGACTATGTGGGGCCATTATACTGTAGGAGGACTATGTGGGCCCATTATACGGTATAGAGCACTATGTGGGGCCATTATACGGTATGTATGACTATGTGGTGCTCTTAATACTGCATAGAGGACTATGTGGGGCCCATTTCAATGTATGGATGACTATGTGGGGGCATTATACTGTATGGAGAACTATATGGGGCCATTATACTGTATGGAAGACTATGTGGGGCCATTATACTGTTTGGAGGACTATGTGAGGCCATTACACTGTATGGAGGACTATGTGATGCCCAATATACTGTATGGAGGACTATTTGGGGCCCATTATACTGTATGGTGGATTATGTGGAGCCCATTATACTGTATGGAGGACTATGTTTGGCTATTATTCTGTATGGAGGACTATATGGTGCCCATAATACTGAATGGAGGACTATGTGGTGCCCATAATACTGTATGGAGGACTTTGTGGACCCATTATACTGTATGGAGGACTATGTGGGGCACTATATAGTGAATGGAGGACTACTGTATGTTGGGCCCATTTCAAGGTATGGAGGACTATGTGGGGTCATTATACTGTATGGAGGACTATGTAGGGCCATTATACGGTATCGATGACTATGTGGGGCCCATTATACTATATGGAGGACTATGTGGGGCCCATTATACTATATGGAGGACTATGTGGGGCCCATTTTACGGTATGGAGGACTATGTGATGCCCATTATATGGTATGGAGGACTATGTGGTGCCCATAATACGGTATGGAGGACTATGGGGGGCCCATTATATTGTATGGAGGACTATGTGAGGCCATTATACTGTATGGAGGACTATATAGGGCCCATTATAATATATGGAGAACTATATGTGGCCATTATTCTGTATAGAGGATTATGTGGGGCCATTATACTGTATAGAGGACTATGTGGGGCCATTATACGGTCGGGAGGACTATGTGGTGCCCAATATATGGTATGGAGGACTATATAGGGCCATTAAATTGTATGGAGGACTATGTAGTGCCCATTATACTGTATGGAGGACTATGTGGGGCCATTCTACTGTATGGAGGACTATGTGAGGCCCATTAATCTGTATGGAGGACTATGTGGGGGCCATTATACTGAATGAAGGACTATGTGGGGCCATAATACTGTATGGAGGACTATGTGGGGTCATTATTCTGTATGGAGGTCTATGCGGGGCCCATTATAGTGTATGGAGGACTGTGTTGTGCCCATTATACGGCATGGAGGACTATGTGAGGCCCATTATACTGTATGGAGGACTATATGGGGGCCAGTATACTGTATGGAGGACTATGTGGAGCCATAATACTGTGCGGAGCACTATGCGGGGCCCATTACTCTGTATGGAGGACTATGTGGGGCCCATTACTCTGTATGGAGGACTGTGCTGTGCCCATTGATATTAATAATTTGAAAATAATTAAGAAATTAAGAAAATAATAATTGTTCCATTCTTAATACACCTACAGATTATGACAGTTGTTATTCTATTATTACCTGTACCAATTATTAACATTATTACTTCCTTATTACATGCATATATTATAATAATGAGAACAATCTGTATTTGTAATAAAAGGTACTGCTGTAATAATGATAATACTCTATATGGAAACAACAATCTGTACAATTTAATAAGCATATAATAAATGAGATATTCTGTATATTATAAGGATATAATATTCTGCACAAAAGGTAATAATGTCCAAGTAGCTGATAAGCTATTATATTCCATACTCTTCAGATTAAAGACCCTCATATTTATACTGCAACTTTAATAGGAAGATTATGTGATACAACATATCGGCTGTGATATCGGTGCTGATCTGTTCTCGGGCAGTCTGTGATACAACATATCGGCTGTGATATCGGTGCTGATCTGTTCTCGGGGAATCTGTGATACAACATATCTGCTGTGATATCGGTGCTGATCTGTTCCCGGGGAGTCTGTGATACAACATATCGGCTGTGATATCGGTGCTGATCTGTTCTCGGGCAGTCTGTGATACAACATATTGGCTGTGATATCGGTGCTGATCTGTTCTCGGGCAGTCTGTGATACAACATATCGGCTGTGATATCGGTGCTGATCTGTTCCCGGGGAGTCTGTGATACAACATATCTGCTGTGATATCGGTGCTGATCTGTTTCCGGGGAGTCTGTGATACAACATATCGGCTGTGATATCGGTGCTGATCTGTTCTCGGGCAGTCTGTGATACAACATATTGGCTGTGATATCGGTGCTGATCTGTTCTCGGGCAGTCTGTGATACAACATATCGGCTGTGATATCGGTGCTGATCTGTTCCCGGGGAGTCTGTGATACAACATATCTGCTGTGATATCGGTGCTGATCTGTTTCCGGGGAGTCTGTGATACAACATATTGGCTGTGATATCGGTGCTGATCTTTTCTCGGGGAATCTGTGATACAACATATCGGCTGTGATATCGGTGCTGATCTGTTCTCGGGGAGTCTGTGATACAACATATCGGCTGTGATATCGGTGCTGATCTGTTCCCGGGGAATCTGTGATACAACATATCGGCTGTGATATCGGTGCTGATCTGTTCACGCGGAGTATGTGATACAACATATCGGCTGTGATATCGGTGCTGATCTGTTCACGGGGAGTCTGTGATACAACATATCAGCTGTGATATCGGTGCTGATCTGTTCACGGGGAGTCTGTGATACAACATATCGGCTGTGATATCTGTGCTGATCTGTTTCTTGGGAAGTCTGTGATACAACATATCTGCTGTGATATCGGTGCTGATCTGTACCCGGGAAGTCTGAGATACAACATATCTGCTGTGATATCGGTGCTGATCTGTACCCGGGAAGTCTGTGATACAACATATCGGCTGTGATATCTGTGCTGATCTGTTCTTGGGGAGTCTGTGATACAACATACCAGCTGTGATATCGGTGCTGATCTGTTCACGGGGAATCTGTGATACAACATATCGGCTGTGATATCGGTGCTGATCTGTTCTCGAGGAATCTGTGATACAACATATCAGCTGTGATATCGGTGCTGATCTGTTCACGAGGAGTCTGTGATTCAACATATCAGCTGTGATATCGTTGCTGATCTGTTCACGGGGAGTCTGTGATACAACATATCGGCTGTGATATTGGTGCTGATCTGTTCTCGAGGAATCTGTGATACAACATATCAGCTGTGATGTCGGTGCTGATCTGTACCCGGGGAGTCTGTGATACAACATATCGGCTGTGATCTCGGTGCTGATCTGTTCTCGAGGAGTCTGTGATACAACATATCGGCTGTGATATCGGTGCTGATCTGTTCTCGGGGAGTCTGTGATACAACATATCGGCTGTGATATCGGTTCTGATCTGTTCTCGGGGAGTCTGTTGATACAAATTATCAGGTGTGATATCGGTGCTGATCTGTTCTCGGGGAGTCTGTGATACGACATATTGGCTGTGATATTGGTGCTGATCTGTTCCCGGGGAGTCTGTGATACAACATATCGGCTGTGATATCGGTGCTGATCTGTTCTCGGGCAGTCTGTGATACAACATATCGGCTGTGATATCGGTGCTGATCTGTTCCCGGGGAGTCTGTGATACAACATATTGGCTGTGATATCGGTGCTGATATGTTCTCGGGCAGTCTGTGATACAACATATCGGCTGTGATATCGGTGCTGATCTGTTCCCGGGGAGTCTGTGATACAACATATCGTCTGTGATATCAGTGCTGATCTGTTCCCGGGGAATCTGTGATACAACATATCGGCTGTGATATCGGTGCTGATCTCTTCTCGGGGAATCTGTGATACAACATGTCGGCTGTGATATCGGTGCTGATCTGTTCTCGGGCAGTCTGTTATACAATGTATCGGCTGTGATATCGGTGCTGATCTGTTCTCGGGGAGTCTGTGATACAACATATCGGCTGTGAAATCGGTGCTGTTCTGCTCTCGGGCAATCTGTGATACAACATATCGGCTGTGATATCGGTGCTGATCTGTTCTCGGGCAGTCTGTGATACAACATATCGGCTGTGATATCGGTGCTGATCTCTTCTCGGGGAATCTTTGATACAACATGTCGGCTGTGATATCGGTGCTGATCTGTTCTCGGGCAGTCTGTTATACAATGTATCGGCTGTGATATCGGTGCTGATCTTTTCTCGGGGAGTCTGTGATACAACATATCGGCTGTGAAATCGGTGCTGTTCTGCTCTCGGGCAATCTGTGATACAACATATCGGCTGTGATATCGGTGCTGATCTGTTCTCGGGCAGTCTGTGATACAACATATCGGCTGTGATATCGGTGCAGATCTGTTCTCGGGGAATCTGTGATACAACATATCTGCTGTGATATCGGTGCTGATCTGTTCCCGGGGAGTCTGTGATACAACATATCGGCTGTGATATCTGTGCTGATCTGTTCTCGGGCAGTCTATGATACAACATATTGGCTGTGATATCGGTGCTGATCTGTTCTCGGGCAGTCTGTGATACAACATATCGGCTGTGATATCGGTGCTGATCTGTTCCCGGGGAGTCTGTGATACAACATATCTGCTGTGATATCGGTGCTGATCTGTTTCCAGGGAGTCTGTGATACAACATATTGGCTGTGATATCGGTGCTGATCTTTTCTCGGGGAATCTGTGATGCAACATATCGGCTGTGATATCGGTGCTGATCTGTTCTCGGGGAGTCTGTGATACAACATATCGTCTGTGATATCGGTGCTGATCTGCTCCCGGGGAATCTGTGATACAACATATCGGCAGTGATATCGGTGCTGATCTGTTCACGCGGAGTATGTGATACAACATATCGGCTGTGATATCGGTGCTGATCTGTTCACGGGGAGTCTGTGATACAACATATCAGCTGTGATATCGGTGCTGATCTGTTCACGGGGAGTCTGTGATACAACATATCGGCTGTGATATCTGTGCTGATCTGTTTCTTGGGAAGTCTGTGATACAACATATCTGCTGTGATATCGGTGCTGATCTGTACCCGGGAAGTCTGAGATACAACATATCTGCTGTGATATCGGTGCTGATCTGTACCCGGGAAGTCTGTGATACAACATATCGGCTGTGATATCTGTGCTGATCTGTTCTTGGGGAGTCTGTGATACAACATACCAGCTGTGATATCGGTGCTGATCTGTTCACGGGGAATCTGTGATACAACATATCGGCTGTGATATCGGTGCTGATCTGTTCTCGAGGAATCTGTGATACAACATATCAGCTGTGATATCGGTGCTGATCTGTTCACGAGGAGTCTGTGATTCAACATATCAGCTGTGATATCGTTGCTGATCTGTTCACGGGGAGTCTGTGATACAACATATCGGCTGTGATATTGGTGCTGATCTGTTCTCGAGGAATCTGTGATACAACATATCAGCTGTGATGTCGGTGCTGATCTGTACCCGGGGAGTCTGTGATACAACATATCGGCTGTGATCTCGGTGCTGATCTGTTCTCGAGGAGTCTGTGATACAACATATCGGCTGTGATATCGGTGCTGATCTGTTCTCGGGGAGTCTGTGATACAACATATCGGCTGTGATATCGGTTCTGATCTGTTCTCGGGGAGTCTGTTGATACAAATTATCAGGTGTGATATCGGTGCTGATCTGTTCTCGGGGAGTCTGTGATACGACATATTGGCTGTGATATTGGTGCTGATCTGTTCCCGGGGAGTCTGTGATACAACATATCGGCTGTGATATCGGTGCTGATCTGTTCTCGGGCAGTCTGTGATACAACATATCGGCTGTGATATCGGTGCTGATCTGTTCCCGGGGAGTCTGTGATACAACATATTGGCTGTGATATCGGTGCTGATATGTTCTCGGGCAGTCTGTGATACAACATATCGGCTGTGATATCGGTGCTGATCTGTTCCCGGGGAGTCTGTGATACAACATATCGTCTGTGATATCAGTGCTGATCTGTTCCCGGGGAATCTGTGATACAACATATCGGCTGTGATATCGGTACTGATCTCTTCTCGGGGAATCTGTGATACAACATGTCGGCTGTGATATCGGTGCTGATCTGTTCTCGGGCAGTCTGTTATACAATGTATCGGCTGTGATATCGGTGCTGATCTGTTCTCGGGGAGTCTGTGATACAACATATCGGCTGTGAAATCGGTGCTGTTCTGCTCTCGGGCAATCTGTGATACAACATATCGGCTGTGATATCGGTGCTGATCTGTTCTCGGGCAGTCTGTGATACAACATATCGGCTGTGATATCGGTGCTGATCTCTTCTCGGGGAATCTTTGATACAACATGTCGGCTGTGATATCGGTGCTGATCTGTTCTCGGGCAGTCTGTTATACAATGTATCGGCTGTGATATCGGTGCTGATCTTTTCTCGGGGAGTCTGTGATACAACATATCGGCTGTGAAATCGGTGCTGTTCTGCTCTCGGGCAATCTGTGATACAACATATCGGCTGTGATATCGGTGCTGACATGTTCTCGGGCAGTCTGTGATACAACATATCGGCTGTGATATCGGTGCTGATCTGTTCCCGGGGAGTCTGTGATACAACATATCGGCTGTGATATCGGTGCTGATCTGTTCTCGGGCAGTCTGTGATACAACATATCGGCTGTGATATCGGTGCAGATCTGTTCTCGGGGAATCTGTGATACAACATATCTGCTGTGATATCGGTGCTGATCTGTTCCCGGGGAGTCTGTGATACAACATATCGGCTGTGATATCTGTGCTGATCTGTTCTCGGGCAGTCTATGATACAACATATTGGCTGTGATATCGGTGCTGATCTGTTCTCGGGCAGTCTGTGATACAACATATCGGCTGTGATATCGGTGCTGATCTGTTCCCGGGGAGTCTGTGATACAACATATCTGCTGTGATATCGGTGCTGATCTGTTTCCAGGGAGTCTGTGATACAACATATTGGCTGTGATATCGGTGCTGATCTTTTCTCGGGGAATCTGTGATGCAACATATCGGCTGTGATATCGGTGCTGATCTGTTCTCGGGGAGTCTGTGATACAACATATCGTCTGTGATATCGGTGCTGATCTGCTCCCGGGGAATCTGTGATACAACATATCGGCAGTGATATCGGTGCTGATCTGTTCACGCGGAGTCTGTGATACAACATATCGGCTGTGATATCGGTGCTGATCTGTTCACGGGGAGTCTGTGATACAACATATCAGCGGTGATATCGGTGCTGATCTGTTCAAGGGGAGTCTGTGATACAACATATCGGCTGTGATATCGGTGCTGATCTGTTCACGGGGAGTCTGTGATACAACATATCGGCTGTCATATCGGTGTTGATCTGTTCCCGGGGAATCTGTGATACAACATATCGGCTGTGATATCGGTGCTGATCTGTTCACGGGGAGTCTGTGATACAACATATCGGCTGTGATATCAGTGCTGATCTGTTCCCGGGGAGTCTGTGATACAACATATCTGCTGTGATATCGGTGATGATCGGTACCCGGGAAGTCTGTGATACAACATATCGGCTGTGATATCTGTGCTGATCTGTTCTCGGGAGTCTGTGATACAACATATCGGCTGTGATATCTGTGCTGATCTGTTCTCGGGAAGTCTGTGATACAACATATCTGCTGTGATATCGGTGCTGATCTGTACCCGGGAAGTCTGTGATACAACATATCTGCTGTGATATCGGTGCTGATCTGTACCCGGGAAGTCTGTGATACAACATATCGGTTGTGATATCTGTGCTGATTTGTTCTTGGGGAGTCTGTGATACAACATACCAGCTGTGATATCGGTGCTGATCTGTTCACGGGGAATCTGTGATACAACATATCGGCTGTGATATCGGTGCTGATCTGTTCTCGAGGAATCTGTGATACAACATATCAGCTGTGATATCGGTGCTGATCTGTTCACGGGGAGTCTGTGATTCAACATATCAGCTGTGATATCGGTGCTGATCTGTTCACGGGGAGTCTGTGATACAACATATCGGCTGTGATATTGGTGCTGATCTGTTCTCGAGGAATCTGTGATACAACATATCAGCTGTGATATCGGTGCTGATCTGTACCCGGGGAGTCTGTGATACAACTTATCGGCTGTGATCTCGGTGCTGATCTGTTCTCGAGGAGTCTGTGATACAACATATCGGCTGTGATATCGGTGCTGATCTGTTCTCGGGGAGTCTGTGATACAACATATCGGCTGTGATATCGGTTCTGATCTGTTCTCGGGGAGTCTGTTGATACGAATTATCAGGTGTGATATCGGTGCTGATCTGTTCTCGGGGAGTCTGTGATACGACATATTGGCTGTGATATTGGTGCTGATCTGTTCCCGGGGAGTCTGTGATACAACATATCGGCTGTGATATCGGTGCTGATCTGTTCCCGGGGAATCTGTGATACAACATATCGGCTGTGATATCGGTGCTGATCTCTTCTCGGGGAATCTGTGATACAACATGTCGGCTGTGATATCGGTGCTGATCTGTTCTCGGGCAGTCTGTTATACAATGTATCGGCTGTGATATCGGTGCTGATCTGTTCTCGGGGAGTCTGTGATACAACATATCGGCTGTGAAATCGGTGCTGTTCTGCTCTCGGGCAATCTGTGATACAACATATCGGCTGTGATATCGGTGCTGATCTGTTCTCGGGCAGTCTGTGATACAACATATCGGCTGTGATATCGGTGCTGATCTCTTCTCGGGGAATCTTTGATACAACATGTCGGCTGTGATATCGGTGCTGATCTGTTCTCGGGCAGTCTGTTATACAATGTATCGGCTGTGATATCGGTGCTGATCTTTTCTCGGGGAGTCTGTGATACAACATATCGGCTGTGAAATCGGTGCTGTTCTGCTCTCGGGCAATCTGTGATACAACATATCGGCTGTGATATCGGTGCTGATCTGTTCCCGGGGAGTCTGTGATACAACATATCGGCTGTGATATCGGTGCTGATCTGTTCTCGGGCAGTCTGTGATACAACATATCGGCTGTGATATCGGTGCAGATCTGTTCTCGGGGAATCTGTGATACAACATATCTGCTGTGATATCGGTGCTGATCTGTTCCCGGGGAGTCTGTGATACAACATATCGGCTGTGATATCTGTGCTGATCTGTTCTCGGGCAGTCTATGATACAACATATTGGCTGTGATATCGGTGCTGATCTGTTCTCGGGCAGTCTGTGATACAACATATCGTCTGTGATATCGGTGCTGATCTGTTCAAGGGGAGTCTGTGATACAACATATCGGCAGTGATATCGGTGCTGATCTGTTCACGTGGAGTCTGTGATACAACATATCGGCTGTGATATCGGTGCTGATCTGTTCACGGGGAGTCTGTGATACAACATATCAGCTGTGATATCGGTGCTGATCTGTTCAAGGGGAGTCTGTGATACAACATATCGGCTGTGATATCGGTGCTGATCTGTTCACGGGGAGTCTGTGATACAACATATCGGCTGTGATATCGGTGCTGATCTGTTCCCGGGGAATCTGTGATACAACATATCGGCTGTGATATCAGTGCTGATCTGTTCACGGGGAGTCTGTGATACAACATATCGGCTGTGATATCAGTGCTGATCTGTTCCCGGGGAGTCTGTGATACAACATATCTGCTGTGATATCGGTGATGATCGGTACCCGGGAAGTCTGTGATACAACATATCGGCTGTGATATCTGTGCTGATCTGTTCTCGGGAGTCTGTGATACAACATATCGGCTGTGATATCTGTGCTGATCTGTTCTCGGGAAGTCTGTGATACAACATATCTGCTGTGATATCGGTGCTGATCTGTACCCGGGAAGTCTGTGATACAACATATCTGCTGTGATATCGGTGCTGATCTGTACCCGGGAAGTCTGTGATACAACATATCGGCTGTGATATCTGTGCTGATCTGTTCTTGGGGAGTCTGTGATACAACATACCAGCTGTGATATCGGTGCTGATCTGTTCACGGGGAATCTGTGATACAACATATCGGCTGTGATATCGGTGCTGATCTGTTCTCGAGGAATCTGTGATACAACATATCAGCTGTGATATCAGTGCTGATCTGTTCACGGGGAGTCTGTGATACGACATATTGGCTGTGATATTGGTGCTGATCTGTTCCCGGGGAGTCTGTGATACAACATATCGGCTGTGATATCGGTGCTGATCTGTTCTCGGGCAGTCTGTGATACAACATATCGGCTGTGATATCGGTGCTGATCTGTTCCCGGGGAGTCTGTGATACAACATATTGGCTGTGATATCGGTGCTGATCTGTTCTCGGGCAGTCTGTGATACAACATATCGGCTGTGATATCGGTGCTGATCTGTTCCCGGGGAGTCTGTGATACAACATATATTCTGTGATATCAGTGCTGATCTGTTCCCGGGGAATCTGTGATACAACATATCGGCTGTGATATCGGTGCTGATCTCTTCTCGGGGAATCTGTGATACAACATGTCAGCTGTGATATCGGTGCTGATCTGTTCTCGGGCAGTCTGTTATACAATGTATCGGCTGTGATATCGGTGCTGATCTGTTCTCGGGGAGTCTGTGATACAACATATCGGCTGTGAAATCGGTGCTGTTCTGCTCTCGGGCAATCTGTGATACAACATATCGGCTGTGATATCGGTGCTGATCTGCTCTAGGGCAATCTGTGATACAACAAATCGGCTGTGATATCGGTTCTGATCTGTTCTCGGGCAATCTGTGATACAACATATCGGCTCTGATATCGGTGCTGATCTGCTCTCGGGCAATCTGTGATACAACAAATCGGCTGTGATATCGGTGCTGATCTGTTCCCGGGGAGTCTGTGATACAACATATCGGCTGTGATATACGTGCTGATCTGTTCTCGGGGAATCTGTGATACAACATATCGGCTGTGATATCAGTGCTGATCTGTTCTCGGGCAATCTGTGATACAAAATATCAGCTGTGATATCGGTGCTAATCTGCTCCAGGGGAGTCTGTGATACAACATATCGGCTGTGATATCGGTGCTGATCTGTTCTCGAGAAATCTGTGATACAACATATCTGCTGTGATATCGGTGCTGATCTGTTCTCAGGGAGTCTGTGATACAACATATCGGCTGTGATATCGGTTCTGATCTGTTCTCGGGGAGTCTGTGATACGACTTATCAGGTGTGATATCGATGCTGATCTGTTCACGGGGAGTCTGTGATACGACTTATCAGGTGTGATATCGGTGCTGATCTGTTCTCGGGGAGTCTGTGATACGACATATTGGCTTTGATATCGGTGCTGATCTGTTCCCGGGGAGTCTGTGATATGACATATCGGCTGTGATATCGGTGCTGATCTGTTCCCGGGGAGTCTGTGATACAACATATTGGCTGTGATATCGGTGCTGATCTGTTCTCGAGGAATCTGTGATACAACATATCGGTTGTGAAATCGGTGCTGTTCTGCTCTCGGGCAATCTGTGATACAACTAATCGGCTGTGATATCGGTGCTGATCTGTTCCCGGGGAGTCTGTGATACAACATATCGGCTGTGATATCGGTGCTGATCTGTCCTCAGGGAGTCTGTGATACACCATATCGGCTGTGATATCGGTGCTGATCTGCTTCCGGGGAGTCTGTGATATAACATATCGGCTGTGATCTCGGTGCTGATCTGTCCTCAGGTAATCTGTGATGCAACATATCTGCTGTGATTTCGGTGCTGATCTGTTCCCAGGGTATCTGTGATACAACATATCGGCTGTGATATCGGTGCTGATCTGTTCTCGGGGAATCTGTGATACAACATATCTGCTGTGATATCGGTGCTGATCTGTTCCCGGGGAGTCTGTGATACAACATATTGGCTGTGATATCGGTGCTGATATGTTCTCGAGGAATCTGTGATACAACATATCGGCTGTGAAATCTGTGCTGTTCTGCTCTCGGGCAATCTGTGATTCAACATATCGGCTGTGATATCGGTGCTGATCTCATCTCGGGCAATCTGTGATACTACCTATCGGCTGTGATATCGGTGCTGATCTGTTCCCGGGGAGTCTGTGATACAACATATCTGCTGTGGTATCGGTGCTGATCTGTTCTCAGGGAGTCTGTGATACAACATATCTGCTGTGGTATCGGTGCTGATCTGTTCCCAGGGAGTCTGTGATACAACATATCGGCTGTGATATCAGTGCTGATCTGTTCTCAGAGAGTCTGTGATACAACATATCTGCTGTGGTATCGGTGCTGATCTGCTTCCGAGGAGTCTGTGATATAATATATCGGCTGTGATATCGGTGCTGATCTGTTCCCGGGAAATCTGTGATACAACATATCAGCTGTGATTTCGGTGCTGATCTGTTCTCAGGGAGTCTGTGATACAACATATCGGCTGTGATATCGGTGCTGATCTGATCTCGGGGAATCAGTGATACAATATATCGGCTGTGATATCGGTGCTCATCTGATCCCGGGGAGTCTGTGATACGACATATCGGCTGTGATCTCGGTGCTGATCTGCTCTTGGCCAATCTGTGATACAACATATTGGCTGTGATATCGGTGCTGATCTGCTCTCGGGCAATCTGTGATACAACATATCGGCTGTGATATAGGTGCTGATCTGTCCTCGGGGAATCTGTGACACAACATATCGGCTGTGATATCGGTGCTGACTTGTTCTCGGGCAATCTGTGATACACCATATCGGCTGTGATATCGCTGCTGATCTGTCCTCGGGTAATCTGTGATACAACAATTCGGCTGTGATATTAGTGCTGATCTGTTCGCGGGGAATCTGTGATATAAGTTATCGGCTGTGAAATCGGTGCTGATCTTTTCTCAGGGAATCTGAGATACAACAAATCGGCTGTGATATTGGTGCTGATCTTTCTCGAGAAATCAGTGATACAACATATCGGCTGTGATATCGGAGCTGATCTGTTCCCGGGGAATCTGTGATACAAGTTATCGACTGTGATATCAGTGCTGATCTGTTCTCGAGGAATCTGTGATACAACATATCGGCTGTGACATTGAAGATGATCTTTTCTCGAGGAATCTGTGATACAACATATCGGCTGTGATATCAGTGCTGATCTGTTCTCGGGTAATCTGTGATATAAAATATCAGCTGTAATATTGGTGCTGATCTGCTCCCGGGGAGTCTGTGATACAACATATCGGCTGTAATATCGGTGCTGATCTGTTCTCGAGGAATCTGTGATGCAACATATCTGCTGTGATATCGGTGCTGATCTGCTCTCGGGGAATCTGTGATACAACATATCGGCTGTGATATCGGTGCTGATCTGTACCCGCAAAATCTGTGATACCACATATCGGCTGTGATATCGGTGCTGATCTGCTCTAGGGCAATCTGTGATACAACATATCGGCTGTGATATCGGTGCTGACCTGTTCCCGGGGAATCGTTGATACAACATATTGGCTGCGATATCGGTGCTGATCTGTTCTCTGGGAATCTGTGATACAACATATCGGCTGTGATATCGGTGCTGATCTGTCCTCGCGGAATCTCTGATACAACATATCAGCTGTGATATCGGTGCTGATCTGTTCCTGGGGAGTCTGTGATACAACATATCGGCTGTGATATCGGTGCTGATCTGTCCTCGGGTAATCTGTGATGCAACATATCTGCTGTGATTTCTGTGCTGATCTGTTCCCGGGGAATCTGTGATACAACATATTGGCTGTGATATCGATGCTGATCTGTTCTCGAGGAATCTGTGATATAAGATATCGGCTGTGATATCGGTGCTGATCTTTTCTCTGAGAATCTGTGATACAACATATCGGCTGTGATATCGGTGATGATCTGTCCTCGGGGAATCTGTGATACAACATATCGGCTGTGATATCGGTGCTGATCTTTTCTCGGGGAATCTTTGATACAACATATCGGCTGTGATATTGGTGCTGATCATTTCTCGGGGAATCTGTGATACAACATATCGGCTGTGATATCGGTGCTGATCTGTTCTCGGGGAAT
This sequence comes from Phyllobates terribilis, assembly GCF_046119375.1. NCBI lineage: Eukaryota > Metazoa > Chordata > Amphibia > Anura > Dendrobatidae > Phyllobates > Phyllobates terribilis. Next base: position 177,135,358 of record NW_027362773.1, read on the forward strand.
CTGTGATACAACATATCGGCTGTGATATCGGTGCTAATCTTTTCTCGGGGAATCTGTGATACAACATATCGGCTGTGATATCGGTGCTGATCTGTTCCCGGGGAGTCTGTGATACAACATATCGGCTGTGATATCGGTGCTGATCTGTTCTCTGGGAATCTGTGATACAACATATTGGCTGTGATATCGGTGCTGATCTGTCCTCGGGGAATCTGTGATACAACATATCGGCTGTGAAATTGGTGCTGATCTGTTCTCGGGGAATCTGTGATACAACATATCGGCTGTGATATCGGTGCTGATCTGTTCTCGGGGAATCTGTGATACAACATATCGGCTGTGATATCGGTGCTGATCTGTTTTCGAGGAATCTGTATTACAATATATCAGCTGTGATATCGGTGCTGATCTGTTCTCTGGGAATCTGTGATACAACATATCGGCTGTGATATCGGTGCTGCTCTGTCCTCGGGGAATCTGTGATACAACATATCGGCTGTGATACTGGTGCTGATCTGTTCTCGGGAAATCTGTGATACAACATATCGGCTGTGATATTGGTGCTGATCTGTTCTCGGGGAATCTGTGATACAACATATCGACTGTGATATCGGTGCTGATCTTTTCTCGGGGAATCTGTGATACAACATATCGACTGTGATATCGGTGCTGATCTGCTCCCAGTGAGTCTGTGATGCAACATATCGGCTGTGATATCGGTGCTGATCTGTTCCCAGGGAGTCTGTGCTACAACATATCGGCTGTGATATCGGTGCTGATCTGTTCCCAGGGAGTCTGTGATACAACATATCAGCTGTGATATCGGTGCTGATCTGTTCCCGGTGAGTCTGTGATACAACATATCGGCTGTGATATCGGTGCGGTGCTGATCTGTTCTCGAGGAATCTGTATTACAACATATCGTCTGTGATATCGGTGCTGATCTGTTCTCTGGGAATGTGTATTACAACATATCGTCTGTGATATCGGTGCTGATCTGTTCTCTGGGAATCTGTATTACAACATATCGGCTGTGATATCGGTGCTGAACTGTTCTCGGGGAGTCTGTGATACAACTTATCGGCTGTGATATCAGTGCTGATTTTTTCCCGGGTAATCTGTGATACAACATATCGGCTGTGATATCGGTGCTGATCTGTTCTCGGGGAATCTGTGATACAACTTATCGGCTGTGATATCAGTGCTGATTTTTTCTCGGGTAATCTGTGATACAACATATCGGCTGTGATATCGGTGCTGATCTGTTCTCGGGGAGTCTGTGATACATCATATCGGCTGTGATATCGTTGCTGATCTGTTCCCGGGGAGTCTGTGATACAACTTATCGGCTGTGATATCAGTGCTGATTTTTTCCCGGGGAGTCTGTGATACATCATATCGGCTGTGATATCGTTGCTGATCTGTTCCCGGGGAGTCTGTGATACAACTTATCGGCTGTGATATCAGTGCTGATTTTTTCCCGGGGAGTCTGTGATACATCATATCGGCTGTGATATCGTTGCTGATCTGTTCTCGAGGAGTCTGTGATACAACTTATCGGCTGTGATATCAGTGCTGATTTTTTCTCGGGTAATCTGTGATACAACATATCGGCTGTGATATTGGTGCTGATCTGTTCTCAGGGAGTCTGTGATACAACATTTCGGCTGTGATATCGGTGCTGATCTGTTTCTGGGGAGTCTGTGATACAACATATCGGCTGTGATATCGGTGCTAATTAGTGTTGAGCGAGCACTAAAATGCTCGGGTGCTCGAAGCTCGGGCCGAGCTCACCGTGATACTCGGGTGCTCGACCCGAGCAACAAGCCTATTGTTAGTGTATGGGAGACCCGAGCATTTTTGAGGCGGCCCCCCGACAGTCTGTAGAAAGCCTAACAAGTGCCCAAAACGATAGTGACAGTGCTAAAAAGACATGGGGACAGCATGAGGATCGCCCCAGGAAGCATTTCTGACCCCCAGGCCACTGCGGTCAACAACGTGGTCAGAGGTATTAAGCCACTTTTACAGGCTCACAATAAAACGTTCTAAAACAAAACTGAAATGGCTTTCCTGTGAAATATGTTAAGGAATTTCCTTTCCAGGGTAAAGACTTGTGTATAAGGTAAAATAAATAACCAAAAACAAAAATACTCCTCCACTCCTTGGGCTGTGTTCACAAGTAGCATTTTTCATGCGTTTTTGCACTTTTGTATTGCTTTCAACCGTGACAAATGCATTCACCGGGAAATGTCATTTTAACATTTTACAACCTTATCTGGCCATGTGCTGTGTGACACATGCATACAGTGCTGAAAATACATGGGAACAGCATGGGGAAGACCCCTGGAAGCATCTCTGACTCCCAGGTCACTGCCTAAAAGTGTGCCCATCAGAAGTGATCCTTGCCGCATTAGAAGATGCAGACTTGCAACTATCCCCGTGCAAGTCCTTGTCCCAGGGCAGTGTTCAATTGTACCTCCCCCATTCCTTGCAATGCAAGCGCAAATATGCAGCCAACCACCCACCCACCCCTAGGCTGCAATACCATACTGCTAGCTTTCACTTGAAATGGGGCCTTTTAGTTTGGAGGAGGCCGAAGCTGGCCACTACCTCATGGCTGCTTCGACAGCGAGGTATCCATACTCAGTTCCCAGCCATTCGGCGGCCGGGTGTCCATATTCGGTCCCCAGCCGCCCCGCGGCCGCGTGTCCACGCACGGTCCCCAGTCGCCTGGGGGCGGCCGGGTGTCCATAAATAGTCCCCAGCCGCCCCTTTTTCTCCTGTCACCTTCCCACATACTTTTCTTAGCCTGGCCTGCTTTAGGACAGCATTGGATGAGCCCATCAGAGAACCAGACTCCTCCATTGGGCCCTGGCTTCTCCATCAGGGGAGTTGAGAGTGCCAAGGTGAGAAACATGATGATGATGATAGAAGTTAGCATCTGCTTTGCTTTCTTTTAATGCAAGCGTAAGTGTGCAGCATGCCACCGACCCACCCCCAGGCTGCAATGCCATATTGCTAGCTTGCACTTGAAATAGGGCCTTTTAGTTTGGAGGAGGCCGAAACTGGCCACTACCTCATGGCTGCTTCGGAAGCGAGGTATCCATACTCGGTCCCCAGCCGCCCCTATTTGGCCTTATACATAAGATTAAGCATGCATACCAAAACATTACCTGTGCCCTCTCCAGTGCATTTAGTGGGAAGCCTATTCCGCTGTAGTGTGTGCATGCCAACCCCTGTTCATGGCACATGCCAAGATGCCTCCCACCCTGCACCTGTCGTTGCAGACTTGCAACTATCCCCGTTCAAGTCCTTGTCCCAGGGCAGTGTTCAATTGTACCTCTCCCATTCCTTGCAATGCAAGCACAAGTATGCAGCCTGCCACCCACCCACCCCCAGGCTGCAATACCATACTGCTTGCACTTGAAATTGGGCCTTTTAGGCATGTGGAGGCAGAATCTGACAACCACGTCATGGCTCAGTCCCCAGCCGCCCGGCGGCCGGGTGTCCACACTCAATTCCCAGCCGCCAGAGGGCGGCCGGATGTCCATACTCGGTCCCCCCCGGCGCCCCTATTTCTCCTGTCACCTTCCCACACACTTTTTTTAGCCTGGACTGCTTTAGGGCAGCATTGAACGAGCCCACCAGAGAACCAGACTCCTCCGGTGGGCCCTGGCTTCTCCATCAGGGGAGCTGAGAGTGCCAAGGTGAGGAGCATGATGATGATGATAGAAGTTAGCATCTGCTTTGTTTTCTTGGAATGCAAGCGCATGTATGTAGTAGCGGCTAGGCCTGAGGTGGTCAGCGTTTTGGCGCATATCCTACCTCCTCCATGGATTGCTGGATGTTTTCCTGCTACTATCCCAGTTCTATGACTCCTGTTAAAACAAAGCTTCAGGTGATAAATGATGGATGAGGTGGTGGCAAAGGAGAAAGAGCAGGAGGAACAGGGACCATTCACATCAATATCAGGCCAGTCAACCACACATGTCTTGTAGGATATGTTTCTGTAACAAAAGGAGCGGTTCGGCTGCACAGTTATAGGGCATACAGTGAGTGCAATGCCTACCAAAAATTTCGAGGCACTCCAATGCCCCTTGGAAGTGACATGGAGATCAGAGTGCCTTAACTAAACCGTTTTTTCCATTTATAGCAACTGGGTCTCCTGTACACTGTTGGCCTAAGCAGTGAATGGAAGGTTTTCCAAAAATTATGAGGAACTGCAATGCCCCTTGAAACTGATGTGGATTACAGCGTACTAAAAACCTTCTACCCATTATTGGGGAGTGGGTCTCCCTTAGTTTTCGCCTTTGCATTGAAAAGCAAAAGCTGACTAAAATTAGGAGGAAATGCGATGCCCGTTGGAAGAGTCGTGGAGGTTAGAGGTAATTAAAAACAACATTTCAATGCCCCTTGGAAGTGCTGTGGAGTTCAGAGTGGTTTAAGAAGACGCTTTTAATTCCCCTTTGAAGAGACGTGGAGGTCACAGTAGCTTAACAAGATGGTTTTAATGCCCTTTGGAAAAGTGATGGAGGTCACAGTAGCTTATCAAGACGGTTTTAATGCCCCTTGGAAGAGACGTGGAGGTCGCAGTACCTTAACAAGACGGTTTTAATGCCCCTTGGAAAAGTGGTGGAGGTGACAGTAGCTTAATAAGACGGTTTGAATGCCCCTTGGAAAAGTGGTGGAGGTTGCAGTAGCTTAAAAAGACGGTTTTAATGCCCCTTACAAGAGCCATACTGTACAGCATCTTAAAAACATTATTCCCATTATTGGGGAGTGGGTCTCCCATAGTCTTTGCTTATGCCTTCCAAGCAAAAGCTGCCAAAAATTAGGATGGAGGAATTTGCAATGCCCCTTACAAGAGCCATGCAGTACAGCATATTGCAAACATTATTCCCATTATTGGGGAGTGGGTCTCCCATAGTCTTTGCTTATGCCTTCCAAGCAAAAGCTGCCAAAAATTAGGACGGAGGAACTTGCAATGCCCCTTACAATAGCCATGCAGTACAGCATATTACAAACATAAGTCCCATTATTGGGGAGTGGGTCTCCCATAGGATTTGCTTATGCCTTCCAAGCAAAATCTGCCAAAAATTAGGACGGAGGAACTTACAATGCCCCTTACAAGAGCCATGCAGTACAGCATATTACAAACATTATTCCCATTATTGGGGAGTGAGTCTCCCATAGTCTTTGCTTATGCCTTCCAGGCAAAATCTGCCAAAAATTAGGACGGAGGAACTTGCAATGCCCCTTACAATAGCCATGCAGTACAGCATATTACAAACATTATTCCCATTATTGGGGAATGGGTCTCCCATAGTCTTTGCTTATGCCTTCCAAGCAAAAGCTGCCAAAATTTAGGAGGAAATGCAATGCCCGTTCGAAGAGTCGTGGAGGTTAGAGTTAACTAAAAACAACATTTCAATGCCCTTGGTAGAGCTGTGGAGTTCAGAGTGGTTTAACAAGACGCTTTTAATGCCCCTCGGAAGAGACGTGGAGGTCGCAGTAGCTTAAAAAGACGGTTTTAGTGCCCCTTGGAAAAGTGGTGGAGGTCACAGTAGCTTAACAAGACATTTTTAATGCCCCTTACAAGAGCCATACAGTACAATATGGGTCTCCCATAGTCTTTGCTTATGCCTTCCAAGCAAAAGCTGCCAAAAATTAGGATGGAGGAACTTGCAATGCCCCTTACAAGAGCCATGCAGTACAGCATATTACAAACATTATTCCCATTATTGGGGAGTGGGTCTCCCATAGTCTTTGCTTATGCCTTCCAAGCAAAATTTGCCAAAAATTAGGACGAAGGAACTTGTAATGCCCCTTACAAGAGCCATGCAGTACAGCATCTTAAAAATATTATTCCCATTATTGGGGAGTGGGTCTCCCACAGTCTTTGCTTATGCCTTCCAAGCAAAAGCTGCCAAAAATAAGGACGAAGGAACTTTCAATAATGGCAACACGGACCACGGTCACCCTCGTGGTATAGTGGTGGTGGAGGCTGAGGATAAGGAGAAGATCATAAAACAGCCGAAATGAGGAAGCGTATACCCATGTGTGGATGTGAAGCGGTGCATGTGAATACACAGTGGATTTGACTTTATGTTACTCTGCTGTCATTTGGTGGTGATGAGAAGTCTGGCCCAATCCAGCCCTTGTTCATTTTGATAACGGTCAGCTTGTCAGCATTGTCAGTTGACAGGCGAGTGCGCTTATCAGTTATAATTCCCCCAGCAGCACTAAAAACACGCTCCGATAACATGCAAGCGGCAGGGCAGGCAAGGACCTCCAAGGCGTACAGAGCGAGTTCATTCCAAGTGTCCAGCTTGGATACCCAATAATTAAAAGGCACAGAGGAATCACGGAGGACGCTGGTATGGTCGGCAAGGTACTCCCTCACCATCTTTTGAAACTTTCCACTCCTTGTGAGAGTCCCCGCGCCTCAGAGTCTCTCCGAAGGGAGGGTCTGAGAAAACTGTCCCAGAATGTTGACAGTGTTCTCCTGCCTCTGCTGGATTGGAGTTGCATCTCTCTTGCATGTATGCCTTGGTTGGGCAACGAACTGTGACCTCTGCCGCTAGCGTGTTCAGATGGGAATTTTTTTAACAGTTCTGCAGCAAGGGCCTTCTGGTACTGCCCCATTTTTGTAAACCTTGCCACCTCAGGAATAAGAGAGTGAAAGTTCTCTTTGTTGCCGGGATCTAAAAGTGTCACCAACCAGTAATGACTGTCACCCAACATTTTGACAACGCGAGGGTCACGGTTAAGGCAGCGTAACATAAAGTCAGCCATGCGTGCCAGACTGGCAACGGGCAAGACTTCCGTGTCCTCACCAAGATGACGACAGACCATGCTCTCCTCCTCCTCCTCCTCCCCCCTGTCCTCAGGCCACCCACGCTGAACCAATGGTATGACAGTTGTACAGGTACTACCGTCCACAGCGCATGATACCAGCTCCTGTTCTTCCTCCTCCTCCTCTTCCTCATTATCCCCCAATGCACGTTGGGATGAGATGAGCCTGGACTGTGTGTAATCGCCCGCTATGGCTTCTCATCATACTCTGGCTGCAATGCCTCCTCTTTAATTCTCTGCAGAGAGCGTTGCAAAAGACAGACAAGTGGAATGCTGACGCTAATGATGGCGTCATCGCCACTCACCATCTTGGTGGACTCCTCAAAGTTTGTCAAGATGGTACATATGTCAGACATCCAGGTCCACTCCTGAGGTCTTATGTGTGGAGTATGACCTGAATATCGACGGCCTTGTTGCAGCTGGTACTCCACAACTGCTCTCTTCTGTTCACAAATCCTTTGCAACATGTGGAGGGTAGAGTTCCAACGTGTGGCGACATCACACACCAGTCGGTGTGACGGAAGCTTCAAACGCTGCTGCAACACAGCAAGGGCGGCGGAAGCTGTAGCCGACTTCCGAAAATGAGCTGACAGGCGGCGTACTTTCACGAGCAGATCTGGCAACTCGGGGTACGATTTAAGAAACCGCTGAACCACGAGGTTAAGCACATGAGCCAGGCATGGTACGTGTGTAATCTCGCCTCGCCTCAGAGCCGCCACCAGGTTACAGCCATTTTCACACACGACCATGCCTGGATGTAGGTTCAGCGGTCTCAGCCACAGATCTGCCTGCTCTTTCACAGCTGTCCACATCTCACAAGCAATGTGAGGTTTATCACCTAAGCTTATGAGTTTCAGCACAGCCTGTTGCCGCTTGGCGGAGGCAGTACTGCAGTGCTTCCAGCTTGTAACTGATGTGGTGATATCTGAGATGGAGGCTGAACATGAGGAGGAGGATGATGATGCGCAGGAGTTGTACACTGTGGGGGCAACTCTGACTGACATAGGGCCCGCAATCCTCGGTGTAGGTAGGATGTGATCCGTCTCAATGTCCGACTGGGTCCCGGCTTCCACTATGTTTACCCAGTGTGCCGTCAGGGAGATGTACCGTCCCTGGCCACAAGCACTTGTCCACGTGTCCGTTGTCAGGTGGACTCTCCCAGTAACTGCGTTGTTGAGGGCTCGGCAGATGTTTTGGGACACGTGCTTGTGTAGTGCGCGGATGGCACACCGGACAAAATAGTGTCGACTGGGGACCGAGTACCAAGGGATGGCCACCGCCATAAGATTGCGGAAGGATTCCGTCTCCACCAGCCGAAAAGGCAGCATTTCCAACGCAAGCAGTCGTGAAATGTGCGAATTTAGGACTGTGGCCTGTGGGGCGTTAGCTACGAATTTCCGCTTTCGTTCGAAGGTCTGGGATATGGACAATTGAACGCTGCGGTGGGACGTGGATGTGGACGTTGATGCTGTCTCTTGAGAAACTGCCATAACAAGTGAAGACTGAGAGGAGGGGGCATCTTTGCATGCAGGAGGGACAGGGGATTGCCTTGCACACACAACAGGGGGTTCTATTGCACGCACAACAGTGGAAGAAGCAGTGGTGACACCCGCTGACACTGGTAATGGACCCTGGTGTTCACCCCACAAAGTCGGGTGCTTTGCTGCCATGTGCCTGATCATGCTGGTGGTGGTCAGGCTGGTAGTTTTATCACCCCTTGCTGATGCTGGCATGGCAGGTGGTACAAATGGCCTTTTTGGGGTTATCAGCAAAGTCTTTAAAAAAATTCCAGACTCTGGAAGATCTACAGGTTGTACTGGCAACGTCCCTCATGTTGGTGTTACGGGGAACTGTTGCCTGCCTTCTGTGTGCGGCCACCACACTGCTTCTTCCTGCCTGTTGGGGTACTCTGCCTCCGTCACCCTGTGTGCTGCTGGCCTCACTCTGCATGTCCTCCTGCCACGTTGGGTCAGTTACTAGATCATCCACCACCTCCTCCTCTTCCACTTGCGCACCACGATGCTCCTCCTCACTTCCTGGCATTTGTGTCTCGTCATCGTCCACCTCTTGTGACAAATTGCCAGCGTCGACTTCCTGTGGCCGTGGCTGTTCAAATATTTGGGCATCGCTACCTGGGATCTCCTCTTCCACCACTTCAAGCGTATCAGGCGAGGGGCACAAATATGGAAATGGACCAGTGAACAGCTCTTCAGAGTGTCCTAGTGTGGGATCAGTTGCTGTCTGACGACACTCGGCATGCTGGGAGGAAGGAGCATCAGGGTGAGGAGGAGTATGCGGTCGAGACTCACGGCTATTAAGATTTGACCGCGTGAAAGACAGGCCGGAGGTGGTGGTGCCCAGGTAACTGGAAGTATTATCTGATATCCAATTAATAACCTGTTCACACTGATCAGTTCTCAATACTGGTGTTGTTCTGTGCTTCCCTAGTAATTCGGTCAAGAAGTGGGAGCGAGAAGATGTGGCTGTTGGTTGTGGCACATTTTCACCTTGGCCACGGCCCCGTCCTCTGCACGAACCATCACCAGAACGTCCACTTCCACGTCCCTTGCCACGCGCCTTGCCCATTGTAAAGGAAGTAAAATAGCTTACACTTGCACTATCAATGGAAAAAGGGTAATAAAAAGTAGATTAGAACCGTGGAAGAGGAAAACCACAGTTCTATTTCTCTGGACTGCACCCGACTCTTTTAAACAATATGAACAATCAGGGAGAAACTATTACTGTTTTTCTCTACGGAAAAAATACCAAAACCTGAATAATAGAGATTTTTTACCGTGGGATGGCAAAACCACAGTTATTGTTTACTGGGGTATACCAGACTTTTTTAAATAGATATAATTGCGGCTGAACAGTGAGTGACACACTCAAACTGTTTTTTGTTAGGTAAAAATGTCCCAAAAGTGGATAATACAGAGGTTTGAACCGTGGAACTGCAAAACCACACTTGTATTTCTCGGGCCTACACCAAACTATTTTAAACAGATATATTTGTGTCTGAATTGTCACTGGCACACTTTTTTTTTTTGGTGGGGGGGGGACACCAAAAGGTTAATAAGACGGGTATTTGTACAGTGTGAAGGAGGAAAAAAAAAGAGGATTTAGATGAAAAAAAAGGATTTTTCCTGTCCCCTGAGACCTGGAGCTAAGTCCAGCAATTTCAGCAACAGGAGCACACAGGACTGTAATGCAGCGTTTGCTGGTATAACCACTGCGTCTCCTATACAGCCTGCCTACCTGCCTGATATCTGGGATGGATATTAGTCCTGAGAAGGACTGTTTGTTTGATCTGGCAGCCTTTACAGACCCTACACTAACTATTTCGGAGTATAAATCTCTCCCTAAATCAGCAGCGCTGTCCGTACACTGTCTGATCCGGAGCGACTGTGTCCAAGATGGCGGCGCCCGGTGTAAAATACTCAAGTGACGCTGTGCGGCCCGCCAATCACTGTAATGCCCACAAACAACATGGCGGCGGCATTACAGTGACTGGCTGGCAATCCCTGCATGTTCATTGGCTCTGTAAAGAGCGCCAAACATGCAGGGCGGAGACCCGAGCTCCCGCACGAGTAACCCGGAAATGCTCGGTGCTCGCGGAACATCCCGAGCAGCGTGATGCTCGGACGAGAACTGAGCAGTGTCGAGCATGTTCGCTCAACACTAGTGCTGATCTGTTCCCGGGGAGTCTGTGATACAACATATCGGCTGTGATATCGGTGCTGATCTGTTCCAGGGGAGTCTGTGATACAACATATCGGCTGTGATATCGGTGCTGATCTGTTCCCGGGGAGTCTGTGATACAACATATCGGCTGTGATATCGGTGCTGATCTGTCCTCGGGGAATCTGTGATACAATATATCGGCTGTGATATCCGTGCTGATCTGTTCTCGAGGAATCTGTGATACAACATATCGGCTGTGATATCGGTGCTGATCTGTTCTCGGGCAGTCTGTGATACAACATATCGGCTGTGATATCGGTGCTGATCTGTTCTCGAGGAATCTGTGATACAACATATCGGCTGTGATATCGGTGCTGATCTTTTCTCGAGGAGTCTGTGATACAACATATCGGCTGTGATATCGGTGCTGATCTGTTCCCAGGGAATCTGTGAGACAACATATCGGCTGTGATATCGGTGCTGATCTGTTCCCGGGGAGTCTGTGATACAACATATCGGCTGTGATATCGGTGCTGATCTTTTCTTGGGGAATCTGTGATACAACATATCGGCTGTGATATCGGTGCTGATCTGTTCTCGAGGAATCTGTGATACAACATATCGGCTGTGATATCGGTGCTGATCTGTTCTCGGGCAGTCTGTGATACAACATATTGGCTGTGATATCGGTGCTGATCTGTTCTCGGGCAGTCTGTGATACAACATATCGGCTGTGATATCGGTGCTGATCTGTTCTCGGGCAGTCTGTGATACAACATATTGGCTGTGATATCGGTGCTGATCTGTTCTCGGGCAGTCTGTGATACAACATATCGGCTGTGATATCGGTGCTGATCTGTTCTCGAGGAATCTGTGATACAACATATCGGCTGTGATATCGGTGCTGATCTTTTCTCGAGGAGTCTGTGATACAACATATCGGCTGTGATATCGGTGCTGATCTGTTCCCAGGGAATCTGTGATACAACATATCGGCTGTGATATCGGTGCTGATCTGTTCTCGGGGAATCTGTGATACAACATATCGGCTGTGATATCGGTGCTGATCTGTTCCCGGGGAGTCTGTGATACAACATATCGGCTGTGATATCGGTGCTGATCTTTTCTCGGGGAATCTGTGATACAACATATCGGCTGTGATATCGGTGCTGATCTTTTCTCGGGGAATCTGTGATACAACATATCGGCTGTGATGTCGGTGCTGATCTGTTCCCGGGCAGTCTGTGATACAACATATCGGCTGTGATATCGGTGCTGATCTTTTCTCGGGGAGTCTGTGATACAACATATCGGCTGTGATATCGGTGCTGATCTTTTCTCGGGGAATCTGTGATGCAACATATCGGCTGTGATATCGGTGCTGATCTGTTCTCGAGGAATCTGTGATACAACATATCGGCTGTGATATCGGTGCTGATCTGTTCTCGGGCAGTCTGTGATACAACATATTGGCTGTGATATCGGTGCTGATCTGTTCTCGGGCAGTCTGTGATACAACATATCGGCTGTGATATCGGTGCTGATCTGTTCTCGGGCAGTCTGTGATACAACATATTGGCTGTGATATCGGTGCTGATCTGTTCTCGGGCAGTCTGTGATACAACATATCGGCTGTGATATCGGTGCTGATCTGTTCTCGAGGAATCTGTGATACAACATATCGGCTGTGATATCGGTGCTGATCTTTTCTCGAGGAGTCTGTGATACAACATATCGGCTGTGATATCGGTGCTGATCTGTTCTCAGGGAATCTGTGATACAACATATCGGCTGTGATATCGGTGCTGATCTGTTCTCGGGGAATCTGTGATACAACATATCGGCTGTGATATCGGTGCTGATCTGTTCCCGGGGAGTCTGTGATACAACATATCGGCTGTGATATCGGTGCTGATCTTTTCTCGGGGAATCTGTGATACAACATATCGGCTGTGATATCGGTGCTGATCTTTTCTCGGGGAATCTGTGATACAACATATCGGCTGTGATGTCGGTGCTGATCTGTTCCCGGGCAGTCTGTGATACAACATATCGGCTGTGATATCGGTGCTGATCTTTTCTCGGGGAGTCTGTGATACAACATATCGGCTGTGATATCGGTGCTGATCTTTTCTCGGGGAATCTGTGATACAACATATCGGCTGTGATATCGGTGCTGATCTGTTCTCGGGGAATCTGTGATACAACATATCGGCTGTGATATCGGTGCTGATCTGTTCTCGGGCAGTCTGTGATACAACATATTGGCTGTGATATCGGTGCTGATCTGTTCTCGGGCAGTCTGTGATACAACATATCGGCTGTGATATCGGTGCTGATCTGTTCTCGGGCAGTCTGTGATACAACATATCGGCTGTGATATCGGTGCTGATCTGTTCTCGGGCAGTCTGTGATACAACATATTGGCTGTGATATCGGTGCTGATCTGTTCTCGGGCAGTCTGTGATACAACATATCGGCTGTGATATCGGTGCTGATCTGTTCTCGAGCAATCTGTGATACAACATATCGGCTGTGATATCGGTGCTGATCTTTTCTCGAGGAGTCTGTGATACAACATATCGGCTGTGATATCGGTGCTGATCTGTTCCCAGGGAATCTGTGATACAACATATCGGCTGTGATATCGGTGCTGATATGTTCTCGGGGAATCTGTGATACAACATATCGGCTGTGATATCGGTGCTGATCTGTTCCCGGGGAGTCTGTGATACAACATATCGGCTGTGATATCGGTGCTGATCTTTTCTCGGGGAATCTGTGATACAACATATCGGCTGTGATATCGGTGCTGATCTTTTCTCGGGGAATCTGTGATACAACATATCGGCTGTGATGTCGGTGCTGATCTGTTCCCGGGCAGTCTGTGATACAACATATCGGCTGTGATATCGGTGCTGATCTTTTCTCGGGGAGTCTGTGATACAACATATCGGCTGTGATATCGGTGCTGATCTTTTCTCGGGGAATCTGTGATACAACATATCAGCTGTGATATCGGTGCTGATCTGTTCTCGGGGAATCTGTGATACAACATATCGGCTGTGATATCGTTGCTGATCTGTTCCCGGGGAGTCTGTGATACAACATATCGGCTGTGATATCGGTGCTGATCTTTTCTTGTGGAATCTGTGATACAACATATCGGCTGTGATGTCGGTGCTGATCTGTTCCCGGGGAGTCTGTGATACAACATATCGGCTGTGATATCCGTGCTGATCTGTTCTCGAGGAATCTGTGATACAACATATCGGCTGTGATATCGGTGCTGATCTGTTCTCGGGCAGTCTGTGATACAACATATTGGCTGTGATTTCGGTGCTGATCTGTTCTCGGGCAGTCTGTGATACAACATATCGGCTGTGATATCGGTGCTGATATGTTCTCGGGCAGTCTGTGATACAACATATTGGCTGTGATATCGGTGCTGATCTGTTCTCGGGCAGTCTGTGATACAACATATCAGCTGTGATATCGGTGCTGATCTGTTCTCGAGGAATCTGTGATACAACATATCGGCTGTGATATCGGTGCTGATCTTTTCTCGAGGAGTCTGTGATACAACATATCGGCTGTGATATCGGTGCTGATCTGTTCCTGGGGAGTCTGTGATACAACATATCGGCTGTGATATCGGTGCTGATCTTTTCTCGGGGAATCTGTGATACAACATATCGGCTGTGATATCGGTGCTGATCTGTTCTCGGGGAATCTGTGATACAACATATCGGCTGTGATATCGGTGCTGATCTGTTCCCGGGGAGTCTGTGATACAACATATCGGCTGTGATATCGGTGCTGATCTGTTCTCGGGGAATCTGTGATACAACATATCGGCTGTGATATCGGTGCTGATCTGTTCCCGGGCAGTCTGTGATACAACATATCGGCTGTTATATCGGTGCTGATCTGTTCTCGGGGAATCTGTGATACAACATATCGGCTGTGATATCGGTGCTAATCTGTTCTCGGGGAATCTGTGATACAACATATCGGCTGTGATATCGGTGCTGATCTGTTCTCGGGGAATCTGTGATACAACATATCGGCGGCTGTGATATCGGTGCTGATCTGTTCTCTGGGAATCTGTGATACAACATATCAGCTGTGATATCGGTGCTGATCTGTTCCCGGGGAGTCTGTGATACAACATATCGGCTGTGATATCCGTGCTGATCTGTTCTCGGGGAATCTGTGATACAACATATCGGCTGTGATATCGGTGCTGATCTTTTCTCGAGGAGTCTGTGATACAACATATCGGCTGTGATATCGGTGCTGATCTGTTCCCAGGGAGTCTGTGTTGCAACATATCGGCTGTGATATCGGTGCTGATCTGTTCTCGGGGAATCTGTAATACAACATATCGGCTGTGATATCGGTGCTGATCTGTTCCCGGGGAGTCTGTGATACAACATATCGGCTGTGATATCGGTGCTGATCTTTTCTCGGGGAATCTGTGATACAACATATCGGCTGTGATATCGGTGCTGATCTGTTCTCGGGGAATCTGTGATACAACATATCGGCTGTGATATCGGTGCTGATCTGTTTCCGGGGAGTCTGTGATACAACATATGGTCTGTGATATCGGTGCTGATCTGTTCCCGGGGAGTCTGTGATACAACATATCGGCTGTGATATCGGTGCTGATCTGTTCCCGGGGAGTCTGTGATACAACATATCGGCTGTGATATCGGTGCTGATCTTTTCTCGGGGAGTCTGTGATACAACATATCGGCTGTGATATCGGTGCTGATCTTTTCTCGGGGAATCTGTGATACAACATATCGGCTGTGATATCGGTGCTGATCTGTTCTCGGGGAATCTGTGATACAACATATCGGCTGTGATATCGGTGCTGATCTGTTCTCGGGGAATCTGTGATACAACATATCGGCTGTGATATCGGTGCTGATCTGTTCTCGGGGAATCTGTGATACAACATATCGGCTGTGATATCGGTGCTGATCTGTTCCCAGGGAGTCTGTGATACAACATATCGGCTGTGATATCGGTGCTGATCTGTTCCCGGGGAGTCTGTGATACAACATATCGGCTGTGATATCGGTGCTGATCTTTTCTCGGGGAGTCTGTGATACAACATATCGGCTGTGATATCGGTGCTGATCTGTTCCCGGGCAGTCTGTGATACAACATATTGGCTGTGATATCGGTGCTGATCTGTTCCCGGGGAGTCTGTGATACAACATATTGGCTGTGATATCGGTGCTCATCTGTTCCCGGGGAGTCTGTGATACAACATATCGGCTGTGATATCGGTGCTGATCTGTTCCCGGGTAGTCTGTGATACAACATATCGGCTGTGATATCGGTGCTGATCTTTTCTCGGGGAGTCTGTGATACAACATATCGGCTGTGATATCGTTGCTGATCTTTTCTCGGGGAATCTGTGATACAACATATCGGCTGTGATATCAGTGCTGATTTGTTCTCGGGGAATCTGTGATACAACGTATCGGCTGTGATATCGGTGCTGATCTGTTCCCGGGCAATCTGTGATACAACATATCGGCTGTGATATCAGTGCTGATCTGTTCTCTGGGAATCTGTGATACAACATATTGCCTGTGATATCGGCGCTGATCTGTTCCCGCGGAATCTGTGATACAACATATCGGCTGTGATATCGGTGCTGATCTGTTCTCGGGGAATCTGTAATACAACATATCGGCAGTGATATCGGTGCTGATCTGTTCTCGGGGAATCTGTGATACAACATATCGGCTGTGATATCGGTGCTGATCTGTTCCCGGGTAATCTGTGATACAACATATCGGCTGTGATATCGGTGCTGATCTGTTCCCGGGCAGTCTGTGATACAACATATTGGCTGTGATATCGGTGCTGATCTGTTCCCGGGGAGTCTGTGATACAATATATCGGCTGTGATATCGGTGCTGATCTGTTCCCGGGGAGTCTGTGATACAACATATCGGCTGTGATATCGGTGCTGATCTTTTCACGGGGAGTCTGTGATACAACATATCGGCTGTGATATCGGTGCTGATCTTTTCTCTGGGAATCTGTGATACAACATATCGGCTGTAATATCGGTGCTGATTTGTTCTCGGGGAATCTGTGATACAACATATCGGCTGTGATATCGGCGCTGATCTGTTCCCGGGGAGTCTGTGATACAACATATCGGCTGTGATATCGGTGCTGATCTTTCCTCGGGGAATCTGTGATACAACATATCGGCTGTGATATCGGTGCTGATTTGTTCTCGGGGAATCTGTGATACAACATATCGGCTGTGATATCGGTGCTGATCTGTTCTCGGGGAATCTGTGATACAACATATCGGCTGTGATATCGGTGCTGATCTGTTCCCGGGCTGTCTGTGATACAACATATCGGCTGTTATATCGGTGCTGATCTGTTCTCGGGGAATCTGTGATACAACATATCGGCTGTGATATCGGTGCTAATCTGTTCTCGGGGAATCTGTGATACAACATATCGGCTGTGATATCGGTGCTGATCTGTTCCCGGGGAGTCTGTGATACAACATATCGGCTGTGATATCGGTGCTGATCTGTTCTCGGGGAGTCTGTGATACAACATATCGGCTGTGATATCCGTGCTGATCTGTTCTCGGGGAATCTGTGATACAACATATCGGCTGTGATATCGGTGCTGATCTGTTCCTGGGGAATCTGTGATACAACATATCGTCTGAGATATCGGTGCTGATCTGTTCCCGGGTAATCTGTGATCCAACATATCTGCAGCTGTGATATCGGTGCTGATCTATTCTCTGGGAATCTGTGATACAACATATCGGCTTTGATATCGGTGCTGATTTGTTTTCGGGGAATCTGTGATATAACATATCAGCTGTGATATTGGTGCTGATTTGTTCCCGTGCAATCTGTGATACAACATATCGGCTGTGATATCGGTGCTGATCTGTTCCCGGGGAGTCTGTAGGGTG
Source organism: Phyllobates terribilis (assembly GCF_046119375.1). Lineage (NCBI taxonomy): Eukaryota > Metazoa > Chordata > Amphibia > Anura > Dendrobatidae > Phyllobates > Phyllobates terribilis. The sequence goes on from NW_027362773.1 coordinate 177,152,876, forward strand.
ATGGCTACAGTAACTGAACGTGATGAGACACTGCAGAGGTTACTGTTTGGACTGTGAGGACTGAGCACAAATCTCTCCCAAATACAAGTGTGAAGGATCCCAGAACAGGAACAGTCCAACCTCCCCGACCCCGCATATGATGAGCCTCAGCAAAAGGAGGATTCATCCAAGATCGATACTAGTTTTGAGCGAGCATGCTGGACACTGCTAGGTACTCGCCTGAGCATCACGCTACTCGGGATGTTCGGCGAGCACCGAGCATTTCCGGGTTTCTCGGGTGGGAGCTCGGGTCTCCGCCCTGCATGTTTGGCGCTCTTTACAGAGCCAATGAACATGCAGGGATTGCCAGCCAGTCACTGTAATGCCGCCGCCATGTTGTTTGTGGGCATTACAGTGATTGGCTGGCCGCACAGCGTCACCTCGAGTATTTAAAACCGGGCGCCGCCATCTTGGACACAGTCGCTCCGGATCAGACAGTGTAGGGACAGCGCTGCTGATTTAGGGAGAGATATATCCTGCGAAATAGTTAGTGTAGGGTCTGTAAAGGATGCCAGATCAAACAAACAGTCCTTCTCAGGACTAATATCCATCCCAGATATCAGGCAGGCAGGCTGTATAGGAGACGCAGTGGTTATACCAGCAAACGCTGCATTACAGTCCTGTGTGCTGCTCCTGCTGGTCAAATTGCTGGACTTATCCCCAGGTCTCAGGGGCCAGGAAAAATCCTTTTTTTTTTTTCATTTAAATCCTGTATTTTTTTTTCCTCAGTCAGACTGTACAAATACTCGTCTTATTAACCTTTTGGTATTCCCCCCCCCCCCCCCAAAAAAAAAAAAAATTGAGTGTGTCTGTGACTGTTAAGACACCAATATATCTGTTTAAAATATTCTGATGTAGGCCAGATAACTAGAAGTGTGGTTTTGCAGTTCCACGGTTCAAATCTCAGTATTATCCAGCTTTTGGCCTTTTTTACATAAAAAAACAGTAATAGTGTCTCCATGACTGTTCAAAAACAAATATATCTGTTTAAAAGATTCTGGTGTAGGCCAGAGAAATAGAACTGTGGTTTTCCTCTTCCACGGTTATAATCTCCTTTTTATTACCCTTTTTGCATTGATAGTGCAAGTGTAAGCTATTTTACTTCCTTTACAATGGGCAAGGCGCGTGGCAAGGGACGTGGAAGTGGACGTTCTGGTGATGGTGCGTGTGTTATGAACTGCTACAAACACTAAGGAAAGATAGGAAAACTGTCCCTACAATAGGACTAAGCTGATTCCCTACGATGCAGCGGGGGACCTGTTCCTTGTGAACAGACCCGCCTAAGTCCTCGGCTAGTCTGAACGCAGACCTATAGATATAAGGGAGGGGTCCCTACAAGAACTAAGGACTGGGATACAGTTGGACACCTCCTAGCAGAAATTGTAGCAGAGCAAAGAGAAACAAACAAACAGAAGTACTAGTGGTCAAAAGACCAAGCAAACTACAGAGTAAGATACAAGGCACCTGGCTAGCTTAAGAGTAAATGTAACACTGAAGTCCAGCAAGGCCAGAAGGGCGGAGCTGGATAATATAGGCAAAAAGTCATGTGACCAGCAAAATATAAAAAACTAACAGGAGGGTTCTAACAGTACTCCCTCTTCTATGAGGATCCTCCGGATCCTCCAGGCCCAGGTCTATCAGGAAACCTCCTGTGAAACGCTCCGACAACTCTAGGAGCAGAGACATCATCCGCCCTTACCCAGGAGTTATCCTCGGGACCGAAACCTTTCCAAGCGACGAGATACTGCAATCTCCCTCTATGCCATCTAGAATTAAGAATGCGAGAAATTTCATATTCACCGTCTTCCACCACCAGAGGAACAGAGACAGTGGCGTCCCTATCAGAAACATCAGATTTTTTCAATAAGGAAACATGAAACACCGGATTAATCTTTCAGGAGGTGGGAACCTCCAACCTAACAGTAGATTGGTTAACTACCTGAAGCTCCTTAAATGGACCTACAAACTTCGGGCCCAATTTCTTAGAAGGAATCCTCAACCGCAGATTCCTAGAGGACAACCAAACCATGTCACCAACAGTAAACAAAACCTCTTGACGTTTCCTGTCAAAGTACCTCTTGGATTTTTTGTTAGCCTCTTGAAGGTTACGACGTACATCAGTCCAGACTCTCTTGAAATCACCGGAAAAATTCTCCTCCTCCGGCACAGCCGACCCCAATTTGGAGAATGACCCAAACGACGGATGTCTCCCAGTACAACAAAAAAAAGGAGAACACCCAGCAGAAGAGGATGTATGGTTGTTAAGAGCAAATTCAGCCAGTGGCAGAAACTCAGACCACCCCTCTTGATTGTCAGCCACAAAACAACGCAAAAACTGTTCAACATCCTGGTTCTTTCTTTCTGTCTGTCCATTAGACTCAGGATGATATCCAGACGAAAATGACAAATGGACTCCCAACCTGTCACAAAAGGCACGCCAAAAACGAGCCACGAACTGAGGTCCCCTATCGGAAACAATGTCGGTAGGAACGCCATGGAGCCTGACAATTTCTTTAACAAAGGCCTTAGCGAGTGTCTTGGCGCAGGGCAGTTTGATGAAGGGAACCAAGTGACACATCTTGCTAAAACGGTCCACGACCACCCAGATAACAGTGAAACCCTCAGAGGCAGGAAGGTCAGTAATAAAATCCATAGCAAGATGCGTCCAAGGAGCACTAGGAACCTCCAGAGGGCAAAGCAACCCCGCAGCAGGAGCATGTGAAGACTTCGATCTAGCACACACAGTACATTGACGCACCCACTTAATGACTTCCTTCTGCCACCCAGGCCACCAAAAACTGCGACCTACAAGTCTCTTAGTCTCAGAAATTCCTGGATGACCTGCCAACCGAGACTCATGACACTCAACAAACAAATCTCTCCTAAAGGCTCTAGGCACAAACAACCTCCCATGGGGCGTGTTAGATGGGGCATTCTCCTGTGCTTTAAGAATCTCATCCTCCAAAACGGAGTCCAATGCAGCAATCACAACACCTTCTTGTAAAATGCTCCCCTCCTCCTCAGCACTGACCATGGGAGAAAAGCTGCGAGACAAAGCATCAGCTTTTACATTCTTGGTACCCGGGATGTAAGTAACAGAAAAATTAAACCGCAAAAAAAAAGTGCCCACCTAGCCTGACGGGCATTCAAGCGCTTGGCAGCATCAAGATAGATCAGATTCTTATGATCAGTGAAAACCTGAATGGGAAATCTAGCACCTTCCAAGAGATGACGCCAGTGTTCAAATGAGAGTTTAATAGCCAGCAATTCCCGATTACCGACATCGTAATTAAGTTCGGTCTCAGAAATTTTTTTTGAAAAAAAAGCACAGGGATGTACTCCATCCTTGTTTTCCTGAGACAAAACAGCACCGACCCCCACCGAAGAAGCATCAACCTCGACCAAAAAAGGCTTGGTCTCATGAGGCTGCATAAGGATGGGGGCTGAACTGAACCTCTCCTTGAGATACACAAAAGCTTCAATGGCCTCAGTAGTCCACTGAACCGTATTCGCACCTTTCCTGGTGAGATCGGTCAGCGGCTTAACAATTATAGAAAAATTCTTAATGAATTTTCTGTAATAATTGGCGAAACCCAAAAATCTCTGTATTAGTTTCAAACCAATAGGCCTAGGCCATTCCTGCACCGCCTGAACCTTCACTGGGTCCATCTCAAAGCCCTCGCTGGAGATAATGTAGCCCAAAAAACTAATTCTCTGCACAGCGAACTCACATTTCTCCAGCTTAGCAAAAAGTGAATTGTCGCTTAACAATTGCTATACCTCACGTACGCTCCGCCAATGAGACTCCAGATCCGGCGCAAAAATCAAAATGTCATCCAAATACACAACCACATTCTTACCGATCAACGGTCTTAGGATGTCATTAATAAGGTTCTGAAAAAACGCTGGTGCATTGGTAAGACCAAAAGACATAACCAGATTCTCAAAATGACCCACCGGAGTGTTAAAAGCAGTTTTCCATTCATCACCCTCCTTCACTCGTAACAAATTGTATGCCCCCCGGAGATCAATCTTAGAGAACCACTTGGCCCCCACTAACTGGTTGAACAAGTCAGGAATTAATGGCAGTGGGTAGGAATTGCGTACTGTAATTTTATTAATTTCGCGAAAGTCCAGACATGGACATAAACCGCCGTCATTTTTTTTTACAAAGAAAAATCCAACAGCCACAGGTGACTTAGATGGTCTAATGTGACCAGCAGCCAAGCTCGTCTGTATGTATTACTCCAAGGCCTTTCTCTCAGGGATAGTAAGATTAAATAAGCGACTCTTGGGAAGAGTTGCTCCAGGGACAAACTCAATAGTACAATCATAGTCCCTATGAGGAGGCAAAACTTGCGACTCCTCCTCAGAAAAAACCTTCCAAAAATCCTGAATAGGTACAGGTAATTCCCCTCTTTCCACAGCAGCAATGCGACCGTTACAACATCTATCATAACACTTAGGACTCCAAGACTTAATTTCATTGGTAGACCAGTCCAGTACAGGATTGTGCAATTTTAACCAAGGTAACCCCAAAACCACTGGAGCAGGCACATTATTTAATACCGCCAAATCCAAATTCTCTTGGTGGATACCATTAATGGTGAGGGGAAATTCAAAAACCTTGTGAGTAATACATTTCAAGGGAGAGCCATCAACAGCAACCACAGAAATAGGAGATGACAAAAGTTTGGATTCTAATTTAAATTTTTCCAAAAATCCCTCATCAATCACATTGAGTGTAGAACCACAATCCACAAATACCCGAAATTCAATCAACTCCTCCTGGAATGAGGTGCTTCCAGAAAGAAATACTCCTTTTGAGTTTAAACACGCTATGCGGTCGTAACTGACCTCTTTTTTTTTCTTTGTTCAAACGAAGCACACAGTTCTTAATAAAGTGGTCAGATTTACCGCAATAAAAACACAATCCTTTAGCAAACCTGCGGTCTTTTTCCTGAGAGTGGGGTGACATCGCCCCAATCTCCATCGGTTCTCCACCCTCCGAACAGACCCTCTGAAAACTAGGAGCTGCCATAGCAGTAGATTTCTCATCATTAATCCTAGCACGCAGTCTCCTGTCCACACGTATGGCTAATTTCATTGCCTCCTGCAAGGTTCCAGGTTTTGAGAAGAAAATCAGCAGATCCTTAACCCTTTCACCTAGACCATCAAGAAACAAACATTTTAATGCCGAGTCATTCCATTCCACTTCAGCCGACCATCTTCTGAAGCTTGTACAATAATTTTCCACATCACCTGATCCCTGCTTCAAACGTCTTAATTCAGTTTCAGAAGATGAGACTCGATCAGGATCATCATACAACAACCCCATAGCAGAAAAAAAATCTTCCACAGATCTAAAACACGGATCATTAGGTTGTAGAGAAAAGGCCCATCCCTGTGGTTCTTTGCGCAAAAGTGACATTATAAACCCAATGCGCTGTGATTCATTCCCCGAGGATCTGGGTATTAAACGAAAATATAATAAACAAGCGTTTTTAAAGGAAAAAAAATCTTGCCGTTTACCATAAAAAAAATCTGGAAGTCCTACCTTCGGTTCGACAAAATGCGCTTCAGGACAGCTACTCACGTGTTGCTGGAGCTCGGCCACCTCCAAAGACAGTCCCTGCAGGCGTTGAGCCAACTCCTGAACCGACACCATGCTGAAATCTGGATTTCTTTCCTTAGAGTGTTTTATTTTTGGGCTGCACTTACTGTTATGAACTGCTACAAACAATAAGGAAAGATAGGAAAACTGTCCCTACAATAGGACTAAGCTGATTCCCTACAATGCAGCGGGGGACCTGTTCCTTGTGAACAAACCCGCCTAAGTCCTCGGCTAGTCTGAACGCAGACCTATAGATATAAAGGAGGGGTCCCTACAAGAACTAAGGACTGGGATACAGTTGAACACCTCCTAGCAGAAATTGTAGCAGAGCAAAGACAAACAAACAAACAGAAGTACTAGTGGTCAAAAGACCAAGCAAACTACAGAGTAAGGTACAAGGCACCTGGCTAGCTTAAGAGTACATGTAACACTGAAGTCCAGCAAGGCCAGGAGGGCGGAGCTGGATAATATAGGCAAAAAGTCGTGTGACCAGCAAAATATAAAAAACTAACAGGAGGGATCTAACAGCGTGTAGAGGATGGGGCCGTGGCCAAGGTGAAAATGTGCCACAACCAACAGCCACATCTTCTCGCTCCTACTTCTTGACCAAATTACTAGGGAAGCACAGAACAACACCAGTATTGCGAACTGATCAGTGTGAACAGGTTATTAATTGGATAGCAGATAATACTTCCAGTTACCTGGGCACCACCGCCTCCGGTCTGTCTTCAACACGGTCAAGTTTTAGTAGCCGTGAGTCTCGACACATACTCCTCCTCACCCTGATGCTCCTTCCTCCCACCATGCCGAGTGTCGTCAGATAGCAACTGATCCCACACTTGGACACTCTGAAGAGCTGTTCACTGGTCCATTTCCATATTTGTGCCCCTCGCCTGCTCCGCTTGAAGTGGTGGAAGAGGAGATCCCATGTAGCGATGCCCAAATATTTGAACAGTCACGGCCACAGGAAGTTGACGCTGGCAATTTCTCACAAGAGGTGGACAATGACGAGACACAATTGCCACAAAGTGAGGAGGAGGATCATGGTGCGCAAGTGGAAGAGGAGGAGGTGGTGGATGATCTAGTAACTGACCCAACGTGGCAGGAGGACACGCAGAGCGAGGCCCGCAGCACACAGGGGAGGGAGGCAGAGTACCCCAACAGGCAGGAAGAAGCAGTGTGGTGGCCGCACACAGAACGCGGGCAACAATTCCCCGTAACACCAACACGAGGGACATTGCTAGTACAACCGGTAGGTCTTCCAGAGTCAGAAATTTTTTTAAAGACTCTGCTGATAACCCCAAAAAGGCCATTTGTACCACCTGCCATGCCAGCATCAGCAGGGGTGACAAAACTACCAGCCTGACCACCACCAGCATGATCAGGTACATGTCAGCAAAGCACCCGACTTTGTGGGGCGAACCCCAGGGTCCACGACCAGTGTCAGCGGGTGTCACCACTGCTTCTTCCCCTGTTGTGCGTGTAAGAGAACCCCCTATTGTGTGTGCAAGGCAATACCCTGTCCATACTGCATGCAAAGATGCCCCCTGCTCTAAGTCTTCACTTGTTATGGCAGTTTCTCAAGAAACAGCATCAACGTCCACGTCCACGTCCCACCGCAGCGTTCAATTGTCCATATCCCAGACCTCTGAACGAAAGCGGAAATTCGCAGCCAACGCCCCACTGCTTGCGTTGGAAATGCTGCCTTTTAGGCTGGTGGAGACGGAATCCTTCCGCAACCTTATGGCGGTGGCCGTTCCTCGGTACTCGGTCCCCAGCCGACACTATTTTGCCTGGTGTGCCATCCCCGCACTACACAAGCACGTGTCCCAAAACATCTGCTGTGCCCTCAACAACGCAGTTACTGACAATGGACACGGGGACAAGTGCTTGTGGCCAGGGACGGTACATCTTCCTGATGGCACACTGGGTAAACATAGTGGAAGCCGGGACCCAGTCGGACCTTGGGACAGAATACATCCTCCCCACACCGAGGATTGCGGGCCCTATGTCAGTCAGAGTTGCCCCCACAGTGTACAGCTCTTGCACATCATCCTCCTCCTCCTCCTCATGTTCAGCCTCCATCTCAGATATCACCACATCAGTTACAAGCTGGAAACACTGCAGTACTGCCTCCGCCAAGAGGCAACCGACTGTGCTGAAACTCATAAGCTTAGGTGATAAACCTCACACTGCTTGTGAGTTGTGGACAGCTGTGAAAGAGCAGGCAGATCTGTGGCTGAGACCGCTGAACCTACATCCAGGCATGGTCGTGTGTGACAATGGCCGTAACCTGGTGGCAGCTCTGAGGCGAGGCGAGATCACACATGTACCATGCCTGGCTCATGTGCTTAACCTCGTGGTTCAGCGGTTTCTTAAATCGTACCCCGAGTTGCCAGATCTGCTCGTCAAAGTACGCCGCCTGTCAGCTCATTTTCGGAAGTCGGCTACTGCTTCCGCCACCCTTGCTGTGTTGCAGCATCGTTTGCAGCTTCCGGCACACCGACTGGTGTGTGATATCCCCACACTTGGAACTCTACCCTCCACATGTTTCAAAGGATTTGTGAGCAGAAGAGAGCAGTTGTGGAGTACCAGCTGCAACAAGGCCGTCAATATTCAGGTCAGACTCCACACATAAGACCTCAGGAGTGGACCTGGATGTCTGACATATGTACCATCTTGACAAACTTTGAGGAGTCCACCAAGATGGTGAGTGGCGATGACGCCATCATTAGCGTCAGCATCCCACTTGTTTGTCTTTTGCAATGCTCTCTGCAGAAAATTAAAGCCAGAGTATGGTGAGATGGATCAAGAAGCCGTAATGGGCAATTACACACAGCCCAGCCTCATCTCATCCCAAGGTGCATTGGGGGACAATGAGGGAGAGGAGGAGGAGGAGGAAGAACAGGAGCTGGTATCATGCGCTGTAGACGGTAGTACCTGTACAACTGTCATACCGTCGGTTCAGCATGGGTGGCCTAAGGACAGGGGGGAGGAGGAGGAGAAGGAGGAGAGCATGGTCAGTCGTCATCTTGGGGAGGACATGGAAGTCTTGCCGTTACCAGTCTGGCACTCATGGCTGACTTTATGTTACGCTGCCTTAACCGTGACCCTCGCATTGTCAAAATGTTGGGTGACAGTCATTACTGGTTGGTGACACTTTTAGACCCCCGCTACAAGGAGAACTTTCACCCTCTTATTCCTGAGGTGGAGAGGTCTACAAAAATGGGGCAGTACCAGAAGGCCCTTGCTGCAGAACTGTTAAAAAAATTCCCATCTGAACACGCTAGCGGCAGAGGTCACAGTTCGTTGACCAACCAAGGCGTTCTGGCGAGAGAGATGCAACTCCAATCCAGCAGAGGCAGGGGAACACTGTCAACATTCTGGGACAGTTTTCTGAGACCCGCCCAACTTACAGACCCTGAGGCGCAGGGTACTCTCACAAGGAGTGGAAAGTTTCAAAAGATGGTGAGGCAGTACCTTGCCGACCGTACCAGTCTCCTCCGTGATTCCTCTGTGCCTTTTAATTATTGAGTATCCAAGCTGGACACTTGGAATGAACTCGCTCTGTACGCCTTGGAGGTCCTGGCCTGCCCTGCCGCTAGCGTGTTATCGGAGCGTGTTTTTAGTGCCGCTGGGGGAAATATGACTGATAAGCGCACTCGCCTGTCAACTGACAATGCTGACAAGCTGACCCTTATCAAAATGAACAAGGGCTGGATTGGGCCAGACTTCTCATCGCCACCAAATGACAGCAGAGTAGCATAAAGTCAAATCCACTGTGTTATTTCGGGAGGTGTATTCCCATGCACCGCTTCACACCCACACATGGGTATACGCTTCCTCATTTCGGCTGTATTTTGCTCTTCTCCTTATCCTCAGCCTCCACCACCACTATACCACCAGGGTGACCGTGGTCCGTGTTGCCAGCATTGCAAGTTCCTCCGTCCTAATTTTTGGCAGCTTTTACTTGGAAGGCATAGGCAAAGACTATGGGAGACCCACTCCCCAATAATGGGAATAATGTTTTTAATATGCTGTACTGCATGGCTCTTGTAAGGGGCATTGCAAGTTCCTCCTTCCTAATTTTTGGCAGCTTTTGCTTGGAAGGCATAGGCAAAGACTATGGGAGACCCACTCCCCAATAATGGGAATAATGTTTTTAATATGCTGTACTGCATGGCTCTTGTAAGGGGCATTGCAAGTTCCTCCATCCTAATTTTTGGCAGCTTTTGCTTGGAAGGCATAAGCAAAGACTTGTTAAGCTACTGCGACCTCCACCACTCTTCCAGGGGGCATTAATATTGTCTTTTTATTTCACTGCGACCTCCACCACTCTTCCAAGGGGCATTAAAACTGTCTTGTTAAGCTACTGCGACCTCCACCACTCTTCCAAGGGGCATTAAAACTGTCATGTTAAGCTACTGCGACCTCCACCACTCTTCCAAGGGGCACTAAAACCGTCTTGTTAAGCTACTGCGACCTCCACCACTCTTCCAAGGGGCATTAAAACTGTCATGTTAAGCTACTGCGACCTCCACCACTCTTCCAAGGGGCACTAAAACCGTCTTGTTAAGCTACTGCGACCTTCACCGCTCTTCCAAGGGGCATTAAAACCGTCTTGTTAAACCACTCTGAACTCCACGACTCTTCCAACAGGCATTGCATTTCCTCTTAATTTTAGTCAGATTATTCTTTTCAATGCATAGGCGAACACAAAGGGAGACCCACTCCCCAATATTGGGTAGAAGGTTTTTAGTACGCTGTAATCCACATCTGTTTCAAGGGGTATTGCAGTTCCTCATAATTTTTGGAAAGCCTTCCATTCACTGCTTAGGCTAACAGTGTACAGGAGATCCAGTTGCTATAAATGGAAAAAACGGTTTAGTTAAGGCACTCTGACCCCCATGTCACTTCCAAGGGGCATTGGAGTGCCTCGAAATTTTTGGTTGGCATTGCACTCACTGTATGCCCTATAACTGTGTAGCCAAACCGCTCCTTTTGGTACAGAAACATATCCTACAAGACATGTGTGGTTGACTGGCCTGATATTGATGTGAATGGTCCCTGTTCCTCCTGCTCTTTCTCCTTTGCCACCACCTCATCCATCATTTATCACCTGAAGCTTTGTTTTAACGGGAGTCATAGAACTGGGATAGTAGCAGGAAAACATCCAGCAATCCTCGGAGGAGGTAGGATATGCGCCAAAACGCTGACCACCTCAGGCCTAGCCGCTACTACATACATGCGCTTGCATTCCAAGGAACAGAAAGCTAAGGAGATGGATGGTCTCATGATCATGAATAATTTACTCGTTGTGTAGGATGCCGAGTCGCCGACCACTGCTGCTGTCTACCTTCTGAACTTAGTGTTGAAGCCTGATTGACCCAGGACCCGCAATCCTCTATGTCTGGAGGACGTGTTGCATCCCAGTGTCCAACTGTGTCCCGGCTTCCACAATATTAACCCAGTGTGAAGGCGTCAGTGAGATGGACCATTCCTGGCCACATTCACTTGTCCACGTGTTTGTGGTTAGGTTGTCCTTCAAATAGGGGTGGCTGGGGACCGTTTATGGACACCCGGCCGCCCCCTGGCGGCTGGAGACCAAGCGTGGACACCCGGCCCCCTGGCGGCTGAGGACCGAGTGTGGACACCCGGCCGCGGGGCGGCTGGGGACCGAGTATGGACACCTGGCCGCCCCCTGGCGGCTGGGGACCAAGCGTGGACACCCGGCCGCCGGGCGGCTGGGGACTGAGTATGGATACCAGACCTCCGACGCAGCCATGACGTGGTAGCCAGATTCCGCCTCCACAGGCCTAAAAGGCTCAGTTTCAAGTGCAAGAAAGCTAGCAGTATGGTATTGCACCCTGGGGGTGGGTGGGTGGCAGGCTGCACACTTACACTTGAATTCCAAGAAAACAAAGCAGATGCTAACTTCTATCATCATCATCATGCTCCTCACCTTGGCACTCTCAACTCCCCTGATGGATAAGCCAGGGCCCACCTGAGGAGTCTGGTTGTCTGGTGGGCTCGGCCAATGCTGCCCTAAAGCAGGCCAGGCTAAGAAAAGTGTGGGGAAGATTACCAGGACAAATAGGGGTGGCTGGAGACCGTTTATGGACACCCGGCCACCCCCTAGTGGCTGGGGACCAAGCGTGAACACTCGGCCGCCGGGCGGCTGGGGAATGAGTATGGATACCAGGCCGCCGACGCAGCCATGACGTGATGGCCAGATTCCGCCTCCACATGCCTAAAAGGCCCAATTTCAAGTGCAAGCAACCAAGCAGTATGGTATTGCAGCCTGGGGGTGGGTGGGTGGCAGGCTGCATACTTGCGCTTGCATTGCAAGGAATGGGGGAGGTACAATTGAACACTGCCCTGGGACAAGGACTTGCACAAGAATAGTTGCAAGTCTGCATCTTCTGATGCGGCAAGGATGACTTCTGATGGGCACACTTTTAGGCAGTGACCTGGGTGTCAGAGATGCTTCCAGGGGTCTTCCCCATGCTGTTCCCATGTCTTTTCAGCACTGTATGCATGTGTCACACAGCACATGGCCAGATAAGCTTGTAAAATGTTAAAATGACATTTCCCGGTGAATGCATTTGTCACGGTTGAAAGCAATACAAAAGTGCAAAAACGCATAAAAAATGCTACTTGTGAACATAGCCCAAGGTGTGGAGGAGTATTTTTGGTTTTGGTTATTTATTTTACCTTATACACAAGTCTTTACCCTGGAAAGGATGTTTCTTAACATATTTCACAGGAAAGCAGTTTCAGTTTCATTTTTGAACGTTTTATTGTGAGCCCGTAAAAGTGGCCTGGGGGTCAGAAATGCTTCCTGGGGCGATCCCCATGCTGTCCCCATTTCATTTGAGCACTGTCACTATCGTTTTGAGCACTTTTTAGGCTTTCTACAGACTGCCGGGGTGCCGCCGCAAAAATGCTCGGGTCTCCCATAGACTAACATTGGGCTTGTTGCTCGGGTCGAGCACCCGAGTATCACGGTGCGCTCGGCCCGAGCTTCGAGCACCCGAGCATTTTAGTGCTCGCTCAACACTAATTGATACTATTACTCTGTTCTGTGGAGATCCGTCCATGGTGGGTACTCTCAGCACTGGGGAGATTCATCCATGGTAGGTACTCTCAGCATTGGGGAGTACTGTTCATGGTGGTTACTTCCAGCACTGGGGAGATCCTTCCATGGTGGGTACTCTCAGCACTGGGGAGATCCACCCATGGTGGGTACTCTCAGCACCGGGGAGATCCGTCCATGGTGGTTACTCTCAGCACTGGGGAGATCCATCCATGGTAATTACTCTCAGCACTGGGGAGATCCGACCATGGTGATTACTCTCAGCCCTGTGGAGATCCGACCATGGTGGTTACTCTCAGCATTGAGGCGTACCGTCCATGGTGGGTACTCTCAGCACTGGGGAGATCCGTCCATGGTGGGTACTCTCAGCACTGGGGAGATCCAACCATAGTGGTTACTCTCAGCATGGGCACACTCATCCATGGTGGTTACTCTCAGCATGGGCACACTCATCCATGGTGGTTACTCTCAACACTGGGGAGATCCATCCATGGTGGTTACTCTCAGCACTGGGGAGATCCGTCCATGGTGGTTACTCTCAGCACTGTGGAGATCCTTCCATGGTGGTTACTCTCAGCACTGAGGAGATCTGTCCATGGTGGGTACTCTCAGCACTGGGGAGATCCGTCCATGGTGGTTACTCTCAGCATGGGCACACTCGTCCATGGTGGGTACTCTCAGCACAGGAAAGATCTGTCCATGGTGGGTACTCTCAGCACTAGGGAGTTCCATCCATGGTGGTTACTCTCAGAACTGGGGAGTTCCGTCCATGGTGGTTACTCTCAGCACTGGGGAGATCCGTCCATGGTGGGTACTCTCAGCACTGGGGAGATCCTTCCATGGTGGTTACTTTCAGCACTGGAGAGTTCTGTCCATGGTGATTACTCTCAGCACTGGGGAGATCTTTCCATGGTGGTTACTCTCAGCACAGGGGCTGTCTGTCCATGGTGGGCACACTCAGCATGAGCACACTCGTCCATAGTGGTTACTCTCAGCATGGGCACACTCGTCCATGGTGGTTACACTCAGCATGGGCACACACATCTGTAGCACCCTGAGGATTCGGCTGCTACAGGGGTATTGCACCTCAGCCAGAGGTGTGATATTCCACTCCCGGGTAAGGATGGAGTGTGGAACTGAGCTCAGATAGACTGCATGCACTACATACATCCCATTTCCGGGGAGCAGGCCGACGGCACTCCCACTTAGAAATGTGCAGGTGCGACCGAGCCTGTTCCTGGCTGGAGTGGGAGGGGGGAGGAACATCCCATGTAGTGTAGGGGCAGATAGGGGGAGCAGTCTGGGTAGTGATAGGAGCTCATTGGGTGCTGGTCACCTGAGCTCACACATAGAGGGATATATAAGGAGGGCACCAACTAGGATCAGGGTCAGACGCAGAGGAGCCTGTCAGACGCAGAGAGTCAGTCAGTGCAGAGGACAAGTCAGCAGGAGAGGAGGAGCGGAAGCTGGCAGAGGAGCAGCTGAAAGAAAGAGAGGCCCTGAAGAGAGAGAGTGGAGTGAAGAAAGACCCAGAGGGAGACAAAGAAGGGACCCAAGAACCCAAATTAGAGCACCGGGTGAGGAGTCAGCAAGAGGGTACCGGAACCCAAGCTGGTGGGGGTAAAGACATTCCCCAGCCAGAGACCGGAGACCGTGGGCAGTGTCTGTCACGGTCACCCACTACATTCACCCTGAAGGCACACCACAGGAAGGGTCAGGGAACCTAAGGCCAAAGGTTGCCCAACAGAAGGCCCGAGGGAGCTGGACTTAGGTGAATCACTGGTGGGGACGGCTGAAGAAAGGACAGAGGGGGAGCTCAGGGCCACGCTCCGGACTTGTTTGGGGGTTGGCCGGATCCAGGACCTGGTGGACGCAGCACGGCTCGGGTGGTCACTTGGAGCTAGAGTGACCAGGAACATCAGCAGTGAGTAAAACCCTTAACTGCACAACCCGACTCTGTCTTCCTTTATCATCTATGCTGCACCACCACAACCCCCATCCTCTGCGCCTGTCCCCTCTGAGGCTATACCCCTCCCGTTGGGGGTTATCCCACCAAGCTGCACATCCACCATCAGCCTCAGCGGACCCTGCTGCAGCGGCGGCCACAGTGACCGCATTACAACGGGTGGCGTAGTCGACACAAAAAGAACTCTAATAACATCAGTAAGGACTGCCACATAACACATAGCTTGACGCCCTGGGCACGGGACCGGGTCACAGCCACTCGGAAGACTACAACCCCCATCTGATCCGGCTCCGGATATTCCCCCTAAAAGAATATGGCCCAGGGGGCGCGTCAACTTTGGCGTAGTCGGCAGGATTACGTGCCCGCAACATCCGGGTACTGCGTGCCTGAAGAAAAGTGCAAGTTTACCTCAGAAAGAAGTCTCCCGCCGGTTCCGGAGGGTCCACGCCATCGGACTCCATCACCAGTCGTTTCCCGCCGATTGTCCGCCATTTCCAGCTTGTTCCCGCCATCTGCAGAGTTTCCCGCCACTGGGCGACGCTTCCCGCCAAAACCGCAGATTTCCCGCCTTGGAAGAGCAGCGGACGCCATTATGGGCGTGCCAAAGGAGGGCAAGAGGCCACATCCCATCGTGGGCCGGGACAGAAAATGGCGCCAAAAGTGGAAACCGCCCCCACCAACAGAGACTGTGATGCTGGAGGTGTCTGTCAGCGTGAAAGAACTCCCCCTGGAGCTGACAGTCACCGAGTTGCCCCGGGACCGCCCTCAAAGTGGGAGGAGACGAAAGAAAAGAGAAAAGATGGGTGTCGCTTGGAGCAGTCTAGAACGAGCGCACCCGGAGGCAAGGTGTCCAGAGCGAGAGCACCCGGAGTCGAGGAGAGGAAGAGTAGACCCGGGAATGGAGCGGCAGCAGTGCAGCACCGGCCCGCTGGCCAGGAGCCTGCAAAAGGAAGAAAGAGGAGAGCAGAGCAGCACCGGCCCGCTGGCCAGGAGCCTGCCGGAAGAAGAGCAGAGCAGCACCGACCCGATGGTCAGGAGCCTGCTAGAGTCAACAACCCCGCTAGGCTTAGCGGAGATCCTGGCGCAGCTTCCCCGAGATCGGGAGTGCGCGCGGAGTGCCCTGGAGGGCCTCGCGGGAAGGATGGCCCGAGTGCAGAGGGAGATCCTGGCGGAGTGGGGCCGGGAGATGGCCCAGCAAGCTGGAACCCGTCCACGGAACCCGCTCCCTTGGAAGAAGACACCGACTACCTCTGCGGATGACGCGGGAGGACCCAAGGCCGGAGACGGCGCAGAAGAGGGAGCGAGACGCATGGCAGCAGGTAAGGGGGATGCCTATACCCCATACCGGAAGACCACTTACCTGCCCCAGCTCCCCGTCGCAGAGCCCGAAAGTCCCCCTGCCGTACCCGAGACCGCCATGACACCGCCACCGACTAGGCCCCGACCGGAAGCCGCCGTCGCGACCCCAGTGACGTCACGCGTCGTGACCCGGAGCGTGGCGAAGGAAGGGAAGCCTCCGGCCTGGTCGCAAGGCCTAGCGTTTCCGGGCGCCACATCCCCAGCAGAGCCATCTACCTCCGCGGAGCCTCCGGCCTGGTCGCAAGGCCAGGTGGCCCAGGGTGCCGCCGTGTTAACAGTTCCATTTACCTTCCAGATGCCCCAGGCCTGGCCGCAAGGCCTGGGCAACCTGGGCGCCCCAACCATCGCGCCCGCACCCGTAACATCAAGGGTGCCAAATCTGGGAGAGGACCCCTTCAGCCAGCTAGCGTGGCCGGACGGGCGGCCCTTCATCTGGCCCGAAGAATTCTTGGAACTGGAGCGACAAAAGAAGTTAGGTCCCCTGTGTGAGCCCCTGATCCCGGCTCCAAAGCCCGTGACTCGGGTCTCGCCTCCACTAGAAGAAGCCCAATTCGTGTGGGACCCCACGGGAGAAGATTTGATGGGGTTCACCGGAGAGACTCGGGCAGCTGCAGCTGAACGCACAGAGTGTTGCCGTCAACAGCTGGCCGAGTTTAAGAGAGAACGGGAGGAGAGGCGGGTCAGAGAGCAATGGGCCCGGACCCGCAGCGCGGAGCAAAAGAGTCGGACCAGAAGGGACCCCTATGCAGCAGATCGTCCCCGTACCATCGGGACGGTAATAAAGTTTAATGCGCAGCATGGGTGGGGCTTCATAAAGGACCGGAACACCATGGGTGACGTCTTCGTTACCCGACGGGATGTCGAGTCCCACCTGCCAGAGGGTCACAAAGGCCGTGACCTCTACGTCGGTGACGAGGTAACGTTCACCCGGCACAAGTGTGCCAAGGGACCTTACGCCCTCCACGTGCATCGCCTGACAGAGGAGGAGTTGCGGTGTAGGGAGGAGGAGCCAGAAGACCCGGACGGGTTCAAGGCTAGAAGGTACTATGACTGAGATAGTACAAAGGACTGTATATAGTTACCTGTCGGGGTACCCAAGTAACCGTGGCTGCTTTAAAGTTTAGTCCCCGTAGGGACCAGTGAACAGTTTAACCCGTGTGTCCCCTACCCAAACCAGGCTGAGGACTGTGAGCAGCCATCCCTTTACTTGGCCGGGGACTGAGAACGGCCAAACTCCCCTGTACATAGTTGCGCTTTCTAAGGCGCCCCCTACTGGTTTTATGAGAAACTGCTTTTCGGTCGCACTTTACCTGGTCACGAGTTGCACGGTGACCAGAGGAGGAAGAAAGAAAGAGACGACGAGAATGTTATTTATATAAATATATCTACTGTTTTATATAATGTTTTATATGTTTTATATGTTTATATGAAAAAAAAAAAAATTTTTGTATGTTTTGGTGTTTTGTCTTACAGCCCGAGGACGTGCTGTGATTTACCAGGGGGGAATGTAGCACCCTGAGGATTCGGCTGCTACAGGGGTATTGCACCTCAGCCAGAGGTGTGATATTCCACTCCCGGGTAAGGATGGAGTGTGGAACTGAGCTCAGATAGACTGCATGCACTACATACATCCCATTTCCGGGGAGCAGGCCGACGGCACTCCCACTTAGAAATGTGCAGGTGCGACCGAGCCTGTTCCTGGCTGGAGTGGGAGGGGGGAGGAACATCCCATGTAGTGTAGGGGCAGATAGGGGGAGCAGTCTGGGTAGTGATAGGAGCTCATTGGGTGCTGGTCACCTGAGCTCACACATAGAGGGATATATAAGGAGGGCACCAACTAGGATCAGGGTCAGACGCAGAGGAGCCTGTCAGACGCAGAGAGTCAGTCAGTGCAGAGGACAAGTCAGCAGGAGAGGAGGAGCGGAAGCTGGCAGAGGAGCAGCTGAAAGAAAGAGAGGCCCTGAAGAGAGAGAGTGGAGTGAAGAAAGACCCAGAGGGAGACAAAGAAGGGACCCAAGAACCCAAATTAGAGCACCGGGTGAGGAGTCAGCAAGAGGGTACCGGAACCCAAGCTGGTGGGGGTAAAGACATTCCCCAGCCAGAGACCGGAGACCGTGGGCAGTGTCTGTCACGGTCACCCACTACATTCACCCTGAAGGCACACCACAGGAAGGGTCAGGGAACCTAAGGCCAAAGGTTGCCCAACAGAAGGCCCGAGGGAGCTGGACTTAGGTGAATCACTGGTGGGGACGGCTGAAGAAAGGACAGAGGGGGAGCTCAGGGCCACGCTCCGGACTTGTTTGGGGGTTGGCCGGATCCAGGACCTGGTGGACGCAGCACGGCTCGGGTGGTCACTTGGAGCTAGAGTGACCAGGAACATCAGCAGTGAGTAAAACCCTTAACTGCACAACCCGACTCTGTCTTCCTTTATCATCTATGCTGCACCACCACAACCCCCATCCTCTGCGCCTGTCCCCTCTGAGGCTATACCCCTCCCGTTGGGGGTTATCCCACCAAGCTGCACATCCACCATCAGCCTCAGCGGACCCTGCTGCAGCGGCGGCCACAGTGACCGCATTACAACGGGTGGCGTAGTCGACACAAAAAGAACTCTAATAACATCAGTAAGGACTGCCACATAACACATAGCTTGACGCCCTGGGCACGGGACCGGGTCACAGCCACTCGGAAGACTACAACCCCCATCTGATCCGGCTCCGGATATTCCCCCTAAAAGAATATGGCCCAGGGGGCGCGTCACATCCATGGTGGTTACTCTCAACACTGGGGAGATCCATCCATGGAGGTTACTCTCAGCACTGGGGAGTTCCGTCCATGGTGGTTACTCTCAGCACTGGGGAGATCCGTCCATGGTGGTTACTCTCAGCACTGGGAGATCCATCCATGGTGGTTACTCTCAGCACTGGGGAGATCCATCCATGGTGGTTACTCTCAGCACTGGGGAGATCCGTCCATGGTGGTTACTCTCAGCACTGGGGAGATCTGTCCATGGTGGGTACTCTCAGCACGGGGAGACCTGTCCATAGTGGGTACTCTCAGCACTGGGGAGATCCGTCCATGGTGGTTACTCTCAGCATGGGCACACTCGTACATAGTGGGTACTCTCAGCACTGGGTAGATCCGTCCATGGTGGGTACTCTCAGCACTGGGGTGATCCTTCCATGGTGGTTACTCTCAGCACTGGGGAGTTCTGTCCATGGTGATTACTCTCAGCACTGGGGAGATCTTTCCATGGTGGTTACTCTCAGCACTGGGGCTGTCTGTCCATGGTGGGTACACTCAGCATGAGCACACTCGTCCATAGTGGTTACTCTCAGCATGGGCACACTCGTCCATGGTGGTTACACTCAGCATGGGCACACACATCCATGGTGGTTACTCTCAACACTGGGGAGATCCATCCATGGTGGTTACTCTCAGCACTGGGGAGTTCCGTCCATGGTGGTTACTCTCAGCACTGAGGAGTTCCGTTCATGGTGGTTACTCTCAGCACTGGGGAGATCCATCCATGGTGGTTACTCTCAGCCCTGGGGAGTTCAGTCCATGGTGGTTACTCTCAGCACTGGGGAGATCCGTCCATGGTGGGTACTCTCAGCACTGGGGAGATCCGTCCATGGTGGGTACTCTCAGCACTGGGGAGATCCGTCCATGGTGGGTACTCTCAGCACTGGGGAGATCCGTCCATGGTGGTTACTCTCAGCACTGGGGAGATCCGTCCATGGTGGGTACTCTCAGCACTGGGGAGATCCGTCCATGGTGGGTACTCTCAGCACGGGGAGATCCGTCCATGGTGAGTACTCTCAGCACTGTGGAGATCCGTCCATGGTGGTTACTCTCAGCACTGGGGAGTTCCGTCCATGGTGATTACTCTCAGCACTGGGGAGTTCCGTCCATGGTGGGTAATCTCAGCACTGGGGAGATCCTTCCATGGTGGTTACTCTCAGCACTGGGGCTGTCTGTCCATGGTGGTTGCTCTCAGCACTGGGGAGAACCTTCCATGGTGGTTACTATCAGCACTGGGGCTGTCTATCCATGGTGGTTACTCTCAGCACTGGGGAGTTCCGTCCATGGTGGTTACTCTCAGCACTGGGGAGATCTGTCCATGGTGGGTACTCTCAGCACTGGGGAGATCCGTCCATGGTGGTTACTCTCAGCACTGGGGAGTTCTGTCCATGGTAATTACTCTCAGAACTGGGGAGATCCTTCCATGGTGGTTACTCTCAGCACTTGGGCTGTCTGTCCATGGTGGGTACTCTCAGCATGAGCACACTCGTCCATAGTGGTTACTCTCAGCATGGGCACACTCGTCCATAGTGGTTACTCTCAGCATGGGCACACTCGTCCATAGTGGTTACTCTCAACACTGGGGAGATCCATCCATGGTGGTTACTCTCAGCACTGGGGAGATCCGTCCATGGTGGTTACTCTCAGCACTGGGGAGATCCGTCCATGGTGGTTACTCTCAGCACTGGGGAGATCCGTCCATGGTGGGTACTCTCAGCACTGAGGAGATCCGTGCATGGTGGGTACTCTCAGCACTGGGGAGATCTGTCCATGGTGGGTACTCTCAGCACTGGGGAGATCCGTCCATGGTGGGTACTCTCAGCACTGGGGAGTTCCGTCCATGGTGATTACTCTCAGCATTGGGGAGTTCCGTCCATGGTGGGTACTTTCAGCACTGGGGAGATCCTTCCATGGTGGTTACTCTCAGCACTGGGGCTGTCTATCCATGGTAGGTACTCTCAGCATGAGCACACTCGTCCATAGTGGTTACTCTCAACACTGGGGAGATCAATCCATGGTGCTTACTCTCAGCACTGGGGAGTTCCGTCCATGGTGGTTACTCTCAGCACTGGGGAGATCCGTCCATGGTGGGTACTCTCAGCACTGGGGAGATCCGTCCATGGTGGGTACTCTCAGCACTGGGGAGATCCGTCCATGGTGGTTACTCTCAGCACTGGGGCTGTCTGTCCATGGTGGGTACTCTCAACATGAGCACACTCGTCCATAGTGCTTACTCTCTGCATGGGCACACTCGTCCATAGTGGTTACTCTCAGCATAGGCACACTCGTCCATGGTGATTACTCTCAACACTGGGGAGATCCATCCATGGTGGTTACTCTCAGCACTGGGGAGTTCCGTCTATGGTGGTTACTCTCAGCACTGGGGAGATCCGTCCATGGTGGTTACTCTCAGCACTGGGGAGATCCGTCCATGGTGGTTACTCTCAGCACTGGGGAGATCCGTCCATGCTGGTTACTCTCAGCACTGGGGAGATCCGTCCATGGTGGGTACTCTCAGCTCTGGGGAGTTCCGTCCATGGTGATTACTCTCAGCATTGGGGAGTTCTGTCCATGGTGGGTACTTTCAGCACTGGGGAGATCCTTCCATGGTGGTTACTCTCAGCACTGGGGCTGTCTGTCCATGGTGGGTACTCTCAGCACTGGGGAGATCCTTCCATGGTGGTTACTCTCAGCACTGGGGAGTTCCGTCTATGGTGGTTACTATCAGCACTGGGGCTGTCTGTCCATGGTGATTACTCTCAGCATGGGCACACACATCCATGGTGGTTACTCTCAATACTGGGGAGTCCGTCCATGGTGGTTACTCTCAGCACTGGGGAGTTCCGTCTATGGTGGTTACTTTCAGCACTGGAGAGATCCGTCCATGGTGGTTACTCTCAGCACTGGGGAGATCCGTCCTTGGTGGGTACTCTCAGCACTGGGGAGATCCGTCCATGGTGGGTACTCTCAGCACTGGGGAGATCCGTCCATGGTGGGTACTCTCAGCACTGGGGAGATCCGTCCATGGTGGGTACTCTCAGCATGGGCACACTCGTCTATGGTCGTCTCTCTTTGCACCGGAAAGATTCCTGAAGATTCCCTTAACTTCGGGAGAGTTTAAAACTTTTCTCAGGGGATTTAAACTCTCCACCAATCAAAGACCTTCTGCTGCCACACCTTCGCCAGCTCTGATCGATGATTGGCTGATGATAAGACAAGTGTTAAGTGAGACCTCCCCGGAGACCCCTGTCCATATATAAAAGGGTTCAGCTGCTGCTCTCCAGAACTTGTCTGGACCCCTGGCTCTTCTTTTCTTGGAGCCTCAGTCTTTCCAGCACTTGGGGCGTTCTCTCGGGTGGTGTCCATGGACTTGCTCTCACATCCTCTTCGGGACATGGAGGTTCAGGCTGACGGCTCCCTTTGCTCCTTCTCTGCTGCTGATGACTTCTATGACGACCCCTGCTTCAACACTTCAGACATGCAGTTTTTTGAAGACCTGGACCCCAGGCTAGTGCACGTCACAATGCTGAAGCCTGAAGACCACCAGCACCATAATGAAGACGAGCATGTCCGAGCCCCCAATGGCCACCACCATGCCGGAAAATGTTTACTTTGGGCTTGTAAGGCTTGCAAGAGGAAGACCACCAATGCAGACCGCAGAAAGGCGGCCACCATGAGGGAGAGGAGGCGACTCAGCAAAGTCAACGAGGCTTTCGAGACTCTGAAAAGGTGCACGTCCAGCAACCCCAACCAAAGGCTGCCCAAGGTGGAGATCCTGCGCAACGCCATCAGCTACATCGAGAGCCTGCAGGCTCTGCTCCGGGACCAGGAGGACACCTACTACCCGGGGATGGAGCCTTACAGCGGGGACTCCGACGCCTCCAGCCCCCGCTCCAGCTGCTCGGACGGCATGGTAAGCCGAGACCACCGAGCGTCTGTCTGTGCATGGAAGATGAATGATCCAATGTGGAGGAGGCAGAAGTTATAGCGTCCATAGACTCAACCAGACACTGTCACCTCTTCACTGCATAGACTCAACCAGACACACTGTCACCTCTTCACTGCATAGACTCAACCAGACACACTGTCACCTCTTCACTGCATAGACTCAACCAGACACTGTCACCTCTTCACTGCATAGACTCAACCAGACACTGTCACCTCTTCACTGCATAGACTCAACCAGACACTGTCACCTCTTCACTGCATAGACTCAACCAGACACTGTCACCTCTTCACTGCATAAACTCAACCAGACACACTGTCACCTCTTCACTGCATAGACTCAACCAGACACTGTCACCTCTTCACTGCATAGACTCAACCAGACACTGTCACCTCTTCACTGCATAGACTCAACCAGACACTGTCACCTCTTCACTGCATAAACTCAACCAGACACACTGTCACCTCTTCACTGCATAAACTCAACCAGACACACTGTCACCTCTTCACTGCACAGACTCAACCAGACACTGTCACCTCTTCACTGCACAGACTCAACCAGACACTGTCACCTCTTCACTGCATAAGCTCAACCAGACACTGTCACCTCTTCACTGCATAGACTCAGCCAGACACTGTCACCTCTTCACTGCATAGACTCAACCAGACACTGTCACCTCTTCACTGCATAAACTCAACCAGACACACTGTCACCTCTTCACTGCACAGACTCAGCCAGACACTGTGTCACCTCTTCACTGCATAGACTCAACCAGACACTGTGTCACCTCTTCACTTCATAAACTCAACCAGACACACTGTCACCTCTTCACTGTAGAGATACAGCCATATACAATGTAACATCTTTACTGCATAGTTATTGTCTGGTTGTATCTGTGCAGTGAAGCGGTGACATAGTGTTTGGCTGTATCTGTGCAGTTAAAGGAGTCTAAATACAGGCATCTGGTGCACCCTTGGCATGGCCAACCATATAAGTGCAACTTCTAACCTACTTGTCTTCCCTCTATCTTCACCTACCTTTGACGGACATCTGTCTTCATAGAGGAATAGAAGGGCAGAGCTAGATGGAAACAAGTAGGTGGGAAGGTGCACTTAAAAGTTTGTCCACTCCATTGGTGTACCGATCACCATTACTTGGTTTGAGCAGTCTTCTTGCGCTGACAGCGTTAAGGCTGGAATCACACTGGCGTGCAACATCCGATGTGAGAGCTTCGGAAGCAATATGCTAATGACACTTGGCTCAAACTCTGCTGTGAGTGTGAGCCGAGTGTCCGTGCCACAGCACAGGTGCGGAGAAGACT
Organism: Phyllobates terribilis; assembly: GCF_046119375.1. NCBI lineage: Eukaryota > Metazoa > Chordata > Amphibia > Anura > Dendrobatidae > Phyllobates > Phyllobates terribilis. The sequence continues at coordinate 177,177,022 of NW_027362773.1, forward strand.
GAAAATGCAATTTCTCAATCCCCTCCATTGCCTGTCTCGCTGTATATCAGACTGCACTTGGATGACATCCAAGTGCAGTCCGATGTTTCTCATGCACCCATAGGCTTGTAAGGGTCCGTGTGAGGCCAGTCTCTCTGCCACTCGCAGCGTGCTGTGATTGTTTTCTCATGCCGACTCGGCATATGAAAATTGCTGATCTGCACTGCCCCATAGAATAACATTCGGCCAAGTGCTATCCTATAAAACATCGGCTAGCACTCATCCATGTTATACGCTCGTGTGACCCCGGGCACAGAGGTTACATAGTGTCTGACTGTATCTGGGGATTTAAAACGTCTACATTTTTAGAATGGCAAGTATTTATCATCTACAAAAATCATTCTAAGAATCACTTCACAACACTTTCCATTTTTCTTGTCCTCTTTAGACTAGGGTTACACGGCAACATTTGTCACGGGTCACTGAAGTCGTAATGAGACACTACGATATCACTTCTAATGATTTCCTATGGTGTCACATTGCAACCTGCGTTATCCTACGACTGTGACAGAGTTGCAAATGTTTCAAGATGAGTTGGATTCTCTGTTGCAAGATGCAAGCCACTCACTTGCTGGCTATCAGACTTCAGTGCAAGTCGCATACAACATGGACAGGCCGAAAGTCACTTGCGACTTGTTGAAAGTTCTCTGCTTCTTTATTTGAAATATTAAAACTCTAAAATAGTAGCGCAACAGCATGTAAAATAGTAGCGCAACAGCGTGTTGCAGACAATTTGCACAGATGTTTTTGCTGTGCAACTTTTAATTGCTGTCACGTGAAAAACGTTGACTTGTAGACCTATACAAAATCTGTACAATTCTATTGAAAAACAAACTGACATCTTTTCTGGTGGAAAAAGAAAAATAAACAACTAAAATAATATGGCAGCATGAATATACACACTCTGTAGATACACCTTGAATTTATGACAACATTCAGTCTTGTGGGTAGGAGTAAGGTGTGAAGACCCGGGGTCTTCCGTGGGCATAATACCACTCGGACAACACTGGGTGAGGGTAAAACAGCGTGGCAATATTTTATTGAACCACCAAACTGACAATAACACATAGAACAGTCCCAGCAAATACCCAAAATGGTGCAACATTACACCGTCTCACCCTTCCGCTGGCCCGCCGGTAATAGAGCAGCTGCGACTTTAGGACTTCCAGGGCCAACTATCTCAACCAGTAGCCCCCTGCTTTTGGTGGAGCCCCACAAAGAGGCGGTAGTGGGAAGCTTAGGAAGCTGACAGTTCATCGAGGTACAAGCTAGGAGACCCGAGGGTCCGACCCTGGCCTCTCCGAGAGTTTCCATGGGGCCAGATGACTGACTGCTCCCAATCTGGCTTTTCCAAACGTCTCCATGGGTTCCAAGTGACCGGTGGGTCCCTCCTGACAACCCCAAACATATCCATGGGGCCAGGTAACCTTATTGACCCAACCTGGTTTCCCCAAATGTTTCTGTGAAGACCCGGCGTCTTCCGTGGGCATAGTACTACTCAGACAACACAGGGTGAGGGTAAAACCATGTGGCAATACTTTATTGAACCACATAGTGGCCAATAAACAGATACAACAGCCGCAGCAAATACCCAAGATGGTGCAAATTAGAGTCCTCACCCTTCCACTGGCCCACCGATGATAGAATAGCTGTGATTTCGGGGCTTCCAGGTCCGACTACCCCCACCAGTGGCACCCCGCTTTTGGCGGGCACCCAAAGAGAGAAGGTAACGACAAGCTTAGGAAACTAGCCGAGAGCAGTGAAGTCTGGGGCCAGGTGACCTGATTGTGTCCCAACCTGGATTCTTCAAGATGTCTCTAGGGGTTCAGCAATGGTCAATGGAGCCAATCTGTATTCCTCCAGGTGGGGCTGAAGTCTCCTAGCTGACATGCTGTAGAATGACACTGAATAGAGGCAGATACCCCTTTTTTATAGATCACAGTTGTCCTTGTAGGCATCATTCACAGGTCAAGGGCCAGGGATCAAGGTGGAAGGAGCTCATGACTCATTGTTTGAGCATTTAATCAACTTGCATGGCTTAGTATAATATGTAATCAGCATATTATCACAGTATTGCTCCATGTCTCTATCTTGCAAGATTTGCAGACAATATGTTACAGTACATCTCAAATCAAGTGTCAACATTCAGGATTCTTCAAACAATAGCCTGTGTTAATCAAACAAACTAGAACACCAATGCAAAAGTCAACATGAAGAGAAAAACATATGGCTCCTGGCTTACTGAATTTGTCTGGCATAATTAAGAAAAGTTGTGTTGTCACAGTATCCATGGGTTCTCTGATGGTCAATGGAGCAAATCTGTATCCTTCAAGTCAGGGCCATGTACCCTTAGGCTGGAATCCTGTAAAATCTGTGTCTCTCTGGATGGAGCCATGCTACTAAGCTACTGTCCTGAAGAGTTTCTCTGAATCTCTGATTCTGCTTGCAGCAGGATAGAAAACCCTTTCTTTTATTTACATATGTGGCTAAGGTCATCAGTCACAGGTCAGGGGGAAAAGTACATGGCTCATGTCTCATTGTTTGAGCATTTAATAAATTTGCATAGTTAGTGGTATTCCCCTGCTCTTGTAAATAAACAACTAGCTGGCTTAGTAAAATATGCAATTAACATAGTAACAAACATCATTGTTCCCAAACACTGAGTCGCTGTCCTTCTTGACCAGCCAAAGAAACACATACATTATAAAGGCAACACAAAGATAATAGTGTATTTCTCATAGCTTAACAAATCTAGATGTCTGGCTGATTAAGATTAGAAGCTGTGTCGTCACATCAGGCCTGGATGTTTTCCTTTGTAAGAGAAGGTTTCTGTCTTGCATCCTACCACACAGGTTTGACATATAAAGAATATGGGGATTGTTGTCACATGCAGTACACTACCAGTGCTTGCTAGAAATTCCTGAAGCTCCTTTAATGTTGCTTTCAGCATTTTGCAGCTTCCCGGACAAATTTTTCTTTTTGTCTTTCATCATGTCCAGTTCTAGGTAATGTGCTGAATTTAAGCCACTTTTTGATGATGTCTTCTCCATATCCATGGTTTATCTAATGCTATGAAATTTTTTTTGTACCCTTCTCCTGACAGATAACTTTCCAAAACGAGATCCTTTGCTGTGTTGTCAGCTGTTTACAGACCATGAATTTTCCTAATAATTGCAACTTAGAAAATGTCAGGAAAATCCTCCTAGAAAATTAACTTTTTATGAAGTTAATCAGAATCACGGTAAATAATAGCAGCTGTCTACTGACTACTATGTAACATGGGTGTAAATGTCATTGGCTAATTTTAAACTCGACTACATCCCCAATTATAAGGGGTTGTTCACACTTATGCAACCACATTCATTTAGTTTTGTTACTTTTATCCCTCCCCCACCCACAAAATTATTTCAGTTTGTTTCTCATTTTTTTTGTCAGATTATGTGTGATATTAAAGATGTTGGCCACTAATTCTACATTGATGACCTATTGTTTGGATAGGTCATCAATGTCTGATCGGCCGGGGGCTGACACCTGCCACCCCTGCTGATCAGTTGTTATCAGTGTCAGCTGCCACTAGCAGCAAGTACTCACTATTATTCAATTCAATAGGAGGCGGATGTGTAGTACCCTGTGACTGCCACTACAAGTAGACTGGGCAGCTTGGCAAGTGAGCACTTCCTGCCGGCAGCTGACGCTGATAACGGCTAATCAGTATGGGTGCCGAGTGTTGGACCACACTCGATCAGACATTGATGACCTATCCTAAGGATAGGTCATCAATGGAAAAGTAGTGGCTAACCTCTTTAAGGGCTCTTTCACTTGCCCAAATATTTCTGGTACTGGAAAAAACAGTACCGAAGATGTCCGTGTGTGGCAACCGTGTGCCGCATCAGGATCAAGCGTACCGGTGCCTGGGAATCAGCGGCACAGTTAGTGCTGTTCCCCAGCGCCTGGTGCTGAAGGAATCTCTCCATTGTCCCCTGCTTGTGCTGCGATCGGCGCCAACAGGGGACAATGTTGAAAGTAGTATTCTGATGCCGCAGTCTCCTAGTGTAAAAATAAGGATCAAATAAAAAATATCATTATACTCATCTGTCTTGTGGCGACTGCAAAGCTGAGGAGCAGAGGAAAATGACTCGCTCAGTGCAGGTCATAGGTACACGTGTGTCAACCGTGTGTCATCAGTGTAGGACGTGTTTAGGCCTGTGCTGCTGATAAAAAAAAAAAAAAAAAAAAAAATTAAAAAAGGGACATGTCAGCGTGTTTTACCCACGGACAAATGGTCCGTGTTTAGTTCTGAAATGATTCTTCTTGGTGGTATTTTTTATATAACAATTTATATGATTTTTTTTTTTTTTTTTTAGGACAGACCCCTGTCATTTTATCATCAGTGTGTAAACTTGGCTCTCTGTCTGTATGATGAGTGTCAGGGTGACACCGGCGAGATCATGCAATATCCTGCTGCTGCCACCAGTTTGTCAGGGATTCACACGATCCCAATTAATCACAGAGACCACCCATTGTGATCTCTGGAGCAAACTGCTCTCTGCTGCCCCCTATCGTCTGGACATTTGCACGATTGGCCGACGATCAACCAAGGGGCCGCAGGCTGTTCTCACTAATTAGTTATCGAATGGCTAACAGTGAGTGTACAGCATACACACCTCCGGATTCCAACACATGGAATATATGTATATACCCCCGTACGATCACTGCTAACACCCCGACTACCCAAGAAAGATTATTAGCTGCCACCACCAATCAGTTTCTTAAAAATACAATACAGGCCGATTGGATGCCTGCTTTCTTGTAGCGTGTGACTTTGGGGCGAGGCATGATTACAGAGCAAAAGAAACAGAACTATTCAATTTTATATTTCATCCAAAGGGAGGCAGTGTTTAGGAAAAATATACATAACATTTTACAAAGGGGACAATACAATACTGCACATACAGTTACAGAAAATTAAAGGGATTAACAGAAGAACTTACTATACCGATCGCAGAGACGATTCAATTTAGCCGAAGGAGAGCACTTCGTTTTGGCTGTTTTCGTTAACGGGCCCCTGCTTACACGAAAATATGTATCTCTCAGCACGAAGACAGATCATCATTCGGCTTGATCTTTTATGCCGAACTGGGCCCAGCCCACACACTCCCCCTGTGATGACCCCACGTGGGCTGGCTTGTGGGCTGGTCTCAGCCCTTCATGGTTTTATTAAATCCACAATTTCTATGATATCTCCTCGCTCAATGATTGCAGAAGTTAGCAAATGATGCCATGTTTTTTATTGGGATTTTATCTTTCCTTAGAGATCAAACATGACATGATTTCTGTCTGTTATCTCAGCGCTGAGTTAAAGCTCACCGGCAAGGCTCATAGACATGAAAAAATATGCATACTGTCCCCCAATTAGCCCTACCGCTAAAAATATATGTCCCATCACAATCGGAATTATAGAAATTCCCTTATGCTATATTTTCCTTTGGTGCCTCAGTGTCTGGCAGGCATCTAGGGATGAAAGGAATGTGCAAATGTGAATGTTCATGAGTGTGATAGATTCCCTTTGATGCTTAACGAGATGTTTCCTATCTCGTTCAGATTTTGTACTCTTTATCTCTAATCAAATACACAACTCATCCAGTCCCTGGCCCATATGTTAAACATTGTCTATTCGTCACACAGGTCTCTATTACTAGGCACAATAGACCCCTTCCTAGTTTTTGTGCTACCAGGGACTCTCTTTTGCATGGTAATCAACCTGGATAATTAAGTTTGTCGCTTTTTGTGTACACTGCCATTTTACATAGAAGCAGGTTTTTACATGGCTATTTCCCATCCTTGCTGCAAATGGGATAGGGGAGGGGGATTGAGGGGTTTGGCGAGAGAAGGATTTCAGAGATTTTTAATATATTCTGACAATGAGGAACATACTTGTGCTGTGGGCAGGTCTTTTCTTGCTGTTCTGGCCTGGAGCACCAAGATAAGACCCGGCTTACAGTCTCACCCCAGAGCACGGGCATCTCATTAATTCACAACTGCAAACACTGATTACACAAGAACCACAAGACTGATTTCTTCACTTCAGGTATCATATTAATCAGTGCAGCAGCCTCAACATGACACTGCCTGGAGTTTACTTGGCAAAATGCTGCTGACAGGTTTGTTTTAAAAGGCTTTTGTCAGCACAGATTGACTGTTCAAACCAAGCATAGGTGCTCAGTGCACCATAGCGGCCAAACATTTAAATGCCTCCTCCATCTCCTCCTCCTCCTCCTCCTCCTCCTCCTCCTCCTCCATCTCCATCATGGAAAAATGTGAATTTGTTAAGGGACAATTGCAAACGAGTGTTAAAAATGCAGGATTATCTTGTCGTGTAAACAGGCTGCCGATGAATGGGAAACACTTGGTCATTGGGTGAAATGATCTTTAGTGCAGCATAAAAGATGATTGTTCTCGACAGCGCATTGTCTTTCACACTGTCGAGCGATGGCGGCCGATGTGCATAAATCACTCAGTTTACATTGTTCTCTGGTCTCCCTGTGTAAAGAGGCATTGACGCGTCCGCTGATCAGTAGACGTGTAGCAATCAGCGGTCGTATTGTGCCGCTGGTCGGTCCATATAAACCCACTCTTAGTGTTCGCTTTCATTGGCCGTCAATGGATTACATATACAACCAAAAAATAACAGTGCGGTGAAAAGGTCACATAGTGTCTGCTTAGATTTGATGTGAACATCGTACTTGTTTGCATCTGCAATGAAGATGTGACATCCATTTTAGTTTGTCATCTCTCTGGTAGAATATGAAAGAGATTTGGATGTTATGTCGCCTTCTAATCCAGACCTGACACCACGCCTTCTGTTCACAGATGGATTACACTGGACCTACCTGCAACGCGCGTAGGAGGAACCGGCATCGGAACGACTATTACTCCCAGGCAGCAAATGGTGAGTTTCTGTCTCCATTTCCTAACTCTCCCTCTTATCTTCTTCTCTACCATCTCTCCTTCCCATCTCTCTTCATCCCTCTCACCCATTTCTTACGTCCATCTTTCTCATTCTCTTTCCCATCTCTCTCTGCTGTCTCTCCTTTCATCCCTCTCTCTCTCATATCGCTCTGCCATCTTTCTTATTCCTCTCTCTCCTTCCTTCCCTGTATCCCCCATCACCTGCTGTGCGTGCAGGTGATACTGGCAGTGAGGTGCCGCCTGTTGTATGTGTAGGAGCGGTGCGTGCAGGTGATACTGGCAGTGAGGCGCTGCCTGTTGTGTGTGCAGGTGATACTGGCAGCGAGGTGTCGGCTGTTGTATGTGTAGGAGCGGTGTGTGCAGGTGATACTGGCAGTGAGGTGCCTCCTGTTGTATATGTAGGAGCGGTGTGTGCAGGTGATACAATAGGAGGCACCTCACTGCCAGTATGTGTAGGAGGGGTGCGTGCAGGTGATACTGGCAGTGAGGTGCCGCCTGTTGTATGTGTAGGAGCGGTGCATGCAGGTGATACTGGCAGTGAGGTGCCGCCTGTTGTATGTGTAGGAGCGGTGTGTTCAAGTGATACTGGCAGTGAGGTGCCTCCTATTGTATCACTTGCACGCACCCCTCCTACACATACAATAGGAGGCACCTCACTGCCAGTATCGCCTGCACACACCGCTCCTACACATACAACAGGCAGCACCTCACTGCCAGTATCACCTGCACACACCGCTCCTACACATACAACAGGCAGCACCTCACTGCCAGTATCACCTGCACACACCGCTCCTACACATACAATAGGAGGCACCTCACTGCCAGTATGTGTAGGAGCGGTGTGTGCAGGTGATACTGGCAGTGAGGTGCTGCCTGTTGTATGTATAGGAGGGGTGCGTGCAGGTGATACTGGCAGTGAGGTGCCGCCTGTTGTATGTGTAGGAGGGGTGCCTGCAGGTGATACTGGCAGTGAGGTGCCTCCTGTTGTATGTGCAGGAGGGGTGCGTGCAGGTGATACAATAGGAGGCACCTCACTGCCAGTATCACCTGCACGCACCCCTCCTACACATACTGGCAGTGAGGTGCCTCCTATTGTATCACCTGCAGGCACCGCTCCTACACATACAACAGGAGGCACCTCACTGCCAGTATCACCTGCACGCACTGCTCCTAAATATACACAACAGGAGACACCTCACTGCCAGTATCACCTGCAGGCACCGCTCCTACACATACAACAGGCGGCACCTCACTGCCAGTATCACCTGCACGCACCCCTCCTACACATACTGGCAGTGAGGTGCCTCCTATTGTATCACCTGCAGGCACCGCTCCTACACATACAACAGGAGGCACCTCACTGCCAGTATCACCTGCAGGCACTCCTCCTATACATACAATAGGAGGCACCTCACTGCCAGTATGTGTAGGAGCGGTGCGTGCAGGTGATACTGGCAGTGAGGTGCCTCCTGTTGTGTATATTTAGGAGCAGTGCGTGCAGGTGATACTGGCAGTGAGGTGCAGGTGATACTGGCAGTGAGGTGCCGCCTGTTGTATGTGTAGGAGGGGTGCGTGCAGGTGATACTGGCAGTGAGGTGCCTCCTGTTGTATGTGTAGGAGCGGCGCGTGCAGCCTCTATTTCGCTGTCATGTGACTCTTTCTATTCCCATAGATACACGACCAGGAAAGACTTCTGTCGTCTCCAGTTTAGACTGCCTGTCCAGCATTGTGGAGAGAATCTCTACAGAAAATCCTAGGTGCTCTGTAGTCCCTGCTCTGGAAATAGGACCTGAAGGTAGTCCATTCTCCCCCCTCGATGGGGAGACACTAAGTGACACAACGCTCAGCATTCCCTCCCCGAATGGCTGCACTCAGATGCCTGCGGACAGAAGCATGTCAATCTACCAGACCTTATAAGACTAGAGAAGACCAAGGCTTGTGGGCGCCATCACTATTACTTCTCGGATTTGTCTTTATTTCCAGTTGATGGTCACTGACATGAACTTTCTCATCATTCTGGTCTGGAGGGATCACAAGAAATGATGGGCTTTCCAGGGGCCAAGGGCCCTGTCTTTTTCTCCAGCTTCTATGCTGCTTCTGTCTGCACTGTGGGGGGGACACAGCACTGAACTAGGCCACAGCCATGTGCGGACCACTTTTATAACACTGTCTATGTGTAATGTACATAGGAGTTGTCTCCAGATATTTAATGTCTCAGAATTGTGTTATATATATTTATATGGTGTGAATGCTGCGGAGGTTTCCAATACTGTTCTAAATAAAGATCCCTATTTATACCCCCTGGAATGTCCGTACAAAGCGAGACCATAACTAGCTGATGGATGAAATCCTATCCAACCGCACAGAGATGAACGTCACAAATCATGTCTCCAGCAGACAAAACGCAACGCTGTGTATAATGAAAGATCCAGAAATACATGGGAGAATGTGGAGACTTAGCAGATAATGAATTAACAGGTGAAGGTGATGCTCCCTCCATCAGGCCGCTAAACTTGCTTGGGTTCCACCTTAGGCTTTGCCAGTCTAATGGGGTACTCCCATATAGTCATCTATCTAAGCCTATATAAGGCCCACCAATACACACACCTTTGCTCTTAGTTTTTCTGTGCTTCTGGAACCTCCTCCAGTACTTCTGTTACCAGTTTCCCAGCATCCTGTCCCTGTGGCTTCCAGAACCTCTTCTGCCTGTTCCCAACCTCTCGTCTGCCTGTGACTTCCAGTACTTCTTCTACCTGTTCCCAGCCTCTCGTCTGCCTGTGACTTCCAGTACTTCTTCTACCTGTTCCCAGCCTCTCGTCTGCATGTGACTTCCAGTACTTCTTCTACCTGTTCCCAGCCTCTCGTCTGCATGTGGCTTCCAGTACCTCTTCTACCTGTTCCCTGCCTCTCATCTGCATGTGGCATCCAGTACCTCTTCTACCTGTTCCCAGCCTCTGGTCTGCCTGTGGCTTCCAGTACCTCTTCTACCTGTTCCCAGCCTCTCGTCTGCCTGTGGCTTCCAGTACCTCTTCTAACTGTTCCCAGCCTCTGGTCTGCATGTGGCTTCCAGTACCTCTTCTACCTGTTCCCAACCTCTGGTCTGCATGTGGCTTCCAGTACCTCTTCTACCTGTGGCTTCCAGAACCTCTTCTACCTGTTCCCTGCCTCTCATCTGCATGTGGCATCCAGTACCTCTTCAACCTGTTCCCAGCCTCTCGTCTGCCTGTGGCTTCCAGTACCTCTTTTACCTGTTCCCAGCCTCTCGTCTGCCTGTGGCTTCCAGTACCTCTTCTACCTGTTCCCAGCCTCTCGTCTGCCTGTGGCTTCCAGTACCTCTTCTACCTGTTCCCAGCCTCTCGTCTGCCTGTGGCTTCCAGTACCTCTTCTACCTATTCCCAGCCTCTCGTCTGCATGTGGCTTCCAGTACCTCTTCTACCTGTGGCTTCCAGAACCTCCTCTACCTGTTCCCAGCCTCTGGTCTGCATGTGGCTTCCAGTACCTCTTCTACCTGTTCCCAGTCTCTCATCTGCATGTGGCATCCAGTACCTCTTTTACCTGTTCCCAGCCTCTCGTCTGCCTGTGGCTTCCAGTACCTCTTTTACCTGTTCCCAGCCTCTCGTCTGCCTGTGGCTTCCAGTACCTCTTCTACCTGTTCCCAGCCTCTGGTCTGCCTGTGGCTTCCAGTACCTCTTCTACCTGTTCCCAGCCTCTGGTCTGCCTGTGGCTTCCAGTACTTCTTCTACCTGTTCCCAGCCTCTCGTCTGCCTGTGGCTTCCAGTACCTCTTCTACCTGTTCCCAGCCTCTGGTCTGCCTGTGGCTTCCAGTACCTCTTCTACCTGTTCCCAGCCTCTCGTCTGCCTGTGGCTTCCAGTACCTCTTCTACCTGTTCCCAGCCTCTCGTCTGCCTGTGGCTTCCAGTACCTCTTCTACCTGTTCCCAGCCTCTCGTCTGCCTGTGGCTTCCAGTACCTCTTCTACCTGTTCCCAACCTCTGGTCTGCATGTGGCTTCCAGTACCTCTTCTACCTGTTCCCAGCCTCTCGTCTGCCTGTGGCTTCCAGTACCTCTTCTACCTGTTCCCAGCCTCTCGTCTGCCTGTGGCTTCCAGTACCTCTTCTACCTATTCCCAGCCTCTCGTCTGCCTGTGGCTTCCAGTACCTCTTCTACCTGTTCCCAGCCTCTCGTCTGCCTGTGGCTTCCAGTACCTCTTCTACCTGTTCCCAGCCTCTCGTCTGCCTGTGGCTTCCAGTACCTCTTCTACCTGTTCCCAGCCTCTCGTCTGCCTGTGGCTTCCAGTACCTCTTCTACCTGTTCCCAGCCTCTGGTCTGCCTGTGGCTTCCAGTACTTCTTCTACCTGTTCCCAGCCTCTCGTCTGCCTGTGGCTTCCAGTACCTCTTCTACCTGTTCCCAGCCTCTGGTCTGCCTGTGGCTTCCAGTACCTCTTCTACCTGTTCCCAGCCTCTCGTCTGCCTGTGGCTTCCAGTACCTCTTCTACCTGTTCCCAGCCTCTCGTCTGCCTGTGGCTTCCAGTACCTCTTCTACCTGTTCCCAGCCTCTCGTCTGCCTGTGGCTTCCAGTACCTCTTCTACCTGTTCCCAACCTCTGGTCTGCATGTGGCTTCCAGTACCTCTTCTACCTGTTCCCAGCCTCTCGTCTGCCTGTGGCTTCCAGTACCTCTTCTACCTGTTCCCAGCCTCTCGTCTGCCTGTGGCTTCCAGTACCTCTTCTACCTGTTCCCAGCCTCTCGTCTGCCTGTGGCTTCCAGTACCTCTTCTACCTGTTCCCAGCCTCTCGTCTGCCTGTGGCTTCCAGTACCTCTTCTACCTGTTCCCAGCCTCTCGTCTGCCTGTGGCTTCCAGTACCTCTTCTACCTGTTCCCAACCTCTGGTCTGCCTGTGGCTTCCAGTACCTCTTCTACCTGTTCCCAGCCTCTCGTCTGCCTGTGGCTTCCAGTACCTCTTCTACCTTTTCCCAGCCTCTCGTCTGCATGTGGCTTCCAGTACCTCTTCTACCTGTGGCTTCCAGAACCTCCTCTACCTGTTCCCAGCCTCTGGTCTGCATGTGGCTTCCAGTACCTCTTCTACCTGTTCCCAGTCTCTCATCTGCATGTGGCATCCAGTACCTCTTTTACCTGTTCCCAGCCTCTCGTCTGCCTGTGGCTTCCAGTACCTCTTTTACCTGTTCCCAGCCTCTCGTCTGCCTGTGGCTTCCAGTACCTCTTCTACCTGTTCCCAGCCTCTGGTCTGCCTGTGGCTTCCAGTACCTCTTCTACCTGTTCCCAGCCTCTGGTCTGCCTGTGGCTTCCAGTACTTCTTCTACCTGTTCCCAGCCTCTCGTCTGCCTGTGGCTTCCAGTACCTCTTCTACCTGTTCCCAGCCTCTGGTCTGCCTGTGGCTTCCAGTACCTCTTCTACCTGTTCCCAGCCTCTCATCTGCCTGTGGCTTCCAGTACCTCTTCTACCTGTTCCCAGCCTCTCGTCTGCCTGTGGCTTCCAGTACCTCTTCTACCTGTTCCCAGCCTCTCGTCTGCCTGTGGCTTCCAGTACCTCTTCTACCTGTTCCCAACCTCTGGTCTGCATGTGGCTTCCAGTACCTCTTCTACCTGTTCCCAACCTCTGGTCTGCATGTGGCTTCCAGTACCTCTGATACCTCTATCCCACATACCTCACCAGTCTGTTGCACCGACACCTGTGGCCTGTGTGCCCACCGGGACCTTAAGCTTGGGGGATCCACCTCACCCGATGAGCCCATAACAGAATATGAAGACCATGAATCCCAAAGGTGCAGTGGCTACAACACCATTGCTATTGGATACAGAGAGTTTGTTAGCACTGGTTTTGCACCTTGCTGCAAGTCAATAAGAGCTTTTCCCAGTGTAACAGGTCAAATGAACCGCCATCCAGATTATGTAATGTCATAATGCATTACTCTGCCATAAATCACACTGCGAATGTTACCACTTCACTTTGGCTGGGACAAAATTAAAGAAAATAAAGTTTGTGATACCAGGGTGCAATTAATTAACCTCTGCTTACTGGTAGTGTGATGATATACCGTATGGTGCACTCCAAATAGTTCAGAAAGGGAGGCCAGAGAGGTTATTGATAATTAACTTTACTTGTTGCAAGAATGTACAGGTACATCCAGATAAACGAAGATTTCACAGAGATTAAATTCCAGTGCAGGAATCAGTTACTTCCCAGTATAGCAATGCAAATCTAAAAATGGTGCAGTGATTCCTGAGTATGGGCACAGTCTGTATCACGCAGCTGCATGTAGCTGAGGCCGTGCTCTCTCGTATACGGGAGCTGAGGCCGTGCTCTCTCGTATACGGGAGCTGAGGCCGTGCTCTCTCGTACACGGGAGCTGAGGCCGTGCTCTCGTATACGGGAGCTGAGGCTGCAGTCCCTCATTGTCAGGGATTCACAGGATCCCGATTTCTCACAGAGACCACCCACTGTGATCTCTTGAGCAAACAGCTCTCTGCTGCCCCCTATCTTCTGGACAATTGCATGATAGGCAGACTATTAATATAGGAGGCTGCAGGCTGTTCTCACTAAGTAGTTATCAGCAATCTAGCAGTGAGCATATGTATGGCGTACACACCACCATCCAACACATTGAATATATGTATATGCCCTCGTACTATCACTGATAGCCTCACGATAACCCACTTAATATTATTCGCTGCCACCACTGATCAATTTTAAAACATAATACAGGCCTGATCGGACACCTGCTTTCTGGTAGCGTATATGTAAGGGGGAAGACCGGGGTTTAAGTACTTTCAGAACAAGGGACCCGGAACTGCCGGGGCCGTGTCTCTGGTTGCAAGGGGAAGACAGATTGCGAGCACAGGAGTCAGGTGACCGGGAAGGTGGGGGCGTGTCCAGAGCTCAGGGATCAGGTGACCGGGGAGCTGGGGGCGTGTCTAGGAAGAGGGAGAGAAAGGAGGTTTGTGCGGGAAAGCAGAAAGTCGACAGTTGGGGACAAGCCAAACTAGAGGGAGAAGAGACGCCGTGGAGCCGAGCAAGTAAGGTGCAGTGTTATGGACTAGGGGCTCAGCGGGTCAAACCGGAGACCGCCCGCTGCCGCCAGAAGATGGAGCGTTGTTTAGCCGGGGAAGCCTGAAGAAAACAACACCGGCATCAGCCGGCAACTGCCTTGTGGGGAACAAGAGTCAGCTAAGTGTAAAACTGCCGATTACAACCATGTCGACTCTGCAACAACTAGCGAGGCTGTGGATTGTCGGTTATAGTCTGTTACCTGCTACTCCCCTTGTTGTCCCCATACTTCCCCTGTTACTCCCTGCGTGGAGATTGACCCTGTTACAATAAATCCCCCCTGTTTATTAACACTGTACTGGCTTACACAGTGTTAGGCGCTCTTACACAGTTTTAGACGCTCCCTAAAAACACATCTGTTTAGGGCGGCCTATCACGTTCCCTAATCAAAGTCCTTTTATATTCTTATAGCCCATCCTTTATTTCTCCAAACATACATTACAGACCAAAAGTTTGGACACACCTTCTCATTTAAAGATTTTTCTATATTTTCTTGACTCCTTTTGCCTTCACTCTGCGGTCCAGCTCACCCCAAACCATCTCGATTGGGTTCAGGTCTGGTGACAGTGGAGGCCAGGTCATCTGGCGTAGCCCCCCATCACTCTCCTTCTTGGTCAAATAGCCCTTACACAGCCTGGAGGTGTGTTTGGGGTCATTGTCCTGTTGAAAAATAAATGATGGTCCAACTAAAAGCAAACCGGATGGAATAGCATGCCGCTGCAAGATGCTGTGGTAGCCATGCTGGTTCAGTATGCCTTCAATTTTGAATAAATCCCCAACAGTGTCACCAGCAAAGCACTCCCACACCATCACACCTCCTCCTCCATGCTTCACGGTGGGAACCAGGCATGTAGAGTCCATCCGTTCACCTTTTCTGCGTTGCACTAAGACACGGTGGTTGGAACCAAAGATCTCAAATTTGGACGCATCAGACCAAAGCACAGATTTCCACTGGTCTAATGTCCATTCCTTGTGTTCTTTAGCCCAAACAAGTCTCTTCTTCTTGTTGCCTGTCCTTAGCATTGGTTTCCTAGCAGCTATTTTACCATGAAGGCCTGCTGCACAAAGTCTCATCTTAAGAGTTGTTGAAGAGATGTGTCTGCTGCTAGAACTCTGTGTGGCATGGACCTGGTCTCTAATCTGATCTGCTGTTAACCTGCGATATCTGAGGCTGGTGACTCGGATAAACTTATCCTCAGAAGCAGAGGTGACTCTTGGTCTTCCTTTCCTGCGGTGGTCCTCATGTGAGCTAGTTTCTTTGTAGCGCTTGATGGTTTTTGCAAGTGCACTTGGGGACACTTTGAAGGTTTTCCCAATTTTTCGCACTGACTGACCTTCATTTCTTAAAGTAATGATAGCCACTCGTTTTTCTTTACTTAGAATTTGTATTATGGCAAGAAAAAAGCAGCTAACAGTCTATTCAGTAGGACTATCAACTGTGTATCCACCTGACTTCTGCACAACAAAACTGATGGTCCCAACCCCATTTATAAGGCAATAAATCCCTCTTATTAAACCTGACAGGGCACACCGGTGAAGTGAAGACCATTTCCGGTGACTACCTCTTGAAGCTCATCAAGAGAATGCCAAGAGTGTGCAAAGCAGTCATCAAAGCAAAAGGTGGCTACTGTGAAGAACCTAGAATATAAGACATATTTTCAGTTGTTTCACACTTTTTTGTTAAGTATATAATTCCACGTGTTAATTCATAGTTTTGATGCCTTCAGTGTGAATGTACAATTTTCATAGTCAAGAAAACACAGAAAAATCTTTAAATGAGAAGGTGTGTCCAAACTTTTGGTCTGTACTGTAAGTCTCCACCAAACCAAAAAGCACTACAGATACTGGCTGGTAATAAGCTCATGCAGCCTTTATCTATCCATCATCCCCTCAAGATGGCCGGACCATCATTGTAAATAAGCCATTGTACTTTGTGTCACCCCCACCTCATTGTAGATTGTAAGCTCTTACGAGCAGGGTCGTCATTATTTTTGCTGTAATTATTGTATTATCTTTTGTTATGTTACTTATGACTGTTGTACATGAACCTGTGAATTGTTAAGCGCTGCGGAATATGTTGGCGCTATATAAATAAAGATTATTATTATTATTATTATTACTGGCTGCTCTGTGTTTCTGTGTCACTGCATCTAAAGTACCTGTGTTACATATATGGCTTCGGGGGAGGAACAATTACAGGGCAAATGAAACAGGACTATTAAATTTTATATTTAATCCAAAAGGGAGTCAATGTTTATGAAAAATATATACAAAAAGGTTTTACAAGAGAAGACAATACAGTACAGAATATACAGTTACACAAAGTAAATGGGATTAAAGAATAACTTACTAAAGAGATTGCAGAGACGATTCAGTTTAGCTGGAAGGGAGGCACTCAAATTGATTTGACCATTATCGAACGTGATCTCTGCTATATAAAATATATACTCCCGGCATGAGTGTGGACCGATCTTCAGCTGGGTCTTTTATGCCGAAGGGAGAGCCTGCACATACACTCCCCTGCGATGACCTCACATAGGTGGTCTCCGCCCTTTATGGTTTTATTAAAATATCTAGTTTCTGCGATAACTTCTTGCTGGTCGATCGCAGAAGCCCGAAAGTGATGCCATATTTTTTATTACGAATTTACCTTTCTTTAGAGACTAGACATGACGTGACTGCGGTTGGTTATCTGTGTACTTTTGCATTATAGCACACCGGAGGGTCATACAGCTACGGAAAATTATGCATATTGTTCCTTAGCTGACCCTGCTACTAAAAATATGTGTCCCATTATTATGGGAAGTATGGAACTTCCGATATTCCATATTTAGTGTCGGTGCCAGCCAGACTGTAGATTTCTGTTGAGCAAAAGGGGGATGCCCTTGGGGGTGAGAGAGAATTCTTTTGAAGCCAGGAACTGCATCCTTCTCACCTAAGTGTATATTTATCACAGGCCTGTGTCACTTGAGTTTGCCACCTCTCCTCTGTGCTGCGATTTGTATAGAGCTTCTTTTACACTGACAGATGGTCAATAAAGGAGGGGGAAGAGCAGTTTGGGAGAAATTCTTAATATTTCTATGACATCTCTGCCTCTTTGAGGTAACGTAGAGGCTGATTTACAGATCGCCCCTTAAGCCTACCTCCTCAGCTTCCCCTTGAAGGGACAGCCCATTTGCGTTGCCATGTTCACTACCCTTCTTGTGCTAAATGGTGAAATTGTACTGCTGTAGAGCCAGGCTCCAGCGCAGTAGTTTACCATTGTCACCTGACACCCGGTGCAGCCAGCTGAGGGGGTTGTGGTCAGTCACTATGGTGAAGTTGAGCCTGTATAGATAGGGCTGCAGCTTCCGCAGGGCCCACACTATAGCAAGGCACTCCTTCTCCAGAGTAGCGTATGCCACTTCCCGGGGTAAGAGCTAGCGGCTGTGGAATGTCACAGGATGCTCTTCCCCCTGCCCGTTTGCCTGGCTGAGCACAGCACCCAGGCCAAACGCACTGGCATCCATTTGGACTACAAACCACCGGTTGAAGTCCAGGGCCTGCAGAACTGGGGAACTGACCAGGGCAGCTTTCAGCGCCATGAAGGACCGCTCACAATCAGCTGTCCAGTTGACTGTCAGTGGTAGCTTCTTTTTCGTGAGGTCCATCAGAGGTTTAGCAAGGGCAGTATAGTATAGTTGGGAACAAACTTCCTATAGTACTCTGCCGTACCCAAGAAGGACATCACCTGCTTCTTGGTTTTGGGGGAGGGCCAGGAGGTGATGGCATCAACCTTCCCGGGCTCGGGTTTCAGAGTTCCGCCACCCACTCTGTGTCCGAGGTACTGCACCTCCGTCATGCCTACCTGACACTTTTCAGGCTTTATAGTCAACCCAGCGCCCTGGACCCACCTGAGCAGCTGCTCCAGGTACACCAGGTGTTCCTTCTAGGTGGGACTGAAGACGGCAATGTCATCCAGGTAAGCAACCGTGAACCCCTCCAGTCCCTCGAGCAGCTGGTTGACTAATCGCTGGAAAGTGGCAGGTGCATTCCTCATGCCAAAGGGCATGACGAGGGATTCATACAGCCCGAAGGATGTAATGAAGGCGGACCTCTCCTGGGCCTCCTGGGACATAGGAATCTGCCAGTATCCCCGACTCAGATACATAATTGTCAAGTACTGGGCACCGGCTAAGCGATCCAGCAGCTCATCGATGCGTGGCATTGGTTGCGCATTGGGAGCTGTGATGGCATATGTAACGACCGGAACGCCTGTCGAATGTGTATGAGGGATACGGCGCTGCTATGAATGACTCCGACCTCGGTATAGTGGCAAATAACTTTCTTTATACTGGTCAAACAAATAACAGGGTTAAACGTTTCTACAAAATATGGGCCACAACAGCCACAAACACAAAATACAAGTTATGCAGCCCGAGAGAGCCCATGTGCCAATCTCGCGGGAATGAGCCAAACTACCCCTAGGCTATGCCGCTCCCACCCTTATTCAGTATAGGGCCTACCCAGAATGTTACCGTGGACGTGGCACGTGGTCCTCCTAGGAATATAACCTTACACCCACCTTCCACACTAATACAATGGGATCTGGGTACCCTTGTTTTCCCCTTGAGGAACACTCATGTATGTTTAGCCAACGCATTACCTACACAGTATATAATTTCTCTTCCTACAAGAGTAAAGAGAAATCTCTCAGACTTGACCCATATACAAACAGTTAACAAACTAAACCTTTTATTAGACCCTGATCTCCGCGGCCACAGGGTTTGATCAGCTTCTCCTTCTCACCAAGCTCTCCAGCACATCCAGGTGTAAGCAGAAATTAAAATCAATCTCAGTCTCAAAGTTCACAACAGGGCTCCTTAGTAGTATCCACGTGCACAGAGTATACCAGATCCTTCACAATCTCTGGATCAAGCCTGATCAGTCCATCAGCAGTGATATACACCAGGCAGTTCTCAGCACTACTGGAATCACTAACCACTAGTGTTGAGCGAGCATGCTCGACACTGCTCGGTACTCGCCCGAGCATCACTCTACTCGGGATGTTCGGCGAGCACCGAGCATTTCCGGGTAACTCGGACGGGAGCTCGGGTCTCCGCCCTGCATGTTTGGTGCTCTTTACAGAGCCAATGACCATGCAGGGATTGCCAGCCAGTCACTGTAATGCCGCAGCCATGTTGGTTGTGGGCATTACAGTGATTGGCTGGCAGCACAGCGTCACCTTGAGTATTTAAAACCGGGCGCCGCCATCTTGGACACAGACCGCCAGGATCAGACAGTGTAGGGACAGCGCTGCTGAGTTAGGGAGAGATTTATACTCCGAAATATTTAGTGTAGGGTCTGTAAAGGCTGCCAGATCAAACAAACAGTCCTTCTCAGGACTAATATCCATCCCAGATACCAGGCAGACAGGCTGTATAGAAGACACAGTGGTTATACCAGCAAACGCTGCATTACAGTCCTGTGTGCTCCTGCTGCTGAAATTGCTGGACTTAGCTCCAGGTCTCAGGGGCCAGGAAAAATCCTTTTTTTTTTCATCTAAATCCTCTTTTTTTTTTCCCTCCTTCACACTGTACAAATACCCGTCTTATTAACCTTTTGGTGTCCCCCCCCTCAAAAAAAAAAAAAAAAGTGTGTCTGTGACAGTTCAGACACAAATATATCTGTTGAAAATAGTCAGGTGTAGGCCAGAGAAACAGAACTGTGGTTTTGCAGTTCCACGGTTCAAACCTCTGTATTATCCACTTTTGGGCCATTTTTACCTAAAAAAAAACCTGTTTGAGTGTGTCACTCACTGTTCAGCCGCAATTATATCTATTTAAAATTGTCTGGTATACACCAGTAAATTATAAATGTGGCTTTGCCGTTCCACAGTAAAAAATCTCTATTATCCTGCTTTAGTCATTTGGCTGTAATAAAAAAACTGTAATAATGTCTCCCTGATTGTTCAGACACAAATATATCTGTTTAAAAGAGTCCGGTGTAGGTGTGGCGCCCCTGAGGGTTCAGTCGCCACAGGGGTACTGCACCTCAGAAAGAGGGGTGGTATCTCCTCTTCCAGGTAAGGATGGAGTACCACACAGGACCCCAAACACACACGCAACACTACACCACTCCAGTTCTGAAGGGGGTCTAAATGCACCATAGTGCCGCCCCGGTCCTGAATGGAGGAGTTAGGGGGAACCAAAGAGAGAAGGATCCATGTAGTGAGTGATGGGTGGAGGAAGCACTTACCTAAGCACTTTATTAGAATTCTATATAACTGGAGGCCATTTTAATAACAAGGTCTTTGGTTGTGGGTCTTTGGACGGCGAGCTAGCACAAGGCTGCAGCTGTCTGAGGGTCCACGGTCCCCGGTCTCAGGCCTCGAGACGGGGAGCGGGGCAGAGTAAATATCAGCTCTGTTCCCGGTCAGGGTCCTGAGAAGAGAAGGCCCAGGAGGAGAGCAGAGGATATAGGCTCCACAGGCGAAAGGATCCCAGGGGAATACGGAAGGAGCGGAGTCGCCACCTGTATACCTCATTCTGGCCTAGCCAGAGGGACCCTGCCGCAAGAGGGGTGACCGGTCTCCGATTATCTGACTTTGTACTTCACGTCTCTGTCGGAAAAGTCCGGAGGCTTAGTGGATCGCAGGGGGATATGGATGGAGCGGAGTCGCCACCAGTATGCCCTAATCTGAGTTTATCCAGAGGGACCCGGCCTTGCACCACGTTCTCACCACAAGTCACCAAAAAGGGCACCCAGTAGGTCCGGGAACTACACGTTACCCACAAGGGACATCGCAGTACCCGTACGGGACTCAGTGGGGGACACAAGGTGGGAGAAGTCAAGCAAGAGAGGAACACACTAGAGCGGGGTCCTGACAGGTGCTCCTGAAATACCTGGAAAGTGCTGAACCCCATCCTGGCAGCCGCAGCTCGCCGTGTGACAGCAGAGAGAAGTTTTGCAGCTGATAAAACATCAAAGTGAGCAAAGACTCGGATGACTTCAACTACCGCCTCTGTCTGTTCTTTCCTCCGTGGAACCGCACCCGCCAATCGCTCTACACACTCTACTCTGCCCTGAGGCCCGCTCCACCTGTGGGGAGTCGCACCAACTAAGCTGCCCGAACATCAGCCTCAGAGGACTGTCGCAGCGCTGGTGATCCTCACCAGGCACCACAGGTGGCGTCACGAACATTCCCTTTCCCCCTACAATTCTCAACCCCGTCTTTATTGACCTCCCTGGGCCATGGGTGCGGGCCAGCCGCCGTGATATTCCCCCAAGAACCTAAAAGAGGGCCAGTCTCCCGAGTAACCCCCACTGCCCAGGGGGCGAGTCATAGGCCCGAGAAACAGAACTGTGGTTTTGCAGTTCCACGGGTCAAATCTCTGTATTATCCTGCTTTTGGCATTTTTTGCCATAAAAAGAAAACTGTAATAGTGTCTCCCTGATTGTTTAGACACAAATATATCTGTTTAAAAGAGTCTGGTGTAGGCCAGAGAAAAAGAAGTGTGGTTTTGCAGTTCCACGGTTCAAATCTCTGTATTATCCTGCTTTTGTCATTTTTGGCTGTAAAAAAAACTGTAATAGTGTCTCCCTGATTGTTTAGACACAAATATATCTGTTTAAAAGAGTCTGGTGTTGGCCCGAGAAATAGAACTGTGGTTTTGCAGTTCCACGGGTCAAACCTCTGTATTATCCTGCTTTTCGCATTTTTGGCCGTAAAAAAAAACTGTAATAGCGTCTCCCTGATTGTTCAGACACAAATATATCTGTTTAAAAGAGTCTGGTGTAGGCCCGAGAAATAGAACTGTGGTTTTGCAGTTCCACGGTTCAAACCTCTGTATTATCCACTTTTGGGCCATTTTTACATAAAAAAACAGTTTGAGTGTGTCGATCACTGTTCAGCCGCAAATATATCTATTTAAAATTGTCTGGTATACACCAGTAAATTATAACTGTGGTTTTGTCGTTCCACGGTAAAAAATCTCTATTATCCAGCTTTTGGTATATTTTCCGCAAAGAAAAACAGTAATAGTTTCTCCCTGATTGTTCAGATTGTTTAAAAGAGTCGGGTGTAGGCCAGAGAAATAGAACTGTGGTTTTCCTCTTCCAAGGTTCTAATCTACTTTTTATTACCCTTTTTCCATTGATAGTGCGAGTGTAAGCTATTTTACTTCATTTACAATGGGCAAGGAGTGTGGCAAGGGACGTGGAACTGGACGTTCTGGTGATGGTGCGTGCAGAGGACGGGGCTGTGGCCAAGGTGAAAATGTGCCACAACCAACAGCCACATCTCACTCCCAGTTCTTGACCGAATTACTAGGGAAGCACAGAACAACACAAGTATTGCGAAATGATCAGTGTGAACAGGTTATTAATTGGATAGCAGATAATACTTCCAGTTACCTGGGCACCACCACCTCCGGTCTGTCTTCCACACGGTCAAATCTTAGTAGCCGTGAGTCTCGACCGCATACTCCTCCTCACCCTGATGCTCCTTCATCCCACCATGCCGAGTGTCGTCAGACAGCAACTGATCCCACACTTGGACACTCTGAAGAGCTGTTCACTGGTCCATTTCCTGATTTGTGCCCCTCGCCTGCTCCGCTTGAAGTGGTGGAAGAGGAGATCCCAGGTAGCGATGCCCAAATATTTGAACAGCCACGGCCACAGGAAGTCGACGCTGGCAAGTTGTCACAAGAGTTGCACGATGATGAGACTCAATTGCCAGGAAGTGAGGAGGAGGATCGTGGTGCGCAAGTGGAAGAGGAGGAGGTGGTGGATGATCTAGTAACTGACCCTGTGTGGCAGGAGGACACGCAGAGCGAGGCCAGCAGCACACAGGGTGAGGGGGCAGAGTACCCCAACAGGAAGGAAGAAGCAGTGTCGTGGCCGCAGACAGAAGGCGGGCAACCGTTCCCCGTAACACCAACACGAGGGACGTTGTCAGTCCAACCGGTAGATCTTCCAGAGTCTGGAATTTTTTTAAAGACTCTGCTGATAACCCCAAAAAGGCCATTTGTATCACCTGCCATGCCAGCATCAGCAGGGGTGACAAAACTACCAGCCTGACCACCACCAGCATGATCAGGCACATGGCAGCAAAGCACCCGACTTTGTGGGGCGAACCCCAAGGTCCACGACCAGTGTCAGCGGGTGTCACCACTGCTTCTTCCCCTGTTATGTGTGCAATAGAACCCCCTGTTGTGTGTGCAAGGCAATCCCCTGTCCATACTGCATGTAAAGATGCCCCCTCCTCTCAGTCTTCACTTGTTAAGGCAGTTTCTCAAGAAACAGTATCAACGTCCATGTCCATGTCCCACCACAGCATTCAATTGTCCATATCCCAGACCTTTGAACGAAAGTGAAAATTCGCAGCCAACGCCCCACAGGCCACAGTCCTAAATTCGCACATTTCACGACTGCTTGCGTTGGAAATGCTGCCTTTTAGGCTGGTGGAGACGGAATCCTTCTGCAACATTATGGCCGTGGCCGTCCCTTGGTACTCGGTCCCCAGACGACACTATTTTGCCTGGTGTGCCATCCCCGCACTACACAAGCACGTGTCCCAAAACATCTGCCCTCAACAACGCAGTTACTGAGAGAGTCCACCTGACAACGGACACGTGAACAAGTGCTTGTGGCCAGGGATGGTACATCTCCCTGACGGCACACTGGGTAAACATAGTGGAAGCCGGGACCCAGTCGGACGTTGGGACGGAACACATCCTCTCCACACCGAGGATTGCGGGCCTTATGTCAGTCAGAGTTGCCCCCACAGTGTACAGCTCCTGCACATCCTCCTCCTCCTCCTCCTCCTCATGTTCAGCCTCCATCTCAGATATCACCACATCCATTACAAGCTGGAAGCACTGCAGTACTGCCTCCGCCAAGCGGCAACAGGCTGTGCTGAAACTCATAAGCTTAGGTGATAAACCTCACACTGCTTGTGAGTTGTGGACAGCTGTGAAAGAGCAGGCAGATCTGTGGCTGAGACCGCTGAACCTACATCCCGGCATGGTCATGTGTGACAATGGCCATTACCTGGTGGCGGCTCTGAGGCGAGGCGAGATCACACACGTACCATGCCTGGCTAATGTGCTTAACCTCGTGGTTCAGCGGTTTCTTAAATCGTACCCAGATTTGCCAGATCTGCTTGTGAAAGTACACCGCCTGTCAGCTCATTTTCACAAGTCGGCTACAGCTTCCGCCGCCCTTGCTGTGTTGCAGCAGCGTTTGCAGCTTCCGTCACACCGACTGGTGTGTGATGTCCCCACACGTTGGAACTCTACCCTCCACATGTTGCAAAGGATTTGTGAGCAGAAGAGAGCAGTTGTGGAGTACCAGCTGCAACAAGGCCGTCGATATTCAGGTCAGACTCCACACATAAGACCTCAGGAGTGGACCTGGATGTCTGACATATGTACCATCCTGACAAACTTTGAGGAGTCCACCAAGATGGTGAGTGGCGATGACGCCATCATTAGCGTCAGCATTCCACTTGTCTGTCTTTTGCAACGCTCTCTGAAGAGAATTAAAGAGGAGGCATTGCAGCCAGAGTATGATGAGATGGATCAAGAAGCCGTAGCGGGTGATTACACACAGCTCAGCCTCTTCTCATCCCAAGGTCCATTGGGGGACAATGAGCAATAGGAGGAGGAGGAGGAAGAACAGGAGCTGGTATCATGCGCTGTAGACGGTAGTACCTGTACAACTGTCATACCGTCGGTTCAGCGTGGGTGGCCTGAAGACAGGGGGGGAGGAGGAGGAGAAGGAGGAGAGCATGGTCAGTCGTCATCTTGGTGAGGACATGGAAGTCTTGCCCGTTACCAGTCTGGCACGCATGGCTGACTTTATGTTATACTGCCTTAACCGTGATCCTCGCGTTGTCAAAATGTTGGTTGACAGTCATTACTGGCTGGTGACACTTTTAGACCCCCGCTACAAGGAGAAATTTCACTCTCTTATTCCCGAGGTGGAGAGGCCTACAAAAATGGGGCAGTACCAGAAGGCCCTTTTCTGCAGAACTGTTAAAAAAATTCCCATCTGAACACGCTAGTGGCAGAGGTCACAGTTCGTTGCCCAACCAAGGCGTACAGGCGAGAGAGACGCAGCTCCAATCCAGAAGAGGCAGGAGAACACTGTCAACATTCTGGGAGAGTTTTCTCAGACCCTCCCTTCGGACAGGCCCTGAGGCACAGGGTACTCTCACAAGGAGTGGAAAGTTTCAAAAGATGGTGAGGCAGTACCTTGCCGACCGTACCATTGTCCTCTGTGATTCCTTTCTGCCTTTTAATTATTGAGTATCCAAGCTGGACACTTGGAATGAACTCGCTCTGTAAGCCTTGGAGGTCCAGGCCTGCCCTGCTGCTAGCGTGTTATCGGAACGTGTTTTTAGTGCCGCTGGGGGAATTATAACTGATAAGCGCACTCACCTGTCAACTGACTATGCTGAAAAGCTGACCCTTATCAAAATGAACAAGGGCTGGATTGGCCCAGACTTCTCATTACCACCAAATGACAGCAGAGTAACATAAAGTCAAATCCACTGTGTTATTTGGGGAGGTGTATTCCCATGCACCGCTTCACACCCACACATGGGTATACGCTTCCTCATTTCGGCTGTATTTTGCTCTTCTCCTTATCCTCAGCCCCCACCACGACTATACCACCAGGGTGACCTTGGTCCGTGTTGCCAGCATTGCAAGTTCCTCCGTCCTAATTTTTGGCAGCTTTTGATTGGAAGGCATAAGCAAAGACTATGGGAGACCCACTCCCCAACAATGGGAATAATGTTTTTAAGATGCTGTACTGCATGGCTCTTGTTTGCCAGCATTGCAAGTTCCTCTGTCTTAATTTTTGGCAGCTTTTGCTTGGAAGGCATAGGCAAAGACTATGGGAGACCCACTGGCCAATAATGGGAATAAGGTTTTAACGATGCTGTACTGCATGGCTCTTGTTTGCCAACATTGCAAGTTCCTCCTTCCTAATTTTTGGCAGCTTTTGCTTAGAAGGCACAGGCAAAGACTATGGGAGACCCACTCCCAAATAATGGGAATAAGGTTTTTAAGATGCTGTACTGCATGGCTCTTGTTTGCCAGCATTGCAAGTTCCTCCGTCCTAATTTTTGGCAGCTTTTGCTTGGAAAGCATAGGCAAACACTATGGGAGACCCACTCCCCAATAATGGGAATAATGTTTTTAAGATGCTGTACTGCATGGCTCTTGTAAGGGGCATTCAAACCATCTTGTTAAGCTACTGCAACCTCCACCACTTCTCCAAGGGGCATTAAAACCGTCTTGTTAAGCTACTGTGACCTCCACCACTTTTCCAAGGGGCATTTCAACCATCTTGTTAAGCTACTGCAACCTCCACGTCTCTTCCAAGGGGCATTAAAACCGTCTTGTTAAGCTACTGCGACCTCCAAGGCTCTTCCAAGGGGCATTAAAACCGTTTTGTTAAGCTACTGCGACCTCCACCACTTTTCCAAAGGGCATTAAAACCGTCTTGTTAAGCTACTGCGACCTCCACGTCTCTTCCAAGGGGCATTAAAACCGTCTTGTTAAGCTACTGCGACCTCCATGTCTCCTCCAAGGGACATTAAAACCATCTTGCTAAGCTACTGCGACCTCCACCACTTTTCCAAGGGGGATT
Organism: Phyllobates terribilis; assembly: GCF_046119375.1. NCBI lineage: Eukaryota > Metazoa > Chordata > Amphibia > Anura > Dendrobatidae > Phyllobates > Phyllobates terribilis. The sequence continues at coordinate 177,203,735 of NW_027362773.1, forward strand.
AAAACCGTGTTGTTAAGCTACTGCGACCTCCACGTCTCTTCCAAGGGGCATTGATATTGTCTTTTTATTCCACTGCAACCTCCACCACTCTTTCAAGGGGCATTAAAACCGTCTTATTAAGCTACTGCGACCTCCATCACTCTTCCAAGGGGCATTAAAACCGTCTTGTTAAGCTACTGCGACCTCCACATCTCTTCCAAGGGGCATTAAAACTGTCTTGTTAAGCTACTGCGACCTCCACGTCTCTTCCAAGGGGCATTAAAACCGTCTTGTTAAGCTACTGTGACCTCCACCACTTTTCAAAGGGGCATTAAAACCGTCTCGTTAAGGTACTGTGACCTCCACCACTTCTCCAAGGGGCATTTCAACCGTCTTGTTAAGCTACTGCGACCTCCACCACTTTTCCAAGGGGCATTAAAACTGTCTTGTTAAGCTACTGCGACCTCCACCACTTTTCCAAAGGGCACTAAAACCGTCTTGTTAAGCTACTGCGACCTCCACGTCTCTTCCAAGGGGCATTAAAACAGTCTTGTTAAGCTACTGCGACCTCCATGTCTCTTCCACGGGGCATTGATATTGTCTTTTTATTCCACTGCGACCTCCACGTCTCTTCCAAGGGGCATTGATATTGTCTTTTTATTCCACTGCGACCTCCACGTCTCTTCCAAGGGGCATTGATATTGTCTTTTTATTCCACTCCGACCTCCACCACTCTTCCAAGGGGCATTAAAACCATCTTGTTAAGCTACTGCGACCTCCACGTCTCATCCAAGGGGCATTAAAACCGTCTTGTTAAGCTACTGTGACCTCCACGTCTCTTCCAAGGGGCATTAAAACCATCTTGTTGAGCTACTGTGACCTCCACGTCTCTTCCAAGGGGCATTGATATTGTCTTTTTATTCCACTGCGACCTCCATCACTCTTCCAAGGGGCATTAAAACCGTCTTGTTAAGATACTGCGACCTCCAAATCTATTCCAAGGGGCATTAAAACCATCTTGTTAAGCTACTGCGACCTCCACGTCTCTTCCAAGGGGCATTAAAACTGTCTTGTTAAGCTACTGCGACCTCCACATCTCTTCCAAGGGGCATTAAAACCGTCCTGTTAAGCTACTGTGAGCTCCACGTCTCTTCCAAGGGGCATTGATAATGTCTTTTTATTCCACTGCGACCTCCACCACTCTTCCAAGGGGCATTAAAACCGTCTTGTTAAGCTACTGCGACCTCCACGTCTCTTCCAAGGGGAATTAAAACCGTCTTGTTAAGCTACTGCGACCTCCACGTCTCTTCCAAGGGGCATTAAAACCGCCTTGTTAAGCTACTGCGACCTCCATGTCTCTTCCAAGGGGCATTGATATTGTCTTTTTATTCCACTGCGACCTCCACGTCTCTTCAAAGGGGCATTAATATTGTCTTTTTATTCCACTGCGACCTCCACCACTCTTCCAAGGGGCATTAAAACCGTCCTGTTAAGCTACTGTGAGCTCCACGTCTCTTCCAAGGGGCATTGATAATGTCTTTTTATTCCACTGCGACCTCCACCACTCTTCCAAGGGGCATTAAAACCGTCTTGTTAAGCTACTGCGACCTCCACGTCTCTTCCAAGGGGAATTAAAACCGTCTTGTTAAGCTACTGCGACCTCCACGTCTCTTCCAAGGGGCATCAAAACCGCCTTGTTAAGCTACTGCGACCTCCACGTCTCTTCCAAGGGGCATTGATATTGTCTTTTTATTCCACTGCGACCTCCACGTCTCTTCAAAGGGGCATTAATATTGTCTTTTTATTCCACTGCGACCTCCACCACTCTTCCAAGGGGCATTAAAACCGTCTTGTTAAGCTACTGCGACCTCCACGTCTCTTCCAAGGGCCATTAAAACCGTCTTGTTAAGCTACTGCGACCTCCATGTCTCTTCCAAGGGGCATTGATATTGTCTTTTTATTCCACTGCGACCTCCACCACTCTTCCAAGGGGCATTAAAACCGTCTTGTTAAACTACTGCGACCTCCACGTCTCTTCCAAGGGGCATTAAAACCGTCTTGTTAAACTACTGCGACCTCCACCACTTTTCCAAAGGGCATTAAAACCGTCTTGTTAAGCTACTGCGACCTCCACGTCTCTTCCAAGGGGCATTAAAACAGTCTTCTTAAGCTACTGTGACCTCCACGTCTCTTCCACGGGGCATTGATATTGTCTTTTTATTCTACTGCGACCTCCACGTCTCTTCCAAGGGGCATTAACATTGTCTTTTTATTCCACTGCGACCTCCACCACTCTTCCAAGGGGCATTAAAACCATCTTGTTAAGCTACTGCGACCTCCATGTCTCTTCCAAGGGGCATTAAAACCGTCTTGTTAAGCCTCTCTGAACTCCACAGCTCTTCCAAGGGGCATTGATATTGCCTTTTTATTCCACTGCGACCTCCATCACTCTTCCAAGGGGCATTAAAACCATCTTGTTAAGCTACTGCGACCTCCACGTCTCTTCCAAGGGGCATTAAATCCGTCTTGTTAAGCTACTGTGACCTCCACGTCTCTTCCAAGGGGCATTGATATTGTCTTTTTATTCCACTGCGACCTCCACCACTCTTCCAAGGGGCATTAAAACCGTCTTGTTAAGCTACTGCGACCTCCACGTCTCTTCCAAGGGGCATTAAAACCATCTTGTTAAGCTACTGCGACCTCCACGTCTCTTCCAAGGGGCATTAAAACCATCTTGTTAAGCTACTGCAACCTCCACGTCTCTTCCAAGGGGCATTAAAACCGTCTTGTTAAGCTACTGTGACCTCCACGTCTCTTCCAAGGGGCATTTCAACTGTCTTGTTAAGCTACTGCGACCTCCACCACTCTTCCAAGGGGCATTAAAACCGTCTTGTTAAGCTACTGCGACCTTCACGTCTCTTCCAAGGGGCATTAAAACCGTCTTGTTCAGCTACTGTGACCTCCACGTCTCTTCCACGAGGTATTGATTTTGTCTTTTTATTCCACTGCGACCTCCACCACTCTTCCAAGGGTCATTAAAACCATCTTGTTAAGCTACTGCAACCTCCACGTCTCTTCCAAGGGGCATTGATATTGTCTTTTTATTCCACTGCGACCTCCACGTCTCTTCCAAGGGGCATTGATATTGTCTTTTTATTCCACTGCGACCTCCACCACTCTTCCAAGGGGCATTAAAACCATCTTGTTAAGCTACTGCGACCTCCACGTCTCTTCCAAGGGGCATTAAAACCGTCTTGTTAAGCTACTGCGACCTCCACCACTTTTCCAAAGGGCATTAAAACCGTCTTGTTAAGCTACTGTGACCGCCACCACTTTTCAAAGGGGCATTAAAACAGTCTTGTTAAGCTACCGCGACCTCCACGTCTCTTCCAAGGGGCATTAAAACAGTCTTCTTAAGCTACTGTGACCTCCACGTCTCTTCCACGGGGCATTGATATTGTCTTTTTATTCTACTGCGACCTCCACGTCTCTTCCAAGGGGCATTAACATTGTCTTTTTATTCCACTGCGACCTCCACCACTCTTCCAAGGGGCATTAAAACCATCTTGTTAAGCTACTGCGACCTCCACGTCTCTTCCAAGGGGCATTAAAACCGTCTTGTTAAGCCTCTCTGAACTCCACAGCTCTTCCAAGGAGCATTGATATTGTCTTTTTATTCCACTGCGACCTCCATCACTCTTCCAAGGGGCATTAAAACCATCTTGTTAAGCTACTGCGACCTCCACGTCTCTTCCAAGGGGCATTAAATCCATCTTGTTAAGCTACTGTGACCTCCACGTCTCTTCCAAGGGGCATTGATATTGTCTTTTTATTCCACTGCGACCTCCACCACTCTTCCAAGGGGCATTAAAACCGTCTTGTTAAGCTACTGCGACCTCCACGTCTCTTCCAAGGGGCATTAAAACCATCTTGTTAAGCTACTGTGACCTCCACGTCTCTTCCAAGGGGCATTAAAACCATCTTGTTAAGCTACTGCAACCTCCACGTCTCTTCCAAGGGGCATTAAAACCGTCTTGTTAAGCTACTGTGACCTCCACGTCTCTTCCAAGGGGCATTTCAACTGTCTTGTTAAGCTACTGCGACCTCCACCACTCTTCCAAGGGGCATTAAAACCGTCTTGTTAAGCTACTGCGACCTTCACGTCTCTTCCAAGGGGCATTAAAACCGTCTTGTTCAGCTACTGTGACCTCCACGTCTCTTCCACGAGGTATTGATTTTGTCTTTTTATTCCACTGCGACCTCCACCACTCTTCCAAGGGGCATTAAAACCATCTTGTTAAGCTACTGCAACCTCCACGTCTCTTCCAAGGGGCATTGATATTGTCTTTTTATTCCACTGCGACCTCCACGTCTCTTCCAAGGGGCATTGATATTGTCTTTTTATTCCACTGCGACCTCCACCACTCTTCCAAGGGGCATTAAAACCGTCTTGTTAAGCTACTGCGACCTCCACGTCTCTTCCAAGGGGCATTAAAACCGTCTTGTTAAGCTACTGCGACCTCCACCACTTTTCCAAAGGGCATTAAAACCGTCTTGTTAAGCTACTGTGACCGCCACCACTTTTCAAAGGGGCATTAAAACAGTCTTGTTAAGCTACCGCGACCTCCACGTCTCTTGCAAGGGGCATTAAAACAGTCTTCTTAAGCTACTGTGACCTCCACGTCTCTTCCACGGGGCATTGATATTGTCTTTTTATTCTACTGCGACCTCCACGTCTCTTCCAAGGGGCATTGATATTGTCTTTTTATTCCACTGCGACCTCCACCACTCCTCCAAGGGGCATTAAAACCGTCTTGTTAAGCTACTGCAACCTTCACGTCTCTTCCAAGGGGCATTAAAACCGTCTTGTTCAGCTACTGTGACCTCCACGTCTCTTCCAGGAGGCATTGATATTGTCTTTTTATTCCACTGCGACCTCCACCACTCTTCCAAGGGGCATTAAAACCATCTTGTTAAGCTACTGCAACCTCCACGTCTTTCCAAGGGGCATTGATATTGTCTTTTTATTCCACTGTGACCTCCACGTCTCTTCCACGGGGCATTGATATTGTCTTTTTATTCTACTGCGACCTCCACGTCTCTTCCAAGGGGCATTAACATTGTCTTTTTATTCCACTGCGACCTCCACCACTCTTCCAAGGGGCATTAAAACCATCTTTTTAAGCTACTGCGACCTCCACGTCTCTTCCAAGGGGCATTAAAACCGTCTTGTTAAGCCTCTCTGAACTCCACAGCTCTTCCAAGGGGCATTGATATTGTCTTTTTATTCCACTGCGACCTCCATCACTCTTCCAAGGGGCATTAAAACCATCTTGTTAAGCTACTGCGACCTCCACGTCTCTTCCAAGGGGCATTAAATCCGTCTTGTTAAGCTACTGTGACCTCCACGTCTCTTCCAAGGGGCATTGATATTGTCTTTTTCTTCCACTGCGACCTCCACCACTCTTCCAAGGGGCATTAAAACCGTCTTGTTAAGCTACTGCGACCTCCACGTCTCTTCCAAGGGGCATTAAAACCATCTTGTTAAGCTACTGCGACCTCCACGTCTCTTCCAAGGGGCATTAAAACCATCTTGTTAAGCTACTGCAACCTCCACGTCTCTTCCAAGGGGCATTAAAACCGTCTTGTTAAGCTACTGTGACCTCCACGTCTCTTCCAAGGGGCATTTCAACTGTCTTGTTAAGCTACTGCGACCTCCACCACTCTTCCAAGGGGCATTAAAACCGTCTTGTTAAGCTACTGCGACCTTCACGTCTCTTCCAAGGGGCATTAAAACCGTATTGTTCAGCTACTGTGACCTCCACGTCTCTTCCACGAGGTATTGATTTTGTCTTTTTATTCCACTGCGACCTCCACCACTCTTCCAAGGGGCATTAAAACCATCTTGTTAAGCTACTGCAACCTCCACGTCTCTTCCAAGGGGCATTGATATTGTCTTTTTATTCCACTGCGACCTCCACGTCTCTTCCAAGGGGCATTGATATTGTCTTTTTATTCCACTGCGACCTCCACCACTCTTCCAAGGGGCATTAAAACCGTCTTGTTAAGCTACTGCGACCTCCACGTCTCTTCCAAGGGGCATTAAAACCGTCTTGTTAAGCTACTGCGACCTCCACCACTTTTCCAAAGGGCATTAAAACCGTCTTGTTAAGCTACTGTGACCGCCACCACTTTTCAAAGGGGCATTAAAACAGTCTTGTTAAGCTACCGCGACCTCCACGTCTCTTCCAAGGGGCATTAAAACAGTCTTCTTAAGCTACTGTGACCTCCACGTCTCTTCCATGGGGCATTGATATTGTCTTTTTATTCTACTGCGACCTCCACGTCTCTTCCAAGGGGCATTGATATTGTCTTTTTATTCCACTGCGACCTCCACCACTCCTCCAAGGGGCATTAAAACCGTCTTGTTAAGCTACTGCAACCTTCACGTCTCTTCCAAGGGGCATTAAAACCGTCTTGTTCAGCTACTGTGACCTCCACGTCTCTTCCAGGAGGCATTGATATTGTCTTTTTATTCCACTGCGACCTCCACCACTCTTCCAAGGGGCATTAAAACCATCTTGTTAAGCTACTGCAACCTCCACGTCTCTTCCAAGGGGCATTGATATTGTCTTTTTATTCCACTGCGACCTCCACGTCTCTTCCAAGGGGCATTGATATTTTTTTTTTATTCCACTGCGACCTCCACCACTCTTCCAAGGGGCATTAAAACCGTCTTGTTAAGCTACTGCGACCTCCACGTCTCTCCCAAGGGGCATTAAAACCGTCTTGTTAAGCTACTGCGACCTCCACCACTTTTCCAAAGGGCATTAAAACCGTCTTGTTAAGCTACTGTGACCTCCACCACTTTTCAAATGGGCATTAAAACAGTCTTGTTAAGCTACTGCGACCTCCACGTCTCTTCCAAGGGGCATTAAAACAGTCTTCTTAAGGTACTGTGACCTCCACGTCTCTTCCACGGGGCATTGATATTGTCTTTTTATTCTACTGCGACCTCCACGTCTCTTCCAAGGGGCATTGATATTGTCTTTTTATTCCACTGCGACCTCCACCACTCTTCCAAGGGGCATTAAAACCATCTTGTTAAGCTACTGCAACCTCCACGTCTCTTCCAAGGGGCATTAAAACCGTCTTGTTAAGCTACTGTAACCTCGACGTCTCTTCCAAGGGGCATTAAAACCGTCTTGTTAAGCCTCTCTGAACTCCACAGCTCTTCCAAGGGGCATTAAAACCGTCTTGTTAAGCTACTGCGACCTCCACGTCTCTTCCAAGGGGCAATAAAACCGTCTTGTTAAGCTACTGTGACCTCCACATCTCTTCCAAGGGGCATTGATATTGTCTTTTTATTCCACTGCGACCTCCATCACTCTTCCAAGGGGCATTAAAACCATCTTGTTAAGCCACTGCGACCTCCACGTCTATTCCAAGGGGCATTAAATCCGTCTTGTTAAGCTACTGTGACCTCCACGTCTCTTCCACGGGGCATTGATATTGTCTTTTTATTCTACTGTGACCTCCACGTCTCTTCCAAGGGGCATTGATATTGTCTTTTTATTCCATTGCGACCTCCACCACTCTTCTAAGGGGCATTAAAACCGTCTTGTTAAGCTACTGCGACCTTCACGTCTCTTCCAAGGGGCATTAAAACCGTCTTGTTCAGCTACTGTGACATCCACGTGTCTTCCATGAGGCATTGATATTGTCTTTTTATTCCACTGCGACCTCCACCACTCTTCCAAGGGGCATTAAAACCATCTTGTTAAGCTACTGCAACCTCCACGTCTCTTCCAAGGGGCATTGATATTGTCTTTTTATTCCACTGCGACCTCCACGTCTCTTCCAAGGGGTATTGATATTGTCTTTTTATTCCACTGCGACCTCCACCACTCTTCCAAGGGGCATTAAAACCGTCTTGTTAAGCTACTGCGACCTCCACGTCTCTCCCAAGGGGCATTAAAACCGTCTTGTTAAGCTACTGCGACCTCCATCACTTTTCCAAAGGGCATTAAAACCATATTGTTAAGCTAATGTGACCTCCACCACTTTTCAAGGGGCATTAAAACCGTCTTGTTAAGCTACTGCGACCTCCACGTCTCTTCCAAGGGGCATTAAAACAGTCTTCTTAAGCTACTGTGACCTCCACGTCTCTTCCACGGGGCATTGATATTGTCTTTTTATTCTACTGCGACCTCCACGTCTCTTCCAAGGGGCATTGATATTGTCTTTTTATTCCACTGCGACCTCCACCACTCTTCCAAGGGGCATTAAAACCATGTTGTTAAGCTACTGCAACCTCCACGTCTCTTCCAAGGGGCATTAAAACCGTCTTGTTAAGCTACTGTAACCTCCACGTCTCTTCCAAGGGGCATTAAAACCGTCTTGTTAAGCTACTGTGACCTCCACATCTCTTCCAAGGGGCATTGATATTGTCTTTTTATTCCACTGCGACCTCCATCACTCTTCCAAGGGGCATTAAAACCATCTTGTTAAGCTACTGCGACCTCCACGTCTCTTCCAAGGGGCATTAAATCCGTCTTGTTAAGCTACTGTGACCTCCACGTCTCTTCCAAGGGGCATTGATATTGTCTTTTTATTCCACTGCGACCTCCACCACTCTTCCAAGGGGCATTAAGACCGTCTTGTTAAGCTACTGCAACCTCCACGTCTCCTCCAAGGGGCATTAAAACCATCTTGTTAAGCTACTTCGACCTCCACGTCTCTTCCAAGAGGCATTAAAACCGTCTTTTTAAGCTACTGTGACCTCCATGTCTCTTACAAGGGGCATTTCAACTGTCTTGTTAAGCTACTGCGACCTCCAGCACTCCTCCAAGGGGCATTAAAACCGTCTTGTTAAGCTCCTGCGACCTTCACGTCTCTTCCAAGGGGCATTAAAACCGTCTTGTTCAGCTACTGTGACCTCCACGTCTCTTCCACGAGGCATTGATATTGTCTTTTTATTCCACTGCGACCTCCACCACTCTTCCAAGGGGCATTAAAACCATCTTGTTGAGCTACTGCAACCTCCACGTCTCTTCCAAGGGGCATTGATATTGTCTTTTTATTCCACTGCGACCTCCACGTCTCTTCCAAGGGGCATTGATATTTTTTTTTTATTCCACTGCGACCTCCACCACTCTTCCAAGGGGCATTAAAACCGTCTTGTTAAGCTACTGCGACCTCCACGTCTCTCCCAAGGGGCATTAAAACCGTCTTGTTAAGCTACTGCGACCTCCACCACTTTTCCAAAGGGCATTAAAACCGTCTTGTTAAGCTACTGTGACCTCCACCACTTTTCAAAGGGGCATTAAAACAGTCTTGTTAAGCTACTGCGACCTCCACGTCTCTTCCAAGGGGCATTAAAACAGTCTTCTTAAGCTACTGTGACCTCCACGTCTCTTCCACGGGGCATTGATATTGTCTTTTTATTCTACTGCGACCTCCACCACTCTTCCAAGGGGCATTAAAACCATCTTGTTAAGCTACTGCAACCTCCACGTCTCTTCCAAGGGGCATTAAAACCGTCTTGTTAAGCTACTGTAACCTCGACGTCTCTTCCAAGGGGCATTAAAACCGTCTTGTTAAGCCTCTCTGAACTCCACAGCTCTTCCAAGGGGCATTAAAACCGTCTTGTTAAGCTAGTGCGACTTCCACGTCTCTTCCAAGGGGCAATAAAACCGTCTTGTTAAGCTACTGTGACCTCCACATCTCTTCCAAGGGGCATTGATATCGTCTTTTTATTCCACTGCCACCTCTATCACTCTTCCAAGGGGCATTAAAACCATCTTGTTAAGCCACTGCGACCTCCACGTCTGTTCCAAGGGGCATTAAAACAGTCTTCTTAAGCTACTGTGACCTCCACGTCTCTTCCACGGGGCATTGATATTGTCTTTTTATTCTACTGCGACCTCCACGTCTCTTCCAAGGGGCATTGATATTGACTTTTTATTCCACTGCGACCTCCACCACTCTTCTAAGGGGCATTAAAACCGTCTTGTTAAGCTACTGCGACCTTCACGTCTCTTCCAAGGGGCATTAAAACCGTCTTGTTCAGCTACTGTGACCTCCACGTGTCTTCCATGAGGCATTGATATTGTCTTTTTATTCCACTGCGACCTCCACCACTCTTCCAAGGGGCATTAAAACCGTCTTGTTAAGCTACTGCGACCTCCACGTCTCTCCCAAGGGGCCTTAAAACCGTCTTGTTAAGCTACTGCGACCTCCACAACTTTTCCAAAGGGCATTAAAACCGTCTTGTTAAGCTACTGTGACCTCCACCACTTTTCAAAGGGGCATTAAAACAGTCTTGTTAAGCTACTGCGACCTCCACGTCTCTTCCAAGGGGCATTAAAACAGTCTTCTTAAGCTACTGTGACCTCCACGTCTCTTCCACGGGGCATTGATATTGTCTTTTTATTCTACTGCGACCTCCACCACTCTTCCAAGGGGCATTAAAACCATCTTGTTAAGCTACTGCAACCTCCACGTCTCTTCCAAGGGGCATTAAAACCGTCTTGTTAAGCTACTGTAACCTCGACGTCTCTTCCAAGGGGCATTAAAACCGTCTTGTTAAGCCTCTCTGAACTCCACAGCTCTTCCAAGGGGCATTAAAACCATCTTGTTAAGCTACTGCGACCTCCACGTCTCTTCCAAGGGGCAATAAAACCGTCTTGTTAAGCTACTGTGACCTCCACGTCTCTCCCAAGGGGCATTAAAACCGTCTTGTTAAGCTACTGTGACCTCCACATCTCTTCCAAGGGGCATTGATATTGTCTTTTTATTCCACTGCGACCTCCATCACTCTTCCAAGGGGCATTAAAACCATCTTGTTAAGCCACTGCGACCTCCACGTCTCTTCCAAGGGGCATTAAATCCGTCTTGTTAAGCTACTGTGACCTCCACGTCTCTTCCACGGGGCATTGATATTGTCTTTTTATTCTACTGCGACCTCCACGTCTCTTCCAAGGGGCATTGATATTGTCTTTTTATTCCACTGCGACCTCCACCTCTCTTCTAAGGGGCATTAAAACCGTCTTGTTAAGCTACTGCGACCTTCACGTCTCTTCCAAGGGGCATTAAAACCGTCTTGTTCAGCTACTGTGACCTCCACGTGTCTTCCATGAGGCATTGATATTGTCTTTTTATTCCACTGCGACCTCCACCACTCTTCCAAGGGGCATTAAAACCATCTTGTTAAGCTACTGCAACCTCCACGTCTCTTCCAAGGGGCATTAATATTGTCTTTTTATTCCACTGCGACCTCCACGTCTCTTCCAAGGGGCATTGATATTGTCTTTTTATTCCACTGCGACCTCCACCACTCTTCCAAGGGGCATTAAAACCGTCTTGTTAAGCTACTGCGACCTCCACGTCTCTCCCAAGGGGCATTAAAACCGTCTTGTTAAGCTACTGCGACCTCCATCACTTTTCCAAAGGGCATTAAAACCATATTGTTAAGCTACTGTGACCTCCACCACTTTTCAAGGGGCATTAAAACAGTCTTGTTAAGCTACTGCGACCTCCACGTCTCTTCCAAGGGGCATTAAAACAGTCTTCTTAAGCTACTGTGACCTCCACGTCTCTTCCACGGGGCATTGATATTGTCTTTTTATTCTACTGCGACCTCCACGTCTCTTCCAAGGGGCATTGATATTGTCTTTTTATTCCACTGCGACCTCCACCACTCTTCCAAGGGGCATTAAAACCATCTTGTTAAGCTACTGCAACCTCCACGTCTCTTCCAAGGGGCATTAAAACCGTCTTGTTAAGCTACTGTAACCTCCACGTCTCTTCCAAGGGGCATTAAAACAGTCTTGTTAAGCTACTGTGACCTCCACATCTCTTCCAAGGGGCATTGATATTGTCTTTTTATTCCACTGCGACCTCCATCACTCTTCCAAGGGGCATTAAAACCATCTTGTTAAGCTACTGCGACCTCCACGTCTCTTCCAAGGGGCATTAAATCCATCTTGTTAAGCTACTGTGACCTCCACGTCTCTTACAAGGGGTATTGATATTGTCTTTTTATTCCACTGCGACCTCCACCACTCTTCCAAGGGGCATTAAGACCATCTTGTTAAGCTACTGCAACCTCCACGTCTCCTCCAAGGGGCATTAAAACCATCTTGTTAAGCTACTTCGACCTCCACGTCTCTTCCAAGGGGCATTAAAACCGTCTTGTTAAGCTACTGTGACCTCCATGTCTCTTCCAAGGGGCATTTCAACTGTCTTGTTAAGCTACTGCGACCTCCACCACTCTTCCAAGGGGCATTAAAACCATCTTGTTAAGCTACTGCGACCTTCACGTCTCTTCCAAGGGGCATTAAAACCGGCTTGTTAAGCTACTGTGACCTCCACGTCTCTTCCACGAGGCATTGATATTGTCTTTTTATTCCACTGCGACCTCCACCACTCTTCCAAGGGGCATTAAAACCATCTTGTTAAGCTACTGCAACCTCCACGTCTCTTCCAAGGGGCATTGATATTGTCTTTTTATTCCACTGCGACCTCCACCACTCTTCCAAGGGGCAATAAAACCATCTTGTTAAGCTACTGCGACCTCCATGTCTCTTCCAAGGGGCATTAAAACCATCTTGTTAAGCTACTGCGACCTCCACGTCTCTTCCAAGGGGCATTAAAACTGTCTTGTTAAGCTACTGAAACCTCCACCACTTTTCCAAGGGGCATTAAAACTGTCTTGCTAAGCTATTGCGACCTCCACAACTTTTCCAAGGGGCATTAAAACTGTCTTGTTAAGCTACTGCAACCTCCACGTCTCTTCCAAGGGGCATTAAAACCGTCTTATTAAGCTACTGTGACCTCCACGTCTCTTCCAAGGGGCATTAAAACCGTCTTGTTAAACCTCTCTGAACTCCACAGCTCTTCCAAGGGGCATTAAAACCGTCTTGTTAAGCTACTGTGACCTCCACGTTTCTTTCACGGTGAATTGATATTGTCTTTTTATTCCACTGCGACTTCCACCACTCTTCCAAGGGGCATTAAAACCGTGTTGTTAAATCACTGAGAACTCCACAGCTCTTCCAAGGGGCATTGAAATGTTGTTTTTAATTACCTCTAACTTCCACGACTCTTCCAATGGGCATTGCATTTCCTCCTAATTTTAGTCAGCTTTTGCTTTTCAATGCAAAGGCAAAAACTAAGGGAGACCCACTCCCCAATAATGGGTAGAAGGTTTTTAGTATGCTGTAATCCACGTCTGTTTCAAGGGGCATTGCAGTTCCTCATAATTTTTGGAAAGCCTTCCATTCACTGCTTAGGCCAACAGTGTACAGGAGACCCAGTTGCTATAAATGGAAAAAACGGTTTAGTTAAGGCCCTCTGACCTCCATGTCACTTCCAAGGGGCATTGGAGTGCCTCGAAATTTTTGGTAGGCATTGCACTCACTGTATGCCCTATAACTGTGTAGCCGAACTGCTCCTTTTGGTACAGAAACATATCCTACAAGACATGTGTGGTTGACTGGCCTGATATTGATGTGAATGGTCCCAATTCCTCCTGCTCTTTCTCCTTTGCCACCACCTCATCCATCATTCATCACCTGAAGCTTTGTTTTAACGGGAGTCATAGAACTGGGATAGTAGCAGGAAAACATCCAGCAATCCTCGAAGGAGGTAGGATATGCGCCAAAACGCTGACCACCTCAGGCCTAGCTGCTACTACATACATGCGCTTGCATTCCAAGAAAACAAAGCAGATGCTAACTTCTATCATCATCATCATGCTCCTCACCTTGGCACTCTTAACTCCCCTGATGGAGAAGCCAGGGCCCACCGGAGGAGTCTGGTTCTCTAGTGGGCTCGTCCAATGCTGCCCTAAAGCAGGCCAGGCTAAGAAAAGTGTGTGGGGAGATTTCCAAGGAGAAATAGGGGCGGCTGAGGACCGTTTATGGACACCCGGCCGCCCCCAGGCAGCTGGGGACCGTATATGGGCACCCGGCCGCGGGGCGGCTGGGGACTGAGTATGGATACCAGGCCGCTGACGCAGCCATGACGTGGTGGCCAGATTCCGCCTCCACATGCCTAAAAGGCCCAATTTCAAGTGCAAACAAACAAGCAGTATGGTATTGCAGCATGGGGGTGGGTGGCAGGCTGCATACTTGCGCTTGCATTGCAAGGAATGGGAGAGGTACAATTGAACACTGCCCTGGGACAAGGACTTGAACGGGGATAGTTGCAAGTCTGCAACGACAGGTGCAGGGTGGGATGCATCTTCGCATGTGCCATGAACAGGGGGTTGGCATGCACACACTACAGAGGAATAGGTTGCCCTTCCCACTAAATGCACTGGGGAAGGCACAGGTAATGTTTTGGTATGCGCGCTTATGTATAAGGCGCACCGGGACAAATAGGGGTGGCTGGGGACCGAGTATGGACACCCCTCCGCCCTCTGGCGGCTGGGGACCGAGTGTGGACACCCGGCCGCAGGGCGGCTGGGGACTGAGTATGGATACCAGGCTGCCGACGCAGCCATGACATGGTGGCCGGCGTCTGCCTCCACAAGCCTAAAAGGCCTCATTTCAAGTGCAAGCAAGCTAGCAGTATGGTATTGCAGCCTGGGGGTTTGTGGGTGGCAAGCTGCACACTTACGCTTGCATTCCAAGAAAACAAAGCAGATGCTAACTTCTATCATCATCATCATCATGCTCCTCAAATTAGCACTCTCAACTCCCCTGATGGAGAAGCCAGGGCCCACCGGAGGAGTCTGGTTCTCTGGTGGGCTCGTCCAATGCTGCCCTAAAGCAGTGGAGGAAGTTCCCAGGAGAAATAGGGGCGGCTGGGGACCGTTTATGGACACCCGGTCGCCCCTGGCGGCTGGGGACCGTGTGTGGACACCCGGCCGCGGGGTGGCTGGGGACCGAGTATGGACACCCGGCCACCCCCTGGCGGCTGGGGACCGAGCGTGGACACCCGGCCGCCAGGCGGCTGGGGACTGAGTATGGATACCTCGCTGCCGAAGCAGCCATGAGGTAGTGGCCAGCTTCGGCCTCCTCCAAACTAAAAGGCCCCATTTCAAGTGAAAGCTAGCAGTATGGTATTGCAGCCTGCGGGTGGGTGGGTGGTTGGCTGCATATTTGCGCTTGCATTGCAAGGAATGGGGGATGTACAATTGAACACTGCCCTGGGACAAGGACTTGCACGGGGATAGTTGCCAGTCTGCATCTTCTGATGCGGCAAGGATCACTTCTGATGGGCACACTTTTAGGCAGTGACCTGGGAGTCAGAGATGCTTCCAGGGGTCTTCCCCATGCTGTTCCCATGTCTTTTCAGCACTGTATGCATGTGTCACAGAGCACATGGCCAGATAAGGTTGTAAAATGTTAAAATTGTTATGATCTGCTACAAGAACTAAGGAAAGAAAGGGAATCTGTCCCTACAATAGGACTAAGCTGATTCCCTACGATGCAGCGGGCAACCTGTTCCTTGTGAACAGACCCGCCTTCATCCTCAGCTAGTCTGAATGCAGACCTATAGAATAAAGGGAGGGGTCCCTAAAAGAACTAGGGACTGGGACAAAATTGGACACCTCCTAGCAGAAGTTTTAGTGGAGCAAAAAGACAAACAGACAAAAAGTATTTAGAGCTCCAAAGGACCAAACGAACTAGAGAGATAGGTACAAAAGCACCTGGCTAGATAGAGAGTCAAAGTAACACTGAAGTCCAGCAAGGCTAGAAGGGTGGAGCTGGAATAAATAGGCAGCAGGTCACGTGACCACAAAATAGAAAAAACTAACAGGAAGGTTCTAACAAAAATGACATTTCCCGGAGAATGCATTTGTCACGGTTGAAAGCAATACAAAAATGCTACTTGTGATCATAGCCCAAGGTGTGGAGGAGTATTTTTGTTTTTCGTTATTTATTTTACCTTACACACAAGTTTTTACCCTGGAAAGGATGTACCTTAACATATTTCACAGGAAAACCGTTTCAGTTTTGTTTTTGAACGTTTTATTGTGAGCCCGTAAAAGTGGCTTAATACCTCTGACCACGTTGTTGACAGCAGTGACCTGGGGGTCAGAAATGCTTCCTGGGGCGATCCCCATGCTGCCCCCCATGTCATTTCAGCACTGTCACTATTGTTTTGGGCACTTTTTAGGCTTTCTACAGACTGCCGGGGGTGCCGCCGCAAAACTGCTCGGGTCTCCCATAGACTAACATTGGGCTCATTGCTGGGGTCGAGCACACGAGTATCACGGTGAGCTCAGCCCGATCTTCGATCACCCGAGCATTTTAGTGCTCGCTTAACACTGCTAACCAGCTTTCCCTAACTGACTAGACAGTTGGTGACTGGTCACATATCTCAGTTACTCACAAGGCACAGCTCCTTCTTGGTCACACTATCCGGCTCAAGTCTCTACAAGCTCCAAGTGTCCCTGGACATCAGACAAGTCTCATCTCCTCAGAGGACTTCATGTCTCTGTGTTTCCCGGGCTTTTTACAGATCCCCAGGCTTTTTCTATACTTGTCTCTTGCTAACCCCTAATGGCCGGACTAAGTCATTGCAGGAGAAATTTATACTGTCAGTAATATGAACTCATTACTAGAAAGACATGTCAACATGTTACACATATACCTCCTGTAGTCCACGCAGAACCGGGTGGTCCGGTCCTTTTTTGGAACCAGGACTACAGGCGAGGTCCACGGACTTTTTGACCTTTGGATCACCCCTAGGCACAACATCTCATCTATCTCCGCTTTCATGTCTTTCTGCACCTCTAGAGAGACATGGTAAGTGGATTGACGGACTGGGGGGGTGACTCCCTGTGTCCACTAGGTGGACAGCTAGCTGCGTCATCCCTGATACACCCGTGAAGAGAGTCAGGTAAGGCCGGAACAACTCCCGCAGCTGGGACTTTTGGTCCATGGTGGTGGCCAGTAAATCCACCAGGACTTCTGTCTCACCATCTTTGGGGACGCTACACACAGGAAGGGCATAGGCCTCCCTGTCATGATGAGCCATCATCATTTTGACGTGGAAGACCTTCTGCCTCTTCCTGGCGTGGTCAATGGTGACCACGTAGTTCACATCATTGAGGCACTGGCATTTGGGATATAGGCCTTCCCAAGCCGCCTGAAGCTTGTTCTGGGTCGTTGGGACTAGGACCCACACCTTCTGACCCACTTCGTACACCCGCTCCCGGGCGTTCCGGTCGAACCATAGCTCCTGGCTGGCCTGGGCCTGCACCATATTCTCATGCGCCAGCTGCGTCATTGCCTGCATCTTGTCACTGAGCCGCATGACATACTCTATGACAGACATTGAGCTAAAAAAAGAGAAAATGGACAGCACCTCCAAAAACATACGTTGGTCTAATGCCGCTCGGCAAAAATATATAAAACTTAACATGAGGTTCTTAGTTTAACATTCTGATCAGACTGTATGAAGCCCACTGCCACGTCACGGCAAACCTCGTAGTGGGTCCTAACATTTCCTGCCTGAACGGGAGCGGAGCCGTGCGGCAACCACCACCACAGCGACCATGCACCAGCAGGGCGGCCGGTCTGGTGCCTCACAGCACCCATGCTGCAAGACTGAGTCCCCATGACTCCAGGCCGCGCCGCCGCACGAGCACAAAGCCACTGCAAGAATGGACAACACACTGCACCAGCACCACATGAAAGGAGCATTGTGACTCACCTTCCACAAGCTCTCAAGTGAGAGCAAAAATAGGCTAGACCCTCTTTGCAGTCTTCTGCTGATTAAGATCACCTGTGCCAAATGGAAGGAGTGCACGTCCGAAAAAAAAGGACAGATCATGCATTGAGCTAAAAAAAGAGAAAATGGACAGCATCTCCAAAAACCTATGTTGATCTAATGCCTCTCAGCAAAAATATTTATAACTGAACATGAGGTTCTTAGTTTAACATTCTGATCAGACTGTATGAAGCCCACTGCCACGTCACGGCAAACCTCGTAGTGGGTCCTAACATTTCCTACCTGAACGGGAGCGGAGCCGTGGGCCAACCACCGCCACAGCGACCATGCACCAGCAGGGCGGGCGGCCTGGTGCCTCACAGCACCCATGCTGAAGACCAAGTCCCCATGACTCCAGGCCGCGCCGCCCCACGAGCACTAAACCACTGCAACAATGGACGACACACTGCACCAGTCTCATCTCCTCAGAGGACTTCATGTCTCTGTGTTTCCCAGGCTTTTTACAGATCCCCAGGCTTTTTCTATACTTGTCTCTTGCTGACCCCTAATGGCTGGACTGAGTCATTGCAGGAGAAATTTATATTGTCAGTAATATGAACTCATTACTAGAAAGACATGTCAACATGTTACACATATACCTCCTGTAGTCCACGCAGAACCGGGTGGTCCGGTCC
The DNA here is from genome assembly GCF_046119375.1 of Phyllobates terribilis. Classification (NCBI taxonomy): domain Eukaryota; kingdom Metazoa; phylum Chordata; class Amphibia; order Anura; family Dendrobatidae; genus Phyllobates; species Phyllobates terribilis. The sequence goes on from NW_027362773.1 coordinate 177,222,079, forward strand.
TTTTTTGGAACCAGGACTACAGGCGAGGTCCACGCACTTTTTGACCTTTGGATCACCCCTAGGCACAACATCTCATCTATCTCCGCCTTCATGTCTTTCTGCACCTCTAGAGAGACACGGTAAGCGGATTGATGGACTGGGGGGGTGACTCCCTGTGTCCACTAGGTGGACAGCTAGCTGCGTCATCCCTGATACACCCGTGAAGAGAGTCAGGTAAGGCCGGAACAACTCCCGCAGCTGGGACTTTTGGTCCATGGTGGTGGTCAGTAAATCCACCAGGACTTCTGTCTCACCTTCTTTGGGGACGCTACACACAGGAAGGGCATAAGCCTCCCTGTCATGATGAGCCATCATCATTTTGACATGGAAGACCTTCTGCCTCTTCCTGGCGTGGTCAATGGTGACCACGTAGTTCACATCATTGAGGCACTGGCATTTGGGGTATAGGCCTTCCCAAGCCGCCTGAAGCTTGTTCTGGGTCGTTGGGACTAGGACCCACACCTTCTGACCCACTTCGTACACCCGCTTCCGGGCGTTCCGGTCGAACCATAGCTCCTGGCTGGCCTGGGCCTGCACCATATTCTCATGCACCAGCTGCGTCATTGCCTGCATCTTGTCACGGAGCCGCATGACATACTCTATGACAGACATTGAGCTAAAAAAAGAGAAAATGGACAGCACCTCCAAAAACATACGTTGATCTAATGCCGCTTGGCAAAAATATATAAAACTGAACATGAGGTTCTTAGTTTAACATTCTGATCAGACTGTATGAAGCCCACTGCCACGTCGCGGCAAACCTCGTAGTGGGTCCTAACATTTCCTGCCTGAACAGGAGTGGAGCCGTGCGCCAACCACCACCACAGCGACCATGCACCAGCAGGGCGGGCGGCCTGGTGCCTCACAGCACCCATGCTGCAAGACTGAGTCCCCATGACTCCAGGCCGCGCCGCCCCACGAGCACAAAGCCACTGCAACAATGGACGACACACTGCACCAGTCTCATCTCCTGAGTCATTGCAGGAGAAATTTATATTGTCCGTAATATGAACTCATTACTAGAAAGACATGTCAACATGTTACACATATACCTCCTGTAGTCCACGCAGAACCGGGTGGTCCGGTCCTTTTTTGGAACCAGGACTACAGGCGAGGTCCAGACAACTTTAATATAATGGAACGCAACCGACCCCGGGATCTGCGATGCAGCCTGGTGGACTGCTGCCGAACACTTTCCAGGTGGAAAGGAAAGCAACCAACTTAAATGTAAAACCCTTCCGTTTTACTGCACACAGGAACGGGTATAGCAAATCGCACTATCTCCGTTAGCTGCACGAGAGATAGGCGGAGAAAAACTATCTGTAGTCCTGTTACAGCACAGGGACTACAGTGGCGATGCTAGGATGCATGTGTGACTACGCCGACGGGTACACGTGCCTCCAGCCGGCGTGCTACCGGACTGAAGGGTACTATTCCATGTGGCTGACAGGCGCTAGCCTTGAATAGCACGTCTGCAGGTTGCTCGTGGTGTTAGGCGACCCCTTTGGCAGAGCCAGACTGCTAGACGAAACTACCTGCCTCTATGGAACTAGCCTGCCTCTATGGAACTAGCCTGCCTGACAGAAACTACATGGATCACAGTCGTCCACACACAGCAACAATTGCTCAATGATCAGAGCGCGCCGCCATGTTTGTGGGCGGGCCTTTTAAAAGACTAAGCCCTGTCCACCGACCCGCCATTGGTGACGCCACCCGTGCACCAATCAGGCGGTGCCAGGTCACCGAGTCAGGTGGGTGCCAAACCACCAATCACGATCCGCCAGGTCACAGGCATGCTCAGTGCGGCGAATCCTGGACTTAGACTCCAAACGCTCTGTCTCCCTCTGCAACCCATGCTTAACATTGCTAGGTACCAATACACAGAAGACAATCTGTACGTCTCGTGGACCAGCTAGGCGTTGGGGCTGACGATGATGCTGAGCAGCATCAGCCCTGGCTGGACCAAAATGAGAGACCACAGAAGGTCCTGGACTCATTTCAAATCCAGCCACAGACTGATGCCTAACAGGTGTACACGTGGTTCACATCATTGAGGCGCTGGCATTTGGGGTATGGGCCTTCCCAAGCCGCATGAAGCTTGTTTTGGGACTAGGACTCACACCTTCTGACCCACTTCGTACAGGCGTTCCGGTCGAACCACAGCTCCTGGCTGGTCTGGGCCTGCACCATATTCTCATGCACCAGCTGCGTCATTGCCTGCATCTTGTCACTGAGCCGCATGACATACTCTATGACAGACACTTCGGGTGAATTCAGTTCCCCTTCCAAGGATTTTCTTACCAGACAAAGGGGCCCCCGGACTCATCTGCCATACAGGAGCTTGAAGGGGGAGAACCCCGTTGAGGCCTGTGGTACCTCTCTGTAAGCAAAGAGCAGGTGTGGGAGGTACCGCTCCCAGTCGTGCCCATGAGACTCAACCAGCATCTTAAGCATCTGCTTAAGGGTACCATTGAATCGTTCACACAAACCATTGGTCTGTGGGTGATACGAACTTGATACTAGGTGCGGCACCTGCATTTTCTTAGAGCGCTTCCATTAAATGAGACATGAACTGAGTCCCCTGGTCCCTGGGAAATCCTACTCTTGAAAAAATGGCCAGAAGGGCATCTGCCACCTTATCAGCCCAAATGGAGGACAGAGCTACTGCCTCCAGGTACCGGGTAGCATAGTCTACCACAGTAAGGATGAACTGTTTTCCGAGCTGCTGGGTATGGCCAGCGGGCCAATGATGTCCACAGCAATCCTCTGGAATGGCTCCTCTATCATTGGCAAAGGGATCAGGGGAGCCTTGGGTGCACTCCCCGACTTCCCCACTCTTTGACGCGTGATACAGGAGCGGCAGTAGTTGGCAACATCTGTCCCCATTTGGGGCAATAGAAGTGGTGCGCCAGCCGGGCCTTGGTTTTGCGGACCCCAAGTGTCCAGCTAGTGGAATCTCATGGGCGACCCGCAACAACTCCCTAAACTGATAGGGCACGACCAGCTGTCTTTCCCTCATCCATTCCTGTTGGGGGTAACATGGGACCATTTCCCGGTACAACCTCCCCTGATCTCAGAAAACCCTCTCCTTAACGGATTCGTTGATGGGCTTCTCTGCGAGGTCCCTTAACGTCTCTAGACTGGCATCTGTGCGCAGAGCAGCCTGGAACTTCTGGGTGCACAGCCAGTTCTGTAGTCCCACCAAGTGATGAGGGCCCAGAAGGCAGCGCATCCCGTGCTTTCTGACAGCGAGTGACAGCGGCTATGTAGGCCGTCTCCCCGGAGGACAACAAACCTTTACCATCAGCCTGACAGGCTGGGGGCACCATCTCCCCATCATCCCCCAATACATCATGAGCCGTGCCAGTCATGGGGCAGCTATGACAGGCCAAGTCCCAGTCCATCGTGACACTGGACGGCGGCACGGGACCGCTGGCTTCAGAGTCCCCGTGCCTGCTCCCATTGCCCTTAGCACCCACGCTGGCTCCTTTTTGGGAGTCCTCAGCAACATCACCCCGCAGGGCAACATGGCTGAGCACTCCTTTACCACAAGACATATTTTCATCATGCATCATATTATCGTTCACATAATCAGCATTTTCAACACAGGAATTAGCACATCTGGGAGGGTCATCAGGAATATATTGGGCAACCAACCATCCCAGATCAGTCCCCAATAGAACATTTGTCGGGAGGTTCTCGGACACCCCCACTTCCTGTAACCCCCTCCTCGTACCCCAGTCTAGGAAAACCCGGGCCATTGTCAAAGGACAGTGAACACCCCCAATCCCGGCGACAGTCAGGGTTTTCCCGGGATTAGGTTTTCAGGGGACACAAACTCAGGGCGGATGATGGTTCGTTCGGTTCCGGTGTCCTTGAGCCCCATAGTGGCTTTATCACCCACAGTGACTGATTGTAAGTTGTCATAGACCCCCCCCCAACCGCCCCACCCACAAGAGGAATTGCTGCAGTAGGCCCCTGGGCCTTAGGTGTGGGGCTCTTCTTATGCCTCTGCGGGCAAGTGAGGCTGATGTGACCAGTCTTGTCACAAGTATAGCACCGGCATGAGTCAGATGCAGACTTGGTGCTGGAAGATGGGGCCGGACCCGTTGAGGGCTGGCTGGCTGGAACACTGGGGGTGGCTGTCAGCTTATCCCCTTTCCAGCTGGCGGCTGACCTCTGCACCTCTGGTTTGTGGTTGGTTTTGTAACATACCTGGTGGCGGGCTTGCATGGTGCACCATCTCTCACCATGCAAGATCGCAAACTTGATCTTCAGTCCAGAATGCTAGCCTGGCTTCCATTCATGCTGTCTGTTTGTCTCTGTTCTGACTGCTTAGGGCGGCGGCCCGGTTACTTCCTGTTTCTTGTAGCTGCTGTGGGCACACCTCTAATGCCTCCCCAGCCTATTGCTGTCTGTCACTTGATATTTAAACCAGCTCCACCTTGGAGCTGATGCCTGAGCAACTCTATCATTCAGTGTGCTCCTTGACTCTGAATGTGCCAGGTCCTGTTCTGTTCTTGCCTGTCCGCCAACCTGGGAGCTGTATTCTCAGGCCTGTCTGAACTATCTCCTAGCCTGTTGTCTGTCTGACTTCCTGGAGGCTGTATTTCCAGGCTAGTCTGAACACGCTCCTAGCCTGTTCGTCCCGCCTTTCTGGGGGCCGCATACCCAGACCCGCTCCTGTATCTCGCTGCAGTGTCAGTTCCTGTCTGAACACTCAGTTCCTGTCTGAACACTCTCCTAGCCTGTTACCTGTTTTTCTCTATGTCCGTACCTTCCCTTTTTCTGCAGAGTCTGAACCTGCACCTAACTCCTACTCGTTGTCGCTGTACTTCCGTTTGTGAGTTTAGAGTCCACTCGCTACTTCATTGCAAGTACCTAGAGTGTATCTGGTTCTGCTTTTCCCTTCCAGTCTGTTCCGTGTGAACAGAGCCCTGTCCCCTCTGCTCTGACTTTGCTCACCGCTCCGGCGGTTTATCTCTGCTCTGCCTTACTCACCGCTCCGGCGGTTCCTGCCTGCTCTGCCTTGCTCACCGCTCCGGCGGTTCCTGCCTGCTCTGCCTTGCTCACCGCTCCGGCGGTTCCTGCCTGCTCTGCCTTGCTCACCGCTCCGGCGGTTCCTGCCTGCTCTGCCTTGCTCACCACTCCGGCGGTTCCTGCCTGCTCTGCCTAGCTCACCGCTCCGGCGGTTCCTGCCTGCTCTGCCTTGCTCACCGCTCCGGCGGTTCCTGCCTGCTCTGCCTTGCTCACCGCTCCGGCGGGTCCTGCCTGCTCTGCCTTGCTCACCGCTCCGGCGGGTCCTGTCTGCTCTGCCTTGCTCACCGCTCCGGCGGTTTCTCCCTGCTCTGCTTGCTCACCGCTTCAGCGGTACCTCTCTGCTCTGCTTGTCTACCGCATCTGCGGTTCTGTTCCTGAATCCCAGTCTGTACTGGACCCTGGCCTGTGCTGCAACCTGCTAGTACCTCCCCGTCTGCATGCCAGCCGTACTTGTCAGTACCCTCCTGTCTGCATACCAGCCGTGCCTGCCAGTATCCTCCTGTCTGCACTCCAGACGTGCCTGCCAGTGCCCACCTGTCTGCATGCCAGCTGTGCCTGCCAATACCCACCTGTCTGTGTGCCAGCCTAACCTGCCTGTTCCTGTATTCCCCGGTGTGGATCAACAACCGTGTCCGGGGTCTGGCCTGGAGTAGCACCTGGTCCCTCTGCTCGGCTCCTCCCTGGTGCACGGCGTCGTTAGCCGTCGTGCGACCTTGGTCAGATCGGGTGGATACTTAGTTACGCCCCTCCAGGCACTCTCCGGTTCATGGCACAGTCGAATCACTAAATCACGCACACGCCAGTCAGCCCGGGCGTGTGCATAACAGGTTTCATAGGCATCTGAGACATGGGCTGCTTTGGCAGCCTCCTTTGGCTCCCGATCCAGCACAAACTGTCGCACTTCCACTGGGCAAAGACGAAGAAACTGGTCCTTCACCATCAGATCCTTCAGGTCCTCGAAGCTGGTTACTGACAGTCCTCGAATCCACTGCTCAAAGTTGGTCCTGAACCCATCTACCACATCGCTGTAGCTGTCATGTGGTCCACGCTGGAGGGCTCTGAACTTCTTCAAGTAAACCTCCGGAGTCAGCAGGTACTTTTTTGTCAGGGCCTGCTTGATGGCCTCATAGCCTCCATCTTGTTCTCGAGAGAGAGAGAGAAGCAAACACTTCCAGAGCTTTTCCTCTGAGCCCTGGAGTTAGATATCTGGCCCACTGGTCTTCAGGCAGCTGGTACTGTCTGCAGGCTTTTTCAAATCCTTGAAGAAATATGTTCAAGTCCCCATCCTTTTCTATTACAGGAAAGCGCTCCAGACAGGGTTTAAAGCAGTTGGCACTATTGGACTCACGGATCTGCAGGGTGGATGACTCCTTCTGAATCCGGGCTAGCTGCAGCTGGTGCAGACGCTCCTCTTGCCGCTCTCGCTCAGCAGCCTCTCGGTCCGCTTGGGTCGTTGCTCTGCTCGCTCCTGGAAGTCGAGGATCAGCTGCAGTCGTCCGTCACGGTCGTCTGCGGCAAGCTGCTCAAAGGCCATCTGCAGGTGGGGGTCCACACTACCCTGGCTGTGGGTATGGTGGCAATCACAGGTGAGACCCCTGCAGCAGCGCCATCCTTGCCTTGGCTGGCCGCCCCATCATCAGGGCTTTGTTGTCGAACGGGCTCTGCAGCACCTTGCAACAGTTCAGCAATCAGTTGGGCCTGGGTGTTGCCCATGGGGTCAATCTGTCTCAGCTCACAGAGAGCAGTGATTGTGTCCTTTGACTGCAGGTGATACCAGGGCTCTCCACGCATAGCTATCATTGCCAAATAAAAGGTAGGACAGGAAAACAAGAGAAGGGAGGGGATGCAACTGCTACACGTATAGTAATGTCCCAGATAAAAAATATTAAACACTGAGTCTGGTTTCTTAAAACTCTGCGCAGAATTCTCTCAAGAACCGTGCAAGTTTTCAGTGACAGGAATGATTGCTAAATCCAGCCACTGATGTTCCGTAATATCCCACCGCTTGCTATCAATTTGTCAGGGTTCCACAGGGATGACATCGGGGAGATCACACAATATCTCACCGCTGCCGTCACTCTGTCAGGATTTCGTCAGGGATCCGTGTGCACACGATCCCAACTACTCACTACGTAGCTATCGGCAAGTGAGCAGAAAGCATATGGCGTCACACCACCGGATTCCAATGCATGGAATATGTGTATACGCCCCGTATGGTTACTGCCAGCTTCACGATAGCCCAATTATTATTATTTGCTGCCACCACCGGTCAGTTTGAACTATAATACAGGCCTTGTCGGATGCCTGCGCTCTGGTAGTGTATATGGCTTCGGGGGATGGAACGATTACAGAGCCAAAACAGGACTTTTAAATTTTATATTTACTCCAAAAGAGAGGCAGTGTTTAGGAAAAATCTACAAAGATTTTGCAAAAGGGGACAATTACAGTACAGAATATACAGTTACACAAAATAAACAGGATTAAAGAAGACTTAATATAAAGATCGTTGAGATGATTCAGTATAGGTGGAGGGGAGACACTCCAGATTTGACCGTTACCGAACGGGATCCTTTGCTATAAAAATTATATACTCCTGGCAATACTGATCCATCCTCAGTGGATTCTTTTATGCTGAAGGGTGAGACCTGCCCACACACCCCCTGTGCTGATATCACATGGGCTGGGCTCCAGCCTTCACATTATTATTAAAATATCTGACTTTTGTGATAACCTATTGCTGGTTGATCATAGAGGCCCGAAAGTGATACAATTTTTTCCATTATGAATATACCTTCCTTTAGAGACCATACATGGCGTAGCTGTGGTCTGTCTGTTATTTTGTCACTTTTGAGCCACAGCTCCCCGGAGGGGCATACGGCTATGAAAAAATAAGCATATTGTTCCTTGGCTACCCTGTCATATTATTATCAGAATTATAGAACTTTAGCTATTCCATATTTCATGTCGGCTCCGGTCCGGCTGCAGAGCTCTGTTGAATTCCCAGGAAATAATCTTCCTTGGCTAGATGTACATTTATCATAAGTTTCTGTTAATTGGGTTCGCCACTTCTCTCAGTACTGGCATTTGCTTCCAAGCCACTTCACCTGCGCATGCTAATTGGGTTTGTAGCACCTTTTGTGCTGTCATTTGTCTAAGCTACTTCTGCTCTGGGTGATAATTTGCATACAGACAGATGAAGGATTGTCAGCTCCTCTCTTCTGACAAATACTATAGGGGAGGAGGGATGAAGAGGGTTTTGGGGAAATTGTTAATATTTTCTTAATACTTCTGTAGAACAGGCAAGAAAGCTTGTAAAAGAACTTCAACATGACGTTTCAAGGATGGAGCGAGACTGCCATCTACTGGCCAGATATAGTCAAGCGGAACCAAAATATACAAAGGAAGTTGCAGGGAGAGCAGGTTCAGACGCTGGACCCGATCAGGTGACTTCCAGGAATGAGTTCAGGGAGATAATGTTATGCACACGCCCGGGCTAAGCGGCGTGTGCGTGTGATTGGTAGTGATTCCACTGGACCGTGCCGGAGAGTGAATGCCTGGAGGGGCGTGACTAAGTATTCACCCGATCCGACCAGGGTCGCACGACGGCATACGACGCCAGTGCACCAAGGAGGAACCGAGCAGAGGGACCAGGTGCTACTCCAGGACAGACCCCGGACACGGCTGTTGACCCACACAGGGGAATACAGGAACAGGCTGGTTGGCTGGCACACAGACTGGTGGGTATAGGCAGGCACGACTGGTATGCAGGCAGGCGGGTATGCAGGCAGGGGGGTAAAGGCAAGCACAGCTAGAGTGCAGACAGGGAGGCACTAGCAGGTAGGAACACAGGCGGGATAGGACCCAGTACACACCGGGACTCAGGAACAATACAGGCAGAGGGTTACAGGCAAGCACAGCTAGAGTGCAGACAAGGCTGAGCAGGGAGGACAGGGCTCTGTTCACACGGAACAGACAGGAAGGGAAAGACAGAGCCAGATACTCACACAGTACTTGCAGAGACAACAAGCAGGAGTTAGGTACGAGTTCAGACTCTGCAGAAAAAGGAAGGGAACGGACATAGAGGCAAAACAGGTAAAGGACAGGAGAGAGTTCAGACTGGAACTGAGTGTACGGAGGAGACCGACACTGCAGAGGGATACAGGAGCGGGTCTGGGAATACGGCCCCCAGAGAGGCGGAACGAACAGGCAAGGAGCGTGTTCAGACAGGACAGACCAGACGCAGGAGCGGGTCTAGGAAATCGGCCACTAGAAGGCGGAACGAACAGGCAAGGAGCGTGTTCAGACAGGACAGACCAGACACAGGAGCGGGTCTAGGAAATCGGCCACTAGAAGGCGAGAGGAACAGGCTAGGAGCGAGTTCAGACAGGACAGACCAGAGAACACAGAAAGGACTCAGTTCAGACACGGGAGCTGATACCGCAAAGCGGGAGACATACAGGACTCAGTTCAGACACGGGAGCTGATACCGCAAAGCAGGAGACATACAGGACTCAGTTCAGACACGAGAGCTGATACCGCAAAGCAGGAGACATACAGGACACAGTTCAGACACGGGAGCTGATACCGCAAAGCAGGAGACATACAGGACTCAGTTCAGACACGGGAACTGATACAAAAAGCAGGAGACAAGAGACGGGACCTGGCACCTTCAGAGTGCAAGCACACACTGAAGGAAACACTATGCTCAGGCCGGGATAGAAGGGAGCTGCTGAGCTATATACCAAGTGACAGACAGCAATAGGCTGAGGACGCACAAGGGGTGTGACCCACAGCAGGTACAAAAGGCAGGAAGTGATCGGGCGCCGCCCTTAAGCAGCAGAAACAGACACAAACAGACAGCATGGAGGGAAGCCAGAGAGACATTCTGGACAGGAGATCAAGTGCGCCCTCTTGCACAGTGGGAGATGGACCACCATGCAAGGACGCCGCCAGGTATGTTACAGTACCTCCCCCCTTACGCCCCCTCTTCTTCAGGCCTGCCAGAATCTTCCGCAGGGAATTCGAGGACCAGTCGTTCACTGGGTTGGAGGGGGACAGAGACTTAAGGGTAATCTCTGCTTCGAGGTACATCTTGTCAAGCTCACAGGAAGAAATAGACGGGTTATCAGGTACATAATGAGGAAAAGTCACTGTCTCTTTGTTATCTGGTGGTATCCCGGAGGATTCAGGAAACAACTGGAGGTCCTCCGCCGGGTTAGAAGAGTGCAGAGGCTCAGAGAAAACAACTGCTTCAGAGTACACTAGGTCGGACTCACTGGAGGAAGCAGGCGAGGTATCGGGTACCGAGTATAGGAAAGTCTCTGTCCATTCACCACCAGGTGGCACCCCGAAGGGTTCTGGAGACAGCTGGCGGTCCTCCGCCTGGTCAGAGGGGTGTAGAGACTCACGGGTAACCTCTGCTTCAGAGTACACTAGGTCGGACTCACTGGACGAAGCAAGCGAGGTATCAGATCCAGGATATAGGAAAGTCTCTGTCCATTCACCACCAGGTGGCACCCCGAAGGATTCTGAACACAACTGGAGGTCCTCCGCCTGGTCGGAGGGGTGTAGAGACTCAGGAGTAACCTCTGCTTCGGAGTACACTAGGTTGGACTCACTGGACGAAGCGAGCGAGGTATCAGGTACAGAGTATAAGAGAGTCTCTGTCCTTTCGCTACCAGGTAGCACCCCGAAGGGTTCAGGAGACAACTGGAGATCCTCCGCCTGGTCGGAGGGGTGTAGAGACTCGGAGGTAACTACCACTTTGGGGTACCCATTGTCAGGCTCACAGGACGAAGCGGACAAAGTATTGAGTACCGGGTGTAGAGAAGTCTCTCTCCATTTGTCATCGAGTGGTATCCCGGAGGGTTCAGGAGGCAACAGGGGATCCTCCGCCAGGTAGTAGAGGTGCACAGACTCTGAGGTAACCACAGCTTTGGAGCATCCTTGGACATGCACACCGGTTAAAGAGAAAGAAGCATCTGATGCCGGGTGCAGGAAGTTCTCCTGTGTGGAGTCTGGATGGGCAGAAGTCTCTTCGGCCAGGAGAACTGGTGCACTACCCACGCACATTACCCATTGGGGTTTCTCCGGGATACAGGGAGATGAAGCTTCAGTAGGGACTTCAAGGTTGGGGTCAGGAGGTCTCAGGGAGGACAGACCCTGGCGTGACGGCTTGCCTCTAAGTCTAGCACGTCTGGACTGCCTCTTGAGGTTGAGAGAAGTATTCCGGAAAGCGTAGTCACCCTGTGAGGATTCTGGGTGGGCAGTAGTCTCATTGGGCTGGAGGACTATTGCGCTACCCACACACATTACCCGTCGGGGCTGCTCCGGGATATTGGGAAGTGAAGCTTCAGCAGGGGCTTCAGAGTTAGGGTCCTCGAAGACCATACGAAAGGCCACCAGGAAGGCCTGCAGGTCAAGGATGACAGGATCCCATGCTTCCCATAGGGGGGTGACCCATTTCAAGGCATCACCCGCTAGGTAGTCAATCATAAAGGCCACTTTAGCCCAATCGGAAGGAAAATAGAGAGGGTAGGCCTTAAAGTGTAGCATGCATTGCTCCACAAATGCACGACACTGTCTTGGATCCCCATAGTAACGTGGCGGATCCGCAGGAACGAGAGCTGATAGATCCATCTGGACGGGTGCGTAATTCGCCTGGAACTCAGCTAAAGGGGGAAAAAAATTTATTTATTTATTTTAATGCATGTATTCGCTGGAAAAACTTCTCAAAGAGCGAAGGCCGTGGGGCTCAACGGGAACCATGGCCTGAGCATGCTGTTATGCACACGCCCGGGCTAAGCGGCGTGTGCGTGTGATTGGTAGTGATTCCACTGGACCGTGCCGGAGAGTGAATGCCTGGAGGGGCGTGACTAAGTATTCACCCGATCCGACCAGGGTCGCACGACGGCATACGACGCCAGTGCACCAAGGAGGAACCGAGCAGAGGGACCAGGTGCTACTCCAGGACAGACCCCGGACACGGCTGTTGACCCACACAGGGGAATACAGGAACAAGCTGGTTGACTGGCACACAGACTGGTGGGTATAGGCAGGCACGACTGGTATGCAGGCAGGCGGGTATGCAGGCAGGGGGGTAAAGGCAAGCACAGCTAGAGTGCAGACAGGGAGGCAGTAGCAGATAGGAACACAGGCGGGATAGGACCCAGTACACACCGGGACTCAGGAACAATACAGGCAGAGGGTTACAGGCAAGCACAGCTAGAGTGCAGACAAGGCTGAGCAGGGAGGACAGGGCTCTGTTCACACGGAACAGACAGGAAGGGAAAGACAGAGCCAGATACTCACACAGTACTTGCAGAGACAACAAGCAGGAGTTAGGTACGAGTTCAGACTCTGCAGAAAGAGGAAGGGAACGGACATAGAGGCAAAACAGGTAAAGGACAGGAGAGAGTTCAGACTGGAACTGAGTGTACGGAGGAGACCGACACTGCAGAGGGATACAGGAGCGGGTCTGGGAATACGGCCCCCAGAGAGGCGGAACGAACAGGCAAGGAGCGTGTTCAGACAGGACAGACCAGACGCAGGAGCGGGTCTAGGAAATCGGCCACTAGAAGGCGGAACGAACAGGCAAGGAGCGTGTTCAGACAGGACAGACCAGACACAGGAGCGGGTCTAGGAAATCGGCCACTAGAAGGCGAGAGGAACAGGCTAGGAGCGAGTTCAGACAGGACAGACCAGAGAACACAGAAAGGACTCAGTTCAGACACGGGAGCTGATACCGCAAAGCGGGAGACATACAGGACTCAGTTCAGACACGGGAGCTGATACCGCAAAGCAGGAGACATACAGGACTCAGTTCAGACACGAGAGCTGATACCGCAAAGCAGGAGACATACAGGACACAGTTCAGACACGGGAGCTGATACCGCAAAGCAGGAGACATACAGGACTCAGTTCAGACACGGGAACTGATACAAAAAGCAGGAGACAAGAGACGGGACCTGGCACCTTCAGAGTGCAAGCACACACTGAAGGAAACACTATGCTCAGGCCGGGATAGAAGGGAGCTGCTGAGCTATATACCAAGTGACAGACAGCAATAGGCTGAGGACGCACAAGGGGTGTGACCCACAGCAGGTACAAAAGGCAGGAAGTGATCGGGCGCCGCCCTTAAGCAGCAGAAACAGACACAAACAGACAGCATGGAGGGAAGCCAGAGAGACATTCTGGACAGGAGATCAAGTGCGCCCTCTTGCACAGTGGGAGATGGACCACCATGCAAGGACGCCGCCAGGTATGTTACAGATAAGAGGCCAGCGCGCCAAACCTGAGGGGTCTTTGGCGCCAAGCAGCAGAAAGGAGCAGACGTGCTCCCTGCGTCCTGAGAAACCCCACGTGACAGGCCAAATCCAGAGGTCTGAGAGGTGCTCCAGCCGGGCACCGGTAAAAGAGCTCCGGATCCCTCACAGTTGTGACCCGAGTGCTGTGCCTGCTGAGGAGACTAGGAACCTGATCGCGGTGCTGAGTGAGTTCGCGGAACCCGACGTCGCCCGCCGACAGACGGGGCCTGGACCCCCCTATCCAAGGCTCGAGAGACTGCCTTCAACGGCCGAACAGAGAGGAGCTGCATACGTGAGCAGGGCCGTCACTTCCACTGTTCACCCACGGTACCGGGGACAATTGGGTTTAAGTACTCAGGTTGGGAGGGGAACGGTTGGGGCTAAAGTAGCACAACGTATTTAATTGAATTTATCCGGAAGAGACTCACGGCCTAGCGGGAATAACCGGTGACCCCCGCTAAGGCCAAATTCACAGTTAAAGAACTTGTGTGGTGTCTCTCATGATTGAGGGCATCACCTTACTTTAAGAGACTGAGCCTTATTTTAAGAGACTGCGCCTTACTTTGAGAAATTTCGTATTTTTCTGATATTTCAAACCACTGTTCATTACCCTTGTTGCTAATCCCTTGTTTCAGAATACCTGTTGTATAAAACTGTTTACAATCATCTCTGACTGTTCTCGCCTTGTGTCTCTGTGCGTTGCATTCCGGCACCTGCATTACATTTGGCGTAGTCGGCAGGATGCAACATTCAGACGCAGAGATGGCGGATCAGTCTGTGGCTGGGTCCGGCCGGAGCCATATACCCCTGGGGGCTATGCTCAGCCATCTTCCCAAGTTTACAGGGGATGGCATGTCACTTTGGGACTGGGCCGAAAGACTGAGAAGTATGCTACGTATGTATCCCCTTGACCCTCTAGCCCAGGCGGAGCTGGCCCTCCTAACCCTTGATGGAGAGGCCCGACAGACTGTGATGTACCGCCCACCTGGGGACCGTGACACCGTGGATAAAGTGATAAAAATTCTAGAGGACATGCACGGTGACACTACAGATTTGGGACACTTGCGCTTACGGTTGTTTCAGCGGGTCCAAGGGGAAAATGAGACCGTAAATCAGTATGTTAATGCATTACAGGAAGTGACGGCCCATATCACTAAGAAAACTCGAGATGGGAACCGAGGACTTGGACCATTGGATGAGGTGTTGCGTGACCAACTGATTGCTGGCTTGAAAGACACTTCCCTGAGGCAGATCCTGAAGGAGCGGCTGCGATTGAGCCCTGATATGGGCTTCCTGGTGGTAGGGGCTGAAGCTAGAGTCCTGGAGAGAGAAGTTTCTGTTCTCAAAGCCACAGTTAGAAGTCATGAGGCAATTGCTCCTGGATTCACCAACCAAGAGCCTGATTGGGTACGGGAAATACGTCAGGAAATTCGAGACATTCGGGGTGAGCTGAATGCTATTAGGAAGACTCCTACTGCCCCTTGCCGATGGACCGTGCTGCTCAACGCGGATGGAGACCAGAACGAGAAAGACGTTCCTATCCGGCCCCAGCACGACATGTACCCGACCTATCGGCAGAACGAGGACCGGAGTGCTGGACCTGCGGAGGTAGGGGGCATATCTCCAAAGACTGTCCCAACCGAGAAAGGAGGAGGAGGGGACAGCCGTTAAACTAAAATGCCCCACGGTTGTGGAGCATACCGTGGGGTCTCGAGCTTCAGAGAGTAGAAGAGGGAGCACTGAAGACATTGTCTCCGAGAGGCCCATTATCTGGGCTGAATTCAATGGGCAGCGGATCCGCTGTTTGATGGACACCAGGTCTCAAGTGACCACTATGCCTGAGACGTACTTCCAAAGTCACTTTCCTGAAGTCGCTCGTTCCTGCCGGGAACCCACTGTCAAACTGGTGGCGGCTAATCAACTACCTATCCCAGTAGCGGGAGTAGTATGGATGTCCGTGCGGGCATGTGGAAAGGACCTCGGTCGAAAAGGGATCGTACTGACCACCGGGCCCGGAGGCGATGGGCCCATTGTAACCCTGGTCATGAATGTGCTGAAAGAAGTCGGACAGTTCATGGCAGAGGGCTGTAGCAAAAACAACTGGACCCGCGCCACTCGAGACCCAGCTAACAAGAGAGTGTTCCAGCACCTCGTGCGGATCAGTCAGATTCAAAAGTTGCCCACTACCTCCCAGTACCTTGGTAAGGTATCGATACCGCCCGAAGCCACAATGACACTGCCGGTGGGACAGACTGTACTCACTTTGCCGGTGCTGGCACATGTGCCCTTAGAGGGCGTGGACATTCAAGTTGAACCAATGGAGGGAGAAGAAGCGCCCTCTGGACTCCTGATTGCTCGAACGTGCTGCATCAATTTAAGTGGCACCAGTTTACAGTTGTTGCCCCGACAAGAGGTGGCGCGAGTGTGCATAATGCCAGAGGCCCTTACTAGAGCTGACGCTATAGGGCTGGCACCTGTGGAAGGAAAACCATGGACCCTATAGGTGTCCCTCAATAGCCAGGAACATGGAAGAGAACCGTTGGCTGGACGCCACCTCCTGGAAGAAATGGAAGCTAACCTGACTGAGTTTTCTGCTGGACAAGTAAGACAGATCGAACAACTTCTACAGCGATATCAGGGAGTGTTTGCACAGCATGAAGATGATTTCGGGTGCCCTCGGGACATTCAGCACGAAATACCCACCGGAAATACTGCTCCCATCCGAGAGAGATATCATAGTTACATAGTTACATAGTTTATAAGGCCGAAAAAAGACAAGCGTCCATCCAGTTCAGCCTATTTCTTGTGCACTGCAGCTATTCCGCAGCGTTGATCCAGGGGAACGCAAAAAAAAACAAAACAAAAAACATGCGGTATAGGCCAATTGACATCATTGAGGAAAAAATTCACTTCCCGACACCAATCTGGATTAATTAACTATCACTAAGCATAAGATGTAATTTTATTGTTCTCAAGAAAGGCGTCCAGGCCTCTCTTGAACTCATTAAGTGAGTTGGACATCACCACTTCCTCTCCCAGAGAGTTCCAGAGTCTCACGGCTCTGACCGTAAAGAATCCCCTTCTATGCTGGTGCAGGAACCTCCTTTCCTCCAGACGCATAGTGTGCCCCCTCGTCTTTGTCACCATCCTTGGTATAAACAGGTCATGGGAGAGATCTCTGTACTGCCCCCTGATGTATTTATACATGTTTATGAGGTCTCCCCTAAGCCTTCTCTTTTCCAACGTAAATAGGCCTAATTTTGACAACCTCTCTGGGTATTCTAGTCCCTCCATTCCCTTTATTACCTTAGTCGCCCTCCTTTGTACCCTCTCTAGCTCCAATATGTCTTTCCTGAGCACCGGAGCCCAGAACTGTGCACAATATTCTAAGTGCGGCCTTACCAGCGCTTTATACAGAGGAAGAACAATGTTCTCATCATATGCCCCTATTCCTCTTCTGATGCATGCCATGACTCTATTTGCCTTCGCAGCTGTTGCCTGACACTGGGCACTCCAATTTAATTTGCTATTAACCAAGACGCCCAGGTCCTTCTCCATGTCAGATTTCCCCAACGTTTTCCCGTTTAATATGTATGGGTGACTGCTGTTTTTCTTTCCCATGTGCATGACCTTACATTTATCGGCATTGAACCCCATTTGCCATTTTTTGGCCCAACTCCCCAATTTATCTAAATCCTCCTGTAGCTGTGCTCTATCCTCATCTGTGTTAACTACTTTACAAAGTTTAGTATCATCTGCAAATATTGCTATTTTACTATGCAACCCTTCCACTAGATCATTAATAAATATATTAAATAATATAGGGCCCAAGACAGACCCTTGAGGCACCCCGCTAGTAACCCTGACACCCCCTGAGCTTACTCCATTGATAACCACCCTCTGCTTTCTATCACTCAGCCAGCTATTTACCCACTTGCACACATTATCCCCCAGACCAAGCATTCTCATTTTATATACCAACCTTTTGTGTGGCACGGTATCAAACGCTTTGGAGAAGTCAAGGTATACAACATCCACTGACTCTCCCCGGTCCAGCTGTGAGCTCACCTCCTCGTAGAAGGCCATCAGGTTTGTTTGGCAGGAGCGATCTCTCATGAATCCATGTTGATATGGAGTTAGACAGTTATTATCATTAAGATATTCTACAATAGCATCTCTAAGAAATCCTTCAAACAATTTACCCACAACAGACGTTAAGCTGACTGGTCTATAGTTCCCAGGGTCACTTTTAGACCCCTTTTTGAATATTGGTACCACATTTGCTTGGCGCCAGTCTAGTGGGGCAGTCCCTATCCATAAAGAGTGCTTGAATATAAGATACAGCGGTCTGTCTATCACATTACTTAATTCTTTTAGTACCCGGGGGTGTATGCCATCTGGGCCTGGTGACTTGTCTATTTTGATATTATTTAGGCGTTTCTGAACTTCCTCCTGGGTTAGGTGGGTGATATTTAGCGGAGGGTTTACTTTATCACTTTGCATTTCCTCCGATAAATTGTTTTCTTTTGTGAAAACAGTGGAGAAGAAGCTATTGAGTAGGTTTGCTTTACCCTCATCGCCCTCTATGATTTTACCCAGGTTATTTTTCAATGGGCCAACTCCATCAGTTTTAATCCTTTTACTGTTTATATAGTTAAAGAACAGTTTGGGATTCGTTTTACTTTCTTTGGCAATTAGTCTCTCTGTCTCCTCTTTTGCTATTCTTATTTGTTTCTTACAGATTTTGTTTTTTTCCCTATAAGTTATTAGCGCTTCCTCGCTGCCTTCTTGTTTAAGTTTACCGAAAGCCCTTTTTTTGTTTTTCATTGCCCTCTTGACTTCCTTATTTAGCCACATTGGCTTCCTCCTATTCCTAGCCCTTTTATTCCCATAAGGTATGTACCTTCTACAGTGACTATGTAGGACTGTTTTGAAAATCGGCAGATCCCGCCTCAAATGTACCAGGAGGTGAAAGAGCTGTTGGCCCACATGTTGCGGAACGGTGTGATCCGTGAAAGCCAGAGCCCCTGGGTGGCCCCGATCATGCTGGTCCGAAAGAAGGATGGTACCCTGAGATTCTGCGTAGACTATCGAAAGCTGAATGCCTGTACAGTACGGGACTCCTATCCACTCCCCCGAATCGAAGAGTCTCTATCTGCACTAGGGAGCGCCAAATTCTTCTCCTCCCTCGACCTGGCCAGTGGCTATTGGCAGGTCCCAGTAGCTGAGAAGGATCGTCCGAAGACAGCTTTTGTTCTCCCTATGGGCCTGTTTGAGTTCAATCGAATGCCGTTCGGACTAACAAATGCGCCAGGAACCTTCCAACGGCTGATGGAGAGATGCTTGGGGGACCTCAACTTTGAAGCCACTTTAATATATCTGGACGATATAATTATCTATTCCGCTACGTTTGAGGATCATCTCCGCCGATTGGAACAAGTGTTAGAACGGCTACAAAGGCACGGCCTGAAAATTAAGCCTCGTAAGTGTCATCTCTTCAAACGAGAAATTGAATATCTGTGTCCAGTGCAGGGGTGCACCCCACTGCGGAGAAAGTAGCTGCCGTGCAGAAGTGGCCCACGCCCGCCAATCTAAGGGAACTAAGGACATTCCTGGGGCTTGCTGGATACTACCGCAGATTCATTAAAGACTTCGCTAAGATTGCAATCCCGCTCAATGAATTGCTGAGAGGAACGGCCGGGGGAGCCAAGCGGCAGCCCATTCAGTGGGTCCCACGACAAGAAGAGGCATTCCGAGCATTGAAAATGGCGCTAACAGATGCCCCAATTCTGGCCTACGCTGACTTTTCGCAGCCTTTCGTGTTGTGCACTGATGGAAGCTTGCATGGGCTGGGAGCAGTGCTGGCTCAAGTACAAGGAGGGAAAGAGCGAGTGATCGCATATGCCAGCAGGTCACTCCGAGATACGGAGAAGAATCCGGACAACTACAGTTCGTTTAAGCTGGAGCTACTGGCACTGGTGTGGGCCATGACCGAGAAATTTGCTGAGTACTTGTCAGGGTCAGAAGTGCAAGTGCGGACAGATAACAACCCTTTGGCCCACTTGGAGAATGCCAAACTCGGCACGTTAGAACAGCGGTGGGTCGCAAGGATGTCCAAATTCCAGTATAAAATCGCCTATGGGTCCAAGGCCCTGAACACACATGCAGATGCCCTGTCCCGGGTCACTCAGGCGGGGCCGAAGAAGGACAGAGATGAGGAGCTCGAAGGCGACAAGATCCCGGATTTCAGCCAGTTCGCCGCTGCTGTAGTCGACGCCCAAGAGACCAGAGAGGAGCCGAGGCCCACTCAGATTCTGGGCCGTTCAAGAGACTAATGGATACATCTGCAGCAATCCGACCCGGAGCTAGCAAAGTTGAGAGAATGGGTCGCCCTTAATCAGAGACCCGACCAGGAAACCAGAGTCGCTTCACTTCCAACTACCCTACAAATCCTAGGCCAGTGGGAGAGGCTCCTCCTGAAAGACGGCTTGCTATGCCGAAGAATCCAGCTGCCTCTAGAGTTTGTTGTTACCTGGCAAGTGGTAGTTCCAGGAGCACTAGTAACACAGCTAGCCCAAGAAGCTCATAGAAGAAGTGCTCACTTCGGAGTAGAAAAGACCTTCCGGTGGTTGCAACGGCTGGTGTATTGGCCTCAACTGCGACAAGAAGTCGAGGGGGTCAGCCGAACATGTCGCCAGAGTGAGTTGAACAAGCCCCTGGAGCAAAGAGCTCCCATTCAGACCATCCGAACTGCTGCCCCCTTGGAAGTCTTGATGATTGACTACTTGATGGTAGGAACTTCATACAACGGCTATGGACACTGTTTAGTCATGACTGATCACTTCACCAAGTTCGCAGTAGTGACGCCCACTAAAGATCAGACGGCGGAAACCGCAGCCAAGGCCATCTGTCAAGATTTCATCCGGATTTATGGGTGCCCGAAGCGAATACATTCTGATCAGGGAGCCTGCTTCCAAGGACGAGTGATGGATGAGCTGTACCGCATCTATGGGATCGACCGTTCCCAGACAATGCCATACCACCCGCAAGAGAACGGTGCATGCGAGCGCTTTAACCGAACCCTGTTGCAAATGTTGCGAACACTGGAAGCGGACAAAAAGATGAAGTGGTCCGAATTTGTGTCCGAGCTGGTGTGGGTGTGTAATAATCGAGTTCATGCAACCACCGGCTACACCCCCTACATGTTGCTGTTTGGAAGAAGTGGCCGAGAAATCACAGAACTGGAGCTAGAAGACCCCGGTCCAGGCAGTGGCCCAAGTACCTGGATTCGAGAACACCAGCGTCGACTCCATACCGTGAGAAGACTGGTTGCTCAGAAGTTTCAGGAAGTAGAGCATGCAGTTCGGCCCCCGACCACAGGTGTATCGCTTCAGCCAGGAGACCGAATGCTAGTGAGGGCTAAACGATTTGGGAGTAAGCTGGACCATCGTTGGGAGGCAGTACCATATCGGGTGGTGAAGAAGGTTCACCCAGACAACCCCGTCTACGAGGTTAGGCCCGAAGGGGATGACGCCGCGACATCCAGGGTGTTGCACCGTAATATGTTGCGACCTTGCTCCTCTGAAGCAGAAATCTGTAACGGGGCTGGGCCCTCAGACGTGTTGGCTGAAGTGCCACATACAGGAACCCTGGGGGATGAAGAAGGGTGGGCCACAATGCAGTTGGGCCCATCAGAACCGTTGGTGCCACTCCCGAGTGGAACTCAGAATGAGTCAGGAAATGATTTGCAATCCACAGTAATTGATTCCTCGGATCTCCCGGAGTCTCCTCCGCAAGAAGAGCCCCGCAGAACTGAGCGGGCTAATGCCGGAATTCCTCCTAACCGGTATGCTCAGGAAGAGTTTATCTGGTCTCGAATCCAACAGAAAACGCAGGAGTGTGCCCAACTCCTGTCTGAGCTTGCACTGCCTGGAAGGAGACATCAATTCTGCGAGGAGTCCACTCGCCCGAGGACTGGCGAGCAAAAAGGAGAGAGGAATGTAGAACAGGCAAGAAAGCTTGTAAAAGAACTTCAACATGACGTTTCAAGGATGGAGCGAGACTGCCATCTACTGGCCAGATATAGTCAAGCGAAACCAAAATATACAAAGGAAGTTGCAGGGAGAGCAGGTTCAGATGCTGGACCCGATCAGGTGACTTCCAGGAAGGAGTTCAGGGAGATAAGAGGCCAGCGCGCCAAACATGAGGGGTCTTTGACGCCAAGCAGCAGAAAGGAGCAGACGTGCTCCCTGCGTCCTGAGAAACCCCGCGTGACAGGCCAAATCCAGAGGTCTGAGAGGTGCTCCAGCCGGGCACCGGTAAAAGAGCTCTGGATCCCTCACAGTTGTGACCCGAGTGCTGTGCCTGCTGAGGAGACTAGCAACCTGATCGCGGTGCTGAGTGAGTTCGCGGAACCCGACGTCGCCCGCCGACAGACGAGGCCTGGACCACCCTATCCAAGGCTCGAGAGACTGCCTCCAATGGCCGAGCAGAGAGGAGCTGCATACGTGAGCAGGGCCGTCACTTCCACTGCTCACCCACGGTACCGGGGACAATTGGGTTTAAGTACTCAGGTTGGGAGGGGAACGGTTGGGGCTACAGTAGCACAACGTGATTTGATTGAATTTTTCTGGAAGAGACTCACGGCCTAGCGGGAATAACCGGTGACCCCCGCTAGGGCCAAATTCACAGTTAAAGAACTTGTGTGGTGTCTCTCATGATTGAGGGCATCACCTTACTTTAAGAGACTGTGCCTTATTTTAAGAGACTGCGCCTTACTTTGAGAAATTTCGTATTTTTCTGATATTTCAAACCACTGTTCATTACCCTTGTTGCTAATCCCTTGTTTCAGAATACCTGTTGTATAAAGCTGTTTACAATCATCTCTAACTTTTCTCGCCTTGTGTCTCTGTGCGTTGCATTCCGGCACCTGCATTACACTTCCATGACATGGTGTAGTGTAGACGGTGGGGAAAAATTGAGGAATGTGCTCTGGAAGCGGTGCTCTAGATAACTGTGTTATTTTATGCAGATACGAGTCCTGGCTGGAAGAAGTGATGGCGATCTGTGCTGGATGAACAAGAAAAGCGAAGATGAAGGACTTCACTTAGAGACGTTACTGGTGAGTCAGTGTGTTCTCTGTACTCTGACACTATACACTGTGTAATGCACACGCCCGGACTGACTGGCGTGTGCGTGTTTAGTGGTTCCACTGTGCCATGAACCAGAAAGTGCCTGGAGGGGCGTAACTAAGTATCTGCTCGATCCGACCAAGGTCGCACGACGGCATACGACGCCAGTACACCAAGGAGGAACCGAGCAGAGGGACCAGGGTCTACTCCAGGTCAGACTCCGGACACGGCTGTTGACCCACACCGGGGAATACAGGAACAGGCAGGCTAGAGCGCAGGCTGGGTAGGGTCCAGTACAGACTGGGAGACGAGTTCAGAGCCGCAGATGCGGTAATCAAACAGAGTAAAGCGAAACCGCAGGTGCGGTAGACAAGACTGAGCAGAGCGAAACCGCAGATGCGGTAGACAAGGCTGAACAGAGCGAAACCGCAGATGCGGTAGACAAGGCTGAGCAGAGCGAAACCGCAGACGCGGTAGACAAAGCTGAGCAGAGCAAAACCGCAGACGCGGTAGACAAGGCTGAGCAGAGCAAAACCGCAGACACGGTGGACAGGGCTGAACAAAGCGAAACCGCAGACGCGGTGGACAGGGCTGGGCAAAGCGAAACCGCAGACGCGGTGGACAGGGCTGAGCAAAGAGAAACCGCAGACGCGGTGGACAAGGCTGAGCAGAGCAAAACCGCAGACGCGGTGGACTAGGCTGAGCAGGGCGAAACCGCAGACGCGGTGGACAGGGCTGAGCAAAGCGAAACCGCAGACGCGGTGGACAAGGCTGAGCAGAGCAAAACGGCAGACGCGGTGGACAGGGCTGAGCAAAGCGAAACCGCAGACGCGGTGGACAAGGCTGAGCAGAGCGAAACCACAGACGCGGTGGACAGGGCTGAGATAAATCGCCGAAGAGGTAAACAAAGACAAAGCAAAGGGGACAGAGCTCTGTTCACACGGAACAGACTGGAAAAGAAAGGCAGAACCAGATACACACAAGGTACTTGCAAAGAAGTAGCGAAAGGACTCCAACTCACAAACGGAAGTACAATGACAACGAGTAGAAGTTAGGTGCAGGTTCAGACTCTACAGAAAAAGGGAGCAAACGGACATAAAGACAAAACAGGTAAGAAGCTAGGAGACAGTTCAGACAGGAACTGTACTGCAACAAATACAGGAGCGAGTCTGGGTATGCGGCCCCCAGAGGGCGAGACGAACAGGCTATGAGCGTGTTCAGACAGGCCTGGAAATACAGCCTCAGGAAGGCAGACAGACAGCTAGCTAGAGTACACAGACAGGACACAGTTCAGACACGGGAACTGATACCGCAAGGCAGGAAACATAGACAGGACCTGGCACATCAGTGACAAGAAGCCAACTGACAGAACAAGATGCTCAGGCATGGATTCCAAGAAGGTGCTGGTTTAAATACCAGGTGACAGACAGCAATAGGCTGAGGACGCATTAGGGGTGGCGTCTGCAGCAGCTACAAGAATCAGGAAGTTCGGCGGGCGTCGCCCTAAACAGCAAGAGCAAAGCAAAGCAGACAACATGGAAAGAAGCCAGAGTGGCAGTCTGGACTGGAGATCAAGTGCGCGCTCTTGCACAGTGGGAGATGGACCACTATGCAAGGACGCCGCCAGGTATGTTACACACTGTATGCTATCTACAGAGATCCTGTGTATAATGGCACTTATGGTCATATTAAAATTGTGTTTTTTTATTAATGATCAGTATTGTAGTATTTTGTCACTATGTGGTGGTAATATGTGATCTGATCACAGTGTGGCGGTATTTGTCCCTTGCATGTGGCATTATTCGGTCACTATGTAGTGGTAATATGCTGTCTGGTCAGGGTGTGACGATATTTATCCCTTGAATGTAGTATTATTGGTCATTTTAAAAAATGTATGCATTTCCATAAATAAAAATATACCTAAAAA
Source organism: Phyllobates terribilis (assembly GCF_046119375.1). NCBI lineage: Eukaryota > Metazoa > Chordata > Amphibia > Anura > Dendrobatidae > Phyllobates > Phyllobates terribilis. The sequence goes on from NW_027362773.1 coordinate 177,246,522, forward strand.
GAATATTGGGTATTATAAGAAATGTTTAATAGGTTAGAGTAGAGTAGGACCCGGCCAAAACAGTCTCCTTGTCGTGGTAGCGGCTTAAAAAATCTTTTTTTTCCAAAACAAAAGCTGCTGCCTATATATGTGATATGGTGTTTGATGAAAACTGTTAATGTGTGATTGGTGAAGACCTGGTGCAGAAAATAGAGTTTGTCCAAGAGTGGGCGGTGGGACTGTGGAAGGTTTGAGAGATAGAGCCGGAGCTGGGGTGGAGCCTGGGCGGAGTCTCAAGGGGGCCTGAAAATTTTGCCAGTATGGGGCCCCAAAAATCCTGGTGACAGTCCTGCTGCCTCCTATTAGGACTCTGTGGATGTCGTCTCCAAACATAAGGTCAAAAAGAAACTCAAGGAAGATGTGACTGAGGATCACCTGAAGCGAGCCAGCATAAGTGCTAGGGGCAAGGGGAGCAAGCACAGACACCAAGAAGCAGGTCGTCCCGTGCAGGTGACCAGTGTCACGCCAGATAGTGGCATGGTCAATGGTAGCTGCCCCATGACTAGCACGACTCCAGAGGTGATGAGGAAAAATGGGGGGAAATCCGGGGATAATAGGGAAAGTGGTCCGGTGCCGCCGACCAGTATCACGACGGACTGTGACATGGCTGGGTGTAGCTCCCCCTAGGGAGCACAGCTCCCAAGGTAAAAATGATGGCAAGAAGGGTAGGCCCCACAACCAGGCAAGGTAGGAGGAAGGCACCCATAGCCTGTCTGAGGTGTGGGGAAAATGTATCCCGAACCTGTCAGGGTGATCGGAAAGCTGGATCCCCAGCTTGTTGGATCAGCAGGAAGGGTGGTTAGGAGGTGGGCTTAAAGGGGTGATGGGTAAATCACCCCTTATGTCACCTCAAGGAGGGGGAGATGTCAGGGAGATATTGATGTCAGGAAAATGTTCTCCCATATTTCCGTGACATGGATATTGACCATTTCTCCCTTTTGTCAGTACCAAGCTGTCTCCATAAAAATCTCAGCACAAAGCCGCAATTAACACAGCCATGAGTAAGAGCTTACACAAACAAATGGCAGCAAAGAGGTGCCACCAAGCTACTTAGAATGCGAGCATCTTGTCCCTGAAAGACGCAAGGCTAATTAGTGGCAGGATTGCAATAATTTGCATGTAACTTTTGGACCTTAAATAATAAAAATAAATTTACAATAAAGGCGCTGATAGGCTGATCACTACAACAGCTGCGAATTAGAGACAAAAAAACACTGTCAAAATAAGGGTAAGTTACGAATAGGAAGTAATAGGTTAATTTGCGCTAAAATAGTGGAGAAGACTCAGAGTGAGTAGGTTAAAAATATTTTATTTGATTCAATTTCCCATTGAAAAATATTAATGTTTCATATAAATAAGGTTATTAATAAAATGATATAAAAGGATATAGCATAACCACTTAAAGCTGGCGTATGGATTAGGTAACCCAGTGGGCTCCAGAGTGGAGGACCTGTAAGGAAATAGGAAAATAAATTTGTTAGGCCCAGCTGAGAGGTGATAGTCTTATAGTAATTAGCCACTTCGCGCCAGAGCCTGTTTTTGCCTTCGTGACCAGGCCAATTTTTTCAATTCTGACCACTGTCACTTTATGAGGTAATTACTCTGGAACACTTCAACGTATTCCCCTGATTCTGAGATTGTTTTTTCGTGACATATTGTACTTCATGATAGTGGTAAAATTTCTTCGATATCACTTGCGTTTATTTGTGAAAAAATCGGAAATTTGGCAAAAATTTTGAAAATTTTGCAATTTTCAAACTTTGAATTTTCATGCCCTTAAATCAGAGAGATATGTCACACAAAATAGTTAATAAATAACATTTCCCACATGTTTACTTTACATCAGCACAATTTTGGAACCAAAATTTTTTTTTTGTTAGGAAGCTATAAGGGTTAAAAGTTGACCAGCGATTTCTCATTTTTACAACAAAATTTACAAAAACATTTTTTTAGGGACCACATCTTATTTGAAGTGACTTTGAGGGGCCTTTATGATAGAAAATACCCAAAAGTGACACCATTCTAAAAACTGCACCCCTCAAGGTGCTCAAAACCACATTCAAGAAGTTTATTAACCCTTCAACTGCTTCACAGGAATTTTTGGAATGTGGAAGAAAACAATGAACATTTAACTTTTTTTCACAAAACTGCTACTTTAACCTCAAATTTTTAATTTTCACAAGGGCAGCCAGAAAAAATGGACCCCAAAATGTGTTGCGCAATTTCTCCTGAGCACGCTGATACCCCATATGTGGTGCAAAGCCACTGTTTGGGCGCACGGCATGGCTTGGAAGGTAAGGAGCGCCATTTGACTTTTGGAATGGAAATTTGACTGGAATCGATAGCGGACGCCATGTTGCATTTGGAGAGCCCCTGAGGTGCCTAAACAAAGGAAACCCCCAACAAGTGACCCCATTTTGGAAACTAGACCCCTCAAGGAACTTATCTAGATGTGTGGTGAGCACCTTGAACCCCCAGGGGCTTCACAGAATTTTATAATGTTGAAGTGTGAAAATAAAAAAACACATTTTTAACACAAAACTGCTACTTTAGCCTCAAATTTTTAATTTTCACAAGGGCAGCCAGAAAAAATGGACCACAAAATGTGTTGTGCAATTTCTCCTGAGCACGCTGATACCCCATATGTGGTGCAAAACCACTGTTTGGGCGCACAGCATGGCTTGGAAGGTAAGGAGCGCCATTTGACTTTTGGAATGGAAATTTGACTGGAATCGATAGCGGACGCCATGTTGCATTTGGAGAGCCCCTGAGGTGCCTAAACAGTGGAAACCCCCAACAAGTGACCCCATTTTGGAAACTAGACCCCTCAAGGAACTTATCTAGATGTGTGGTGAGCACCTTGAACCCCCAGGGGCTTCACAGAATTTTATAATGTTGAAGTGTGAAAATAAAAAAACACATTTTTAACACAAAACTGCTACTTTAGCCTCAAATTTTTAATTTTCACAAGGGTAGCCAGAAAAAATGGACCCCAAAATGTGTTGTGCAATTTCTCCTGAGCACGCTGATACCCCATATGTGGTGCAAAACCACTGTTTGGGCGCACGGCATGGCTCGGAAGGTAAGGAGCGCCATTTGACTTTTGGAATGGAAATTTGGCTGGAATCGATAGCGGACGCCATGTTGCATTTGGAGAGCCCCTGAGGTGCCTAAACAGAGGAAACCCCCAACAAGTGACCCCATTTTGGAAATGACACCCCTCTGGGAATTCATCTATGGGTTTAGTGACCATTTTAACTCAATGGATGATTTCCAGAAACAAGCCCGTAATGGAAGGTTTAGATTCTGGAGAACCCCCCCCTGGAAATTAAGTGAGCTCTACTCGAATGTGTCATTCACTAAATGAACCAAATGTTTGAATGACAAATTGGGATACATTTTTACAGTTTAAAAACGTGGTTCTGTGTGGAAGATTTTAAAGCAGTCAGTGACGCATAAGGCTGGCAATGATGGGCATTGTGGGCAATAGTAGCGGGTATCACGCCTCATTCCTCTCTTAGTACATACACGACATCTTTTCTGGGGGTTCCTTCTTGTTTCCGTTGCTGGAATAAGTGCAATAAAATGTCGCTCAGTGAGTCTTTTCACATCCTCAGATTCTAATGGATGAGCGGGGCTAACACTTTGAAAGACAAGATTTTCAATTACCTTTTCTTGATAATCAAGAAAAGGATCTGAATTTCCTGCTTTTTTTGTACAACACAAAAGAATTGTATGTGGCCACCTGAAACAAATAAATAACCAACTTTTTATACCAGGTATAGGACTTTCTTGACACCTGGTATGGCTGCAGAACCTGGTCTGCAAGGTCCACACCCCCCATGTGTTTGTTGTAGTCAATGACTGAGACAGGTTTTTGCTTCGGAGTGGTGGATCCTAGTTCTACAGTGGCCCTTGTGGCATCTGTGTGGATCGAGCTGAGGACAAAAATATCCCTCTTATCCCTATATTTCAGGGCAAGCAGCTCTCCGTTGCGTACAGCCCCTGACTGCCCCTTTTGGAACTTTTGGTTGACCAATGGCTGTGGAAACCCCTGACGGTTTTTACGAATGGTTCCACAAGTTGTGTTCAACCAGACTTTTAAATAGGGGTATGCTGGTGTAATAATTGTCCACATATAGATTGTAGCCTTTTTGAAAAAATGGACTTATCAGCTCCCAAACAATTTTTCCAGATGTCCTCAGATAAGTAGGGCATCCTGGTGGGTTTAGTTGGCTATCTTTCCCCTCGTATATGCGAAAAGCGGATGTGTATCCGGTTGAACTTTCGCACATTTTATAGATCTTTATTCCAAACCTTGCCCTTTTAGATGGGATAAATTGCTTGAGGTGCAGTCTTCCTTTGAATTTTACAAGGGACTCATCTATAGAAATATTTTGTGTTGGGGTGTAGAGGCTTAAGAATTTTTCTGACAAATTTTCAATGATGGGTCTAATTTTATATAACCTGTCATGTTCTGGGGCATTTCTGGGCAGGCATTGACTATTGTCGTTAAAATGCCAAAACCGCATGAGCATTTCATAACGGGTCCTAGGCAGAACGACTGAAAACATAGGGGTGGCTTGAACAGGGTGGTTGGAACAGTACCCTTGTACACTGGCATGCGCCAATTCACTAGTAGCAGGGACAGCGCTTGTACTGGGCAGTGTTCCCTGATTTGGAGACGTTTCTCCAGTAGCGCTATTTGCCCCTATTGCTGTACTGGTCCTTGGGCTTGAGGATGGACCAGAATCACTGCTCATTTCTGAGCTCTCAGTGTCGCCGCTACTAAAGCCCTCAAAATCCACATCTCCATCTGAGATTGCACTGTCGTCACTATCAGAACACATCAGGGCATACACCTCTTCTGCGGTATAAGTCTGACGGGCCATTTTATTTTTATATTTTTTGACTGGACTGAACGGACCGGACTGAACGGACGGGACCGGACTGGACTGACCGGACTGACTGACTGACAGGACTGACTGATCTGACAGGACTGACTGACAGGACAGACTGATCTGACAGGACTGACTGACTGACTGATCTGACAGGACTGACTGACTGACAGGACTGACTGATCTGACAGGACTGACTGACTGACTGATCTGACAGGACTGACTGACAGGACAGACTGATCTGAGATGACTGACTGATCTGACAGGACTGACTGACAGGACTGACTGATCTGACAGGACTGACTGATCTGACAGGACTGACAGATCTGACAGGACTGACTGATCTGACAGGACTGACTGACAGGACAGACTGATCTGACAGGACTGACTGATCTGACAGGACTGACTGACTGACTGATCTGACAGGACTGACTGATCTGACAGGACTGACTGACTGACAGGACTAACTGATCTGACAGGACTGACTGACTGACTGATCTGACAGGACTGACTGACTGACTGATCTGACAGGACTGACTAACCCTAACTCTTACTTTCTTTTTTATTTTATTTTTTTCAATTTTACAGTGGCAAGGCTGACAGCTCTTGTCACTCTGTTTCTCCTCTGCTCTCTCACTGAGATCGGAGGAGAAACAGTGTTCTATCAGCCAGATCGCCCGGGAAAGTTTGTTGCTAAAACAAACTTCCCTGGTGATCTCTCTGATTGGCTGGTGTGACGCTGACATCATCGAGACCTGAGCCAATCAGGTCTCGATGATGTCAGAGGTCACAGCACCGGGATCCCCGCCGCTCCTGATGTATGTGGAGGGTCCCGATCGCCGACCACCGGCTGTCACTATCTTTTAAATGCCGCGATCGCTATGGATCGCGGCATCTAGAAGATAGGAACAGGTTAACATCATGGGGACCTGATCCAATCAGGTCCCCATGATGCCACATGTCAGAGCTATCGCTCTGAACCGGTACCGCAGCGCTAGCAGGACTCTGGGGGTCCTGAGCGCTGCGGGACCACCCACCTTTTTAAACGTCGGCGCTGCACAGAGCCCAGCAAGCGCCGACGTTTGTGTACAGTGGGCGGTCGGGAACCGGTTAAATCCACATATACCTAGTTAGATGGTAAGTAGATTACTGGGTACGGTGGATGAAGAGCCCCTAAATGTTTCTGAGATTTAAATAAGAGAGTTAATTTATTAGGCCCAGCTGAGAGGAGATAGTCCTGCAATAATTAAATCCACATGTACCTGGTTTGATGGTAGGTAGAGTACTGGGTATGGTAGATGAAGAGCCTCTGAATAGTTCTGAGTGGGAGCTGGGCTATAGGGAGATCAAGGTATATTAGAGTTACTCGAGGTAATAGCGGTTTAGAGAAAGCACCAGAGGGAAGAAGTACCTTTTATTGTTCCGATGTAGGAGTAGTTTTTAGTATAAAATTGTAGTTTATACGGACTAATAGATGATACATGTCATGTGTGTAGTAGTTCTGCCTTAGGATTCTTATAGGGTCCAGGGATGTCCTGGGAAGTCCTTCTTATAGCTGACGATTCAAGATATGCCTATAAGTTTTGTGATTCAGATTAAGTGCCAATCTAGAGTCCTAAGGACCCCGTGCATAGTAGAGCTGAGTGCTCGGTTGGTATTATTACCTGATATTGCCACGAGGATCCAGGGATGTTTTGATAAAAATCCAAGTGTACTCACAGTTGCGGAGGAGACAGAGTGTCTGAGGGCCGGAGCGAGAGCGGAGTCCCGGCCGGTGACTGCCGCTACTCGCGTGCTTCCGTGTTAGTGTGCGCGCTGCTCGATGAGAGTCTGCCAGGACCTGTGTGATGTGGCAGCACGTGACACACATGAGGTCCGGAGGGTATGGAAGCAGATTAGTGCTGAATTGAGCTGGATTTGGGGACGATTCCAACGCGTTTCGGAAGCACATGCTTCCTTCCTCAGGGATGGTCCTATCCAGCTATAGGGCGCCCTTAAATACCACATAGTGATAGGGGGCACCTGTTCATTCGTTGAAAGCGAATAATTCAATTTCACTGTTTAATCCTCTTGGCTTTAGAGTATCCAGTTTAAAAATCCATTGACTTTCCACTCGTGACATCATTTTAATAAAATCTCCTGATCTCCAATGTACCGGTACAACTTGGATGCCTGTCACCTGGATCCCTTAAATGGATCCGTTATATTTCTCTAAAAAGTGTTTGGAGAGTGGATGTAAATGTGGCACCCCAGGGGTCTGGTTGCCACAGTAATAGAAATATTATGTCTGAGAGCAAGTGGGAGGTTTCTCTGGTCAGGAGCACTAAGCATGCAACACCGCCCGCCCAGACCTGGGAGGGGAGGAATCTGCCCTTATAAACTGGGTCTGGGGCGGGATTAGAGAGTGAAGTCCCAGACAGAGACGCAGTCAGGTCTGGAGGACAGCAGACAGAGGGAAAGCAAGAACTAGGAGCTCTGTAGGATCAGGAGCGAGTGCCAGAGGCTGGAAGCTAGATAGCTCGCCTTGGCTGAAGACACTAAACCCGGACACGGAGTCCGAGGCTGTGGGGACATCCAGGTCCAGCAGCAGAATCCAACCGACAGGGGATTCCATGTCCACTGGCCATAGAAGCCCGGAGGCACGGTCACAAGCAAGGGACCAGCACCGCCATCGCGAAGCGGAGGCTAACGGAAGGCCCCAGGTCACCGGCCATATGGGTGAGCACCACACGGTATACTCAGGGACGTGGGCTACTTCTACCCGCATAGAGCAAGGTAGCCAGGAAAGAGTGCAGATAGTCGGGGAGGCCTACAGCTCCACCTGGCCAGGGGAGATCCTACTTGCTTACAGACTGACCGGGCCCCTACTGCTAACCAGTACTCCCGGGAGGGTCTTCGTTATTCCATCAGTAAAGACCCTGAACTGCACCACACGTCTCTGTGTTTCATCGCCGCACCAGCACCATCAGTACTGGGACGCTCACACCATCACTCCCATCATCCACACTAGCTGCCCTGAGGCAATACTTCTCCCGTGGGGAGTTATCCCATACTCGGCTGCGCAAACAGCATCGGCCTCAGCGGTCTGCGGCGCAGCGGCGGTCCCCACTGACCGCAATCCATGGGTGGCGTAGTCGGACATTTGTCACATTACTAATACTGCCACTGGTTTGACCGCCCTGGGCACGGACCGAGTCACAGCCACGGAGGACTACAACCCCCAGCGATCCGGCTCCGGGTATCCCCTGCACAGCACAGGCCCAGGGGGCGGGTCAACTTTGGCGTAGTCGGCAGGATTTCGTGCCCGCAACCACCGGGTACTGCGTGCCTGAAAAAAGACTTTTATACTTACTTGTGGCGAAGTTTCCCGCCGTCCGAAGCCGTTTTCCGCCATCGGACGCCATCTTGGGTCGTTTCCCGCCGTCTTCTGTCGTCTTCCCGCCATCCGCAACTGCTTCCCGCCATCAGACGCCATCTTCCGACGCTGCGTAAGGTCCTGGAAGGGAGGAAGAGCGACGCTGACATCACAGGAGCGCGACGCCAGGTCCTCGACCCCGACGATCGACTGCGGAGCCGCAGCCTACGGAAGAAGAGGATCGCAAGGTAGGCCACGGTCCAATAGGGGGGAAGGAGGATGTCGGACACCGAGGGGAGCTCCACCGCCACACCGGCCGCCAGCGCAACCGCTGCTGCGGTCATGCCATTCACCATGCCCTATATCCCGGGGGCAACCTGGCTACCCCAGTACTCAGGGGAGTCACATACCCTGAGTGACTTTAGGGAAAAACTGGATAGCCTCTTTCAGGTATACCCCCTCACGGAAGAGCAAAAAGTAAGCATCCTGGTGGCCCAGTTAATCGGGGCAGCCCAAAGGGAGGTAAAGTCCTGGTCACCTGGGAAGAAGAGGACTGTCAGAGAAATACTAGCTGAAAGACACATTTGATACCCGAACCTCAGCCAAAATAAAGCTCAGATTTTACGGGTGCAAACAGCGGGCACATGAGAGTATAAGAGACTATGCTCTAAACCTACAAGAGGCCCTGAGAGCCATTAAACAGGCAGACCCTGACAGCGTGGGAAATGAAGACAAGCTGTTGACCGAACAATTTATTGAGGGTCTACTGTGCAATGCCCTCCGAACCCAGTTGCGAGCAATGGCCTTACAGGACCCTGACCTGGACTTGGCACAGTTCAAGGACAGAGCCATCCGGGTGCTCCGAGAACCGGCACCAGGTGGCGCTGTGACCCACAGGCACCCTGCTATCACTTATCACCAGGACGCGGCGCCCTTGTTTGCAGGGCCTGTGGGAGCTGATGCGCAGGCTTTAAACAGTGACCCGGCTACAGACCTGCACCATCAGGTCCAAGAGCTGACTAAGAGCGTTGCCGCGCTAACCAGAACTGTGCAGTCTTTACAGGTCTCTTCTCCAGGAAAGATGAAGCTGGCATCCGGACCGGAGGACGTCCTGTGGCGCCGACTGAGGAGGACCCCACCGGCCAGAGGGAGACCCAGCGACAGGTACAACGAGGACGGACGATCCATCTGCCGCCTCTGCAATCAACCTGGACATATGGCAAGGTACTGTCATTTAAACGGGCACAACCTGGGGTAGAGGGCCAACCCCCAGGCATAAGATCATCAGGCCCATCAAACTGGCGTGATAAATACGTAGGGAGACGTCCGGTCGTGCCTGTGGTACTGGACGGCATTCCTATGAGTGCCCTACTGGACACCGGGTCACAGGTCACCACCATCCCGTACGTGCTCTTCAAGCGGTACTGGAATGACTCGGACATAACCCGCTACCCAGATGACGACCTGAGCATTATAGCCAGCAATGGTCAGCCCGTGCCCCAGATAGGATTTAAAGAAGT